>NC_134544.1:44397500-45597500 GCF_050624435.1 Tenrec ecaudatus
AACTTCTTTGTCACCATTGTTATTTTAAGCTATATAAATGCCCTCATTTTAAAAACAAATGATAGTAAAGCTGTGGCACCTTAAATTAAATTAAAAACAAATCACCTGAAAACGAAATTCATGGCGAGGACTACTTAAGAGGCTGTCAGTTTCCAGCCCACCCAGCGTGACCTTGAAGCAGGGTGAGCTGCTTCCTAAAGTCACAACCCTGACCATGCTTGGAGGAGGCTCGTACACACAAGTCTCCATGGGGGGCAATGGACTTGATGGCAACTGCCATCGACTGGGAATGTTTTAAATAAGTACACCTGGGGAAGGAACTCATGAACTTGCTTATCTTAAAATCGTTAGCTACTTAGGTTTTATGGTGCAGATTTTTTTCTTAATAAAATCATTTTATTGAGGGCTCATACAACTCTTATCACAATCCATACATCCATCCGTTGTGTCAAGCACATTTGTACATTTGTTGCCATCATCATTCTCAAAACATTTGCTTTCTACTTGAGCCCTTGGTATCAGCTTCTTATTTTTCCCCTCCCTCCCCACCCCTCTCCCTCACAAACCCTTGATAATTTATAAATTATTATTATTTTGTCATGTCTTACACTGTCTGACGCCTCCCTTCACCTACTTTTCTGTTGTCTGCCCCCCAGGGATTATATGTAGATCCTTGTGATCAGTTCCCCCTTTCTACCCCACCTTCCCCTGGCCCTCCTGGTATATTGGTCTTGAGGAGTTTACCTGTCCTGGCTTCCCTGTTTCCAGTTCTTATCTGTACTGTTGTACATGCTCTGGTCTAGCCGGATTTGTAAGATAGAATTGGGATCATGATAGTGGGAGTGGGGAGGAAGCATTAAAGAACTAGAGGAAAGTTATATGTTTCATTGTGGCTATACTGCACCCTGACTGGCTAGTCTCCTCCCCACGACCTTTCTGTAAGGGTATGTCCATTGCCTACAGATGAGCTTTGGGTCTCCACTCCACACTCCCCTTCATTCGGTGTGAAATATCTTAATGTGGTCTTTGACCAAGGTCTCTGTAACGCCCATACAATGATGGGGTGGGACTATGCAAATGTGGTGTGTGTAACAAGAGTGGAGATTAGTCAGATTTTGTTACCACCTCCCCCCACTCCCGCTGGCTATAAGGATAAGTCATCTTTGAAGCAGTAGCAGCGAAAGAAACTGCTAAGGCTCTTGGAAGAGCATGTGCAAGTTCTCTGTCTGAGGTGATGGAGGCCACTTGAGACCAGTGGCATCAGAGACTGTGGAACGAAGTCTCAGAGTTGCAGAATCAGGGCTATGGGATATCATCTTTTCGTCTGGCCTGAGACTACAGAACTGTGGCATAGAGTGGCAGGCAAGATGCCTTCCTGGCTTATGGAAGCCAAGGTCAATGGCCCATGTAGTTGAGAGGCTGAGAACTGGAGAGAGACTTGGTTGTTGCTGAAGACACCCATAACTGTGTCCTTACTGTTTGCTGATTCTGATTTTTTGTGGTAAGCGATTGACTTCCCTAATTAACTGTCCCTCCCCACCCCCCACTGCCCTTAATAGTGAGTATTGTGTGTGACTGCTGTATGGCATTGCAATGAATTCTCAAACCAGCACAGATGTAGAGTGGCATGGAGGTACGGTTGGTGTACAACAGGATGGCAAATGGAGGCATGCGCATAACTCTTGCACCATGGCAATAAGCCAGAGGAGGACAGACATGCTTCCCTTCATGCCGTTGATTGCATGTTTCTTTAGGGATTGCAACATTTTTGTAAATCTGATTATAAACTCTTGTGAACTTTTAGAATCATTGAAATTTCTGCATCACAACAAGCGATGGAGAGTCTCGAGAAGAAGAATTCCAGAACACTGTACTGTGCCCACATGGACCCTGTGGTGACTGTTTTTGGGGGCTTAACGTCCTCTGTACCATCACACCACCGCAGATGGGAGAGGAATTGCAGTAAATTTAGAACATTTTGAAAGCCTGCAAAGTCAATTTTGTGAATGGGACACGGGAAATAACGAGCTGCGAACCATCAAGTCGGTTCTGACTCACAGCGACAACAGAACACCACACCTCATGGTCTTCGATCCATTCTCACAATTGTTCTCATGCCTGAGCCCATTGTTGGGGCCACCGGGTCAATTCTCCTTCTCAAGGACCTTCTTTATTGATGCCCCTGCACGTGACCTTCTGCAGGGATGATGTCCTTCAGGGAGCAGTCTCTCCTGACAATGTGTCGGAAGTAAGACTCCTCCTTAGAAAGCAAGGCTGTGGCCGTGCTTATTCCAAGACAGATCAGCTTGTCCTGCTAGTAGCGCATGGTACTTTCAGGGAGGTAGAGGGGCTTTCTAGTCCCATAAGGAGTTATAGTCTCGGAAACTCACAAGGGCATTTCTACCCTACCCTAGACAGAGGGTCACTGTGAGTCAGAATCAACTCGTTGGCAGTGAGTGTTTAAGTGAATCTAACATAAACAAAATCTGTGCTAGAAATTCATTTCTTGGTATCACATGATGACTGTCTGAGGATAATCAGATATTCCTTGTAGCTAAAGGAAATCGTTCTGTGGACTGTGCCTTTAAATGATGGCTAAAGCAAGTCCAAGGATCCTAATTTTCACCCAAATGGTTCCGTTTAGGGTGGTTAGCACCTGGTTCACAGCTGGTTATTTCCCGTGTCTCATTCACAATTTTCACTTTGCAGGCTTTCAAAATGTTCTAAATTTAGTGCAATTCCTCTCCCATCTGCGGTGGTGTGATGGTACAGAGCATTTAAACCCTTGCCAGGTAAGACCGTCGTCCTGTTAATTCTCTGTGTGTAACAGGCATATCGCAGCACTCATATTTTGTAGGATCGCTTTTTTTCCTGAGACGAATGATATAAAATAGTGAAAATATAATCTAAAAAGAAAAGAGTCAACCCTAAGTAAACAAACTAAATTCTGAATATTATGTCAGTTTTTAAGTTATTGTGGCTTTGAGAAGTCAGAATTATATGCCCTCCAATTTGTAAATTAGGAAATGCCCTCTTTTATTGTACATATGATATAACATGACTCTTTCCAGTCTGTAACATTGAAAAGACACATAAACGTATGTTTGTTTGGTGACGCAGGTAAATATTTTGCAAATGGAGATGTATTTGCAATGATATTCAAAGCATGTTAAATGTTCTCCTTTCACTGGAACCGATCATGAACTTTTATACAATGGAAGTGCTCTAATTTGTTGATATTACGTTCACATTCCATGGTCTCATCACACATGACTCTCTATTGTGCCCATTTTGAAAACTGAAAATGAGCCGGGATGTTTGGAAAGGATTTCTGTTATGCCCCTTCTCAAGAGTGCCCACGGTTCTCTGAAGAATTCAATGTCTCCCCTGAGTTCTCAGGGACCCCAGCTGAGGAAATGGGGCGGAGCCATAGCCACGGAGGAGGAGACAGCGCTGGAAGAGCACATTTGAGCGTGAACTGTCAAGAGAGAGAGCGTCTGAAAACGGTAGCACTATCTAATCCTCTAATCTAGATTACATGTCAGCCAAGGGCTGGAAAGTGGCCGTAATTTTGTGAGGGGAAAACCAAATTATATGAACCTTCAGAGATTGCCTGTACGAATAGGAGGAGGCTGGTCAGCCGGCAACCTTCAAAAATGATTCCCACAGAACCAGAAATTAGCAACGTCCATCTGTGTCTTCTGTAGGAGGAAAGCTGCCCTCTCTCCAGCTTTGGGGCCGCCTGGGCCTCCTGACCCTATTTATGGTTGCTGTTTATGTAGTTGGAAGAAAACATTTGCCATGGCTACATGTTGCAAAGTTCTACCTAGGGTCTCCAGTGTTATTTCTCCCACCAAGACCATGCTCTTTGTTTGTTTTGTTTTACTGTGTTTATTTTATATTTTAGCCAAGTTTACACACAGTAAAGTACAGATATCATAGGTGTAAAACCAAACTTTTGTGAACTGGGCACCTGTGAAATGAGAACCCGTAAGCAGAAAAAGAAAGCATTCACAGGGCCTCAGATATCCCCCTAAAACCTTCTCCAAATTTCTGTTTACCCACAAGGGTCATTCCCACACCCACCTCTAACGGTGTACGTTGTTGTTGTTGACTCCAGTTCATAGTGACCCTTTGTCCAATAGAACGGAAATACTGCCTGATCTTCAGCCATCTTCACCGGCACTGACATGCTGGAGCTCCTCATTGGAGCCCCTGTGTCAATCCATCTCTCGTTCACTGATCCCTTACGACTCGCACGGTATCCTTTTTTCTAGGAACGGACTCAATATAGATGATTCTGATGACAAGTAACAAGGGTTAACTGACCAAACAAACGTGTTTCACAATTGTAGGGGAAGTGGCCATGTGCCAGACAGTGATTTCATTTGCTTTATATACTAGCCAACTGAGCCGTAAGGAGAACCTGATTAGGGTGGCGTTTATGGAAGCTGTTTTCAGAAGCTGGCACAAGGAATATATTTATTTGTGTTCGCTTTGTTGCAATGAGAAAGCCTAATTAAATCTGTTCGCGTGTGCCATCAAGATTCCAGCTGACAGCCATGCCAAGCGACAGAGTAGAATTGCCCTATTGGGTTTCTTGGCTGTAATCTTTGCAGAAGCACATCACTCCGTTTTTCGAAGGAGGATTTATTGAAAACATGGCTACCAACAGCTCCAAACCCTGTATAGCTTGAATCATGTCAGAGAAATCGAGGGATCCTCTTTGGTGTCACAGACTAAATGTCAAAGAATGGGGGGGCGTGGGGGGGAACCGTAGAAAAGGCTTCCAGGCGGAGATAAGACGTAAACTTTGTCCCAAAGGAACAGTAATGACTCCTTGGTCGCCTTGGAAGTTACACTTGTCATTTTAAATGAATGCATCAGGATGCCACTCTTTCGTGTTAGATCATGTGTCGTTTCCCTTGAGCTCACTCAGTTTGACTGGTGCTAACCTCCGGGAGCTAGGGGATCACTTGAAGCTGGAAAAAACTAATAGAGCCAGGTCTCAGGGGAAATACAATTTCTAGTCAAGGTAAAGGGAAAAGAACATTTTTCCTTTGGAGTCTAAAGGAAGAGAAGTTACTTAGTATAGAACCGAGTATAGAGTTGAATATACACTTGAGAAAGTGGTAGACAAAGAAAAATACTAGTAACAGTATTGGGAACTTAGTTTTATCTCTGAAAGAAGTGGTATGGTCTTAAACATCCGGTAAACAGCTAGTGGCAGTATCATGCAGCAGTTACAGGATTCTAAAGATAGACTACCAATTGCCGGTGAACCAATTCAAACTCATAATGACCCTATAGGGGAGATAGACCCGCTCCACAGGGGCCTCAAGGCTGTAATCTGTATGGAAGCAGACGCCCTCATCTTTCTCTAGAGCTCCTGGCGCGTTCAGACGACCGTTTTGATTAGTAGCTGGGCACTCAACTGCTGCGCCACCAGAATTCCTTGGAAGATAGAAAACCTGGATTCGAATTTCATTTCTGTTGCTTGGAAATGGTGCGACCTTGAGTAAGTTATAGAACTTCTCTGTGTCGCAACTTCCTCATCTATTAAAAAATAATCAAATAAAACCCCAAACTCACTGCCTCTGAGTTGATGTCTACTCATAGCGACTCTAAGGACAGGGTAGAATTGCCCCCTGTGAGTTTCCGAGACTTAAATTCTTGACTGGAGCAGACAGTCCCATTTTTCTCCCGTGGAGCAGCTGGTAGTTTCAAACTGCTGACCTTATGGATCACAGGCTGACATGTAACCACTAAGCCACCAGGGCTCTATATTGTTTTCTCTCATATATTACTGTCCCACGCCACCCAAATAGACAGAATGTCCCTTGACAATAGGAACTCTATCCAATTTTGCTTTATAAGTCTGCCGAGCATCTTGCGTGTACTGAGTGCACATAAAAAGTTGTCTTGATTCTGTCAGCATTGTTGCCCCTCAGCTAGTATTTACAGAGCTGCTGGTAAAAGAGGAAGCTTTCTACTCCCCGAAAGAGTTAGTCTTGGAAACCCACAGGGGCAGTTCTACTTGTCCTATAGGGTCTCTATAGGTCAGAATCGACTCTGTGAGCTTGGTTTTTTTGCTAAATATTGCCAGATATTGTTCTGGCCTTGTGGAGTCTTCAGTCTATAAAACAAATAATTTGTTCTCATTGGACTTACGCTTTAGCAGACAGAGATGAGCACTGAAGAAATAAATATGTATCAGGTTGTGATAAGCGCTATGAAGAAAGAGCACTGCAGAGACAGTGCTGAGAGACTTGGGAAGTTGCGGCTTTGGGGCTAGCGGTCAGAAACAACTGGGGAAAAGTGACATCCTTCACGTCAACTTGGTTGCTTGTTTTTGAACTTCTGATACCTCTCCCTATCAACACCTCATGATCACGGGCTTCTTCCATGTGGGCTTTGCCGCTTCCCTCCTAGATGGCTGCTTGTTGCACTTCAAGAGGCTAAGTTTCTTGTGTCAGCGTGAGCCATGGTGAGCATTTTGATATCCTCCTGCCACGTTTAGAGTGCCACATAAAGGTGGGTTGTTTCTCTGAAATAGCAGCGACTGTGAAGCCCTTGATTTACAGTGTAATCATCACCCTCACTTACATGGAAATTTTACTTTCTTAACTAAAAAATTAAAGGTGAGCCTCAGGCTTGTATTCTTTCACCATACGTGTTCAGCTTGATGGGGCAGTGGGTTTTTCAGTGGGCTGCAAAACACCATCAAGGTCAACACTTCAAAACTACCAGCTTTCTACTCCTGCAAAATTTACTGTCTTAGAAATCCAAAGGGGGCAGTTCTACTCTGCCCACAGGGTCTTTATGAGTCATAATTGATTTGATGGCAGTGAGTTTGACTTCAGTCAGTAAGGAGTCCTGGTGGCGTAGTGGTTACGTGTCCAGCTGCTGAGGTCATCAGTTCAAAATCACCAGCTGCCCCGAAGGACAAAGAAGGGCTTTCTACTCCGGGAAAGAGTTACAGTCTTGGAAACCCACAGGGTCAGTTCTGTGCTGCCCCATAGGGTCACTATGAGTTGGCATAGACTAAAAGAGGCAGTTTAGTTTTGGTTTCATTCAATGTGGACGCTGGGTCTCCACGTGGCTGTTCCAGCCCAGGGCACTAGCGTAGTCCGATGTGTCTTGTCAGTAGACAGTCTCTCGGAGTGAGTTGAGAGAGAAAGAGTGTCTCATCTCCAAGGAGGAAATACAGGATTTCTCAGAATCCTCAGGAGAAGGCCAGGCCCACACAGAGGCCTCATTGGCTATACAATGATTGACATGCTAGAATCCACCTCTTCACTCTTAATCCTCAAATTCACACCAGATTATGTAACTACCATAGCTGGTAAAGATCTTTAATTCGTCTTTGGCATTAGTGAAATATTATTTGAATAATCATCATATGAACTGATGTTCTTTGTATGTATGTGGATATTTTCTTATCACTGCCGGTGTTGTACTTCAGGACAGATCTTAAAAGGTGCTTTTTGAGATAAATGTGACGCACCCTCTTCAATTTGTCATCCAAGCATAGTAAACCATATGATAATCTGAATCAAAATGCCCAATACTAGACCATTTTAGTTCATTAATACCTAGCATCTGTATCTTCAAACATTCCATTTAATTTTTTAAAAATCATTTTATTGAGAGCTCATACAACTCATCGCAATACATACATACATTGTGTCAAGCACATTTGTACAGTTGTTGCCATCATCATTCTCAAAGCATTTGCTTTCTACTTGAGCCCTTGGTATCAGCTCATTTTCCCCTCCCTCCTTTCCCCCCTCTCTCTCATGAATCCTTGAATTTATAAATTATTATTATTTTGTCATTGATGACTTCCAATTTTCCTAGAGTCATACTCCCTGCGTTCCACAGTCGTTTCCTCTCATTCCGAGTTGTGCCACATCAAAAGGTGAAATTCTGCAAAGTTTACTCCACCTACATCATTGGAGTCTCCTCTCTGAAGAGGCAGTCATGTGTTGAATGCCTTCCTGCATGGGGGGCACATCCACCTGCCCTATTCCTCTTAATGCTCTGCTGCTACATCTACGTTTTTCATGGTTTTTTCTTAATATTGTATTTTGTCTGTTTGTTTTTAGAAGTATTTATTTATTTCATATGTTAAAGGTTAAACTGTTGAATGACATGCATACAATTTTATCTTTAATACATAAAATATCAATTTAGCTTCATATTTTTAAACTACTTATGGGTTTAGGGTTTTTTTAAAATAATAGTCTTATCAACATACCTTAGACAACCCAATATATCCACTCACATACAATTCTGTTGTTCAGTGCCATTGAGTGGAGTTATACAATCATCAATGCTATCAGCTCCCCGTCTCCCCCACCCCCTTCCCGTGCCCTCAGGGAATCAATACTCCTGTTATTGTTTCTGCAGGATTATCTATCTTTACTTTCATGTACCAAACAATCTTAAATACACAAAGGAACATACACAGTCTAACATGATTAATGAGGCAAAACAAATCACAACCTTAAGAGTAAGAGGAGGAAATATTAAATAGTGGATCATTATGTGGTTCATCAGTGTCTTACCACAGCCTGGATTTATCATCCTTTCCATGTGGCCCTTCTGATAGGGTCTGCCCAATTATGTTTCAGGTTTCTCCTTTTTTTAGAAGTAAGTTTCCAGACTATTCTTCCCAGTCTTAGTCTGGAAGCGCCGCTGAAACTATGCATGATCCTGTTGGTGTTTGAAATACTACATCCCAGGAACACACAAGGCACCACAGTGTGGCAAACTACCGGTGGAATGGTGGGACACATGTATGCACCTGTGAGATTATCACTAGAATCTAGATGATCATCTTATCCATCCCTTCCCTCTGGAATCCCCCTTGTACCTCTGTCATACCTTGTTACAACTCTTCCCAAAGGCAACCACTGATCTGCTTTCTGTCATTGTACATTAGTTTGTATTTTCTCTCATTTTGAAAAATGGGACCAGTGTATTTGTGGGGTTTTTCAATCTAAGTGTATTGAGACTCACCCATCTTATAATCTGTATCAACATCAACAGTTATTTTAAAAATATTTTAAGGACTAGAAAATTTAATTATAAGCATGCTCTTAAGTCTTTCAAGAAAAATGCAAGTTCTAGATGCTAGTCCCACACACCAAACCCCAAGGCCGGACGGCATCCCTGCTCGGAGCAGCTAAGGCAGAGAGAGGAGTTGGCTACACAGAGGGCTGATGTAGGGCCGACAACAGCTCGAAATGTGATGGCCCTCACTAGAGCACAGTGCTACGGAGGACAGTACTGGGGACACAGTGGGGAGTGAGTCCAGGTTGACCCCCTCACAGTGTGGTGAACCACGAAGGGAACAAAGTCACAAAGCAAAGCCCCTGAGGAATCCCCAAAATAGACTTGAGACTCAGAGGGGCAGTGCCCGGGGCCCTGCAGGACCTTTGGGGAGATAGTCATAAAGGCTAGCAGATAGACCTGGAACTAAATATAGTTTTTTTTTCTCTCTTTATATTTTAGTCTTTGATTTTTTGTCTTGTCTTTATTGTTTTGCTTTTTTCCATATCTATCTATAAAAGATAGGCAGGAGAAGCAAGCCCAAGGAGACAGTAACAGGACCAACGGTTCTGAGGGGATTTGGGGGAAGAGGAGGCAGGGGAAGGGAGCAGTGAGCAAATAATATCACGGAGAGGGGAACAAATAGGATCTAAAATCCATAGTGATGGGGGCGGGGTGTGGAATCCGGTGGTTTTGGAGCAGCTGTAATCTAGCCCAGAGGAATTACTGAGAGGCAAACAAGAGGTGAGCACGATGGGCAAGAGGAATGTAAAGGGAAATCGAGGAAAGAGCTCTTTGGGCCTCTACTTCAGTATTCCCTCAACCCAAGAACACTTGGTTCTAATAATGTGGGACTGGGTGATTGATGCCCACCGCCCTGACATGATCACTAAAGACAAACTGGGTGCATAAGCAAATGTGGTGAAGAAAGCAGATGGTTCTCAGCTATGAAAAGATACAGCGTCTTAAAACTTTGAAGCCAAACAAGCATCCACCTAGCAGGAAATCAACAACAAAGACCACATGGAAGAAGTACACCAGCCTGTGTGTGATCATGAGGTTCCAAAATGAACAACCTCATTAAAGGAAAGGAGAGGAGTCAAAGTAGAGACCCATAGACAGTTGGACATTGCCACACAGAGTGGCCACACTGAAGAAAAGATATATCCGGGGGGAGTTTAGCACCTACAAAACATACAATACTCCTCTAGTTCTTAAATCCTTCCCACCCTCACTATTAGGCTCTCAGTCTACCTCACAAATCCTGCTAGACTGGTGTACATACATCGGTACAGATGAGAGCTTTCCATATACAGAATTCAGGATAGACAAACCTCTCAGAAACAGTAATAGCAGTATCGATTCTAGGAGGGTAGGGAAAGGGGGAGCAATGATGGCAGAATAATCCCCCTTGAGGGGGACAAGCACCAGGATAGTAGGTGTAGGAATAGAATGGATGGTGTAAGAGATGCAAAAATAATAATATAACAATATGTAATATAGCAAGGGCTCGCAAGGGTGGCAGGATGGGCTAGGCAGGGAATAAAGAGGAATTAATAACAAAGGGCTCAAGAAGAAAGATCATGTTTTGAAATTGTTGATGGCAACATTTGTACATGTCCACTTGATATGGATTGTTATAATTTATGTAAGAGCCCCCAATAAAATGATTTAATAATTTAAAAAGAAAATGCAAATGAGGCAGCCGCTTTAAGGACTTACTAGTTCCTTCTGTTGTTGGCTGGTATTCCGTCATTTGGATTTACCAGATTGATGATCCACACACCAGGAGAGGAACATTTAGAGTGTTTTAGACTCAACCTATTAGATTCAGTGTATGAAGGTAAGTGAAAGGTAGTGCTACTGGAGTTCCAGTTCAAACACAGGTTTGTTCCAAACAAAATGTGCTTAAACCCATCTCTTTAAACCAGTGGATGGCTGCAGACCACGTCCTTCAGTAATGCCCTGGCCCTACTTTGGGGGGGATGTTAAACAAATCCAATAGAAGCAGTGACATTGATGGGATCTGTGGGGTCCTTTACATATCAGGTGGTGAGAGCAGCTCAGAAGGTTATGCTGGATCTTTGGGGGATGCCCAAGGAGCAATTTTGACGATCTTCTTCCAGAACACAGGGTAATACAGAGACTTATTAGGAAGCTCAAAGAAAGTGGAAAACTGTGGTAAGATTTTTTTTTGTTCTGATGATGCCTGATCCCTTCGACACCTCGTGATCACACAGGCTGTTGTGCTTCTTCCATATGGGCTTTGTTGCTTCTGAACTAGATGGCCGCTTCAAGCCTGTAAGACCCCAGGTGCAATATCTTTTGATAGCTAGACACCATCAGCTTTCTTCACTACATTTGTTTATGCACCTGCTTTGTCTTCAGTGATAATGTAGGGAAGGTGAGCATCATGGAATGCCAATTTAATAGAACAAAGTGTTCTTGCATTGAGGGAGTACTTGAGTAGAGGCCCAGTGCCCATCTGTTACCTTAATACTAAATCTATAAATATACACACATAGAGGTATTTCCCCATTATCATATATAAATATATTCACATATGTACATGCCTGTATTTAGACCTCTATAAATGCCCTTTGCCTCCTAGTTCTTTCCTCAATTTCCTTTTACTTGGCTCTTGTCCCACTATCATGTTCAGCCTTCATTTGGGTTTCAGTAGTTCCTCTTGGTTACATTGCCCTTGATCAAGTCCTACCAGGCCTACTACACCCTCATCACTATCGAATTTGGATCACTTGTTGTACCCTAGTCCCTGAGTTTGTTAACACCCACTTCCTTTCCCCTGCCTTCTCATCTCCCATTTCCCCCAGAACCATCTGTCCCATTGTTTTCTCCACCAGATTGTTTATCCAGCCTATCTTATCTAGATAGACTGCAGAGATAATAATATGCACACAAAAAAAGACAGAGCAAAACAAAGCAACAAAAGAAAACAAAACAACAACAAAAACCCAATGACACACACAAAAAAACAAAGCCTGTAAATAGTTCCAGGTCTGTTTGTTGACCTTTAGGAGTGTTTTCCGGTAGAATCTCAAGGGGTGCCATACCCTGGTCCCAAAGTCTGATGGGGTGCCATGCCCAGGGCCCCACGCCCTGACCCCTAAGTCGGTATTCCCTTGGGACTTCCTTGCTCTGCTCCTCTTGCTATTCTGTTGCACACCCTTAGCATTTTGCCTTGGTGTGGTGGGGTCAGATCAGGCACAATTCCTGCACTGTCTACAATTTTGTCCTCTGTAGGGTTATGGGTCAGTGAGGAATGTCGTGTCTCATAGTGGGGCCAGCCACAGGGTTCTCTGTGCTGCTCTGAGCAGGGATATCATTCTCAAAGCTTGGTGGGCCAGGGTGTGCTCCACTCTCTCTTCCTTCCCCTTCACTTGATCCTGTGTGCTCTGATCAGACATGTCCCTCTCCCTGAGTTGTAGCTTCAGTGATGTTCTCTGAAGTAAATTCTTCTGTGGGGAGGGGGGCTGTCTACGTAGTTGGGATTGGGGCCAGCCCTCATAAACTTTTTGGAGTCCCTTTATGTGTATGTGTAGGTGGGCTGCTAGCTGTCAGGTCAGTAGCTTAAAACCACCAGTTGCACCATAGGAGAAAGATGAGGCTTTCTGTTCCCATAAAGATTTACAGCCTCGGAAACCTAAAGGGGGCAGTTTTACTCTGCCCTATAGTGTGTCTGTATGTCAAAATTGATGTGATGGCAGTGAGTTGAATTTGTGTACGTATTTCAAACATAGAAACATTCAAACTTTTTGTTAGAAGTTTGCTAATCATGTATACTACTGCTTGTATAAAGCAAATTATTCTGAATTGGAAAATCCTCATGAAACTTTGGATCATGGACTGTGAGAAAGTTGATAAACAAAGGCTTTCTCAAAACCAAACTGTATCAAAAGCAAGCAGTGCTAGAAAGAACGTATCTTCCTTGCTGTAGCACGGTAGTACATCCAGCTGATTTTCAGAAATTGGCTGTCAGGTAGTTACTGTGATTTCTGAGAAGGAAACTCGGGAGCTGAGTCCTATATTTATCTTGACCACAGAATGTAGAGCTGGACTCCCACAGAGCATGGAGGTATTGTTGGAAGAACTAGACAGAGAGCAGGGTTTGGCAAGGAGCGAGAATTGGCAGGGCAGAGTCTAGAAGGGAGGAAAGCCGTGCAAAGGCCTGGATCAGGAATGTTTCTGTTGGATCTCTGTGTTTGTCTGCAGTGATCGCGGGAGACCTCTTTAACTTTGCTCTTATAAAGATAATTAAAGGTTTTGGGGATAGAAGAACCATCATTTCCTCACCACACATGGATAATATCATGGATCTAAACACAACAGTCCTGTATTTAACCAAATATGTAGCTTTCCCTACTTATCAGGTTTGCTGCCCTCTCTTTTCAATAGTCACTGTCTGCTTATGCTTAAAGTGTGGCAGAAGCAGCCCCAACGTCTCACATCACTCCAGAGCTTATTAGAAATGTAAAATCCGTCCCCCTCCCAGCACACTGCATCAGACAGGATCTATGGTTTAACAATATTTCCTAGTGATTCTTATGTATATCATAGTCTGAGAAGCATTTCTCTAGAATATTGGGGGGAAAGAAATTTTATTCATGTATACTCCTGAGCCACCCACTTGGTTTCTGTTGTGCTTTATTCTCCTAACGCCACTATAAGCCACAGTTCACTTCCGCTCAGGAAACTGCCTGCAACTGAATAACGGTTTCCTGATAGAGGTGGCAGAGAAGTTCTGGTGGCATAATGGGATGAGCACTGGGCTGCAAGATGGATTGCTTCCAAATCACGAGCTCCTCTGTGGGAGAAATACAAGGCTCTCCGCTCCTGTAAAGCTTTCTGGTCTTGGAAATCCGAAATAAGGTCACTGTGAGTTGGAATACATGTGGTGATGGCAGTGGGGACCTAGGGGGCTGTTTCTACCATTTCCATAGTAACTTCGTTTCATTTTCCCTGCAGTTCAAAGGAAAACCTCAAAAGGGGTCCACAAGTCAACCCCCAGAGTCAATGATTCAAACCCACCAACTTCTCTGCAGGACGAAAATGAGGCTGTCTGCTGCTGTGTAGATCTAGTCTCAAGGCTATTAAAAGGTATAGCATCTAAGGTCTTAAAGGCTTGAAGGTCAACAAGCAGCCACCTAGCTCTGAAGCAACAAAGCCCACAAGGAAGAAGCACACCAGCCTGTGCGATCACGAAGTGTCAAAGGGATCAGGTATCAGGCATCAGCAGAACAAAAAAATGTTACCACAGGGAATGAGGGGGGGAGTGCAGAGTGGAGACCCAAAGCCCATTTGTCGGCCACTGGAGATCCCCTCCCAGAGGGGTCTAGGGGAGGAGATGAGTCAGTCAGGGTGCGATGTAGCACCGATGATGAATACAGCTTTCCTCTAGTTCCTAAATGCTTCCTCCCACCCCCCACCCCCAACTACCATGATCCGAATTCTACCTTGCAGGTCTGGATAGAGCAGAGGATGTACACTGGTACAGATAGGAGCTGGAGGCACAGGGAATCCAGGGCGGATGATACCTTCAGGACCAGGGGTGTGAGTGGCGATACTGGGAGGGTAGAGGGTGAGTGGGTTGGAAAGAGGGAACTGATTACAAGGATCTACATGTGACTTCCTCCCTGGGGAACGGACAACAGAAAAGGGGGTGAAGGGAGACATCGGACAGGGCAAGATATGGCAAAATAATAATTTATAAATTATCAAGGGCTCACGAGGGAGTGGGAGCAAGTGGAAAAAATAAGAGAACCTGATGCAAAGGGCTTAAGTAGGGAGCAAATGTTTTGAGAATGATGAGAGCAATGAATGTACAAATGTGCTCTACACAATTGATGTATGTATGGATTGTGATAAGAGCTGTATGAGTCCCTAATAAAATGTTTAAAAAATTTTTATAATGACAAGAATTGAAAATGGAATTTACTTATGACCACTCAACATAAAAACAAACAAAACAAAAACAAAAATGAAAAAATGCTCCCAAACAGAAAACAACCCATTATCATTGAGTTGATTCTGATTCATGGAGACTCCACTTATGTTAGAGTAAATATGCAGTTCTTAGGGCTTTCAATAGCTGCTCTGGGGTAAGTGGAGAAATGTTTCTTCGGAGGTACTTATGGTTGAACTTGAATCACCAACCATTCCGTTAGCTTTGTAGAACAAACTATTTGTGTCCACTGGGGAGACCTTAAACATCTAAAGAGAGATATCACCTGGAAAATATTTAGGTTGCTTGCTGATCCTTTTTTTTTAATTAAACATTTTATTAGGGGCTCATACAACTCTTATCACAATCCATACATATACATACATCAATTGTATAAAGCACATTCCCTGCCCCAATCATTCTCAAAGCATTTGCTCTCCACTTAAGCCCTTTGCATCAGGTCCTCTTTTTTTTCTCCCCTCCCTCCCCGCTCCCCTCTCCCTCATGTGCCCTTGATAATTTATACATTGTTATTTTGTCATATCTTGCCCTATCTGAAGTCTCCCTTCCCCCACTTCTCTGCCGTCCATCTCCCAGGGAGGAGGTCACATGTGGATCCTTGTAATCAGTTCCCCATTTCCAACCCACTCACCCTCCACTCTCCCAGTATTGCCCCTCATACCCCTGGTCCTGAAGGTATCATCTACCCTGGATTCCCTGTGCCTCCAGCCCCCATATACACCAGTGTACAACCTCTGCCCTATCCAGCCCTGCAAGGTAGAATTCGGATCATGGTAGTTGGGGGGAGGAAGCATCCAGGATCTGGGGGAAAGCTGTGTTCTTCATCAGTACTACCTCGCACCCTGACTGACCCATCTCCTCTCCTGAACCCCTCTATGAGGGGATCTCCAGTGGCCGACACTTGAGCCTTGGGTCTCCACTCTGCTCTTCCCCCTTCATTCCATATGGCTTGCTGATCCTTGAAGAGTTAGGTGTTCGTTTCAGAAAGAGGGAGGCTAATACTACTACTATCCTGGGGAGAACTGGAATGACACGAGGACTAGAATGAAGGTTCAATTAGGAGATAAATAATTATTTAGTGATTATTGTTGTTGTGGGCTATGTTGTGTGCGAGTCCTGACTGATAGCCATCCAATACACAACAGAACAAAACACTGACAGGGCCGGTGCCACACTCACAATTGCTCCTGCGTAGAATCCCATTGCTGCAGCCACTGTGCCAAGGACACCTCTTTGAAGGTCTTCTCATGGATGGGTTTCCTCTTCTTTGATGATCTGCTACCTAGCACCCAACCCCTGCCTGTCAGTTTGTTGTACTGTGGCGGCTTGCTTGTTGCTGTGCTGCTGGAAGCTCTATCATAGGCATTTCACATACCAGTAAGGTCACTCAAGGCGAACACATTTCAGCAAAGCTTCCAGACTGACAACAGATTACAAGGAAGCCCTGGTCTGACCAGTTCTGAAAGATTAGCTGCTGAAAACCTTATGAATAACAGTAAAACATTTCCAGATATACTGAAAATCTTCTCAACTGCAGCATGCCACATCTGTTATGGCATATATGTAATATCATAACCCATGTGTACATGTTATATGCACTATATATATCATACACATATATAGCGATTATAGTATCTATAGGTATACAAGGAAATCAAGTGAACACAATTATTATTCAAATTTATTCACCAATCACTAAATCTTTCTAGTCTACCATTAAGTGACTGGTGGATTCAAACTACCAACCTTTGTGTTAACTCAAGCACTTTAAGCACGTAGCCACCTGGGATCCTCACTGTATTCCAGGCACTGGTGATGGAAGATATTTCACCTTTAGCCTCTGAAAGTTCATGAAGAAGTGAAAATTATTAGGCATCATTGTAGTTTTCCAGAAATTTGCAGCCTGCTTTCAACTGAATGCCAATTTCAGTTGCTCTGGTCTGAAATTACAGTACTGTGTATGAAAAAGAATTCATATTTTACATCCTGGCTCTATGTCATCTTATCGGTCACTAACTACACAATGTCTTAGAGCATTTACTGTAGGATCTAATGTGGAATGTTGTGTATAATGGAGACATTTATTAAGGACTGATTACATCGTCGTCAATCCCGATGATCGTTTTGGAAATTTGCAGGCCTTGAAAATTGCTAGGAAGTAGCATTGACTTATTTTAGGTTAAATTATGCTTCTTTTCCTGCATGTGCTCCCAGAATTTGGGCCATGTTCGCAAAATTGAACGGTGGTATGAAATGCTGTTTCAATCATAAGAGAATAGACTGTTTTCTTCTTTCCAACTCAAACGTTTACTGGATGAATTTGTGTCAACAGGTGACGACTCATTTCCATGTTAGGGAGATTGAAAGGGCTTCTATCACGGAGTCAGAATCGGCATAAGAAGGACCCTTACATTCCAGCCACCCATTCTTACTCAGCTCTAGGAGGAAGTGTGAACAAACTTGGGTGAGAATGCAGCAAAAGCCTTAATTCCAGGACATGTTGGGCAGGATGCATAGAGGGAAACTCGGGGAGTAGGTGGTATACCAGAAAAACCAAACTTCCTGCCATCAAGTAGATGCAAAGTCACAGCCACCTTAGAGGACAGGCTAGAACTGTGCTGTGTGTTTTCTGAGACTGTCACTCTTTACGGGAGCAGAGAACCTCGTCCTTCTCCTGAGGAGCGGCTGGTGGTTTCCAACTTCTGACCTTGTGGTTAGTCACCCAACTCATCAACACAAAGGCAGGAAATACAGGAATCTGGCAAATTGGGAATGCTCCCCATATTAAAGGAAATAAGTGGAGGAGAAGAAGAAAGAGAGGAAGTCACTCCCAAATGCAAGTGAAGACAATACATGGAATAAGCCAAAAGGGAGTTTGCTTGAAAGGGGCAGGTCTGAGAAATAAAGGGAGTCAGAAAAGTTCTTAGACTGCAGCAGGGATGGCTGCAGATGAAATGATCTTAGAGCAAATACTGCTGTCTTGACTCCACTGAAAAAAACCTCACTGTCATTGGATCTCTTTGGACTAATCCACATTGTACTATTATATCGGAAGCTTTGGAAGGCACTGGCATTTTAAAAAAACCTTCCAGGTGATTTTCCTGTGAAATCCATATGGAAAACCTTTGCGATCATGTGCTTGCTGTCATTCAGACTCTATGTCATCAGCATCTAGCTGTGAGGCCAAGGAGTCCTGGTGGTGCTGTAGAGTAAGTGTTGGACTGCTAACCTCAAGGCCAGTGGTTCAAACCCACCAGCTGCTGTGAGGGAGAGAGAGGAGGCTATCTCCTACTGTCAAGACTTGAAGCTTCAGAACCTGACATAAGGTGGCTCTGAGTTCAAATCGACTTGATGGAAGAGGGTTTTGGTTTGCAGCCAGTTAGCAATGAAGAACAGCTCTCAAAGGAGGAGTTGGCTGACTAAAGGTTTAAGAGCAAATAGTTGACATTTATTATTAATAATTCTAGGGGAGAAATGGTGGAAAACTGTGTAAGAAAGATAGTGGCATCTAGTGCTGAACTTACCTCAGAATTTTAGTAATTTTGCGCTCTCTCTCCTTTTTCACCATTCCCTCCACCCCCTGCCATCCCTTAAAAAACCCTGCATTGATTCCAACCCTATAGATGGCTTCTGAGGACGTACATTTTAAAAATCATTTTATTAGGGGCTCATACAACTCTTATTACAATCTATACATACATCAGTTGTGAAAAGCACATTTGTACATTCATTTCCCTCATCGTTCTCAAGATATTTGCTCTCCACTTAAACCCCTGGCATCAGCTCCTCATTTTTCCCCCTCCCTCCCCGCTCCCCCCTCCCTCATGAACCCTTGATAATTTACAAATTATTATTTTGTCATATCTTGCACTGTCCGATGTCTCCCTTCACCCACTTTTCTGTTGTCCATCCCCTAGAGAGGAGGTCACATGTAGATCCTTGTAATTGGTTCCCCCTTTCCAACCCACCCTCCCTCTACTCTCTCAGTATCACCACTCATACCACTGGTCCTGAAGGGATCATCCCCCCTGGATTCCTTGTGTTTCCAGTTCCTATCTGTACCAGTATACATCCTCTGGTCTAGTCAGACTTGCAAGGGAGAATTGGGATCATGATAGTGGGGGGTGGGAGGAAGCATTTAGGAACTAGAGGAAAGTTGTATTTTTCATCATTGCTACATCGCACCCTGACTGGCTCATCTCCTCCCTGAGACCCCTCTGGCAGGGGATCTCCAGTGGCTGACAAATGGGCTTTGGGTCTCCACTCCGCACTCCCCCTCCTTCATTCACTGTGGTAACATTTTTTTTGTCTGATGATGCCTGATACTTGATCCCTTTGACACCTCGTGATCTCACAGGCTGGTGTGCTTCTTCCATGTGGCTTTGTTGCTTCTGAGCCACATGCCACTTATTTACCTTCAAGCCTTTAAGACCCCAGACATTATATCTTTTGATAGCCAGGCACCACCTGCTTTCTCACCACATTTGCTTATGCACCCACTTGTCTTCAGTGATCGTATCATGGAGGTGAGCACACATGATATGATTTTCTTCTTTCTTACCCCTTACCCCTTAATGAAACCAATTACTTATAATATCAACTAAGGAAGGGACAGGAGTCTTTGTTTTTTTAATTTTCTTTCTGAATGAAAATTCTTGATAAGAAATCACATGTCTGGGGCAGGAAATGTATGGATGTGCTTTATACAATTGATGTATGTATATGTATGGATTGTGATAAGAGTTGTATGAGTCCCTAATAAAATGTAAAAAAAGAAAAGAGAAGAAAAAAGAAAATGATTAGGGCAAAGAATGTACAGATGTACTTTATACAATTGATGTATGTATATGTATGGACTGTGATAAGAGTTGTATGAGCCCCTAATAAATTGTTTTAAATATATATTTAAAAAAAGAAATCACATGTCACATGATTATTATATAGTATTATCACTATTATCAGGAATCTGTCATAAATCCAATCTTATTAAAGCACAGGCAACTTCTTGGGCTAAGGTGAGAAGTAAGGACCATGATATTTTGGTGGACTACTTTTCTCATCATTTCTATTTTGGTATCGCTTTTCTTGAAGTCATGACACTTAGGGAAGTTTGTATATATTTGGTTGATAGTTTTACATGTGCCATAACATTTTCAAGTCCTTGCTGAGGTACAAATACATTATCAAGCCAATGAAACATTGATTGAGACTACCCATCTCTTAATTAGGTACATTAGCTGTTAAAGAGAGTTTGCTTAAAATACATCCTTCAGTCCAGCTCAGGCCTAGAGTGCATCTTCACATCTACTCTGGTGAAAGCCAGGGCCAAAGTTGGTTCCACATAGCCAAATGTTATCAAAAGGAGCTACCTAATAGATCTTGAGACTTGTAGCCAGTCACTGGCAAACTAATCTTTAGCACATTCAGACACTGTAAGGTTATATACATTCAGACATTGGAAGCCATCTCATAGGTCATATGATATCTGGGTTATTAATATAGGTGTGGTTAGACTTTACCCAACAAAGGAGAGGTCCTGACAAAGCTTCAATGCTTGTCAAGTTAACCAGCTGAGTCTGTCCCACAGTGGTCGATATGGACCTATAATACAAAAAAATTGTGAGTTTTGAAGATTCTTTAGTTAGCACTCTTTTGACTTTATTTAGTAAAGAATGAATGTTAATTAAGTAATGAAAGTTAAATTATGGCCTGGGTTTTGTTCAGATCTGAAAAGAGGCCAATGAAACATTGTTACCTTCTTGGGCTATGGTGAGAATTGAATGCAAATTCTAGTGGTAGTGGTTTCTTGTAGTAATAAATTATTTCTCCCTTGTTCTTGTAACCAGAGGAAAGAGTAACCCAATCAGATCCCCTAGGGAGAGAACCACAACAAAAGACAGGATTGACTTGAAGTTGTAAGGGTACCACATATCCAATAATACAATCTTTTAAAATCATGAGCCTATTCATCTCCCTTGTCTAGGAAAACATTAGTAGAGACAAGACTGCATAACTGTAACAAAGGTAAAAGAAAAATGCCTGGTCCAGAATCTTGGATCAACCAACTGCCCCGGGTATCATCTACATCTGGCCACATAGGTGTTTAAATGCAATTTTTAATTCTCTAATGGGTTGGCTAGTCCAAAGAGGGGTCTGTCTCAGCAGTGACAAATGACTTCAAGATTGCATGCTCTTTAATTTAGCTGCTGCAAGTTCTGGTGGCACAATGGTGAAGCAGCAAGCAACTAATCAAAAGGCCAGTGGCCCCTCCATGGGAGAAAGATGTAGCAGTATGCTTTTGTAAAGATTTACAGCCTTGGGGACCCTATGGGACAGTTCTATGCTGGCCTTTAGAAATGCTGAGTTGGAATGACTCAATGGTGATTTTGTTTGTTTGTTTGTCATCCATGGATTGGTGAAGGGGAATAAGTACATTACTGCTGCTTTTAGAACCAAACTCATTGCCTTTGAGCGGATGCCTACTCATAGTGACCCTACAGGACAGGGTAGCAACAACTCCCCCTGTGAGTTCCTGAGACGGTCATTGTTCATGTGAATAGAAAGCCCCATCTTTTTCAGTGGAGCAGCTGGTGGTTTCAAACTGCTCACCTTGTGGATTGAAGCCCAACAGGTGTCAATAAACTGTTCCAACTCATAGCACCCAACAACAGCATGCCACCTGCCTGATCCTGCAACATCCTCACAACTGTTAAGTTTGAGTCTATTGTTGCAGCCACCATGTCAACCCATCTCATTAGAATCTAATGAATAGGAATAAGTATAGCCCTTTTCAGTAAAGTTCTCGTGAGTCTTCTCTTTGGTGTCTCTCAATATAGACAGGCTCCTGTTAGGCAGACTTTAGGAGTCTGGTTTCTGTTTGTCAAAAGATTGAGAAAGATCTTCATGAGAATATTGTGTTAAAGACTGGAACTACTTCAATAATTCATCTGGCACTAGGTTAGTGTAAGTATACGCAACACAAGAAAGGACCGTGGAAGAACACACCAGCCTGTGTGATCGAGTGGTCCCGAAGGGATCAGTTATCAGGCATCAAAGAACAAAAAATCATATCATTGGCTGCACACCTCCATGATAGGATCGCTGAAGACAAATGGGTGCATAAGCAAAAGTGGTGAAGAAACCTGATGGTGCCCGGCTATCAAAAGATATAGTGTCTGGGGTCTTAAAGGCTTGAAGGTGAATAAGCGGCCATCTAGCTCAGAAGCAAAAAAGCCCACATGGAAGAAGCACACCAGCCAGTGCGATCATGAGGTGCCAAAGGGACCAGTTATAAGGCATCATGCAAAAAAAAAAGATATATGTGTGTATATGTATATATATGCGTGTGTGTGTGTGTGTGTGTGTGTACCATATTGAATGAAGGGGGAAGTGCAGAGTGGAGACCCAAGGTCCAAGCGTCGGCCAATGGAGATCCCCTCATAGAGGGGTTTAGGAGAGGAGATGGGTCAGTCAGGGTGCGAGGTAGTACCGATGAAAAACACAGCTTTCCCCCAGATCCTGGATGCTTCCTCCCCCCAACTACCATGATCCGAATTCTACCTTGCAGGGCTGGATAGGACAGAGGCTGTACACTGGTGCACATGAGGGCTGGAGGTACAGGGAATCCAGGGTAGATGATACCTTCAGGACCAAGGGTGCGAAGGGCGATGCTGGGAGAGTGGAGGGTGAGTGGGTTGGAAATGGGGAACTGATTACAAGGATCCACATGTGACCTCCTCCCTGGGAGAGGGACGGCAGAGAAGGGGGCGAAGGGAGACCCCGGATAGGGCAAGATATGACAAAATAACGATGTATAAATTACCAAGGGCACATGAGGGAGGGGGGAGGGAGGGAAAAAAAAGAGGACCTGATGCAAAGGGCTTAAGTGGAGAGCAAATGCCTTGAGAATGATTGGGGCAGGGAATGTATGGATGTGCTTTATACAATTGATGTATGTATATGTATGGATTGTGATAAGAGTTGTATGAGTTCCTAATAAAATGTAAAAAAAAGAAAAGAGGAAAGAAAAAAAAGAAAGGACCGTGGGTCTCTCAGTAATTATTTTATAGGGCATAAGTCTATGAGATCCAAATAGAATAGACCTCAGATTCTAAAAAACTAAAGGAAGAACTTTATTTCTAGATATATTAAAATTTTCAGAAAGCTTTGTTTTTTGGGTTCTCTGTTCTAGACCAGAAAACTGAGCATGGTAGGGAGAATTTAGGCCTTGACAATGGGAAACACGTCACAGAGATCTTGGATGAAGAATTTTGGCGCTCCGTAGGTGGGTGTGATGTTTTCAAGATGTTGCTTTGTTACAAAGGCTGCAGTAGGATGACAGAAAGGGAGCATTTGAC
The DNA here is from genome assembly GCF_050624435.1 of Tenrec ecaudatus. Classification (NCBI taxonomy): domain Eukaryota; kingdom Metazoa; phylum Chordata; class Mammalia; order Afrosoricida; family Tenrecidae; genus Tenrec; species Tenrec ecaudatus. The sequence continues at coordinate 44,420,898 of NC_134544.1, forward strand.
CAAATATGAAAATCTACCATTCATTATTAATACATATTGGTAACCATTTGAGGGTGGAATCTGAATAAAATGTATTTATCATTTAAGCAAAGGTACAGAAGTAAGCGCATTGTCCAAGCACAACTTTAATGTGTTTTCCAGAATCTTAGTGAGGGCAAACAAGACACGAGAGTCAGTGTCAGAAAGTTTCACTCATCAATGTTTTTGTTTTGTTTTTATGGTCTGATCGTATCACATTTCATAAAGCAACCTTCATGTAAGGTTTGCCTGATAGGAATATGCAGAAAATTCAGGAAGGCAGAGTTCTTATTAGGCTCAATCCACAGCTTAGAGGCATGACTTTGATAGAAACCTACTTTCTTCCAGGCCTTAATTTTATCTGTTTGGATTAACTGTCAGTGTTTTAAAAGTCTTTCTGAAGTTAGTTTATGAAGGTTGGAGTTAGGAGTAGACAATTTGGGGAGGCCCTCTATTCACAGTGGGTACAGGATAACTTGAGGGGCAGCTTGCTAGGCTGCAGTATTAGCAAGATTAATTTTTAAAAACATTTTATTAGGGACTCATGCAACTCTTATCACAATCCACACATACATCAATTGTGTAAAGCCCATCTGTACATTCTTTGCCCTCATCATTTTCAAAGCATTTGCTCTCCACTTAAGCCCTTTGCATCAGGTCCTCTTTTTTTCCCCTCCCTCCCCGCTGCCCCCTCCCTCATGAGCCTTTGATAATTTATAAATTATTATTTTGTCATATCTTTCCCTGTACATAGTTAATTGTGTTGTGTTTTGCAATATGGACTCATGCAGTTATGCAAGGTACCTAAACATGTATATAAAGAATTCCCAATGCATTTATGAATAAATGTAATAAATAAATAAAAACAAATATATGTTTTATATTTTGTAGTTGGTAGATCATTTTGACTTGATCATTTTATAAGTAGCTCGCATGCTGAAAAAGTGTGCGCATCCTGTTCTAAACCAGACAGGATTCTCTTGCTGTATTCAAATAATTGCAACTCCAGTAATTAGGAGGCCCAAGTACTTACTTAACAGGGATTGAGCTAATTGTAATTTTTCTTTGGAATCTTTATATCTACGAGTAGTAAAATGATGTTTTAATAAAGCTATGCTGTCTCCAAATCAAGGAAGCAAAACCAGCAAACCAGCAAATTATCAACACAATTGTAGACATATGGATTTGTTTGAAAATTATAAAAACTGGAAATTAACATACAAATCTGAGAAAAAATTAGGGTGGGATATTCAGTAGATCTTTGCGGCATTAAAGTCTATGTATATTGTTTCTTTCCCCAGTTAAAAGCAAACAAATATTAACTTTCAGAATGCACAAGAATACCAAAAAAGGTGCTGCAAAGATCAATAACCATAAAATCTGAAGTGACATTGGAACATAATAAATGAGGATTTGGATCTGTTGGAAACCTAGGAATAACAATATGATTGATTGTGAGCAAATATTGAACAAATCTCCAGCCCCTATTTTCTTTTATTTTTTATTATCTTTTAAATCGTTTTATTGGGAGCTCTTACATATATTATAACAATTCATGATTCAATTAAATGAAGCACAATTGTACAATAGCTGCCACCATCAGTTTCAAAACATTTTCTTTCTACTTGAATTCTTTGATGTCAGCTCCCCTTTATCTCCTCCCTCCTCCAAGGTGCCCCCACTCTGATCTATTGTTATTATATTATATATTATTATTATTTTCTGTATCTTACACCATCCAATGTGTCCATTCGCCTACAATTCCATTATTTCTTCCACTCCAGAGGGGTTATACAATCCTCGTTGCTAATTCCCCTCCAGAGGGGTTATACAATCCTCACTGCTAATTCCCCTCCAGAGGGGTTATCCAATCCTCACTGCTAATTCCCCTCCAGAGGGATTATCCAATCCTCCCCGATTCTTCCTGTACCCTCAAGGAATCATTATTTCCTTAACTCTTTCTGAAGCGTTATCTTCTTGGCTTCCATGCATGGAACAATCTTAATTACACTAATGAACTTGCACAGGTCAAACAAGATTTAAGAGTCAGAACAAAGACCATCATAGGGGAGGAAATGTTAAATGACTAGAGGGTCGTTATATGTTTTTCATCATTGCTACACTGCACCCTGGATATATCATCCCTTCCATGTGATCCTTCTGTGAGGGATCGTCCAATTATCTTACGGGTGGGTTTGGGGTCTCCACTTGGTCTATAAATTCCTCTTCAGGCTCTTGTAACACATATAAGATGCTGAATGTAGGAAGATCACAGGCCAGTGGGTGGAAAATCTTGTGTATTTAATGATGGTGGAAGCATCTCAGCACCGGCATGGGTCTCCACGTGGCTCCTCTAGCTCTAGGGCCATGGCTCCATCGGCATAGCTCCATCTGGCTTGTCATCAGAAATGTGAAGCAAAGAGAGTATGGATCCCATGTAATTATGATGAATTGTTCATTTTATATACCTTTGTATTCTATTGACCAAATTTTGGTAAGGGTTCTTGGATCAATATTAATTAGTGATATCAGTCTGTAGTTCTCTATTGTGGGACCCTTGCCTGGTTTTGGCATCAGTGTTATGCTAACTTCATAGAATGTGCTTGGGAGTTTACTGTCCTTTTCTACGTTCTGGAAGAGCTTGTGTAGAATTGGTTTCAACTGTTTCCTGAATGCTTGGTAGGATTTTCCTGTGAAGCCCATCTGGGTCAGGACTTTTTAAAGTTGGTAGTTCCTTGATAACCTTATTTATTTCCTTGTTTTTGCTATGGGTCTGTTCAGGTTCTTGACATCTACATGCAATAAGCTGAGGAGGGTTTGTTTTTCCAAGTATTTGTCAATATCTTCCGAGGTTGATATATTCATTGGAGTACAGACCTTCATATTATGGTGTAATTAGTCTTTTAATTTCAGTAAGGTCTGTTGTAATTCCTCCTCTTTCATCCCTCACTTTGGATATCGATGTCTGGTCCTTCCTATGTTTTGTTAGGTTTTTGCCAAGAATTTATTGATTCTGTTAATCCTTCCGAGGAACCAGTTTTTTACTGTGTTGAATTTTTGCATTGTTTCCCCAATTGTTTATTTCTGTCCTGATTTTTATCATTTCTTCTCTTTTGCTAGTAGGATTGTTCTATTGACTCTGCTCCAACTGCTGAAGGTTTTGTTATAGACCATAAGTTTCTCTTCCATCTTCACATGTGCATTTATCATCATCAAACATCCTGTGATTACTGCCTTTGCCATACCCCATCGGTTTCAGTTTGGTTCTTTCTCATTAGTTTCTAGAAACTTCTTCATTTCATCTCTCATTTGGGCCAGTACCCATTCATTTTGAAGAGAAATGTTATTCATCCTCCAAGTGTTTGCCCTTGTTTCTTTGGTCTTTTTGTTGATTTCCAACTTTATGGTGGAGTGATCAGAGAAGGAAGTCTGGGTAACTTCTATAGGTTTGAATTTACTCAAGCATAACTTCTGTCCCAGCATGTGGTCAAATATGTGCCATGTGCACTTTAAAAAAGAATGTGAATTTCATTTCTTTTTTTTTTTGCCGTTGGGTAGAGAGCTCTGAATATGTCTATCATGTTGAGTTGTTCAATTGTAGATTTTAGTTCTGTAGCCTCCTGGTTGAGTTTCTTTCCTACTGATCTGTCTTTCTCAGAGAGTGGTTTATTGATGTCTCCTACTATTAATGTTGATCCTGTGATTTCTTTTTTGGTCTTTTGAAGGATTTGATTGATGAACTTCATGCAGCCCTATTTTCTTTTAAACTGCAATAACAGGAGTATTATAAGGGCTGGTACAAGGGTCAATTAAACCCTCAGAATGGGGCCAGTCCTGTTTAGCTTTTCATTTGAGTGGACACTGGGGAATTTGAGGTAGAGATTTAGATAAAGCAATTTGAATTATAATTGGCTCAGTTCTCAAAAATCATTCTACATCTGTGGATGTGGTAGTTTGTGTGGTTTCTGGAAATAGGGACATGTATCAGAAATGAGAGGACTAGCCTGAGTTGAATTTTGGAAAGGCAGGAAAAGGGCTTGTATATTACAAAGGGCTTTTTCCTCGTGAATATTGTCTAGTTCAGAGCCAGCTTCTGTTTACTTAGGGACATATAAGGCAGGCTCAATGATATTTCTCCGTTTTCATTATTTTTAAAGGTCAATTATTTTTGTATGAAAGGTCTTTTCTGAGACTGAGATTATTTATGCAAAACAATCTCCCCAATTGTAAATGATGAGAAAACTATACACGTAGTTTAGTGTTCTTCTAGAATCTTGAGGTGTTGTAAATAGTAGGAATGTGTCTTATGAGAATACAATATGAAGTCTTAACAAAAATATACCATATTAAAAATAAAATTTCTATAATGTAAGAAAGGAAATTTGAAAATAGGGGTGTAGAGAGGACCGGCATTATTTTAAATTGGATGTGGGCTCCCTACTAAAGTAACTGAAGACCATTTAAACATTATGATTTGCAGTTATCAGTTTTCAGACAATGATCAGTGACTTTATTTTTATTTTTTTAAACATTTTATTAGGGGCTCATACAACTCTTATCACAATCCATACATATACATACATCAATTGTATAAAGCACATCTGTACATTCCTTGCCCTAATCATTCTCAAAGCATTTGCTCTCCACTTAAGCCCTTTGCATCAGGTCCTCTTTTTTCTTTCCCCTCCCTCCCTGCTCCCCCCTCCCTCATGAGCCCTTGATAATTTATAGATTATTATTTTGTCATATCTTGCCCTATCCGGCGTCTCCCTTCACGCCCTTCTCTGTTGTCCGTCCCCCAGGGAGGAGGTCACTTGCAGATCCTTGTAATCGGTTCCCCCTTTCCAACCTACTCACCCTCCACTCTCCCAGCATCGCCCCTCACACCCCTGGTCCTGAAGGTATCATCCGCCCTGGATTCCCTGTGCCTCCAGTTCCTATCTGCACCAGTGTACAACCAGTGACTTTATTTTTGCTAAGGACATTTTTAGTTTGAGAACAATAGAGCTTCCATTTAATTTAATGTGAATATCAATAACCCATAACTAAGTAAGCTGCATCTTTATTTTTCATGCTGTGAAACAGACCATTTTGCTAATCCCATAGTCATATAAACAAATAAACAAATTATTGTTTATTCAATTTTTTTCTTTACTAATCAGAGGGTAAATCCCATTTAATGGGGAAGTACAAATTATGTGATTCAACAGCTGGAAGATACAGACAAATCTCAAAAAGAAAGAATGATCTTGTTTGGCTGTTTTGAAATTCTGCCAAGATTGGCTTCCCCAGGAGGGCTAGGGCTATTCAAATAAGCTTGACACTTACTGCTACAAAATGTTCAATTTTAATATTAGCGTTATAGAAAAAGATCTGAGCTAAAAAGTTCTGTCGTAAGCATTCTATTATTCCAAATTAAAAAATAATTTCTTATGTCCCATTTTATAAGATTCATAAAGAATTGCATCAAACCTATAGTGGCTTTAGGATATCTAATAAAATTTTTGAAATAGTTTTAGCAAAGAAAAAGAAAACTAAACACATTGATTTCAACCTATGTTCCCATAACCTGTGCTACTATTTAAAATCAGAATTATCCACACCAAATTTAAAATGGGATGTGTTTCTTTGGTAACTGTATCTTGAGAAATGTTTGTACAAAATGGGGAGAAATCAGCGTGACTTCCTGGATGACTGCTCTACCAGAGCCTACAGTCTGCTTTCCAATGTTACCTTCTGTCACCAAAGCCTGGAATGCAGCTCCCGTGTCGTATAGTTTCTTTGATCTTTATTTTGACTTCTTTAAACCATTGGCTCAGCTGCACAATGCCAGGCTCAAACCTGTCCTTATAGTTTAACACCACAAACCTTTCCCTTGTGATGCTGTCTTCTTTCTGGATTGCTTCTATATCAGGGGCCAGTGGGGGAGGATAAGGCACATCCTTGTTGTACTGGGAAATTGGACCACACAGGATGATGTGGCTGTTTCAGCGATGTCACCCCCAACATTGCCAAAGTAGACATCCACTCCGGCTGAGCACAGGCCCCGAGTTGTTCTGCCATGCTCCCCCTTTTATAATTAATTGCTCCATCAAAACCCAGTTCTGCGCTCAAAAAGAGGCACCTCTTAGCTGTCTCACAAATTCCCACCACTCGGGAACAGCCCAGCAAATGGCCAATCTGCCCTGCCAAAGACCCACAGCACCAGCAGTCCCACCGACAACCATTATCTGATTGGATCTAGCAGTTATGTACCATTTTTCTTGTATCCCGATCAAGGAAGTCAAACCGGGCATTCCTGTCCCTCCAAGAGAGTAGGAAAGGTGCCCATCCACAAGTTTTGAGTCTACCTTTTCAAGGAGATTTCCATCCAGAATAGCCTTGGTTTACCAGGGCCAATGGAATGAAGTCACAAAATCACCCTAGGTAAGTTTTGTGGGTTTGCTTTCTTCTATAATTCCAATACCTCTGCCATCAACCACTTGAGACAGCTGCCAGGGTGTTAGGTAATCACTGCCAGTGTCTTCCATCATTCTACAATGAATGTAAGGGTCCACAGAGAGATAGTTTTCATTTGTACTTGGCCTTCAGTGATAGGATCTGGTAACTTGACTTCTTCCATTCGGAAATTCACTGAATTACCATTTTTCCCAGGTCGGGAATTCAACAGCACTCTTTGTGCAATCATGGCTTAATGAAGCAGTCTCACAAGATTTATGTTCAAAATGATTCCACGCAAACCGCCCCGTCACACTGAGCCGCAGTGGCCGGACCAGGATGTGCTCCTGTCTTACTCCAGTGTTTATTCAATTTATTAGAAAATTTGTCATCTCACTTGAGACAGATGGCTGTCTTTGCTTGCCAAATTAATTGTGATGATTCATCTAATTTCTTTAGTAAGTGAATTTGAAATAATCTTAGATTTAAATACTTATGTAGCAAAGAAGCAGAACTATTAAGTTACCATATATTCTGTTGTCGGTACCTTGAAAATCTTACTCAGAAACTTGGAGCTTGGCATTTCCTAATACATGACACTTTATAATGAGACTTTCTTTGGTCATTGGTCTGCTTTCAAAGTTAGCTGGGTGCAACAATTTGAGTATAAAATGGCCAATGCTCATCTGATAACTAAACGTGTTTGGATTTCCACACAAAATTTTTGTGAAGGACTGGAAGGGCAGCAGTCAGATTCCCGGGGTTCTCATTGTGTCAGAGGGAGTCCTGGGCAGTCACAGAGGGGTTGGATGACCTGAATGGTAGTAACGTAGGTCACAAGAGTCCTCAAAAGGATCAGGAATCCGCAGAAATCCCAGTTGTCTGCAGGAGTTTGAGGAAATGGAAAATAAAGGTGATGGGAAAGCAAGCAAGGTCGGGATGAGAATGAAGCAATTTGGGCACAAAGGGGAGGAGATGCTCAGTTAGTACCACTGCATTGCCAACTCCAGGGGGTACCGTTCTCATAGGAGAGGGTGCCACCCACGTTGAATTCATTGGTCCTGGAGCTGGACATGTGGAGGTCCTGTTGTCAGAGTTAAATTAGAGGAGGTGAACTTCTCAGAGAGACGCCTATTTCTAGGTAAGAGAAGCTTAGAAGTTATCTTATAGGTAAATTAGAAACTGACCTAACAAACTTCTGTTTATATATAAGGAGCTTCTCCATATATCAAAAACACATTTATACGCCAGGGAATAGTGTATGATTATTTGGCATCAGGTTTTCTTAAGTACTCAGTTGTGTGATTGGGTGCTAATTTCTCTCCAGTTATCAGAAACTGTCACATAAATAGTACTGACAACTGAGGAAATGTTGGAGTCAACAAAGAAAGCTACCTTTCTGTTGAAAAATAGAAATACCTGAAGCTGTGTTTCATCATTAGAACAATAATCATTAAATAAGCATAATTTTCCCATCATTACAACCAATAATCCAAAAGATGTAAAGAAAGATTGCAGAATAAGTTATATTGTCAGACTTTGTCCTGAGACTATGTGAATAGATAAGCTATTAAGTATATTTTCTACTGTAAGAGAAAAGGCAATTTAGATGATAATTTCATTGTAATTCTGATTTTGTCCTCTCCCTTAATAATTTTGAAAGAGGAATAACACCCATTTATTAAAACAGTAAGTTTTATTATTTATATGTATATAATAATTTCTTGTCCATCTATATATAATCAGTTCCACAATTTTCCTTTTAATATTTTCCCTTTTCTCCCTTGATTTTAAAACACATATTATGTAGACAGTTGGTGTCAGCTAGGTATTAGCATTCTGAAAATGGAATCTTCAAATAAGCAAGTAAATATAGACTTCTTGAATATTCCATCACCGATCTAACCTTAGTTGTGGGGCCCTTTTGCCAAGGCTAGTGTTGTAGTTACATCATCTGGTGTCAACTTGAGAGTATTATGAGTGAAGGGGTGCAGTCTAGCCTGTCAAACAGCACTTAACCTGATGATGCTTCCTTTTGGGCGTGGACTTCTCGTGAGGATTCTGGGAACTTCCTTTCTTCCTTGGAGACAGGATGCACACTCTCTCTTGGCTTCACATTCCTGTTGACAAGCTACATGGAGCCATGCTGATGGCAGCCAGAGCCCTGAAGATGGGTCCCCTTCCATTGGATCCACAAGACTTTGCACCTACCAGCCGGTGATCTTTCTCAGTTTTGCATCATTGCATGTGCTTTGTGAGTCTGAAGAGCAATTTTTGACTAGTATCGGATTTATGGGCTAATATTGGACTTGATCTGGACTGGGTTGGGATGTTTTCTTACTACACAATTACTTTTTGATATAAAGCTCTCTCACACGAGTTTCCCTGGATTTGTTTTTCTAGTCAATCTGGACTAACACAGCTAGCGAAGAAAGGCAGGGGACTCCCACATGTACTTCATATAATTTCTGTCCTTTTCCATTTATGAAATCTCCTTCAAGCAAATGCCCCAATTTCAATTTCCTCTCTTTCCCTTCTCTGAAATGGCATCTTAATACATGTGGTGTTGGAGCGAGCTTCCAGGGACCTTTAGCAACAGGGAACTGATGAGGAACTCTAATTCTTATAGAGGCAGGTCTTCTGCACCCTCCCTACTTCTGACTCTGAGGCCTGGGGTCCCCTGAAGAGCAACTGACTGTTTATAGAGGTGTTGCGTACCGTGCTGGCTCCCATCGCCCAAGTCCCCGTAGGTGCCCTCCCTGTCTTGAATTCCATGACATCTCGCCATCCCACAATCAGCAATTCCACTGGTCACTTCTTTGTTCCTTCTTAGGCCACACATGAATGTCTGGATCTACTGCATATTCTGCTCAATAATGAAAAGTAGGGGTTGTGCTTTAAGTTCATCCATCTGGATCTCTCCCTCATCTGTGCCTTGTTTCATTCCTTGTCAGGTACAACATAATGTATTCCTGAAGGCTCTGAGCTTCCTCGGCTTCTATGAAGTGAAGGGAGTAAGTACCTTCAAGGCTCCCTCATAGTAATACAGATGTAGCTTTTCTCTCTCTGGGAATTTGACCTGAAGTTGCTGGCTAGAACAGGTGTATCTTCTTGCTCTATTTTCTTGTCTGGCCTTCTCTAAGAAGGAAAAATGTGGTCCTTACCCTTCCCACAAGACAGAGGTCACCCTTATAGCACATCTTTCATTCTCTCTGTCTCTGACTCGGTGATGAAGTCAGCCAGATCTGAATCTTGGCATATTGATTGGGGCCTAAAGAATTTAGGAAGTAATCAATCTCCCTAAAAAACCTGTCTTCATAAAATCATGCAGAGGACCCAAAAAATGGTACGTTGGCCACCAGAAGCCCAATATCTAGATCTTTCTTCTGTAAAGGACTTAGTTATAAGGGTCTTGCGTATGTAACTCTGCTGCTCGTACAGAAATACCATAAGTGAATGGCTTTTACAAGCAGAAATTCTCTCACAGAGGAGGAAGCTAGAAGACTGAACTTGGAGCACGGGCTCTAGGATCAGGCTTTCTTTCTGGGATCTGTGCAGGAAGGTCTTTGTCTCTTCAGCTTTCTGGTTCCTTGACGCTCTCTCGGTGTCTTGGCATCTATCTTACTCCATCTCTCTACTCACTTGTTTAATCCTTTAAAAAAAAAAAAGTTCTTCAAAGAAATTGACTCAAGACACTAATCCCCCGTCAATGTAACAAAAACAGCTATTCTCAAGCGGGATTAAACCACAGGCATAGAAGTTAGGATTCAGACTATGCATTCTTTGGGGATCATAAATATATTGGGTAAATCTGCTGCACAGACTTCTTTAAAGAGCTGAAAAGCCAGGCTGTCACATTTGGACTGAAAGTGTGCCTGACTCAAGTCACGATGTTTCCCATCACCTCATATGCATGTGAAAGTCGGACATTGAATAAGGAAGACCAAAGAAGAATTGATGCATTTGAACTAGGGTGTTGTTGAAGAGTATTGAAAATACCATAGACAGTCAAAAAACCAAACTAATCTCTCTTGAAAAAAGTACTGCCAGACTACTTCTTAAAGTCAAGGACGGTGAGACTTTGTCTCATCAATGTTGGCCATGTTATCAGGAGAGACCAGTCCCTAGAGAAGGACATCGTGCTGGTAACGTGGAGAGGCAGTGAAAAAGAAGAAGGCCTTTGACAAGACGGCTTGACGCAGTGGCTGCAACAATGGGCTGAAGCCTAAGGCTCAGTGTGAGGATGGCGTAGGACTGGGCAGTGTCCGGTTCGGTTGTCTGAACCTTCTCCACGGTGCCGACAAGAACAACATCCCGACTCCACAGCAAGATGGGTCCACAAGGAGCTCCGTAGAGTGGAGCTGGCTTCCACAATAAGCAGTGTCCTGAGTCGTGGTTTTTCCCTCAGGAAAGGAGGGGAGTCAGAGAGTGGTATTATTACATTTACCTCTTGGTTGTTCCCTTCTGTCACAGACATTTCCGCTTCTATAGAAACCCTCTTCTGCCATGGAACTTGAAGCTGGCTCTTTGACGATTCTACAAGCACTGCCCTGTAGACTCGTGGAAATACATCCTGGAGATGTTCATTACCATTCTGCTTATCCGCACAGCATAGTCTCACTGCCTCCTTCTTGCAGTTAGGTCCTATCTCATTCCCATCGGGTGAACTCCACGATTGATATCTTTAAGGCCAGCTGATCTGTAGGGTGTGTATTTGTAGGCTGTGGAGCAGCATCTCTGGCATCTGACACAGGATACCAGCAACACTGTCCCCAAGGGGACAACATCAGTCCTGTGGAAAACCACTGATTGAATCCAAACCACTGGTCTTATTTTAAGCCTGTTGCAAAACTTTAGTTGAGTGCTTTTTTAATATGGGGAAATTCCTAAATTAATTGTTTTGTTTTGATCGTACCCACTCTCATTGAGTCAATTCTGACTCATAGTGACCCCGTGGGGCAGACTGCTCCAGATGGTTTCAAAGGCTGTCCATCTTTACAGAGTCAGGTTATACAGCTTTGTCCTCTCCTTTAGCATGGGAGAACTTGAGCACTGAGTTACTTGGGCTGCTTTGGTTCCGATTCTACAAAAAGTAAAAGCTCATCTTAAACATTTTCCTTAGAAGTAGCCAATTTTAGTATCATCCATGTGTTTTTCTCCCCCCATCACACTCATAGGAATATTAAATAACTTTCTTTACAAAATGGCATCTTACTTTCTGGTTTGGATTCTGCTTTCACACTTAAGACTATATTATGGGCACTTTTCCATTTCGATAAAGATAGGTTTGCACTATCATTTTTAAGTATGCAATATTTCATTGTACAGCTGTACCATCGTTTTACGCATTTACTTTCCAAATTTGTGTCCAAATCTTGAACAAGACGCCATTGACGCAGTCGACTCATGCTGACTGCAGGAGTGTCCGCAGAGCCGTGCTGTCAATGAAGCCAGGCTTCTGGTGCTGAATTTTCAGAAGCAAATCTCTGGGCATTTCTTCTGAGATGCCTCTGCGTGGACGCTAACCAGACACTGACATTTAGGTTACTAGTCAAGTGCATTAACTATTTGCCGCCCTCAGCGACGCAGAGAAAGACAACTTCTGGCCTAATGGAGCAAGTTTTGCCTGATGTGTCATGTGGCACCGCCCCCTTTCTTTCGTTGAACCCACTTGGGTTCTAGAACATACCCACCACCCCTCACCTCTGACTCCCACTTTCCAGAACTGGTTCTTGCAAGCAGGTACATGGTTTTGCCTCAGCAGGAGGACCTGATCTTCAAGAAGTATAGTTTTGCTCTTTTGTATTCTCCAAGCTTCTTCTCTTTATTAATACCCGCAGTGGCTTTGAGGCGAACAGCTGCAGATTTTGGTAGTTTGTACATATGTTTTGACATCACCTTGGTATATCTGTCTTCTCATTTTCTCCAAAAGTGGTATTTGTGAAGTTTTTCTTTATTCTAGATGCTTTCATGTGATTTCCACAGGATGAGTAGTGAAATATTGTAAATGTCAGTAGTCATGGTTATACTGAAAGTTTTAACTACTGATTTCCAAACGTGTGTTTCAGTATGGACATTAAAAAAATAAACTCTGGTATTCACTTTAAGACTCACTACTAGTCCTCTAAATTTTTAAGGAAACTAGTATATCATCTGACAGAACCCAGTTGGCTCCAATGAAAAAAGGTCTGCCAAGCTCCTTCCATAAAGGTTACAGTGCAAACGCCCTAGGAACAGATCGAGTCTCTAACATACATGTTTTCTGCGACATGAACTGACTTGACAGCAACCGAGTGGGGCTTCTCACCACTGCCCGCCCCCCACCCCCTGGAAAATGTTGAGTAATGGTGGTGATATTTTCCAGCTTTTCCGCGTTTCTCAAGATAAAAAGATGCCTTAGCACCTCACTATTAAATGCATATGCATTGCTAGCTTCAGGTCTCGCCTTATTCTAAATCACAGATGTCGGACCCCTAATGCATGTCCCAGGCCTCTCACTCCCGCACCCCTGACAGAATCACTGATTGTGGCATAGTCTTCCTTACTGCTGAGCCTGGTAGGAATTTGTATGTGTGGTAAAATGTGATTGCCAGCCTTGTTCGCCATCGTAAAACAACCAAATTTCATTTGACTGATTAGTTAGGTCCTCTGATGGAGATGAGCTCCATTTCTGAGAATCATCACCATGAACGAGAGCCTGAGTGCAGCTGCTCTCAGCCTGCGTCTCCCCCTCGTCAGCAGGAGAGGCCTCCCACAACAGCAAAGGAGGTCCCGGAGGGCAGTGGGTTTTAAAAAGGGCCAACTCCTGGAGAAAATAGTAGGCCTGAGTTGTGCCAGTATAAAGGCCAGCATTGGTGATGGAGTGGGTTAGGTGTCAGGCTGCTAACCACAAGGTCAGCAGTTGGAAACCACCAGCTGCTCCACAGGTGGAAAATAAAGCTTTCTACTCCCATAAAGAGCGACGGTCTCAGCGACCCACAGGGAAAGTACTAACCTGTCTTAAAGTGCTGCCATGAGTCAGAATTGACTTGATGGCAGTGAGTTTGGTTTGGTTTGGTTATGTCCAAACCAAAGAATCCTGTGGCTTTGTGAATTTGACAGTGAACTGCTGTTAACCAAATGGTCAGTGGTTTGAACCCACCAGTTGCTCCATGGGAGAAAGACAAGGCTATGTATTGGCTCCAGTGTATATTTGAAGTCTTTGGAATCCAACCCTGTCCTGTCCTATTGGGTTGCTATGAATGAGGATGGACAGGATGGCAGTGGGCTTTGTTTTGGGTTTGCCCAGAGTGGGAAAGAACAGCAGAAACTGCATTGCTCTTGAATTACAGCAACTGGAAGAAGACAGTAGAACCGCCCCCTGGGCAAGGCTGTAATCTTCACAGAAGCAGAGTGCCATTCCCCTGGGGTGGCTGATGAGTTCAAACTACTGACTTTCAGTTAGCCCTTGTACATTTAACCATGCACCCCTAGGGCTCCTTCTCCTTACGCCCAGAAGCCCATGCAGCCTCCTCGTTTCCTTTATGCCTTAATTCTTGATGTCTTACTTCACTCAGCAGGCTGACCGTCCAGAGGGTTGAGTGCTCTGCTTACCTGAGAACATGCTTTGTTTCCTAGGAACGTCACTGCCAAGCCCAAGACAAGCTAATGACCAATCATCATCATTATAGGTATAATAACAACATGGATCCCCGTGACAAAGTTCCTTCAGAAGACTGATACCCTTGCTATTTTTTCCCCTCAACTTCAGCTTACATTATTTATGGTTAGGAACAAATATTTTCTATTTAAATACTTTATTTTAATAAGGGTATATTTGCCACTGTAAAATGGAATTGGAAATAATTTGTGAGGCCATTCTATTATCTAATCCATTTGTTTCCTAGAAGACTCCAAAATCAAATTCAGTGCTGCTTAGTGACCCCACAGGGCAAAGGAGAAACACCCACAAGGCTTCCAAGAGGGTCACATCTCGGGAGGCAGATGGCTTCTTCTTTCTGTGCAGTACTGCTGGTGGGTTTGAACCACTGACCTTTTGGCTAGCAGCTGAGTGCTCAACCATTGTGCCACCAGGGCTCCATCCTAGAAGACGACAACATAGGAAATAAGCAAGACATAAGCTCATGGGCCCTCTTCTTGCCAACTTTGATGTCTTATAAAAAGCAACAGCATACTATATTGTGTCCCAATCAAAAGATTTCATTGAGAAAATAACTACTTAGGTTGCTTTCCCTCGTCAAACATGAACAACAAGGCGTCAGATTTGTGCCTTGGATTGTTGGTAAACTCTCAAATCTTACCTGACCCGATGTTAGCAAAACAAAAGCAGTGACTTTCTCCATCCCATTACAGTGAAAGAGTGAAAAAATGCTGACTCCAAATACAAATGTTGGGTTAATTAATTTTTGATAGATTTTTGCCATGGAAATACATAGTATGATAGAGAAGTACTGCCCATGTGTTTTGGTGATTATTAGAGAAGGCTTTATTTCCATAGTGATTCTATATTTCAACCTTACTAATAAAGTTCCAATATCTATAACATTCATTCTGCTACAGCCTACTAAGGATTGTTAGTCATGAAGACGACTAATTGAACTCCATCATGGTTCTGAGTATAAGCTCTCATTCTCCACATTGTATGTGGATTGAGAGGATATTGGGCTGTAGATGGATGCTGTCATAAGTTACTTTTGACTCAGATGGATGCCATCTGTGACAGAATGAGGCATTCCCATAGGACTCAATAGGCTGGACTCTTGGCTTGGGCAGACCTCCAGCTCTTTGTCTGCAGTGTTGCCGGGTGAGTTCAAAGGGATAACCTTTAGGTTAGCAACAGAGTGCTTAACCACTGTGCCATCGGGACTCCGGTAAATGTCTGCAGGGGCTACTTTCCCACCAGTGCCACTATACAGGGATTCAAGATCCAGTCTACTAGCTCATAGCAAAGATTAAGAATGAGACAGACAGTGCGTAGATGATACAGCAGCTTCTCTGATGGTTTCAGAAGTGTCATTTACCAACTCTCTTCCTTAGAATTTAACCAACCACTGCTGGTAGCAAGTCATGTCCCATATAATTCTGGGCTACCTCAAAACGACAGCTCGCTGCAGTACAGAGCCCACAGCTGTCAGGTTTACCTGTTAACAACTGAATACAGTATCCAATATAACAACAAAAGCACAAACAGAAAAGGACAAAATGGATAAACGGAGCTTCATAAAAATGAACATCTTCTATTCATCAAAAAATTATATCAAAACTTGGAAAAACCAAGCTATCACCTGGAAGAATAGCACCAAGAATTATATATACACCAATAATCTAATAACCAAAAATATAAAATACTGGCAATGTAACAATAAAAAGACAACTAACTCAATCATAAAACAGGCAACTAATGGTGATGGAAATACCACATTGATAGGGTGGCACAGTTTATTATAAGTACTGTCAATAAACTGTACATTTAAAGAATTGGCACTGGTTGTGGGGTACATGCACAACAGTGGCAAAAACGACACAAGCAAACACCACATGCAAGTTGGCTCCTTGGTTTGGAGATTTAGGGTCATGGTTTCAAGGAGCATCTTGTTGAGAAAATTGCCTAATAACTCAGTCAAGGTTTCTGTTCTGTAACATAGTTTGCTGTGAAGTTCCAAGGATCTTAAAAGCTTCAGTGGCCTCTACGGCACAACAATTCATCTCAGGGAGTATTTGTCTGGAGCAGCAAAGAACAAAAAGGGTCAAGAACAGAATGAGGAAATGACATTTGTGGTTAATTGTCTCCAGGAGCAGCTGCCTTCTCTGCCATGAGACCCAAAGAACTGGATGGTGCCCAGCTACCATTACTGACTGTTTGGTTCAAAGGTTCCATAGAATAATTTTGATCAGTAGAAAGAAAATGTAGAACAGACTTTCAAATTATCATGGACTCTAGACTTTTGGGAGCCATGGAAAATGGATGAACTCCTGAAACAATTGTCCTGAGATAATCTTACCAAAAATTATCCCTTTAATTCTTCTTAAAACCAAACATTTAACTAGTCAAAGATGCCTACTTTGACCATTGCCCGTTTTTAAGATCTATCTACATGGGATAAAATCGACAAGAACAACTCAAAAGATTAGAGTGGCCTTAGAGGGCAGTGAGGTTGTTAAAGGGGAGGAACAATTCAGAAAAAGGAGAATGACTATGCTTGGTTTCGTTTCTAGAAGATGTAATCAATTTCACTGAGTTGTACACGCAGAAACTGTTAAACTGGTGAGTGGTTTGCCATGTATATCTCAACAATGATCAAATGAAAGCAACAATAACCAAATGTACAAACTAGGGACTTTTTTCTGCTAACACACTGAACTTTTAAAATATGTTATTTTTATTGGCCTATAATTCACATATCATACAATTACTAGTTCAATCATATTCAAAAAGAGCCACGCAATTACAACCACAATCAATTTTGGAGTACTTTCTTCGTCTTTGTAGTTGCTGCTAGCTCTTCATTTCCCTCAACCTCCCTTGCCGTGCCCTTATTAATCCAGTTATTGACTCTATAGATTTGATTATTCTGGATTTCATATACAGAAAAAACATAAAAACCAAGGAGCAAAACAAACGATAAAACCCCAATAATAATGACAAAATAAAATGGGCAAAAACTTCAACTGAAAAGAAAGCAGAAAATATTAAAAACTGGAACAAATCTGAAATGGGTCAACAGGAAGATCAAGTGATAAGGTGTTACATTGTAACTCAAGAGCCCTGATGGAGTAGTGGTTGGATGGTTGGGCTGCCATCTACATGGTCAGCAGTTTGAAGCCACCAGCTGTTCCAGAGAAGAAAGACTGGCTGTTCTACTCCCTTCCACAGTTACAGTCTCGAAACGTACCGTGTCCCTGTGCATCAGCATTGGCTCCAGGGCAGTGCGCGTGGGTTTTGAGTGTTGGCATCTGTGGTGACGAAGCGCAGTGCTCTTTGTCTCACAGAAAGGCTGTTCACATCTCTGGCTCATAGTCAGAGGCTTCATCCTTGGCCACGTTGAATTTTTATTGCATCGGTAAAAGACAGATCTGTGATCTCTGTAAAAAAACAAATAAGCATAAAGTTCTCAGACACTCACTCACTCACTCACTCACTCACTCACTCACTCACTCACTCACTCTCATAGCTCAGTTTCTGAGGCAGCTCAGCTTTCCACCACCTTGCTGCACCCATTCAATTGATGTGGGAAAACGTCCCTCCTCTGAACTGCAAACATTTAGGTTTATGGCTTCTTCCTCTGTGCCTTCTCCAGTGGTGACCCTCCTCTGACTCTGTTCCCTGCAGTCCAACACACAGAGTCGGGGAAGGTGCCCAGCTACACATTACTTTGGTGTGAGGAAAATTTAGAGTCTGAACCAGGTGGGTGAACTAAATTACAGGTACATTTCATTACTCAGTTTAACAACAGTTCTGAGCATAAATCACTCTTTCAGGTATTGTCATCATTCCTCTTCCCATCCAAAAGCCAATTTAAAAAATTGTTATTTTGATTAAATTAATTAGCTCTGGACTCTTTTCAGACCCTGAAAACTTGGAGTCTTTTGAATTCTGGGTGCCAGGCCTGCCCTTCGGCTTCCTAGTTGATTATCGCTCAGATATCTATGAGTCAATAGATGGTAATTGGCTGGTTAGCCAAACTTTTGTTGAAAATCCTCAGGTACTCTCTCTCATACTGTATCTATCTTCTTTTACTCGCATTATTATTAATTGAATGAATATTGAAACCAAACCGTAGAAGATTTGCGTTTGCCATTTATTATCAGTATTATCTTGAGGGAGTGCATGTTTTTTGTGCGTTTGCTGAAAGTTGACATAAGAAATTAGTTTTCCATTCAACAGTTGGCACACAAATTGTTCTGTGGGGTCGGCTGTGATCCTACAATGCGGCAGCACTCTGTTTCCTTTGCCCTTCCCTGCCTGCTCAGCTTTGGGGCAGATGTTGCCCAGTTGGTCTCTTACGGTTGATTGCTCTAAGGAGCACGCTCCTGCTAGGTGGTGCTGGTGATTTTACAGGCCAGTCTGTTATTTGGCTGATTGTGGACCTCTGCGAGGGGCATCAGTCCCAGCTTAGCAGGTTATCTCAGGGCAGCAGGCTGGAGGTTCCCTCCAGTCTACCCCAGATCAGGAGTCTTGAGAATCATGACATCTCTGAACCTCAGTTTTCTCATGAACAAAATGCCTTTCTTTCTACAGAGTGGTTGAAGCTGGCCATCATGTGTAGTATGATATTTCACTGGGATTCCACTTAAAGAAGCAATGGCAACAACAACAAAAAAGAAGCAATGGCTATAGATGATGAGATCTGGCAATGAAATGAAACACTTCCCAGAAGCAGGTTTAGTAAATATGATCAATAGGTCCTGAGCCTGAATGGTTATTAGAATTTATGGGACCAGAAAATGATATATTTTACAAGAGAGCTGGAGGGATAGGATATCCAAGGGAGTAGGGGGGTTGGGGATGGGCAGGTGGAATGACATGAACTTAGTGCCTAAAATTTAAAACAAACAAAGTACTTATACTTATCTGCCATTTGAATTTCAATGGGCATCTCCTTTTTTAATTTGCTAAACCTGGCAGCTGATTCATATGAGCAAGATGATTCTCAAACTACTGCCCCAAATTCTGAGTAGGGCCTGCTGTAAACTAGGGAAAGGAGCTGGCTGCCGCTCTGGCAAGGTTTCAGATGCTCTGCGAAAGACAGTCATGGTCTTCCACCATAAGAATGAAATGATTCTACTCTGCCATCTCCTCTATTAAAAGTTGATAGTGGATGGAACGATTCAAGGTAGAGTAGAAACCTCAGGTATGTAGCCATCCATTATAGCTTCTAGTAATTGAATGGCCTAAAATTAAGATGTAAAGCCTGAGTAAAGAGCACATGAGACCCTGATCCCTGTGGGAAGGGATGGAGGGTGGCAAGATGACACGGTCCACGCAGCCTGTCCCTGTGCAGGGTGGAGAGAGTGGTAGAGATGGTCCTAGGAAAGCAGTGGTTTTAATAGCGTGGTTGTGCCACTTGAGAAAATCATGACAAAGGACAGAAAACCACAGGCCAAATTTTCTGATTGCTTTAGTTCTGCTCTTCCTTACAGGACTTTTTTTACAACGATAAAACATGCTCTGCCCTGTGTAATATAGTGGCCATAAGCCATGTGTGGCTACAGACCACCAGAAATGTTGCTAGGGAAACTGAGGCACTGGATTTTCAGTGTTACTTTAAATTATGCATTAAATAATTTCCCAAGCACAACTACAAAAGCATGGGCAATAAGAGAGAAATTAGATAACTGAGATTTTCTAGGCTCATAAAAAGATGAAAGAGAGAACCAACAGATTGGGAAAAATCATTGGGGACAATATATTTTATGAGAGTATGATCGCTAAGCAAACTACAACAATTCAATTAGAAAAATAATAAACAATCTAAATAAGAAATAGGCCTCAAATGAAGGCCAAACATGATGGTGGGACAAAAGGAAAGTAAAAGGAAATAGAGGAAAGAACCAGGAGGCAAAGAACATTTATAGAGGTCTGAATACAGGCATGTACATATATAAATATATTTATATATGACAAGAGGAATACCACACAGCGCACAGCTTTAAAGAATAATGATGAGTCCAGAAACACAACATGCATGACTCTGAGGAAAAAGAGTCAACCAGAAAACAACTTGTTGCCTGCGCCACTTTTATAAACAGATGAAAATAGATTTCCACATAAGAATCTATGTTCTTTGTTGGTTTCCAGGGATGGGAAGGGAAGGAAGGGAGAATTATTATTTAGATAGTAGACAATTGTTATTTTTGAAGATGGAAAGGCAGTGTCCTTAACCAAGGTAAATGATAACAGTAGTAAATATACAAGGGCCATTATTGGTAGATGCTGTAATGTATCATTTGACCAACAGCAGTAACAACCAAAAAACGTGAATAGTTACACAGACAGATATGTATACATATACACAGGGGTTTCAAATGTTTGTGGAAACTTCCATTCTCATTTATTTCCATTTTCCCACAAGGAATAAAAGGGCATCTATGTATGCATATAGAGGATATCTGTACAGTCAATCAAGTCATTGCTCTCTAGTTGATTTCAACTCATAGCAAGCCGATACAGGATTTTGGAGGCTGTAGTTCATTACAGAAGCAGATGGCCTCATCTTCTTCTAGGAGCGGAACAGTTGGTACACTTGAATCTCTGACCTTGTGGTTAGCAATCTAAGATTTACCCAACAATGCCACCAGGAGCATCTGTGTATCTATTTACATATTTGTGTGTGCTGCACAAATATTCATAATGTATACTGAAGCATACAGGGGCCACAGTCATGGTTACTTCCCAAACATGCCAAGCACCTTGCACGACTGGTTTACTGGGTATGATAGTTAAAGCTGGGTGTCAGCTTAGCTGGACTGGCAGTTGAGATGTAGACATTTCTATCATGGTGAGATTTTAATATAGTGAATCACCTCCATGATAAGATCTGTTACGAAAAGTCAGTAAACTTAAAGTAAACCACAGTAAACTTGTGGTTGTGGCCTGCTTCTAATATATATTGGTACTAGGTTTGTTTTTATTTGAGTCTGAATCATGCATTCAGCTGGTCATCTGACGTATGGTTCTCTGGACCTGAACAAGTTACCTGCTGCGTTGTCTGCTGATTGCAGGAGTCGTTAGCAGCCTGCCATCTTATCTGCTGACTTTGGATTCGTTTGCCTCTGTGAATTGTGACCAAGACTTGTGAGCAAGGTTTGTTAGCAAGATTGTAACCATTTTGATTTGAGAAAGCTATGCGTAAGTAGAATCACTTTTTTTACACATTTATCACTGTACATGTTGACCATCTGAGGGTTCAAACAAGAGTTTAGAAGGATAGTTATTGTCTGAATCCTGCTTGGAGACAAACTGACCCATCTAGTTTTCTCAGTCATTGTATAAATTTGCTAAGGAGTTGTTAGTTGGAAAGTGGTTGTCAAGATGATGAATTGTAAAATGTTTTATGTACTTACTATGTCATACAACTTTTTTGTAGTCTGTTAAGTCTTTTTCAAATTATAACCCACCTGCATATAATATGTGATTAACATTGTTAGAAGAAATTAGTGTAACTATGACTTGGAAATTGGAATAATATGACCACTCACGGTGGTGCTCTCTGTACTGACTTATGTTCCATTGACTAGACTTCTAATAAACCAGTTTTTATGATGCTTGGTTCTACTTGTAGTGACTATTAATTATGCTCCTCCCTACAGGGCACAGACCTAATATATGAGAAAACACTTTGGTAGCCAGGAGTCTTCTGTCTAACCAGTCAATCTAGAGATTTGCCAGCAGTCTGCCACCCTTGGATTTATTCACCTTTATAGCCAGAATATTGCTGTCAAACTTGCTGTCCTTGGATTCATCAGCACCTGCAGAGAGGTAAGTCAAGAGAAGCATCCAGACTGACATTTGATTTACAGACACGAAACTTGTCTACCTCTACAAATGCGTGAATCATTCCCTTGATACAAATCAGTGTGTGTGTGTGCATGCATGTGTGTGTGCATGCATGCGTGTGTGTGTGTGTGTGTGTGTGATCAGTTGTGCTTCTCTTGAGAACTTAGTCTAAGCTACGAGATTTGAAGGTTTAGGATCATAGCCTCATGGGACAACTCAGTCAATAGGCAGAACATAGACTATAAAGTTTATATTCTACATCCTAGTTTGGAAGTAACATCTGGTGTTTTAAAACCTTGCAAATAGTCAACTGAGATACAACTATTGGACTCCACTCAGCTGGATCATAAGAGAAAGAATTAAATCAAGTAGTCAAAGGAGAAACTAGTCTACCGGACTATGGCCTACATGAACCATAGTATCAACTATCCAGAGACCAGCAGAACTAGATGGTCCCCAGTTACCATTACTGACCATTTTAACCAGCACCACAATATAGTCTTTCCTCCCCACAATATAGTCTTGCACATAATGGAGACAGTTGTACAATAAAACTATGATTTTTTGAGTCAGATACAGTGGGCTTACAGACTCTAGAGGATATGAGACTATTGCCCTGTCTTATGCTTTAAACTCAGAGTTGAAATTACTCCTGGAGGTCCCTTTCTACCTGAATAGCAAACTGGCTCATAAAATAAATGATATCACCTGAGAGTACTTTGCATCTTAAAAAAATCCAAAAGTCAACATTTACCTTAGATGAGAAATGGGATATACATGGGAGGAAGAAGTGAAGTAAACAAGCAAAGGAGTGCACACACTGTGGGAAAAGTAACACATGGGGAAGAATGGCTACATGGAGATGTAATTCCCTGTGCAAACTTTGTTCAAATGACTCAATATCTTTTTTTGTGTGTCAATAGCTTATTGTGGTTTACTCAAAAAACTCACTGCCATCGAGTTGATTCCAACTAATTGTGACTCTTTAAAACAGAATAGCTGTTCCTAGAGGGTTTCTGAGACTGTAAATATTTAGAAGAATAGACAGCCTCACCCTTTTCCAGAGGAGCAGCTGATAGATTTGAACTGCTGACCTTTGGGGTTAGCAGTTCCATGCTTTAACCTACCATGCCAGCAGGGCTGTTTGCTGGATCAAACTTACTGGTCATAACTTAATAAACTTTGCAAGAAAATCACTTCATTTTGAGATGGTGGCATTTGAGGGCATTGTTTGGTGGCACTGTAAACTCGGAAAGAAATAAAAGTGAAATAAAAAACAAATTCAGGTAAAACATAGCATCAACAAAGCCTTAAAGAATAGGGTGATGCAAGCACAACGTCCCTCACTGACCCATAGCGCTAAGGGGGGCAACACTGGAGAAACAATGTGGGTTTTGTGCTCGATCTGACCCCATCACACGGGGGCAAAACACTAAGCATGTGCAAGATAGCAGCAAGGGGAGCAAAGCAATGAAGTCCATGGGGAATACCAAATATAGACTTTGGGGCCAGCATGTGGCACCACATCAGATTGGACTGGAAAACACTCCTGAAGGTCAACAAATGGACCTGGAAATATTTATAGGTTTTTATTTTTTTGTCATTGGTTTGGTTGTTGTTGTTTCGCTTTGTCTTGTGTTTGTGCTTATTATTGTCTCTGCATGTCCATCTAGATAAGATAGGTGGTATAAACAATCTGGAGGAGAAAACAATGGGGCTGATGGATCCGGGTAGACATGGAAGAAGAAGAGGCGGGGGAAAGGAAGAGGGGGTGTCAACCTACCCAGGGACAAAGGAACAACAAGTGATCTAAAATCCAAATGAAGGCTGAACATGATGGTGGGACAAGAGGAAAGTAAAAGAAAGTGGAGGAAAGAACTAGTAGCCAAAGGGCACTTATAGACGTCTAAATAGAGACATATACCTATGTAAATATATTTATATATAATGAGAGGGGGATAGATCTATGTACATATATTTATATGTTAAGTATGCAGGTAGCAGAGAGACATTGGGCCTCTACTCAAGTACTCCCTCAATTCAGGAACACTTTGTTTTAGTAACCTGGCATTTTGTGATGCTCACCCTCCTGAGATGATCGCTGAAGACAAAATGGGTACATAGCAAATGTAGTGAAGAAAGCTGATGGTGCCTGGTTATCAAAAGATATGGTGTCTGGGGTCTTAAAGGCTTGAAGATAAACAAGCAACTATCTAGCTGAGAAACAACAAAGCCCACATTGAAGAAGCACGCCAGTCTGTGAGATAATGGGGTGTTGATGGGATCAGGTATCAGGCATCAAAGACCCAAAACTAAAAAATCATATCAATGTGAATGAGGAGGAGCATGGAGTGGAGACCCGAAGCCTATCTGTAGAAAATTGGACATCCCCTTACAGAAGGGTCACAAGGAAGAGACGAAGAGCCGAGCCAGTCAGGGTGCAGTATAGCACCAATGAAACATACAACTTACCTCTAGTTCTTTAATGTGCCCCCCCCACTATCATGGCCCCAATTCTACCTTACAAATCCGGCTAGACCAGAGCATGTACACTGGTACAGATAGGAGCTTGAAACACAGGGAATCCAGGACAGATAAACCCCCCAGGACAAATAATGAGAGTAGCAATACCAGGAAGGTAAGGGGAAGGTGGAGGGGGGAAGGGGAAGTTGATCACAGTGATCTACATATAGGCCCCTCCCAGGGGGATGGACAACAGAATAGTGGGTGAAGGTAGACAGCGGTCGGTGTAAGACATGAAAAAATTTTTTTTAATTATCAAGGGTTCATGGGGAAGGTAGGGAGAGGGGAGAGAGAAACAGGAACTGATACCAAGGACTCAAGTAGAAAGAAAATGTTTAAAATATAATGATGGCAACATATGTACAAATGTGCTTGACACAATGGATATATGGATTGTGATCAGAGTTATAAGAGCCCCCAATAAAATG
Organism: Tenrec ecaudatus; assembly: GCF_050624435.1. NCBI lineage: Eukaryota > Metazoa > Chordata > Mammalia > Afrosoricida > Tenrecidae > Tenrec > Tenrec ecaudatus. Next base: position 44,445,801 of record NC_134544.1, read on the forward strand.
ATTTTTTTTAAGAAAGAAAAGGATGATAAATGTAAATGTAAGCAGAACATAAGACGTTAGGGAGCACAGAAGGAAAAGATGTATCAGTAGAAGTGTAACAAACAAAGGCCCCCACAACTGCTGCACAACCCATGGTAGAGAAGGCATTCTGCTCTATCCCAGGTCAAAGTCATCAGGAGATGTAACGCCTGATAGAGCTCATCCAACTTTTAATATCGTTAATTTTGAAAAACAGTACACGGTTAAAATTAAGTTTAAACAATTCTCTTAGGTTATTTAGTTATGAGAAAAATTCTTAGGAAAGACACGTGAAAGTACGTTCTAACTTCAGGTCTCTGCTCTTCAAAGAGTTATCATCAAGTTGGGGAGAGATAAGTGAGAACAGAGCGAAATATGTGAGCAGTAGATAATGCCTTTGTCAGGGATTTCAACTTGTGTGGATCCACAAACAATGCTCATGGAAGCTTTATTCAAGAGATCAAACAATTCATTGCACTGGTTTCATCTGCTGCACAAGACTTCTTTAAAGTGTTGAAAGGCAAGGATGTGAATTTGAGGATTAGAGTATTGGGTTAGTCTAGGTAGACTAGAGAAACAAATTCATAGACACTCACATGTGTATAAGAGAGAGTTTTATACCAGAGTAATCGTACATTAAGAACGCATCCCAGCCTAGTCCAGATCAAGTCCATAAGTCCTATATTAGTCCATATGACCGATACTAATCTATAAAGTCCTCTTCAGACTCATGAAACACATGCAATGATGCCGAATGCAGGATGATCACAGGCCAGCATATAGAAAATCTTGTTGATTCTGTAGCAGTAGAAGAATCTCAGCGCTGGCAGGGGTCTCCATGTGGCTCCTCCAGTTCCCAGGGCATGGGGTCTATCAGCGTATTGCCATGTGTCTTGTCAGTAGAGCCTCTCTCAGGGAGTGAGCTGTGTATGTGCGTGTGTGTATGTGTGTGTGTGTGTGTGAGAGAGAGAGAGAGAGAGAGAGAGAGAGAGAGAGACTGACTCCTGTCTCGTAACCCTCTCAAATTAACCACAGATTCTATAACTACCACATGTATATCCCTGTCTCAAGCCATGGTATTTTCAATTGCCTCATATGCGTATAAAAGTTGGGCACTGAAAGAGAAAAATCAAAGAAGAATTGATACATTTGGATGACGGTTCTGGCAACAATAATATTCAAAGTGCCATGGGCCGCCAAAAGAATGACTAGATCTGTCTTGGAGGAAGCACAGCCTGAATGCTCCAGTCCTAGTGCTGAAGAAGGTGTAGTCAAGTTGTTTCCCGGGACCTGCATTCTGCTCTTCAATATCAAGAACCACAGATTTGAATTGTGCCTGCGACGATTGTATGCTAATGTTATTTTAGGTGTTATGTGTTACTTGGTAAAATTTGGTAGCTTGTTTTTTTGTGTCTGGGAATGGTAAAAATAGCTCCCATAAATGAATGACAATTGCTTCTGTGCTTTATGTGATTTTTATCTTAGAAAGGGATTCCTAGGGACGCTCTCATTTGGGATTGCAGAGAAACCTGTCTATTAAAAAGTCAAGGACATACAATGATTCATGATAACACCTGGATGCTACTCCGTGATGTACATGAGAACATTGCTATCACTACGGTTACTGGAAGACTTTCTTTCATGATTTCTTTTTGTGTCAAAAGGTACATGATATACTATAGGAGAGGGCATCAAAAATTCATGGAAAATTTCCATCTCACAGTGTGTGGTCTATAGATTACTTCAATATTGCAATTCAAGGCTGGAAATATATTACTGTGTATTAACAGGATAACATCTTGGTACCTGAGTGAAGTACTTTTCATCAGAGAAAATAGATTTTGTTTTCTGAAGTGGCAAAAAATGTTAATAAGAAGATAAATTAAAAAGTAAATCAATGTACTATTTCTCACAGAGGAGTACAAGTAATTCTTTTGGACCGCTGAGTAAAAATTTCAGCAAAAAGACAAACCTGATTTCCATATTTTCTCCTGCAAGGTGAAAAGTTCCCCAGACTGTTGGCCATGTGGGCCCTGACAATGAGAGAAAATGTAGAGAGCAATAATGCATATTGATGGTTCTCTGTGCTGGTGTGATAGGTCTTTTATCGATCTCCCATCCATACCAGGGTCACATGAATAAGTGTGCTTTCACGACGAATGCTTATCAGTCAGTAACTCTTGCCGTGTAGCTGTTAGCATGGTTAATATCAGAGAGTTCTGGAAGCTCAGTGGGCATCTCTTGCTGAATGAGTCCAGTCCTCAGAGTTAGCCTTTCGGCTCTGCTACTGCTGTTTCTCGCGTGGCACGTTTAGTAGGCACGTCCAGCTCATAGTTTCTAATCCACAGTTCAGCTGGCATAGTTTTAATTGGCTGTTGTTCCTGTTAGTTGCCACTGAGTCTCTTCTAACTCCTGGGCACAAGGCCGTGTGCGAGCAGGCTCACTGCTGCCGACAGGCTGCGAAGCGCCTCATCGACAAATTTGCTAGGAAATGTTCAATGTCAGCCAAAGGAATATGGCAATTCAGGGATTCTTTACAAGTTGTTTGTGGTTCTCGGGAGTAAATATACATCAATGTTTTACATAATATGTATGTTCTATTTACATATGTATTGCCTATCTACAAGGGGCTTCAAAGAGTGTGTGGGAAAATGTGTGTATTCCTTCTGTGAAGAGTGCTTTATTATAATGTTAGGAGAACCAGAACATGAAGCTTACTAAAATCTCACATTGATCAACCACTTCCTTTGCTCTAGATATGCTATCTCATACAACTACCCAGTGGTCCTAATGTTTACTACCCAGCTGTGTTAGTCTGGGTAGACTAGAGAAACAAATTCATTGACACTCATATGTATATGTATGTGTGTGTATATATATATAGGTATATATATATATACACTTATATGTATATATAAAGGGTAATTGTACATTAAGAAAGCATCCCAAACCAGTCTTGTCCAAGCCCATAAGTCAAATATTAGCCTATATTTCTGATACCAATCTATAAAGTCCTCTTCAGACTCACAAAACACTTGCAACGATGCTGAGAGCAGGACAATCACAGGCCACTGGGATGATCACTTTGGATCCAGCGGCATTGTAAGCATCTCAGTGCTCGCAGGGGTCTCCACGTGGCCCCTCCAGGTCCCAGGACACAGGGTCTATCAGCATAGTGCCATGTGTCTTGTCAGTAGAGCGTCTCCAAAGGAGTGAGGCAAGGCAGACAGAAATGTCTCCTGCCTCCAAGAAGGAATACCGGAGTTCCCAGAATTCTCAGGGGAAAGCCATGCCCATACAGAGGCCTCATTGGTTATGACATGATTGACAGACTAGATGCTACCCCTTCACTCTTAATCCTCTTAAATTCAAAATTGACACCAGATTATGTAACTACCACACCAGCTAAATGCAGTTGTCCCCGAACGAAAACCTGAATTCTCATTCCAATAAAGAACGAACACATATTAAAGATTTCTTGTCATGAATGTGAGACTTTCCGAGACGGTAAAGCTTTTTCAAAGTGCATTTAGAGGAACTGGGTCTTTTGAGGCACTTGAAGAGTCACGCTAGAAGAAGAGTGTTCTGTTGGGCGATGGAAGTATAGCTTCTGGGGCTATTTTTCCTCACCAACAGAAATTATGTGCAGCTTCACTGAATCTATATATTCACACATAACTTAGAGTCAGAGCTCTTAATTCACTTATAAATCATATAAAAAGGCCTGTACAAAAGCCAAACAAAGAAATGTAACCTTAGACAATTAAATAACCCTTGAGTGGGCTGGTTAAACATTGCTCCAGTATGTCATTAAAAACACACTGCACTCTCTGTACCCTGTACCCAAGGATTAGATAATACTTCTTAGCATAGAATATTATGTAAGAAGTCTCATTGTCTTCATTTAATTTGGTAAAGTTAAAAAATAAATCAGCTTCAAATATGCTGTCATCTAGGTGTATTTCATGAAGCAGTAAAAGGCTTGAGTTTGAGTGAGTTGACTGCAGTCCATTTTCCCATCTCTAAATTGAGTCACTGTATTTCAGTATCTACAATATCCCATCGTGCTTACCAGGAGCCCTGGTGGTGTTGTGGTTACACATTGAGCTGTGATCCGCAAGGTCAGCAGTTCAAAGTCAAGTCCACCAGCTGCTCCTTGGGGGAAAGATAAGATTTTCTACTTATGTAAAGAGTTACAGTCTGGGAAACCCACAAGAGCAGTTCGACCCTGTCCTATTACAGAGTGACCAAGAGTCAAAATCCATTTGATGGCAGTCAGTTCTGAGCTTTATCCCACTTATTATCAAGTGCCTGACTCTTGTCTTACTTCAAAAAATTGTATCTGTAGTTGTATTTTATCTGTGGTTTTCTTTAGTTATGGGCTGTGATACATTCAATGGGTAGTCAGAATGAATACCAATACAGGGTTATATTTGTAAATATTTAACTTTTCATACGTAAGTATATCTGTCACTCAAATTATGAATCAATTATTGGTCATGTGACTCCATGAGTCCATAAGTCCAGTCTAGTTCAAGCCCATGGGTCAGATGTAAGCTGAAACTTCTCCTGACTCCTGTAGCTGCAGGAAGCAGAAAGATACAGAAGGAATACCAAAGGCTGGGGGATGCAGAACTGGATGACTGAGATGGCCAAATGAATCCGAGGTTGGCAGTCTGCTGGTGGCTCCTGGGGCAGGCAGGTGAAATATCGGGAGGTGCAGATGCAGGATCCAAATCTAGCAGGAGTGAGCTAGCTCAACACACTGTCAATTTATACCAAGAGCAGGCCACACCATTAATGAAAACTTGCTCAGTGGTACCAAGGCGATCCCCAGATTAAGGAGGCCCGTTCTCCCCACCACTACTTGGCTGCTTTGCAAAAGGCCCCATCATGGAGTTGACCACACCATGTTAGATCATCTCAGAGGAGAATCCTGGCCCGCCCAAGTTGACATAAGGTCTTGCTATCACAACAAGTACGTGTTATTCGTCAAGAATCAGCAAAACATTTAAAGCGTGTCTTCTAAAGATACAACCCATCATTATTCTAAGAAACTTACCCACTGCCATTGAGTTGATTAAACTCATACCTAGAGTTCCTGAGACAGTAACTCTTTATGGGAGCAGACAGCCTCACCTTTCTACTTCAGAATCACTGATGAGTTTCAACCACTGACCTTGAAGTTAACAGCCTAACACCTAACTCAGACCCTCCAGAGCTCCTCCCTCTTAGAGAAGCAAGTTTATATATTTGGAATATAACAACAAACACTATATTGAAAATAAAGGAAGACATTTTGATATAAATAATCTTTTACTCTTTAAAAAAGTATCAGTTCTTGGTTTTGCTTAGCCAATTTATTATTATTATTGTTACCTATTATCACTCTTACATACATTGAAACCCTCTAGTTTCTGCTTAAAGTCTGGTGACTACTTTGCATAGACTGTTTTCAAGCTTCTGTAGCTTCAAAATGATTCTAGGAAGGAGCTAAGAGTCGATGCTTTATGTAGTCAACCTTCTGTTGGAGCTTACTAGACTTTCAGGTCAGCCTGGATGGTTCAGAATGGTTCCCTGAGCAGAGATGACAGCTGCTTTGCTTTCATTGGTGGGAAACTTGTTGTTTTTAGCTACATTGCCACAAGGAACATCATTGACAGAGACGTCCTCCACATTGATGCCTATATTGTTCCCAGGCAGAGCTTCATTCAAAGTTTCATGATGAATTCAACAGACTTGACGTCAGTGGTGGCATCAACTGGAGCAACAGTGACCACCATGTTCCACTCTGCTCACAGGCACAGTGCCAATACTGCTAATTTGGTGGACATCCTGGAGAAGCAGACATATGCGTTTATTGTCTGAATGAGTTGGTGGTAGGTTGAAGCCTATAGTTTCAAGCAATTTTATTTCATTGGCACCACTCTCCTCCAGTCCTTTGAATAAAGGAATATTAGCTACACTGATTGTTGCTACTAATACCAGAGGATGTACAGTAGGGATCTGGAAACACAAGGAATCTAGGACAGATGAACCCCTCCGGATCAATGGTGGGAGTGGCAACACCGGGAGGGAAGGGGGTGTAGAAAGGGAGAACCGATATTGGAGATCTACGTGTAACCTCCTCTCTGGGAGATGGGCAATGGGAAGGTGGGTGAGACACTGGGCAGTGTAAGATAAGATAAAATAATTATTTATAAACTATTAAGGGAGCAGGGGGAAGGGGGGAGCGGGGAGGGAGAGGGAGGGGGGAAAAAAGGAAACCGAGCTGATTCCAGGAAACCAAGTGGAAGGCGAATTTTGAGAATGACGAGGGCAACGAATGTATAAGGGTGCTTTGCTCAATTGATGTATGTATGGATTGTGATAAGAGTTCTATGAGCCCCAATAAAAAGATTTATTAAAAAATAAAAATAAATAAAATTTTTGAAAGAAAGAAAGGAATATTAGCACTGGATTTAGTATGTTGTCACCACTCCAAGCAGAAATGGACACAAATGCTACTGTGTTGGTGTTTTTCTTAACGTGGATGCTGACTTCTTGAACAATATCCTCATATCTTTTCTGGCTGTAGGGTTGTTCAATAGAATTTTTGTTAACATGAACAATCAGCTACTTCATACTCAATGTATAAGCCAGGTCATCCTCTCAGGTCTACTGACCCGTTCGTGGAGCTGCCAGCTTCAAATTCACCAATACCAGCAGCCACAATCCAGACGGCGTAGGCAGCTGTGATGTTCAATAGTCATGTTTTTGGGAAAAGTCTCGATGATTTGAGGCATCAGTGATGGTCATCAATTTCCACAGGGAGATATCAAATGGTGATGATGCCATGATGCTGGTCAGCTTTCAATTTATCTAAGACTCAGGCAGACTTGAAGTTGTCCTTCCCCAACTCAGCAGCTTCTTTCTCAAAATTTTCAGTGATTGTTTTGCCGATCCCACCACATTTGTAGATCAGGTGATCTACAAATTCTATTCAGTGGAAGAATTGCCAAAATTGACCTCCCCGATAATGGCAATATTGATAGGGCTCTTGCCTCTTCCCATTTTAACTTAGATTCTGTGATGGTTTTTACCAACACCTGTACTCTGCCAGCAAATCTGTTGCGAAAAAAGCTAGAGAGGGAATTTAACACACTGCAATAAACAGATGACCCAAGCTTGCTTGCTGAAAGTAAGGAGGACTTGAAGCACTTGCTGATGAACATCAAGGACCGCAGCCATTCGTATGGAGTATACTTCAAGGTAAAGAAAACCAAGTCCTCACATCTGGACCACCATCCTAATAACAGAAAAGTTTGGGGTTCTCACGAATTTAATTTTAGTTGTAGTCATGTGAATGTCCGACAGAAGCACAACCTAATCTGTCTTGGATGAAGTACAGGCAGAATACTTTTTAGATGCAAAGATATTGAACTTTTATTTCACATACATTGAGCATGCTACCTTGAGAGACCAGTACCTGGTAAAAACGTATCATGCTCGGTAAAGAGGAGTATTAGTGAAATTGAGGAAGACCTTAGATGTAATGGATTGAGACAGTGGCTGCAACAACGGGCTCAAACTTACTAATGGTGAGGATAGCACAGGCCCGGCAGGTGTTTGTTCTGTGGTGCACAGGCTTGCCAGCGGCTGCAGCTGCCTCAATGGCCCTGAACCATAACAATATGATGCTAATGAGGCAGGCTTCCTTGCAGTGGTATTGATAATGCAGGATACAATCTACAATATTAGATTATATCTTGAATCAATTTCTTTTGATATATAAAAGCAATTAGATAAGCCAGCAAAGATCAAAGACCCCTGATTACCACCCAGAAAGTGTGTGTCTATTTGACCCAAAGTCCCTGTGCTGAGGATCTCCTTGACCCAGGGGGACATTGATGCCAAGAAACACGGTGCTTGCCAAGGAACAGTGGGGCTCGCGGGGGCTGATCCAAGGTCTGACTAAGCCATGAGCCAAACAGAGAGAGGAAGCCTTTCCCAAGAGCTTGTACCCTGAATTTGAACTTTTAGCCTAAACAGTGGGAGAATAAAGTTTATTTGCTAATGCCATCCGCTTGTGGTATTTCTGTTACAGTTGCATTAGATAACAAAGACAAAACCCAAATGGAAACATTTCTCTACTCTTGAAACGCCTCACATCCACCTTAGCTGTGGGCCACAAACACAGATAGTGAATGTAGCTGATTTTTCTCAAGGATAGAAGAGCCCAGAACTGAGTACTAGACATTGCACTCAGGATTCTCAAGGACGGTGTCCTTGTCTTTTTTCTCCCCCGGTCTCAACTATCCAGGATTTTCTGGGCCTCTTGTACATCTCTTCAAACTACCCACGTTCTGTTCATTCCTTGTTTCTATTATTGGGCTCCAAATCATCTTTCATTGTGAAAGCAATTTAATATTTTTCCTTTTTCTCACTCTCTTGCTTCCCAGACCTTTCTGTCTTAAACTAGGATGAGTTTCAAAAGTGCTTAGCTAAGCAAAGGAAGTTTCTCCCTAAAATTAATGTCAACAGAGGGAGTGAGAAGATTCAGCACATACCACATATGAAGGAGCACACAGGGAGAATAGAGAAGCAATATCCAGAGAATTAAGGTTGATGATTTTCCAGAATTTAAGAAAGACACCCTGTACACGGGCAGGATAAATAAGAAGACATCATTTCAATATAGAATATGGAAACAACAGAACATTAGACAAAAGAGAAAACTGTTGCAGTGGTGGGAGTGTGTTAGCCGAGTTCACTAGGGAAACAAATCCAGTGACATTCATATATGTGTAAGAGAGAACTTTATATTAAGAAGTAATTATATACCAAACAAACATGCCAGCCCAGTCCAGATCAAACCCCTAAGTCTGATACTCGTCTTGAAGTCCCTCTTCAGACTCATGCAGCCACATGCAATGATGCAGTGTTCAGGCAGGTCACAGGCCAGTGGGTGCAAAGTCATGTGGATCTAAGGGCAGTGGTTACATCACAGAAAGAGCTCTGGCAGCAGTGTCTACCAGCAAGGCGGTGGAAGTCAGAGAGGTGTGGGGGAGGTTTTCCCAGGAACCTCCTTATGAGAAGACTACACCCACAAGGAGGAACTTCCAGGCTGTGACCAGATTGACAGGTTGAACTCCACCCCTACACTTTGATATAGCTTCAAGTTGACACAAACTTATGTAACGACCACAGAGAGAAACTGAGTTTCAAAGGAATGGCATACAGTTACCAGGGATGTCAGCAGCCAGGGCATACTACCTTCCAAGGCTGGAGGAAAATAAGTGCCAATCTGTAATCCTATGCCAAGCTCACCCTCACTGAGCTTAGCAGTGAGGACAAAATACTAGCCTATCTAGACCTAGGCTTACTAAGCAATCCTCAGCCTCGAACCCTTACTGTAAGAACTGTAAAGGAATGAAACCAAATTCAGATCATGTATCAGATGCAAGAAACCATAATGAGAAGAGAAATGGTAAAAAACAAAAAATTTAGAAAAAACATACCTAAGTATTAATCACAAAGCACCAATCTTTAGGTTTCAGAAGAAAAACAAGCAATAATAATACCCAAAACTTGAAAGAGGCTTGTCACATGATATAAACCCATCCTTTTCCAGGGAAGCAGAATGTAATCAAACAAACAAAAGCAATTTGAGCATTTTTAAAATAAATTGAAATAAAATAGTAGGGATGGAACTTTATATGGCATGGAGACTGCTCAGAGAGAGAAATTGTTGATCATTGATTCACAAATGATAGAGAATTTTCAAATTACAAACATTAGAAGTTTGACTATGAAGATAAATAAGAAAATAATAAGCACCAAATGTATTCAAACAGTGGGGAAAGCAACACAATAAGAATTGATAATCAAAAGCATGATGTGTGAAGAAAAAGGAGTTCTCAAGCCTGCTCTCACATTTAAAAAAAGTTTCTTCACCCGTTACTTTGATTTCTTTGATCAAGAATGTTGAACATGAAATGTATTTTATTAACTATGCAATATATGAAAGAGTCCTGTTGGTCAGGTAAGTGTTGAACTTCTAACAGCAAAATCGGTGGTTCAAATCCACCAGCTCCTCAACCCAGAGAGAGACAAGGCCATCTACCTCCATACAAAGTTGCAGCTCAGAAGCCCTAAGGGTTGCTAAGGGTCAAAATGGGCTTGATGGTGGAGGTTTTTCCTTATATAGTTTATAAGAAGTTCTGGTGGTATGGTGGGTTACGTTTCAGCCTGCTAACTGCAAGGTGGATGGTTCAAACCCATCAACCACCTCTGCAAAGAAAGATGAGGCTGTCTGCTCCCACAAAGAAGCCCTAGGCTGAGTCACTGTAGCCTGAGTTTGAGTCCGTGGCAGTCGTGGTTTTTGTTTGTTTATCCAATTAATATTGCTAACATTATTCTACCTTGTGGCAGAGGACAATTTCTTAATACCCGTTTCTCTATAATTCTCACAAAATGATGAATGAAGTGGGGCTATGCAAAAAACAGGTGTAGAAGATTTTACCTCAGGAATTGGTCAGTTTTCCCATTCTTCTGGCTATAAGAATGAGGCATCTCAGAAGTAGGAGATCCTGAGACCATCAGTCTAGAGCAGCCTCCACTGGAGCGGATGTGGGAGCTGAAGTAGTAGAGGCAGCAGATGCTGCAATGAGACCAGAGACCATGAAACTGTGAGGCAGAGCAGTGGGCAGGCTTCTGAGACCAAGGAACAAGGCAAAGACCCCAGGACTGAGAGGCTTCGGGCCAGAGAGAAGTTTGCCTGCTGGCTGAGATGAGGCACTGTTGAGGATCTAAGACAATGTTGTCTGACCCTGGCAACTTCCTGTTAACTTCCCTAATCTTTTCTGTTAACCTGTTCCCTTTTCTAATTTCACTCTCACTGCCATTGAGTGGCTGCCACTCATAGCAACCTGATAGGACAGAACTGGCCCTGTGAGTTTCCAAGACTGTAATTCTTTATGGGAGCAGAAAGCGCAGTGTTTCTCCCTCAGAGCTCATGGTTTCAAACTGCAGACTTTGCAGATCACAGCCCAACCCGTAACCACGATAGCACCAGGGTTCCAGAGTTCCCTACTATGCTCTCATAATTGGGAGTATGTGTGAGTTCCGTGTGGCCACCGGAATGGACTACAGAACCCAACAGAGAAACAGAGCACTGCAGGAGGAATGGTTGGTGTCCAAAGACAGAAAAGAAGAATGGGGGCGGGCGTGGGGTGCAGGCATGTCTGACCTTTGCCTTATGACAGTCAGTCCTGGGCTGGCATGGAGAGGGATTCTCCTCCCCCCTTGAGATAGTTAAGGTTTATTGTACCAACCTGGCCGATAAACACCTGGGATTAATTGAAGGGCGGAGAAATAAATGGCTCGGTGAGCCTCCCCTTTCTAGTTCTCAGGGGTCCTTGCTCTCTGATGGTTGGACCAGGGTGCAACTGCTTTAGAAAGTTCCCTGCTTCAGCTGGCAAGGCTCACTTCCTGCAAGACATCCTTGAGGAGAAGCTACATGGACCTACGCTGATGCAGCCCTGGTGCTGGAGTAGCGGCATGGAGGCCCTGCCAGCACTGAGATGCTTACGTGCTCACTGATTTGGCTTTCCTCCTGCAGTCAGGGTCATTGTGCTTTGTGAGATTGAAGAGGACTGTGTACATCTGTGTCAGACATATGGGCTAATGTTGGACTTATGGGCTTGGACAGCATTGAATTGGGATGCTTTCTTAATGTACGCTTGCCCTTTATATAAAACTCTCTTTCATATACAGATGAGTTTCTGTGTATTTGTTTCTCCAGTCTGCCCAGACGAAGACACCTGTGTCACCAAAGGAGGTCAGATGTGACCCCTCACACCATTTCGTCAGTGCTGAACAGTTGAATGATATATACCATGCCTGGGGGTGACTGGCGGGTGAAATACAAAGGGGCAAAACCTATTTGAGTTATTTTACACTCTCAGCTTCAGAGTGACACTTGTTATTTTGAAGTTACACGCTTATTGTGATTTTTAGGTTAAGGAGTGTTTATAGAGCAAAATGAGGGGGAATCAAATTGTGATATATATATATATATATATATATATATATATATATATATATATAAACATTGGCCATTTCAACCTTGTTGACTTGTACAACCCAGTGACATTAATTATATCATATCATCCTACTGTTCAGACATGGTGCTTGTTTCCAATTTTTTTTCATAACCTTTCATTGAAATTCACTCTCCCCTACAACATTTAGAAACAATGACTACTTGCATCCAGGCTCGAGTCTGAATCTATTAAAACTCAACCGGAGGTGCCTGTGAGTGCAGAGACTCATGTGCACAAAAGTTCTCAGGGTGGTTTTCCTCCTGACCAATGGTCAGGATCTTATCTCTCGAAGGACTCTTATTGAACTCACTCCGTGTCCTCTCCTTGGTACACTGGTTCTTTTAACTGATCGCAGAATTTGGGGAGATTCTGAGCAACTGTTCACTACCAATTATCCTGAAGAGGTGGGTGTGATTAAAGATGTCCAGTTTTGCTGGGGACATATCTATACTGCAGGTAAGCGAAGACAACTTATGCTTCGTGCAAGCAGTGATGTTTGCCAACTGGAAAGCAAGACGGATTTGCAGCTCCGGCCCTCCATTGCAGACTCTAGCACATCAGTCTGGAAAGGCTTCTTGTTTACTTTCCATAGTCTGCCTTGAAGCAACAGACTTTATTCATTTTCCACCCTGATCTTAACTCTATTTTACATGTTTAATGAATCAGGTGAACCATATGGGTATATAAGAAACATTGTTGCACAGTTATTTAGTTGTCCCCTGCCTTGGAAGTAAGCTCCTGGACCGCTTTCTTACCTTAAAACAGTCTGGTTTTAACTGGGTTGTAAAAACAGGCATCTTTTAAACCATCTAGGGAAAGCGATTTGTAATTCTGTAGTTTGATTACAATCCAGCATTCATGGTGACATTTAGAAGAACCAGCATCTGTATAATATTGAATTTCAAATTATTTCCAGTTTTCAAGACTTTTTTCCTCCATCTTCTCCATTTTCTGTTATTGTCGATGTTTTCCACTCATGTTGGTGCTGCACGTGTCTTTTTCAATTTATCCATAGGAATTACATATTTTGTTGCCACTGTCCTTGAGATCTTTTTGTTATTTATTGTAGATCTCATAGTTAATTGTTGTGTAGAGAAAAGCTATCAAATTTTGAGAAGTTTTGTAATACAATGTAGAGCATTCTATTTTCCATTTCCAATTTGGCTTTGTGATGTTTAAGAAAAATGTTGATATATATAACAATATAGTTATAACTATATAAAATGTATCATATTAATCTTAATGTAATTTTTCTTCATTTTCTGAGGGCGATGATATGCTCAACCAATAAGTACTATTGGGCCACACTCCCACCCAACACAACCAATGTACACGACAGCGTATGCTCTTGTCTCTGGTGTGGCTTCTTTCTTTTATTTTTTCAACATCTGGTAAAGAATTTCGACGCACATTTACTTCCAAAGGGATTCTATCATTGCGCTCTAGCTACTGCAGAGGAACACAGGCTTTAAACAAGAACACAGATTACAGTAGAACCTAAATGTTCTGGCCACTTTTTGCCTTCAAGGAAAGTTGAGGAAGCAGAGGCTAGAATAGTATTAGGAAATTAGTAGACGCTTTCTGACATTTTAAGGGCATCTAAACATGGTTAGAAACCTGGAAGGATTGAGAAATTGCTCAATTATACGGCCTAAAATGCTTCTCCATGGAATTATAAACCAGTTGTCCTTGCGTCAGTTCTTACTCATAACCTGAGTTGTGTAGAAGCAAAACTGTGCTCTGCAGGTTTTTCAAGATATGTTCCAATCAGAAGTAGATCTCTATGCCTTTCTCGGAAGAAAGACTTAGGTTCAGCATCTGATGAACTCAGACATCCAGTCTCCGTGCTGGCAGCTGAGGACGTTAACCACTTGTACCACCCAGGGACTCGCATTAGAACTACCTTGTCCTTATGCTGTGCTCTCAAGTAGATGCCAACTCATGGGAACGCCATGTGGGGATATTACAGAGTAGAATTGCTCTAGGGCAGTGGTTCTCAACCTTCCTGATGCAGCTCCTCACGTGGTGGTGACCTCCCAACCATAAAATGATTTCCATTGCTACTTCATTACTGTCATCTTGCTACTGTTATGAACCCCAAAGGGGTCGCGGCCCACAGCTGAAGCAGCACTGCTTAGCTACACTCTTCATGGAAGCAGATCTCCAGGCTGTTTGTTCTGGGTTACCACTGATTTTTTGGTTGTCAGCTGAACACAAACGTTCCTCATCTTGGAACTGCAGATACTCCCCATAGAAACAGGTTCAATTAGAACTCTAATTTCTAGGAATGTATTTCTATGCCAGACTGGGAAATGTGCATGTACGTTTCTGATTAGCCCTTTACATTAGTAAAGGTACTACTTTTTTCTCCCTTGATCTGATATGTTGGCTTATGTTAATAATTTGCCTCAAGGTTCCAGGTTCCATATTTCTGAATGATTCCTTATTAGTCACGGTGAATTGGTATTTTCCATAATTTTCTGCCTGAAAAGTTTTCTTGTTTCTTTATTTCTCTGAGATGGATCTGATGTACCCCAAGTTTTAGTTTCACCTATCTTGTTATGGAGCCTTGGTGGTACTGTCAGGTAAGCATTGGACTGCTAACTACTAGCTTTGAAGTTCATTCCACCAGCCACTCCTTAGGAGAAAGTTGAGGCTTTCTGCTCCCCCAAAGCTTCACAGCCTTCACAATGCTCCCGGGGTGCTCTGGGTTGGAACACCCTGGAAGGCAGTGAACGCTAGTTTTGTTGTGGCATTCAAGGCCTTCCTGTGACTGGAGACTTGGAGGTTTTTCGTTCAAGTTAGGAATTCTGCTTTCCAGAATATTCTTCCCAGACACAAGCATTTAATCTTTAAATTTTTAATGAAACTCATCTGAATTCTATTCCCCACTTTAACATGTATTTGTGTAAACTCAGAAACTTGTTTTCCCCTGTTGTGCCTTAGTCATTAAAAGAAGATACAAGGAAAAAGAATTCCCCCAAAAAATAATTAAATAGAAAGAATACCTATGATTCGAATGATGAATATTTGTAAGGGGATAGAAAATGGCCTCTAAATGTTCTTTATTAGAAGTTATTCTGTATCCAAATTACATTTTTTGGTGTATATCATAGCTGTAAGAATTGATATGTGAGAAGAAGGCTTTCATAGTATGCCACCTTATCTATTCATGTATTGCTTCTTTTTCTTTGATGAGTCATTCCACCTGGGAGGCTAGTTCTTATGATAATGTGATCTGCGTGCATTGAATGAACTCATTTGTACTGGTAGTCACCATCATCCAAAGGAGGGTACATAATGATCTAAACAGGTGGGTGTACTAATCCATCAATTTAATGATTATTTATTGTCCTGGGATACTATTATATGTCACTAAAATAAAATTTGGTTCAGAAAATGACAAAAAAATTCTATTTAAGATGACTGGGGGTAGTCTATTTTGGCTACCAAAACTGGATTTCTTTTCACTGTTTAAAGTCATGGGAAAGGTTTTCTTTGTTTGTTTTAACAGAGAAATGCATGCCAATTGTTGCAAATTCGTCGACTGTTAAGCATTCAACTCACTGCCAGCAAGTTGATCAAGGACTCTTGAGCCTCCAGGAGAGAGCACACCCTCCCCTTTGGGCTTGGGGGCTGTAACCTTTATGGGAGTCGGGAACTTCATCTTTCGCTTTCTGAGTGGCTGGTGACTTCAAACTGCTGACTTTGTAGTTAGCAGCCTAGGGTGTAACCCACTAAGCCACTAGGGTTCCTTAGAGCATCCAAAGCAGCTTTAAACAAATCAACAACAACACAACAGCAAAACAAAACAACAAAATAACACTCACTGACACGGAAGTGATTCCAACCCACATCATCCACTATGCCATCTGAGCTCCTGAGGCAGCTCTAGAAATATGGCATTATTCTGCATACTCTGCAGTTAATTGAGTATAATAGTCCATTGGTGTGCACAATACCTAACGTGTGTTGCGTTTCTGAGTTATGGGTATGCCTTCTGTAGCGCTTTGTGGGACTCAGCGGTGAAGGCAACCTCCCATCTTAGGCCATAGCATCTCTTCCGAGGAAGGCACAAAGTGCCGCCCTGTCTGCAATTATAGGACCTGTCTGATCTCATCTGTGCTTTTCCCTGTACCTTACGCCCAACCCATAGTTTTCAGAACAAACTCCTGTTTTTACCTTCCTGGGTCAGATTTTTCTTCGTTCTTGTCAGCCACTCTTTCCTCCCGAGTGGATTTCTCACTTCTAGAGACGCCAAGTGACAAAGGAGAACTCCTCCTGCAGAGGGTTCTAGGTGGCATTCCTCACAGAAGCAGCTGGGAATTAATTGTTGGGGGGGGGGTGTCGAAATGCCTGTCTGTGGCATCATCCGCTGCACCACCAGGGCTCCCTGCAGCAACTCTAGGAGGTGCCACGAAACTGATGCCTGGAGAAACGGTGTCACAGGGAACGTATGTGCCATTCCCAGCATAGAATGACCAGGATTCAGCACTGAGTTATCTGGTTATAGGGCAGTGGTTCTCAACCTTCCTAATGTCGTGACCCTTTGATACAGTTCATGTTGTGGTGACCCCCCCAACCATAAAATTATTTTCTTTTTTTTTAGTATACAATATTTCTTTTTATTTGTTTCATTTGTATAACATTTAGTGAAAGGTTATCTTATTAAATATAATTTTAGCAATGTAAATTTCCATTGAATTTTTATTATGTATAAAGTACTATTCAAAAAGCCTGCCATGGTAATTCATTTGATTTTGTAACTATTATTTTTTTTAACATTTTATTAGGGACTCATACAACTCTTATCACAATCCATACATATACATACATCAATTTCATAAAGCACATCTATACATTCTTTGCCCTAATCATTTTCCCATAAAATTATTTTTGTTGCTACTTCAGAACTGTAATTTTGCTACTGCCATGAATTGGGCGACCCCCGAAGGGGTCGAGATCCATAGGTTGAGAACCGCTGCCTTAGAGGCTGCGGTTGCCTCCCTTTGGCTGCTGATAAACAGGGCCAGGTGAACTCAGTGGTCTTGATGCGCTGGAAGAGGTCAAAATGAAGGGCGACTCCAGTGCTTCTGCCTTTCAGGTAATTGATGCTAACCATGCCCATCTGTACGTTATCTTCAGCGTAAACATCATTCTTCCTACTCCGGTAAACAGTCTCAATATTCCGTGGGGTGGGGGTGGGGGAGCAGTTCTAAGATCGACTCATCAGTTTCTATGATGTGGCTATTCCTCTCTTTAGGTTTATAGTAATCTTTCTTTCAAAAACAAAACTTTCTGGCAAGAATTGTCACTTGTTAGGCCAGCAGAGTTTAAGAAATGGAATTGACTCTAGACTAATCGACTCACTAATGGTATGGTGGTGGCAATTTTGTAAATGACCAATTGAACTGCTACAAATAAAGAGAGATGAGAACTTTGTGAGGTTAGTGACAAAAAATTACTATAATGCTCATTTTCTGGCCATTCATTATCCTTTCTTGTGAAAGCTTAGCTTCCTTTTTTTTGAACAAGTGAATTTTATCTTTTATTTAATATGCTGCTTCAGTTTGCATTTCCAGTTTTTCTATCTAAAGGAACATCAGAAAACAATACCATTACCTTTCACATGAAATATTAAACTTTTTAGAGAAGCTGAGCAACTTGTCAAATATTTCCACAAAGTATTAAAAAACAAAACAAAACTGAACTAATTTGAGTTTGGTGGTTTCACCAGTGAAAGGTTTCAGTAGGATGCTGTACGTTTTACATAGTTGTCTCATTTAGACCCACAGCCTTATAAAGTGGTATTGAATTCACAGTTTCAGGCTAAAACTAAAACAATTAAACAAACAAAGAGAGTCCCAATTTTGCTCTGAATTGTAGAGGGTACCTGGAAAAGACAAAGTAAAGTATAATATAATGTGCCAAAGGCCTAAATTTAGAAAATCAAAATGGAAGGACACACACAGCCTATCTTAAATGGAAAGAATTCAAGAAGAACTTCAAGCCTTATTGATCATAAGGGTCAATATAGAACCCCTTCCCAGGGGGATGAATAATGGGAAAGTGGGTGAGGGGCGACAGAGGACGATGTAAGATATGGAAAAAATAATCTATAACTTATTAAGGGTTTGTGAGGGAAGATGGGTGAGGGAGGGAGGGGGAAGAAATGGGGAGCTGATATCAGGGGCTCAAGTGGGGAGAGAGTGCTTTGAAAATGATGATGGTGGCCTATGTGCAAATGTGCTTGACCCACTGGAGGAATGTATGGATTGTGATAAGAGATGTAAGAGCCCCCACTAAAAGTATTTTAAAAAATCCAAGCCTTGAGTTGAAATACTGAAAGAATCTATGGGAAAAATATTGAATGATAAAGGCAGCACCCAATGAAGATGGAAATAATACACAGAATTGCTATACCACAAAGAACAAGTCAATATTCTACCCTTTCAGGAGGTAGCATGTGATCAAGAATCGATGGTATTGAAGGCAGAATTCCAGGCTGCATCAAAACATTAGCCAAAAACAAGGCTCCAGGAATAGGTGGAATATGAATGGAAACGTTTTAACAAGCTGATGAAGCACTGAATTCACTTACTGGTCTATGCCAGATTTGGAAGGCAGCTACTTGGATGACTGGAAGAGATCCATATTTGTATCCACCCCAAAGAAAGGTGACCTAGCAGAATGTGCATATTATAGAAGAATCTCATTGTGTCACGTGCAAGTCAAATTTGACTGAAGATCATCCAACAATGGCTGCAGCAGTTCATTGACAGGAAGCGCTAGAAGTTCAGGCTTGATTCAGAAGCAGGCTTAGAACAAGGGATATCAATTACTAATGTCAGATGGATCTTGGCTAAACTGAGAGAACACTAGAAAGGTGTTTGTATTTTATGGACTATGCCAAAGTATTAGACTATATGGATCAGGACAAACTATAGCTAGCCTTACGAGGAATGGGAATTCCAGAACACTTCATTGTGGCCACGTGGAATCTGTACATGAATCCAGAGGCAGTGTGTGAACAGACCAAGGGAATACCGCCTGGTTTAAAATCAGGAAACGTGTGGCTCAGGATGGTATTCTCTCACCATACTTGTTCAATCTGTATGCAGAGACAATCATCAGCCTTGTTTCCTGAAAGAACTTGAAGTACTTCCCGATGAAGATCCAAGATTATAGCCTTCAGCTCGGCTGACAACTAAACAAAAATTCTCACAAATGGACCAGCAGGTAATATCATGATGGAGAAAAGATCGAAGTGTCAAGGATTTTGTCTTGGCTCCACAATGCTCATGAAAGCATCAGGCAAGAGATCAAGCGACACAGTTTACTAGGTAAATCTGCTGCTCAAGACCTCTTTAGAAGGTTCAAAAGCAAGGATGTGACGCTGAGGGCTAAGGTATGCCCAAACCATGATCTTTTCAATTGCCTCATATGCTTGTGAAGTTGGATATTGAATAAAGAAGACTAAAGAAGAATCCGTGCGTTTAATTTCCTATGCAAAGAATATTGAAAGCATTATGTATGGACTACCCAAAGGACAATCGAATCGACCTTGGAAGAAGTACGGCCAGAATGCTCCTTAAAGGCAAGCACGGGGAGACTTGGTCTTCCAGCATTTGGAAATGGTGAGGAGAGACCAGTCTCTAGAGGCCACGAGGCTTGGTAAAGTGGTTTTTACACGCCAACCCTTAGGGGCCATAGGCACGACGGAAGGAAACTGCCTGTTCCTGCACCATCCTCACCAGGCAGGAGCCCAGGGTTGCAGCCACGGTGTCAGTCCATCTCCTTGAGGCTCTTCCTCTCCTTCACTGTCCCTCTACCCCAGAGAAAAAGAGGAAGACCCTCAACGAGATAGACAGACACCGTGGTGGCTGCAACCATGGGCTCAAGTAGAGGATGGCGCAGGGTGGCGGCATTTTGTTACGTTGGACGTCGGGGCGCTATGGGTTGGCTCCGACCCGGTGGCACCTCACAGCACAGTAGGGTTGCCCCAGTGCTCACCTTCAGTGGTGAAGGCAAGTCTGATAAGGGATGATGGGCTTATATCCATGTCACACACTGACAACTCTCTTTAGGAAAGAAAGGAGGAGGGATGAACGAATCCCAGATTCTCTGTGCTCACTGAGAATCTGGGGAGAGGGTACACCATCCTTTATTATCAATCCTAGGGCAGAATGTAGTGGAGGCTTAGATACGTCGCCCAGCGGCACACCAAGAACTGGGGTCCCCAGACTACCAGGGCGGCGGTGACGCAGGAGGCGATGGGGGGCGGAGGTCCAGGTGCCCGGCGTGAGGATGGGATGACGGCTTGCTCACCGAATTTGTCGCGGGCCAATCAAGAGGCGCGATGTTTCGGGGGAGGAGAAGGGAGAGGGGGGCTTCGGGGGCCCTCGGATCTCCTCCAGGCTGATCGCAGTGCAGTCCGCGGAGTTCGGAGCCGCCGGGGTCCCGGTGCGCCCGCCAGTCCCAGGAGGTCCTCCGCGGCTCCCCTCCCTGTCGGGCCCGCGCCCCGCTCCGCAGGCGCCTGGCCTCCCTCTGTCGCCCGCCGCGCCTCGCGGGGGCCGCTCTCCGCCCAGCGTCCCGGGGCCTGCGGGGGCGGCGCCGGCGGCGGGGACGCCTCACCCCGGCCCGGCGGCGGGGATGCGGATGCCCGGGGCGCCCAAGCGGCCCGGCGGGCAGCTGACAGCCGCAGCGGGCGCCGGAGCGCACTGGTCGCCCGCCGGGACGCCGCCCTCGCCTGCGCTCGGCTCCCGCGGCCGTAGCGGGGCTCCGGGGCCTGGCGCGGCATGAGGAGGCGGCTCCGCACCGGCGAGCGCCCGGCTCCTCGCCCCCCAGGGTCCCTGCGGACCCCCGCGCTGCGCGCGCGCCGCCTGCGGCCCGGGCGCCCACGCTAGCCCCGCGCGGGCCCGGAGGAGGAGGAGGAGGAGGGTCCGGGGGCGGCCTGCGGAACTCCGCTGGCCGGGGCGCCGAGCTCGGGGTCGGGGCGCGGCGCACGCGCTGCAGCGCGCTGGTGCTCCCCACCTGCAGCCCCTCCTCCTGCCACCGCCGCCGCGGCCGCCGCCGGGCCCTGCCTCGGCCTCCGCGCTCCCTGCGACCCCGGCCCCGCGGCCGGCGGGCGCGCTCCTGCCTCCGGCCCTCCCCCTCGGCCCTCCCCCGACTCTGCAGCTTCCCATTCATTCCATCCGCTTCCCCTCCTGCCTCCTCCCCCGCTGGCCCGCGCCGCTCCCCGCGGACTCCGCCGCAGCCCCGGGCCCGGGGTGCTCAGCACTCGCATGGAAGTGTAGAGCGTGCACGGCGTCCCACACCGGCCCGGGAACGCAGCCCGAGCGGCCGGCCGGCCGGCCCTACGAAGATGTCTGTGCTCAGGCGGATGATGCGGGTTTCCAATCGCTCCCTCCTCGCCTTCATCTTCTTCTTCTCCTTCTTCTCGTCTTGTCTCTACTTCATCTATGTGGCTCCGGGCATCGGTAAGCAAAGGGACACACCCTCACCTTCCCTGGTCACGCTGAAAGAGAGAAACGCAGCTTGGTACTTCGGGGGGTTTGGAAGGTGGAGAAAGAGGGGGGCTCGGGAAGGATTTTTTTTTTTTTTTTAGTGTGCCTTCAAACGTGTCAGATAAGCTGCCTCGCAGCCACGGTTGTGGTATGTAAGTTTTTGTTTTAATAAGACACGGATAAATAACTCAGGTTACATTCAATGGGCATTGCAGAATTAGGTGTGATCGCTTTAGGGGCCCTTGTTCTTCTGTGTATCCAAGACGGCTTGATTTCATTTAATATCACGTCTTTGGGTCATTGCTTACTCGTAATTTTCTTAAAACATCCTGAGCTACAAAACTGGTTGTGAAAACATGATTGAGATCAGCAGGCCTCCTGAGTTCAAGAGTGTGTTCGTATGTTCTAGGTCACTGTTTTAGAACGGGGTCAATAGGCATTTGTACCACATGTGGAGATTTTCAGAGAATTAGCCTTGATAAAAGAACACTCCATTCTGTATGTATATGTATGGTTGTGATAAGAGTTGTATGAGCCCCTAATAAAATGTAAAAAAAAAAAGAACACTCCATTCTTTAGTGTGTTTGGGGTCTGCTCTTCACTGGCAGGCTGCTCTGCTACCTGTTAGGGTGACATTGAAGATGAAGTAACAGAATACCAATTATGTAAGAATTTGTGGTTTAAACATTTCACCTTCCACTTGTAATCTTTGGGCCGTTACTCCCTAACATAATTTTTGTGCAATCCGTTAGAATTGGTTTCTTCTTGGTTCAAAAGGGGTCAATTATGACATTATTCTAATAAATGAAAAAATCGGAACTTCGTCTGGCTATTAAACTGCATCCTATTTCCAAAACTTCCCAGTTACTCTTTTTTATGGTGTTATATGACTTAGTAATCATCAGCATCTCCCATCACCCCCACCCCACCCCCCAATTTTATTTCTTTTCTGGTTGTTAAGAATCCTATCATTTTGTAAGCCTTCTGAGCCACTTGCCACATCGCACCTAAGTTAAAAATACAACAGCCCTTGCAGAGTAGAAGCACCTGCAGATTTTGAGATGGAATTCTTATCAGGGCATTGTCTTATATAAGAATAAATCATTTTAATTAATTGAGATGGGATAGAAAGGAAACCTAGAAACAGCTTTATTCTTAAGAAAAACCCAACTATTAAAAAATATGGTTAAACCTTTCTACCTAAGTGTGAAGTACAAATGTCTCAGCTCAGACCTGAATGTTTGAGAAGACATGAATGGTTGAAACCTTGATGTATCCCAAAATAGAACTTTGAGGTTAAAGTTTAAAGGAGTATGAATATTTTAACATTATTTTCCATTAATGCAGCATTTTCTTAAGGCTAATAACTCCCGAGGCCAGTTGTAGAAATGAGTATGAGCCCTCTGTGGAATTAGGACAGTTAGGTGAAGAGATGGAGCAAGGGTTTTTCTTAAAAACCACTGTCATTTTAGAAGTCATGTAAATGTATCTCATTCTATTACCATTTTTCCCTTCCTCATGTGGTTCTTTAAAGATTGGGCATTTTTTGATAGACGTTACTTCTTTTAGGCATCTTTTAGCTTTGAGAAACATTTAAGAAAATGTTTCTTTACACAGAAAAAACTTTCTTGGGATTTTGAGAAAGGGTTTAAAGTTCTGTGACTCAAAACAATGTAAGGAAGCTAGAATTACATCTCTTCCTGGATAGTCCTCTGTTCACTTTCTTTTGTTAATGGCTTCAGATACTTATATAAAGATTCCGAACATACAGTTAATATGAAATGCAATAATTGGTTATTTGGATGCTGTTGTTTGTTAGAGAGCAGTCAACGCGTGGTCATGATATCATAAAAGATTTGGCAATTACAGGCAACTTAATTGAACTGGTTTAGACCTCCCAGCTCTTAAAGGCTTTAGTATGTTATAATTTTTACAATAATCATTAAAACCTATTAAAAAATGAAAGCCGAAACTTGTAACATCACCAACTTGTTAAACTGAATCTTTTTCCAAAGCCTAGTACTATCTACCAAAAAAAAAAAAAAAGGAACAAAAAAGCTCTTTATCTTATTGTTTGCATCTTTAAGCATTGGGAAGCTCTTTTCCAAAATTCAAAATTTCTCATGAAAGTGTGAATTAATTTATTGTGTGGAAACGAGTACTGTCAGTTTTCCTCCAAGAGCTTGCTCTCTCTGTTAGTTTTTGGATAAATATCAGGTCAACTACATGAGTATAAGTAACTAGAGTTTGTCAGTTTTTTTCATGTCAAAATGGTTGGTTCATCTTGTCATGCAACAGTGAATTGCACAACTGCCCTTCCAGATAACCACAAGTCTATAAAATGTGGTCAAAAAGCTTTGTTACCTTTACCCAATTCACAAGGAAAAGATTTACAAAAATGCGTTTATTCTGACTACCATACATTTTTAATGAAAACTAATGCACTTCTCAGTTGTCATTTATCTACATGACTTCATCTTGAAATGATTCACGTGTTAGCTTAGATTATATCTTGAGGCAAAACTTCCTTATGGTTAAAATATATGTTGTATAACATTACTTACTTTTTGTATCCTAAATCTTCATATTCTAATTCTTCAAATTTCTTCAGTAAAAGAATCCTTCTTAATCTACCAACCTGATTGATAGCCGTCAATGATATTGCTCTCTGTGTTTGGTTCAGAAACCTGTTTTTGTCATGTGTCTCCCTGGCTGTCCTTCTGCCACTTGTTCCACAGTTTCGGTCACTTTTGTCTGTCCCTTGCTCTTTTCCTTCCTCCCTCTTTCCCCCCTTCTCTCCCAGCAGACCCACCTGACAGTAGTAGGCAGTATCAACTGTTTCGTGTCTGATACGTGTTTGATGTTGCTCAGTGTTCTGTTGGTTATTTGGGGTCTTCATCTCTAATGAGCTCCATAAAACTGAAAGCTCATGGTTTTAAGTATCACTTGAGACATTTTCCCTAAAATTCTAGCAGCAAACAGAGGGATAGTCTTTAGACAGTGAACCTCACTCAAACACTCACTGCCATCGAGACAATTCCAAATTATAGCGACCCAATAAGACAGGGTAGAACTGCCTGTGTGGGTTTCTGAGCGCGTACTTCTTAGTACTGAAGAAACTGGTCTGTAGACATTCTTACCACAACCATAGGAAGTCCATGGGCAAATTGCTTTTGCTCTACCCAGTAGGGACAGGAACCATGTATCCATCCCTGTGCATAATTGCAAAAGGATGAGAATAGTGTTCTTCTAAGCTAAGGTTTTGCCTCGGGAGAAAGAATTGGCTTTCTACTTTCATAGAGTTACAGTTTTACCAGAAACTGCTGAAATTGATGTTTCCTGTATCAAAGGTGATGAACAGACTCATAAGTTCATAAGTTCATTCAACAACCAGGAAAGGAACCCCTGATAGAGGTGAGACATTGTTTGAGGTGCTCATGAATTAAAACGTGATGGAGTTTCCCTAGGAACGTTTGAAGCCCTTTGTGAGGTAGAAAAGATTGCGTACGTGCCTTGGGAGTGGGGTTTTCACTCCCTGTTGTCATTTTCCATCGACCCACTGTTCTGTTCTTTGGGTGGAGGTGGAATCTGGTCAGGCCACTTTGGTGTAATTTCTTATGGGTCATTTAGGGAATGACCTAGCAAAAAGTTTTGCTGTGTGAGCCTTGGGTTTTGTGTCTGTCTGGAGGTGATGTGATCTGTGGTCAAGGTGTGGCGGTGTGCACATTGGTGTATCTACTGTGCAAGGGAGTGGCCAGTTGATTTCTGCCTTGGGCCCTTGGACCCATTGTCTAGGGTTCTCCCTGGGCCAATTTAGATTTCTTATCTCTGTCCTTCAGCCTCTTAACCCTTTCTAGGTGAGCCTGGTTGTCTTCTTTTTCTGTTGCTATAGTCTGATGTTTGTTCTCAGAGACATTTTTGTTTGTTATGTTGTTCTCTCTCTCTCTCTCTCTCTCTCTCTCTCTCTCTCTCTCTCTCTCTCTCTCTCTCTCTCTCACACACACACACACACACACACACACACACACACACACGCACGCACGTGCTGTGATCTTCAGGATTCCTCTCATGGGTTTCCTTGGATCGAGATGCAGTATCAAACATCTCTTCCCTCTGGACCCTCCTCATTAGCCTGTATCTCATGCTACCATTCTTGTCCTGTGAAGAGCAGCAGGCATGAGAAGTTTGGAAATGGGGAGAGATGCAGTGCATTGTTTTGGAACCATCCTCTAGCATGGGGGTGGGGGACCATTTGGATATTTATCACATCGTCCACCAGCCATATTGGTCATACATTGAATCAGCTCACCCTGAATGTGATGGCTAGAACTGCATCTCTTGGATGAGGTGTGTGATGGCCACTGGGATTGATGATTTCTTGGGCCTTACATTGCCTGGGGACTGGACATGTTAGTAGGAGGACAGGTGAGAGGGCACTGCCACTGGCATTTAGGAGCTGCGTGGACTGGTGATTGCATCAGGGCTGGGTGGAGAGGATGTGAAGGGTCAGTTGGGCTAAAAGGAAAGGAGAGGCATTAAGTTGATGCTCATAGTCTACAGGAGTCATCCAGATGGCTAATACGGAAAAGCCCATGCGTTGAAGATATTTGGACTGTCTTAAGTAGGGATGCCTGCGGAGTATCCAGGATGAGCTTGTCAGTAAATAGGAAAAAGAGCCTGGAGTCCAGGAGGAGAGATGTGACTGTCTATAGCAGAGTGTCGGATTGCCCAATAAGCAAGGTACGCATGGGTTACTTGTGCTACGTCTTAATCAGTAGTGAACAATTTCCCATTTCCCACATCAAAGGTTCTGCTTGTAGACATGGCTGACATCTGTCTCTGCCCCAACCTTCCTCTGAAATTAAAGACTCTTGTCAAATGTGCAGGATTGAACAAGGCATGAATTTATTTGTGTTTACTAATATGCAGTGAATAATTTTGCTAATCTGCAATGATAGGTCCCATGTTTTTTGCTATGAAGAAACTTTCGTGACATTTGCTCCAGATTAGTAAGCAAACACAAATCAACCTGCATGTCTACCTTGCTTCTTCGGTCAGACTACCTTGCTTCTTCGGTCAGGGATTTAGCATAGGAGAAGGTGAATGTACTTACCAACTTCGTCCCTAGCGCACCTGAGCAATACATCGCACACATGCTAACTAGCAGAAGTGATTCAATAAGTTATTCTTAAATGTGGACCATGGAGGTGGCTGAAGTGTAGTTTGAAAAGTTTTCCATGCGGTTCTGTGGTGGACGCTTTGGACAGCTTGAGATGGGTGCCTGAGGAGAGCTCACAGAGGCTGAAGAGAGGATAACCCAGCATGAGACAGTTGAGAAGAGCAATCAGAAAATGAAGAAAGAGATAATGAAAGGGAAGAGGCTTCCTTCTTACCCCATTAAAAATATAGAAAATATACAAAGATGGTGATCAGCAAGCTGCTTGTGGCAGTGCAGTACGTCAGCTAACGTCTAAAAGAACCACCGGCTCAATAATGAGGAGGCCCTAAGTCAACACAAGAGCAGTTGTTACAGGGGCCCGCGGTCCCAAACAGACCGTACTGAGTCGGGTATAAACGGAGCAGTCAACGGAAAGAGCCGCGTTTCGAAGAAAGGAAAGG
This sequence comes from Tenrec ecaudatus, assembly GCF_050624435.1. Lineage (NCBI taxonomy): Eukaryota > Metazoa > Chordata > Mammalia > Afrosoricida > Tenrecidae > Tenrec > Tenrec ecaudatus. Next base: position 44,473,030 of record NC_134544.1, read on the forward strand.
GTTTCTTGACGGGTACTTGGTTCAAAGAGCGCAGCTGGCAAAATGGGAAGACACTTCTGTGGAGGCCTTAGTAGGGAGTAAGGGTGGGATTCAAAGATTTGAGAAGAGGAATGCATGATGGCTTGTGATCTAGGAAGACTTCATTCTCTGGTCACAGCAAATGTTTGTGCATTGCTCTGTCCAAGACACTGTGGTTCAGCCTCGAACAGAATCAGTATGACCCTTGTCTTCATGGAGCAGATAGTTGAAAATTCTGCCCCTTAGAGAGCTGATAAAAACGGAGTATGACATGCAGGCTGTTATGAAATCCCATACTTCTAGGCATTCAGGGAAGACTCACATAGCAAATGGAGGTGAAACTGAGGCCAACACTTTAATTAGGTAATGAGGTGGACTTAGAGAACGTGTGTTTCAGACAGGAATGGAATACAGGTGGGATTGCTTCAAATAGTTGGTGGGAAAATTCCTGGAGACTGTAGCCCTCAGGCATGCTTCAGGTCTCAACTGAGCTCACCCCCATAGTAGAATAATCAACCCTTTAAGTTTAAAATACCAAATCCATGATCTTTTCATGAAATTTTCCACACCCACTTGTGTTTGAAGGCTGAGATGAAAGAATGGAAAGCTACAACACACAACAATGCTGTCTAGGCTAAAGCAGATGTCTGAGTAGAGCCAACAGTTAATACACTCAGCTGCTAAACCACAAGGTCAGGGGTTTGAGTCCATTCAGGCCTGTCTCTCTCCTTTAGCAAAACCAGCCACTGAAACCCCTGTAGAAGCACAGTTCTGCCACACAGGGGCTAGGAGATAGGGTGGGGCTACCATGAGTTAGAATTGACTTGATGGCAACTGGTTTATTATAGGCTAAAACCAAAACCAAAACTGGTTTATTATAGGCTAAGAGCCCTAGCAGTGGAAGCCAGAGATAAGAGTGTAATCAGGTCTTTAGTTGTTGGGATCAAGAACTTGACACAATTGGACATCCCCTTAAGGAAGGGTCACAAGGAAGAGATAAGCCAGCCAGGGTGCAGTCTAACACCAATGAAACATGCAACTTTCCTCTAGTTCTTTAATGCTTCCTCCCTCTCCCCCCACCCCACCCCACACTATCATGACCTCAATTCTACCTCACAAATCTGGCTGGACCAGAGCATGTACAGGGGTACAGATAAGAGCTGGACATGCAGGAAATTCAGGACAGATAACCCTTCAGGATCAATAATGAGAGTAGCGATACCAGGAGGGTAAAGGGAAAGTAGGGGGAAGTAGGGGTAGAAAGGGGGAACCAATCACAATGATCTACATATAACCCTCTTCCAGGGGGATGGACAACAGAAAAGTGGGTGAAGGGAGACATTGGTCTGTGTAAGACATGAAAAAACAATTTATAAATTATCAAGGATTCATGAGGGAGGGTGGGAGGGGGGATGAGGGAAAAATGAGCTGATAATAAGGGCTAAAGCAGAAAGAAAATGTTTTGAAAATGATGATGGCAACAAATGTGCTTAACACAATGGATGGATGTATGGATTATGATAAGAGTTGTACAAGCCCCCAATAAACAGATTTTTAAAAAACCCAAAACTTGAACTTTACTTTAAAGGCCTTGCCAACTGTTTAACAATTTAAACAGGAAAGTAACCTACCTCTGTTTTAGGCAACACTGCAGTGAATTCAAAGGAACCAAAGGTGAATCAGAGAGACTAGATATGGGTGTTGGGTCAAGGGTACAGGTTGACTGATTTTGGAGATGGGTGTAAAGAAGCTAAAGATGCTGTGGTAATAAAAATTGGATGCCTGGTCAAGAGTCGTTGAGAGTGGTCATATCGGATGATACTTATTTTTGAGCAGTTGCCTGATGGGCTTGAAGTACTTGCGTAACACAGAATGATAGAAAGTGAATGTCTTAGACTAGACATTTGGTTTCTGCTATGGAATGTACTTGAACCTTAGTAAATAATAATTGTAAAATTACTAGGATTTTTTTGTGTGTTGCCATTTACTTCCTTTGTGAAGCGCCCACATTCTTGCTGATAAGTACCCTCGATGTTCCTGATTAATTCACATCTCCAGGCCTAGACCCTTCAGTTTGTTTACTTACTTTGGATGGTTGAAAAGTTTCTAATGATTGGAAACTAGGAACAATGGGAAAGATACCACAGTTAACTGCATCAGTTAACAATGACTTTGTTATAAGTTATTCCAGAATGTAATTTCTTAAAATAGGAGAGTCTTGTTATCATGCTTATCTCAGTTTCTGTCTGTCCGGAGATGACACAGCTTCGTTCAGCTGCCCCTGGCTCCAGGTCTCTCACTGAGCGTCAATCAAGATGTTGTCAGAGCTGTGGTTGAAGACTCAGTGGGCAGTGAGGGCCTTCAAAGCTCATCGTTGGGGTTTGGAGCTGGATTTGGTTTCCTGAGGTTGTTGGAATGAGGGAGCCAGGCCCATGTGAGTTGTTGGCCAAAGTCCTCCCAGTTCCTTTTGACAGCTGCTTCTCCTGGGGGTGCTTTGCAAGGTGCGAGTCAAGGTCAGAGAGACAGAGAATGAACATGCCCCAGGTATGATACGTATTCCAGATTCCTTGAAATGTAGTTGGGAACAGGGTACATTTTCCTTTTGAACCAATGTCATGTTCATACCTTTGCCTCAGTCCCTGACTCATGGTGACCCTGTGCTCAGTGGAACGAAATGCTGACAATCCCATGCCATTGGTTCAGGCCACTGTGATCCAGTGGGGTTTTCATGATTAATTTTGGAACTCAATTGCCAGGATTTGCTTCTCCCATCTGTTTCATTGAGGCAGTTCAGGCAGAACTTGTCCAGCATCATAGGAACGTGCAAGTTACCACTGACATTCAGCCCGTGACTGTCCGTGAGGTACACTGGCTAGGAGTTGAGCCAAGACCTTCTGCATGGAAGTTGGGAATTCTATCACTGGACCCCCACTACTTTGAAAGCAGTGCTCTAGATCAGGGGTCCTCAAACTTTTTAAACAAGGGGCCAGTTCACTGTCCCTCAGACTCGTTGGAGGGCCGGACTATAGTTTAAAAAAAAAACTATGAACAAATTCCTGTGCACACTGCACATATCTTATTTTGAAGTAAAAAACAGGGCAAAACACCCGATGGGCCGGATAAATGTCCTTGGCGGGCAAGTTGAGGACCCCTGCTCTAGATGATAGTTCATTTCCTAACTCACCCTGTGAGAAGCCTGCTTATCACGGCTGTATTACAAGACTTATCAGAGTTAAGTGTGATTCTTCTGGGCCTTAGGCACTGGGGGTCACAGCTGTGGCTGTTTCTCTCCACTAGCGTCCCCGCATTTTCCCTTCTATTTAAGGGCCCATGGCCCTGGGAACCTGGAACACAAGAGCCCCTGGCGAATCTGGAGCCAGTGCTGGGTACAGAAAGCCCCAAATGTGGCTCACTGTTTTGTCCACTATTAGAATGCTGCTGAGTTTTACCTGTCGTACTCCAACACTATCTGTAAAACCAGTCACGGAAAGGGGAAAAAAAAACCCAGGGCCACTACCAAACACACCCACAAACTCAATCTTCTTAAAAGTTATTAAAAGAAAAAACAGGAAAGCATTGTGCCCTTAGGAAGCCAGCCGAGTCCCGGGTAGTGCCATCAGTTAACATGCTAGGCTGCAGAGTGAGAGGCTGGAGGTGAGTCCACATCAACATGGCCTGGAAGAAAGGCCTGCCTATTGCCTGTTGATAAACCAGCTCCTTGGAGCACGGCGCAACTCAAACACACACGGGCGGGTCGTGAACTCAAGTTCACGGCAACTTCTCTGGAGAGAGTGCTTTCTCAACCTATAGTCTCAAGTCAGGGGTAGATCTAACCAAACTCACCGCCAAAGGACAGGGGAGAATGGCCCCTTGGGTTTCCAAGACTTTATATCTTCACAGGAGTAGACAGCCTCATCTCCCATCGGGCTGCTGGTAGGTTCAACCCACAGATGGACGCCACCAAGGCTCCTCATGAAGGGCTGATGAGCCCCTGTTAAGCCTGGAGCAGGTGCTTTGCTTTGGGGAGTCAGGAGACCTCTGGAAACCCCATGACTGTGCTCTGTTTGTAGTGTCCACATAAACTCCCCAGCACCTTTCCTCCTCGAGTCAGGGGGACAGGCATGCTGCTGCTGCTGGTCGCCCTGCCGCCCACATGGTAACTGGTGTTCCCTTTCAAGCTGGCTTTCACACTCGTCTTCACCTAAGTGAAGATGGCAAGGAGGGTGGAAAGGAGAGGCGGGGAGAGGAAGGAAGCAGAGACTTTCCTGGTGGCTTTTTAGAGTTCTTTTAGGAATGGAGAGCCAGCCTGACTGGCTGTTTGCATTGATCCGAGTATCCTCTCTCTCCGGTCGAGTTCCCTGGCCACCTTGGCCCCGCTGGCTGTTGTCACCACTGCCTCAGACAGCAGTCGACCAGTTTAAGCAGAGCAGTGTTTCCTTCCCTCCCACATTTGCATGCCTCTTCTCCTGTCTTTCCCCCTCTCCCTCTGGCTCTGGCGTTGGTTCCTTTCTTAATTTCTGGAGCACACGGCGGTCTAGCTAGCCTTTAGAAGACCTTTCTGATTTCCACTCTTGCCTTTTGTCAGCAGCATAATCAAGAGAAGGCTATTAAGTAATACTGTGAGTAGAAGGCAGGGGTGGGTGAAATGGAGGTTGACGGTAGGTTGTCTGAGGACACTGAAAATGCCAGCGATATGCCTCTGGAAAATGATGAGCTTACGTTGATTGTCATTGGACATTTCTTAGCACGTGTTGGAACACACCGGAGAAGGTGAGGGACCGCCAGCTGTCATTTCTCTCCGGCTTACAGATCCCATATGGGACTTACTAGCTTTCACGCTCAGGCTGCCTGTGGGGCCCGGCTCTTGAGCAGCAGGTGTTTGTTTCCTTCTTCGTAGCATCATTTAGCCAAGTTCAGGATAAGCTGCAGCAGCAACGGAAAACCCTCCCCTCTCCAACATTGGAACGGCACCTGCAAGCGGGTTAATCAGTAGTTGCGTTTTGGTTGTGAAACACAGGTGACTCTTTAGGGAAAGATTCGGACTTGTTTTAAATCTTGAATTTGTACATTTTGTTTCCTGCAGAGGTGTGAGAATTATGCCTCTGTGCCGGGACCTTTGTTTCTTGATTTATCAGCTCAGTTAGCTAACATCTAGGGCACCATCATTTCTTTATGTGGGATTTTCAGTAAGGAGGATGTAAATTCTTCTATACTCGAGCTTGCATGCATATTTGAAACGGTTCTACATGAGGATGCATTTACTCTAAACCTATTTGGTTTGTTATAAATACTATTAATTGGGGTTACGGAATTGCTACAAATAGTGCTTTTCAAACATCACTATGCTTAACCCTTCTTTAGGCTAATCACTGCCATCAAGCCAGTGCTGACTCATGTCAACCCTACAGGGCAGGAGAACTGCCCCTGTGGGTTTTCCAGACGGTAGCTCTTTGTGGGAGTAGAAAGCCATGTCTTTCTCCCATAGAGCAGCTGGTGGTTGAGAACTGCTGACCTTGCACTTAGCAGTCCAACCTGTAACCCCTACACCAAAGGAGCTATGAGATAAAGGTATTTCCAAGTTATTCCCCCCACAGATTCTGATACATTTTTTTTAAACAAACCTTGGGTAATTCGGGAAATTTTTTAATTTGTATTTTTTCATTCTATCTTCTTGTGACTTCAGTGAACGTTTACACAGAAAGTTAGGCTCCTTGTGGACAGTTGTTGGGTGGCGGCTCCTCTTTTCACACGGCGTCGACAGGAATTGCATTCTGGTCGCTCCCATTTCCAGCGTCTCCTTTCACGGCCCCTTCTAACCTGGGTTTTGGAGTCATTATTGACCTTTTGGGCCACAAATGAAAAATCTTAAAATGGGTAGTATCCTTGATTTTATGTGCTAATCTAGTATTTCATCAGAAGGTGATTTGGGCGTAGTTTCAGCTCTCTAACCGCTCCAGGTCCAGGTAGGTCTGGACATCATTTGAATTTGGTCCTGCGTGTTTCTGTCAGAGGCCATCTATTGTGACCTGGGTCAGAATGGTAGCCAGGTGTCACCTAGTTCTCTTGTCTCAGGACACATGAGGCTGTGGCTTGGGGAGGCGGTTAGCCCTGTAGACTTAATTTCTTCTACGAGTTTTGGCCTCCTTCATTCTTTGTAGCTCTTACTGCAGAGGGCCCAGCAGTTGGATGTTAGCTTGCTGCTTGCAAGCTTTTAAAACCCCAGATGGTACTTCCCTCACTAGGGAGCGGAGCATGAACATGTCAGTTGAGACTAAGGTCCTAAACTTTCAAACCCCCAAAACAGTTTGTAACAGTATTTAGTGATGTCTGAGAAGTATTTGTAACTGTTTCCTTTAAAACTTTGTGCACCCACATGTACATGCAGGTATGAGATAACTTTATACATTTCATGGACAATTTTGATTATCTTTTAATTTCATTTCCATGAATTTTTGATGCCTCCTCATATATGAAGTTAAGCCAAAAAACATTGCTACAAAATAAATAAATATCGACTAAACAAGAGTATCAAAATGTGAAGCGTTTATTTGGGCAACTTCCCTTAATGTGTAATGCCTTCCTCTTTCCCCAATTTAAATCCGCTTTACTCTCCGTGTGGAAATTCTGTAACTCTAGTCTCCCCTCTTCCTACATTGTTGCAATTATCCTCGCTACAGATTAGTCTCTGGTGGTTCCCTATTTTTCAATTGTGTAGGTTTATTTTACCTTCACTACTTCTATATCTGGGGCTGACTTCTGGGTGTTGTGATGTATGGTTAATCTAAAATTGTTGTTAGTTTCTTGGAAAGGTGCTCTTTTTTGTTTTTACAGATTCCTTTGATTGCTGTCTATATGGAAATGTCATAACTTCATTATCATATTTGAGGGACAGTTTTGCTGCATATATCTTTCCTGTAATTTTTTTTCCCTTTCAGAGTTTTGAATATGTTATTCCATTGCCTTCTTGCCTGTGTGGTTTCAGATGTTAATCTTATTATTTTCAGATGTGGTTTTAGAAATCCAGTGGGGGTCACATTAGTTTTCCTCCGTAGGTAACTTTTGTTTATCCCAAGCTGCTGTCACTGTTCATGCCTTGTTTTGGGTTTTGGAAAGCGTGATTGTGCTATGTGGTAATGTTTTTCTTTGGGGATCTCTTACGTGACTTTCATACAGCTTCTGGATTGCCTGTGTTCTCCTCTTGTATGGTATTGGGGAACTTTTCTTCCAAACTTTTGACCATGCTCTCTGTGCTTTTTTAGTTTGTTTCTGTTCTGTTGGTCTCCCTCTTGATGGAACCCCTTTTAATTCTTAGACTTTCTTCAGGTTTTTCCCTTGTCTGATTCTACCTCGACCCTCTTCATGAGATTTGTTGTCAACCTCTCCAATTTGACCTTCCATTGGCTCAGTTCTCCTCATGGTGTTTACAGTGCATTTCTTTTTCTTTTTTCTCTAAAATCACAGTATTTAACTTCTAGATTTCTACTTGCTCTTTATTCTCTGTGTTATCATCTGTGTTTTCTGCCAGTCTGTCAATCACCTTCTCAAATTGCCAAGTATGTCTAAGTAACTTCCTTTGGAATTCCTTATCAGGTAGTTTCTCATCCTGAAATAATTCTCAAGAAAAGATTTCTGCCTCTGTGTTTTGGTCACGTTTTGAGCCACTCTACCTTACTACACATCGACGTGATCTGATGTGGTTTCTTGTCTCAGAGACGTTGTCGCGGTGTATTTGAATTGATTTGGTGATTGTTATGCTGGTGTGTTTGTGCGCACTCTCCACCTGTCTGCTGGCGGGTGTGATCAAGAATGTGAGTGTGTATGCACTTCCCTCTTCCTGCCACAGTTGGACTGGCGCTAGCCATTGGTCCAGGTGTGGAGGCTGCAGAGGGAGCATGGGCGTTGTTTCTCCTTTGTCATGGTCGGCCACTGGATGCCTGGCCATGTCTGGATTGAAAGCCTGGAAAAATTCAGAGTGGTGATACTGCGATGACTCACTTGTCTCCTCTCCCATTGCTTTCACTTAGCTTCTTCTCCCGATCTCGATTCAACCTACTTCTCTGCTTTTCCTCTGAAGCTCAGGCTCCAGGATTATCACTCGCCTCTGTTTCACCAGCTCTCTCCCATCTTCATTGTTAGCAGGCGTTGCCTAGAGAAATAAATCCAGAGACACTTACATGTGTGTAAGAGAGAGCTTTATATCAAAGAGCAATTGTGAAAACATTCCAGCCCAATCCAGATCAAATCCATAAGTCTGAGATTAGCCCACATGTCCGATACTATTCCAGTCTGATACAAGTCCATAAATTCCTCTTTAGACTCACACAGCACATGCAATGATGCTAAATGCAGGTAGATCATAGGCTGGTTGATAGAAGGCCCTGTGGATCCAATGGTGGTAGACACATCTCCAACGCTCTGGCTGCCGTTTGCATGGCTCCATATGGTGTCAGAAGGAAGAGAAGGCAGGAGGAGAGAGAGAGAGAGAGAGAGAGAGAGAGAGAGAGAGAGAGAGGGGTCTGTCGCTTCTGATGGCAGAATCAAGAAGAGAAGTTCTCAGAATCCTCATGAGAAGACCACCCCTTTATTCTATTTATCAAGTTGCCATGAAATTATGTAACTCTCACAGCAGATCTGGCTCTCATCTCCACCATCGTGCCAAAGTCAAGCTGCAGAACTCCAATAAACTCCTAACCTACCACAGCACGCTCCAGCCCCTGCTGCTCCCCAGACACTTCTGCAGGCAGTTTTTTATTACTGAAGAATTCTGCATTGTTTTCATTCGCACTGAGTCAAAAAGAAAGATTTGGCATCCTTGAATGACTCAAATTGGGTTTTGGGTTTTTTTGGGGGGGAGGGGTGGAAAGTCTGAAGCTCAGGCTGTGGGGTGGATGGGATAAGGTTTCCCAAAGAATTGCTTCCCCCCTCCCCAAGAATTTCTTATAGAATAGCCCTTGTGCATAAAGAATGGAGTAAGCCTCAACTGAAGGCATTCAACTCAAGCTTGATAGGTTAGTGAACCCAGCTTCCAAAATTAGGTGCCCAGAAGCACCCCACTCCAGGAAGCCTCTGCCTGAAGGCACTCAGCGCCACCTCCATGGCCCAGCAAGGCTGGCTTCCCCAGAAGGTGCCCAGAAGGGACATTACTTGACAAGCCAGCCTCCTGTCCTAAAGTACTCAGCATATTTGCTCTGTGGGCTGGGAAGACCACCACTGTTTCATGCTCCGGCTCCTGGTTCTGCTGCTGTTCCTCTGAGGTCCCAGCTGTCTTCTGGACCAAGGAGATTCACTGTACACGGCTCTCGGGGGCCAGAGGACACACCCCACTTCTGGCTTTTGCTGATAGTGAGACCCTGCCTTCTTAGGGAGCTTATTTTAGACAGCAGTATGGCAATCGGATTCAGTTACTCACAGGTGAATTGTATCAGTGTCTTCCCCCACATTCTTATCCAGACCTTTGCAGACAAAGGTCGTTTGACATGAGTTACAGAGACCTTGGCTAGGAGAGCCACATTAAATGGGTCACTGCACCTGCATTGTGAGAGATGAGCTAGAGGGACTTAATTTTCAACAAATAACCTAGGTGGGGTGAGGAGGGGGGGAATGTAAGTGCTGAAGAGATACACTTTCCTTAAACTGATAATTTTATGCCATTTGATCTTTTATCGAACTAATTTTACTTTTTAAAAGCCAAATTAACTTATTTTTAAAATCATGTTTTACTGGAGATAAAGATGACTATGATAGTGAAGTGAAAGATAATTATTGAGACCAGCTCTTACCTTACATCACAAATGGGTTTGAAGGGGGCACACCACAGTTAAGCAAATTGATGTACAAGTGAAAAGACAATACGACATAATCGCATTGCAGGGGTCTGTGAAGCAGTCAATCTAGAGCCAGAGCTTGAGTAGAGGCGAGCTTCTGTACTCCTTGGATCATGCTCATGCCAGGCCTTACCCAAAGGCAGTTTACACTTCATAAGTCATACAGCGAAATATTAACATGTCAACCAAGTTATTCATAGACAGGAGGGGAGGATGAGACTGTAAACATGAACAAATTGATAAGCTGGCTGCCTTTTGCAGCCTTTGTCAGAGAGTAGGAAGCAAAGGGTGTGTTCTTCCCGGCAGTGACCTACCAACAACTGCAGCAAACAGCTCTCTGGGATGAGCTGTTATCATTCTCCCATGACCTTGAGCCATGAAATGTGTTAGTCCTGTCCCATTTGCCTAAAGAAAAAGCTTTTTCCTCCACAGTGAAGAATTTTTCCCTAATGAGTGGACAGATAGATCATTTAATACTAACATTCTGTGTTTCTTTAGGAGTTTGCAATGACTTGGAGATTGAAAGATGAGTAGTAGTATTTATGTAGCAAAGGGCTTAAGTGGAGAGCAAATGCCTTGAAAATGATGAGGGCAAAGAATGTACAGATGTGCTTTATACAATAGATGTATGTATGGACTGTGATAAGAGTTGTATGAGTCCCTAATAAAATGTTTAAAAACAAAAATTATAAATAAATAAATAAGATTTATTTAGTATTTTTAATTACTAAAAGGATATGTTGTAATTTACTTAACAATAGCAACAAAAGTTTAAAAAGTGTATATTCATTTGAGGAGTCAATTAAAATAATTTGGAAACAATTATTGACAGCATTTGGCTTGAAAAAATCTTCATAAAATGCCTTTATAATTAAGTATATATATGAAATTTTTTTTGCTAAAGCATGATACCTTGATTGAAATAATTATGGTCTATTTTGTTTTTAGGGATTTGAGACTGGCTAGTATCAATATGATTTTACTAAAACCACCTTACATATATTGCGCCTTTCTGATAATTAAGTTAATTGTTCAGAAATTATGATTTCTAATTATAGAGCATTTTCAGTTTGACTCATAGGATGAGAAAGTTGACCTTATTTTTCTTGAATCAACAGACTGAAGGTAGAGAATTATAATGTGCATTGTTTATTGACCTGAAAATGTGCTCTCATTTGGAAATCTTTGAATTAATTTTTACCACACAATGTCCCCATCTCTGTTAGGCCATGTTGAGTAGAGAAACAAATTCAGGGCCACTCATGTATGTATAAGAGAGAGCTTTATCAAGCCCATAAGTCTGGTAGTAGCCCATATGCCTATACTAGTCCATAAATTCCTGTTCAGACTCATGCAGCACGTGCAATGATGCCTGATGCAGGAAGATCACAGACCAGTGGGTGCAAAGTCTTGAGGATCCAGGGGCGGTAGAAGCATCTCAGCGCTGGCGAGGATCTCCATGTGAAGCAGAGAGAGAGAGTATGACCCACCTCCAGGTCAAAAGAGAAGTTCCCAGAATCCTCATGAGAAATCCATTCCCACAAAGAGGCATGATCAGGCAGTGACCTGATTGACAGGCTAGCCTCCACCCCTTCACTCTTAATATCCTCAAATTGATGCAAGATTATGGAACTACCACACCATCTTAGTTATGTGGTGCTGCTCCAACAGAAATGCTACAAGTGCATGATTAACAAATAAACTTGTTTCTCATTATTTAGGAGGCTGGAAGTTCTAGTTCAGGGTGTCAGGTCGAGAGAAAGGCTCTCCCTCTATAGTGTAGTCTCAGGAGGAAGGTCCTTGTCTCTTTAACTTCTATTTCTTGCTTCCCTGTGTATTGGCTTCAATCTTCCCCCAAGTCTAGTAGGTTCCCAGTCCAGGGACCCCAGAGCCAAAGGGTATGCTCTGCTCCGGAGGCTTCTTTCCTGGTAGTAGTGAAGTCCCTCCCTCATGTTGACTCCTCTCAACTTTATCTCTCATAAGAGTGAATGTTTAATTCAAGTAAGGATGATAACTTGAGTAAGGGGTGTGTGTGTTAGTCTGGGTAGACTAGAAAAACAAATTCATAAACACTCATATGTGTAAAAGAAAACTTTATATCAAAGAGCAATTGTACATTACGGAAACATCCCAGCCTAGTCCAGGTCAAGTCGATAAATCCAATATTAGCCAATATGTCCATTACCAGTATATAAATTATTTTGCAGGCTCATGCAGTACATGCAATGATGCTGAATGCAGAAAGAAAGATCACAGGACAGTAGGTGGAAAGTCTTGTGGATCCAGTGGTGGTGGAAGCCTCTAAGTGCTGGCAGGGGTCTCCATGTGGCTCTTCCAGCTCCAGGGCTCTAACATAGCTCCATGTGTCTTGTCACAGGAAGATGAATCAGAGAGGGTCTCCCATCTCCAGGGAGGAATACCGGAGTTTCCAGAATCCTCAAGAGAAGGCCATGCCCACAGGGAGGCCTCATTGGCTATGGCCTGATTGACAGGCTAAACCCCACCCCTTTGCAAGTTGACAAAAGATTATGTAACTACTACAGGAGTAATTGGATCATGCCCTCTTAGAAAAACTGTTACCCAGTATACACCACACACTAACCCTGCCTCATTCATAAAATGGAAGATAATTACATCAGATCACAAACTGGAAGATGACCACACAATACTGGGATCCATGGTATAACCAAATTGGCATATATTGTGAGGGGATACAATTTAATTCATGATAGTCCCTTTTTCTGCATTTGGTTTAAAGTTATTTTCCTTTCATAAAAAGTTGAACTAGTGAAGGTTAACTTAATTGTGAAAATACAAGAAATTGGGAAAAATTATAAAGCATATTTCCTCACTAAAAGTTCTCACTTTTAGTGTTAATTAAACTTTCAAGAATGTATATTTTAATTTTACTTTTATGTTACATGCTCTGAAATCATTAATATTCAACAATGTTCTAGTGTTTCCTGGGCACATTTATATATGGTTTATTCTTTGCATTTGTAATTTCATTAAATGAGTTTCCTAACTGATTAGACTTTTACTAGACTTTAAAATCTAGTAAATTGTCTGCATCTACCTTCTCTGATTCTCTCATTTCTTCTTAACCTTACTTTCCCACAGTATGGTTTATAAATCTTAACTTGAGCTGTGAGTTTCCTAAGGTTCCTGTCATGCTTAAAGAACTATTTGGTGATGTGAGATATGAAAATAATAATCTATAACTTATCAAGGGTTTGTGAGGGAGGACAGGTGGGGGAGGGAGGGAGAAGAAATGGGGAGCTGATATCAGGGGCTCAGGTGGAAAGAGAATGCTTTAAACCTGATGATGGGCAAATGTGCTTGACACACTGGATGAATGTATGGATTATGATACGAGATGGAAGAGCCCCCAATAAAAGTACTTAATAAAAAAAACTGGGACAGTAAGTAATGAATTAACAAATGATAGGATAGCTCTTCTGTATTAGAGCAGAGCATTCATAAAACTGGATCCAGAGCACATTTAGAATTATCGGCTACATTTACACTAGGCTGAACTGACGGTCCGATAGTTGCAAAGGAGACCAGGTGGTGATGGAGGCTCTCTGTGCCCCTGCAAGTCTTGGTTGTACCAGGGAACCCACGTTTCTGGTATTGCTTCCTTCAGGTCCTGGAGAATATTCTGCTTGCTAAAGTCGAGGGTTGGGGGAAACGAGCAAGACCCTTAACCAGATGAAGTGGCGTGTGGTGGTGACAATGGCAGTAGTTGTGAAGACAGTACGGGACCAGGCAGTGTTGTTTCATCGTGAATCAGAGCCAACTTGTTGGCACTTCGCAACACTGATGAAGCAACGCTGCTTGATAAATGATAGGTACTCAATACGTATCAGTAAAACAAACAAATGTCACCGCCCCCAAACACCTTTATTGAGAGAGTTGTGAAAGTCAAAAGAAATATAACCTTGATTGGTATTCAAGCACAAATAGTCTCCAAAAAATAACTCGTTAAATTTCAAACTGTTAACTTGACAAAAGGAGTAGGAGGTTTTTTGTAAAGAGGCCCTTTCACTATTTTAGTTTCTTCATCAGTAAGCTTGAGTTGTTGGCTAGTTTGTGAAATTAGCCTGCTCTCTGTGTGATGGCTGTGCCCATGATTACCCAAAGCAAACTCTTGGTCCTCAAGTTAGACAGAGCCCAATGGACTCATTGGGTTTTCAAGGCTGTCAATCATTATGGAAGTAGACTGTCACATCGTTTGCCTTCAAAGTGGCTGGCAGATTTGAACCATTGACCTTTTTTTGGTTGGCATCCCAGCACTTTAAGCATTCTATCACCTGGACTCTTCCTATACCCATTGTGACTTGATAAAATCATAGTCCAACAATGATTTACAAGAAAAGTGGGAGGAGATTATTATGGGAAGGGAATTATTTGCTTTGCAGATTGCCTTGAGGCTATACCTGGCTTTAAATTATCCTCACTGTGGACGATATTCTCTACAGATCTTACTCTTTTTTTTAACAGAAATGTGATCATTTCTTTTCAGAATTGACTCAGTGGCAGTGGCTTTGGCACAACCAGAAGTTTGTTATTTTTCTGTTTTTAATCCAAGCAGTTCCCTGGTCCTAGGAAAAATATGAACAAAGTCAGGTCTGTCCTTAGAGTTTATACCATCATTAGAGACAGAATATTTTGCTTTACCAACAAGAGAGAACGGTGTCTAGGAATTTGGTGAACCTGAGACCAGATATAGAAAGAAGGTAGCTTTCAGTATCTGAAACAGGCTATTAGGTAGATTATTTTGAATTCTTAGAAACTCAGAAACTCTTGATTCAGATTATCTGTAGCCTGGGACATATGCAAGCAGTGGTTTTTCCATGCTGTTTATTTTCCTATGTGTTCTTCAGATAATAAGGGAAGTCACGTTTACCTCTGATTAATAAGTGCCCCTCTGGTTCCCTGCTCCTTGCATGAACTGAAATCTGGCTTATCCCTCATATTATTATTTCCTTCAAAATATTTTGCATTGAGGATTTTTCATTTTCCTTTCTCCCCTCCATGGCTTGGAAACACGATTTCTTTCCAGTTGTTTGCCCCTTGTGGTCATTCAAACCTATGCTTGAATTTTAAAGACTTCTAATGTGCTTGCTTCTGAATTTATTCACTGAACTTACATTGGGAAATATTGTACCTATATCGAGGAGTGGGGTATTACCTTTTTCGGGCTGCTGAACAAATGGCCAACAGTTATGTGACTCGAAACAACAGAAATTTATACTTTCACAGAAATTTATACTCTCACTATTCTGGAGTCCGAAATTCGAAACCAAGTTTCTGGGAGAGCCACACTCCATTTGGGGGCTCGGCGGGCGACTCCTTCCTTGTGTCATCTAATTTCTGGTGCCTGTTGGTATTCCTGAGCTTGTAGACTATCGAGAGATGCACGGTCTCTGCCTTGTCTGCACATTACCTCCTCCGAGGGACTGCATCTCAAATCTCCTTCTGTTTTGTTTGATAAGGATACCTGCCATTGGATTCTGGGATAACGTAGGATAATTATCTCTTATCAAGATTCTTAATTTCATCTGCAAAGACTATGCTTCCCCAAACAGAATAAGATTCACAACATGCACAGGTCCTACAAGCTAGAATGGGAGTATCTCTTTTTTGGAGAGCATTGTTCCGTCCACAACAGATGGTCATAAGAAAGGAATGAAGGGCAAGATATGACAAAATAACGATGTATAAATTACGAAGGGCACATGAGGGAGTGGGGAGAGGGAAGGGAGGGGAAAAAAAAAAGAGGACCTGATGCAAAGGGCTTAAGTGGAGAGCAAATGCTTTGAGAATGATCGGGTCAGGGAATGTATGGATATGCTTTATACAATTGATGTA
This sequence comes from Tenrec ecaudatus, assembly GCF_050624435.1. Lineage (NCBI taxonomy): Eukaryota > Metazoa > Chordata > Mammalia > Afrosoricida > Tenrecidae > Tenrec > Tenrec ecaudatus. Next base: position 44,488,746 of record NC_134544.1, read on the forward strand.
TGTATATGTATGGATTGTGATAAGAGTTGTATGAGTCCCTAATAAAATGTAAAAAAAAAGAAAAGAGGAGAAAAAAATGATTAGGGCAAAGAATGTACTATACAATTGATGTATGTATATGTATGAACTGTGATAAAAGTTGTATGAGCCCCTAATAAATTGTTAAAAAAATATATATATATATATAAAAGAAAGGAATGAAATATAATTATTATGTATACATGTACTTATACATATGATGTACTATGTAAGAATAAATTTTATGAGGCAGTTAAAATTTTGTGAGAATATTCCATGATTTAAAAAAGTATTAATCAGCTTTTTGCGGGGCTCTTACAAATCTTATAACAGTCCGTCATTCAATTTATTAAGCACACTTGTACATATGTTGTCATCAACATTTCCAAAATATTTTCTTTCTACTTGAGCCCTTGGTATCAGCTCCTCTTTTCCCTCTTTCCTCCCCCACCCTCCCATCCTTGTGAACCCTTGATCAATTATATATTATTGTTGTTATTTCTAGTCTTACACTGTCCATTGTCTCCCGCCACCTACATTTCTGCTAGTGGGCTATATATCCAACATTGTGATGGGTTCCCCCTTTCTCTCCACCCACCCCTCCACCCCAAACAATCCCATGACCCTTATGATAGTGCTACTCCCACTACTGTTCCCGAGGGCTTTATCTGTACTGCATTCTTGTGTTGAGAGCTCTTATCTGTTCCAATGTGTGTACTCAGGTTTAACCGAATTTGTAAGGTGTCATGGTAGTAGGGGAGGAGAAGCATTCAGGAAATAGAGGAATGTTGTGTGTTTTGTCTGTGCTATACTGCACCCTGATTGAATCGTACCTTCCTGTGACCCTTCTGTAGGGGGATGTCCAGCTGTCTACAGATGGGCTTTGGGTCTCCACTCCAACCCCCTTCTTTCACATGGTTATAATTGTTTTAGATCTTTTGATATCTGATCCCTGATCTCTTCAACACCTCATGATCACACAGGCTAGTGTGCTTCTTCCATGTGGGCTTATTTGCTTGCTTGCTAGGTGGCTGCTTGTTTAACTTCAAACCTTTAAGACCCCAGATGCTATATATTATGATAGTCTGGCACCATCAGCTTTCTTCACCACATTTGCTTATGCACACACTTTGTCTTCAGCGATTGTGTCAGGAAGCTGAGTATCAAAGAGTGCCAGGTTATTAGAATAAAGTATTCTTGTATTTAGAGAGGCGTTGAGTAGGGGCCCAAAGTCTGTCTGCTCTCTAAATACTTAACATATAAGTATATGTACATGTACAATCACTTCTATCCCTTTCATAATAAATTAATATATTTACATGTATACATGCCTGTAGCTACACCTCTATAAATGCTTTTGACTCCTAGTTCTTTCCTCTATTTCTTTTCACCTTCCTCCTGTCCCTCTCTCTCCATGATCTTTTAATTCCATTTTCTAAATCAGCTTTGTATACTTGGAGTCTCTGAGAGGCTCAATTCTTAAGCTCTTGACTGTTAGCTGAAAGGTTGGATGTTTCACCCACACAGGCTCCATAGAAGACAGGTCTGATGGTCTGTCCCCTAATGATGCCAGCCTTCATAAGTCTGTGGAGCATCTCTCTTCTGACTCCGGGGTCCCCATGAGGTGGGCTGAAGCTCATGGTAACTCACAGTCACCTAGAGAAGGACAGGTGCTTGCAAAGGTAGATGGACGGGCAGCCAAAGGCAGAAGAACGTGGACGAGATGAATCGACGCAATGCCTGCAGCGATGGGCTGTTGGAAACAGGAGCAGTTGTGAGGAGGGTGCAGGGCCCTGCAGGGTTTTGTTCTGTTGTGGGCTTGGAACTGGCCCCATGCCACCTAAAAGCAAGAACATTCAGCAGTATGCCTAATCAAAGTTGATACCCTGGAAGGGGTCATTCATTCATCTTCTCTTTAGAAACCCTGCAAATGTCCTGCAAGATTCTGCGTCCCTGAATGATTTGGGCCGCCACTACTCAGCTCTGCCGGTTCCTGCTCACTGTGTCCCTTTGACATCCCGGACTGCCTCGCCGTTGTGAATGTTACTTCTCATCCCCGCAGCGCCCCCTGTGTTCTGATAGACCTTCCTGTTTTATCTTTGTTTTTCCCTCTCCCCCAGACCCTCCATCCACTTGAACCTTTCCAACTTACTTTCTCTCATCACACTCATTTTCCCCGAGGAATGCTCCACACATGTGCACGTCAGCCCCTCTGCTGATACTGACCTGACAGAAATGTCCCCTCCCCTCCCTTCGTATCTTTTCTTACCTTAAGTTACTCCCTCATCGCTGCCTCTGCTAGTTCCTCTGCTCAGGCTACCGTCACACTCAGGTCCCTTTTATTCCAAGAGCCTTCCCTTGACCTTTCTTTCTCTGAGACGTGGGTACTCCTTGCTGTTTTTTCCTTAGCAACCCCTTTACATTTCATGTGTTTCTTTTGTTTCCATGGCTTTGCTGACATTCCTCTCTTGAAGGGACTGACAGACGTGTCATCCAACTAGTTGCCTTCAATCAGTTCTAAGTCATGGTGACTTATATGCATCAGAAGAGAACTGTGAGCCATAGGATTTTCTCTCTTTTTAAATATTTTACTAGGAGCTCTCATAGAAATTATTGCAATCCATAGTTCCATTAGATCAAGCATAGTTGTACAATTGCTGCCATCATCATTTTCAATACATTATCTTTCTTCTTGAACTCCTTGATACCAGTTCCCCTTTCTCCCCTCTCTCCCCTACCCTACCCGCCCCCCCCCCAACCCTTAATATATATTATTGTTGTTGGTGTTTTTTTGCCAGAATTTACAACATCCAACGGGGCACATTCACCTAAAATTCTGATGTTTGTTTCCCTTGAGTGCAGTTATACAATCATCACTGCTATCAGTCAACCACCCCCTCTTCCCATATCTACTCCAGGAGTCAATACTCCCTTACTGCAGTGGTTCTTAACCTGTGGGTCGTGACCCATTTGGGAGTCAAATGACCCTTTCACAGGGGTCGCCTGATTAATAACAGTAGCAAAATTATAGATAGGAAGTAGCAATGAAAATAATTTTATGATTGGGGGGGATTCACCATAACATCAACTGTATTAAAGGATTGCTGTGTTAGAAAGGTTGAGGAACTGCCTTACTGTTTCTGAGCGGTTTACATATCTTTGATTTCGTGCATCAAAATATCTTGCTTGTACCAATGTACATATGTAGGTCAGCAAGATTAGTGAAGTAAAACTAAGGCCGACACAATCGTGGAAGGAGGAGGAGGCCCGACACAATCGTGGAAGCCAAAGCGGGTGAACAAGCAAATGTGGTGAAGAAAGCTGATGGTGCCCGGATATCAAAAGATATAGCGTCTGGGGTCTTAAAGGCTTGAAGATAAACAAGCGGCCATCTAGCTCAGAAGCAACAAAGCCCACATGGAAGAACACACCAGCCTGTGCGATCATGTGGTTCTGAAGGGATCAGTTACCAGGCATCAAAGAACAAAAAATCATATCATTGGGTGCACACCTCCATGACACAATCGCTGAGGACAAACGGGTGCATAAGCAAATGTGGCGAAGAAAGCTGATGGTGCCTGGCTATCAAAAGAGATAGTGTCTGGGGTCTTAAAGGCTTGAAGGTAAACAAGTGGCCATCTAGCTCAGAAGCTACAAAGCCCACATGGAAAAAGCACACCAGCCTGTGCTAACATGAGGTGTCGAAGGGATCAGGTATAAGGCATCATCAGGAAAAAAAAATCTTACCATAGTGAATGAAGGGGGAAGTGCAGAGTGGAGACACAAAGCCCATTTGTTGGCCTCTGGAGATCGTCTTGCAGAGGGGACTAGGGGAGGAGATGAGTCAGTCATGGTGTGATGTAGCACCGATGAAGAATTCAGCTTTCCTCCAGTTCCTAAATGCTTCCTCCCCTGCAACTATCATGATCCAAATTCTACCTTGCAAGTTTGGCTAGACCAGAGGATGTACACTGGTGCAGATAGGAGCTGGAGGCACAAGGAATCCAGGACAGATGATACCTTCAGGACCAGGGGTGTGAGGGGTGATACTGGGAGGGTAGAGGGTGAATGGGTTGGAAAGAGGGAACTGATTACAAGGATCTACATGTGACTTCCTCCCTGGGGGACGGACAACAGACAAGTGGGTGAAGGGAGACGTCAGACAGGGCAAGATATGACAAAATAATAATTTATAAATCATCAAGGGCTCATGAGGAAAAGGGGAGCGGGGAGGGTGGGGAAAAAAGAGGACCTGATCAAAGGGCTTAAGTGGAGAGCAAATGCTTTGAAAAGGATGAGGGCAAAGAATGTACAGATGTGCTTTACACAATTGATGTATGTATGGACTGTGATAAGAGTTGTATGAGTACCTAATAAAATGTTTAAAAAATAAAAATGAATTATTAAAATAAAAAAATAATGGGAGGAAGAAATTCTTATTTTAATTAGTCATTTTATTGGGGGGGCTATTACAAATCATATAACAATCCATCATTCATTTGTATTAAGCACACTTGTACATACGTTGCCATCAATATTTCCCAAACATTTTCTTTCTACTTGAGTCCTTGCTATCAGCTCCTCTTTTTCCAACCTCCCTCCCCGCCACCCTTGTGAATCCTTGATCAATTATATATTATTATTTCGTGTCTTATAATGTCCTTTGTCTCCCTTCACCCACATTTCTGTTATTTGTCCCTGTGGGGGTAGGCTATATTTCTGCCCTCTCCCACTACGCCCCCCTACCTCATATCAGTCCTCCCACTACTGTTCCTGAGAGTCTTATCTGTACTGAATTCCATGTGTGGAGAGCTCTTATCTGTACCAAGTGTGTACTCTGGTCTAACCGGATTTGTAAGGTATAACTGGGTCATGGTAGTGGGGGTGGAGAGGGGAGGAAGCATTCAGGAAATAGAGGAATGATGTATGTTTTGTCGGTGTTATACTGCACCTTGGTTGAATCATCCCTTCTCTGGGGGGGATGTCCAATTGTCTACAAATGGGCTTTGGGTCTCCACTCCAACTCCCCACTTTCACTTCGATATAATTGTTTGGGATGTTTGGATACCTGATAACTGGTCCCGTCAACACCTCATAATCACACCGGGTTCTTCCATGTGGGCTTATTTGCTTGCTAGCTAGATGGCTGCTTGTTTAACTTCAAGCCTTTAAGACCCCAGATGCTATATATTATGATGTCTGGCACCATCAGCTTTCTTCACCACATTTGCTTATGCACACATTTTGTCTTCAGCAATTGTGTCAAGAAGCTGAGTATTCAGGTTATTAGAACAAAGTGTTTTTGTGTTTAGGGAGGTGTTGAGTAGAGGCCCAAAGTCTGTCTGCTCTCTTAATACTTAACATATAAATATATGTACATTGGCCTCTAGTCCTTTCATTATTGATTAATATATTTTCCTTTATACGTGCCTATAGCTATACCTCTATAAATAGCTCTTGCCTCCTAGTTCTTTCCTCCATTTCCTTTTACCTTCCTCCTATCCCACTATCATGCTCACCCTCCATTCAGCTCTTGATAATTCCTCTCGGATACATTGAATTTGATCAAATGGAAGGAGAAAATTTAAAGAACTAGAGGATAGTTATACGTTTCCTCAGTGCTCTGCTGCACACTGGATATATCTTTCCTTTCATATGGCCTACATTTTTGGCTTGCTTATGGTGATTAACTGGGCTTATTTAAGTAAAGCACTTCTGAAAATGACAATGAGCATATGGACTAACTAGTACTTTTTTTGAAGCTATCCTGTATTTTTCTCATTTGCCTCTGTAGCATTATTTTGTCGAATAATTTCTTGGCTGCAGCTAAGCTTCGAGAAATTTATCTTGGGGGCTTTTCTCTTTGTCCATCTTATTTGTAGCTGCTCTTTATGTATCTGACCTTCACCTTCCCATTTCCGTTCTCTCTCTTTTTTTCCTGTGCTGGTTGATCACCACAGCTCCAATTCTGATTTTTAAATGAATGCTCCCCAACATGTATTTCTAGCTCCTTCTTAGCTTTAGCCCTACATCTCTTGCTGGTCAAAATGCCTAACCAGTGGAACACACTACCATCCAGTTGACTCTGACTCATAGTGACTCAAAGGTTGCCAATGCTGTGAATCTTTATGGGCATGGCTAGCCACAGCTTACTCCCACAGATCAACCGGCGGGTTTGAACCGCTGACCTGGGGCAACCTTGGCAGTCTGACATTGCCACACAGGCTCCTTCATGATCCCCTCAGAATATCAGCCCCTGTTTTGCTGAAAGACCTGGAAATTGCAGCACTGTGTCATACTGGTTGGGAAGATGGACATAGGTTAAGTTGGAGTCGTTGAGAGCCCAGGACACCTTTCCATATCTCTGCAGATCAGTATCGAGTCTCTTTGTTTTGACTACTGATAGCAATGTGAGTGACCAAAGCTGCAGCTGGACAGGTGTGGAGAAAACATAGCTTCATGGCAAATAAGTTTCTTTTCTTGAGTTGAGAATGAGATAATTCATAACTGTTTTTCTCACCCAAGTAGGATACCTGGAAACTTTTGTGACCTGTTTTTGTGTCAAAAAATATTTATTTTCTTAATATTACAGAGTTTTTATCTTTATAAAGCAGAACTGGTAAACAAGTTATATTTATGTCTTGCAATGCAAAGGCACTAAAATGAGCTAAATTAGGGAGCACACAGCATGATTATAATTAAGCAGTGGTAGTTTTAGTATAAAGTCGAGAGGAAGCAGAAAAAGAGGAAGACTGTCAGTGAGATAGATGGGCCCCAGGCTGCAATAATGGGTTCATATACAGCAACAATTGTGAGGATGGCCCAGGACCAGGCAATATATTGTTCTATGTTAGTTAGGGTCAGGTGCTATTGCTGCGGCTTGGAACTAACTTGATAGCACCTAACAACAACAACAACAACAACAACAACAACATATCTGGAGACCAAAACCAAGGAAGGGAAAGATTTCCTCATTTGCCTTCTGCAGGTTGTGTCTGTGGATGTTGTTTCATTTAAGTTGAAGAGAAAATCTGAGTCAAAGATTCCTCTAATGAAAAGCTTACCAATGTTGTGTTTTATATTAGTGATAGTAAGTGACAATTGTGTATTATTTCCATGGTTTTATGATGTTTGGAAGTCAGACAGTAGGAGCCATTTCATGCTGGTCTTCTATGTCTTGCAGCTCTTGGATAATAAATATCACTTTCTTTCCATTAACAATAAGTCTCTATTTGAGCATCACTTCAACATCTAATGACTTTTTATCTTTGGGGATTAAACCCATGAGGACCATGAACATAAGCAATGTAACTCATTAGCAATAAATGAACTTGAGAGTTTTTCATGGGCAGAGCTCGATGTCTGGCTTTTCTCACATAGGCTGTGATCATTTTAATGTTCATCAATTTAATGGGAGCGTTTATGGATATAGCATACCACGGTTCAATCAGATCAAACTGTATTGTATAACTGCTATCACAGTCAGTTTCAAAGCATTTCTTTCTTCTTGACCTCCTTGATATCAGCTCCCCTTGATCCATGCTCCCCGCCTTCAGGAACCCTTATTTTTATTGATTGATTGGTTGTTTTCTTTTTTGCTTTTTGCCACATCTTACACCATCCGATATGTCCATTGATGTACAATTCCAGGAACAAATCCCTAGGTCTTTCTTCGTGGTGGCACAGCTGGTGGGTCTATGTCTCTACCTTTCTGTTAACACCAGCCTCTCACCCCTTGGCATCACCAAGGCTTCCTTCCAGCAGAAACGTCCCCAGTGCAGCATTTTGGTAAATTTGCCACGGCATTATCGGCAATCATCTTTATTCTGTACAGTTTTGTTCGTGTTCAGAACGTTTGAATTTGTTTATGTCTTTCCATCGCACAGCGTTTCTTCACTACCTACATTTGATTTGGTTTTAAGATGCCCCGCAGCTTTCCCTGTGTAAATATCCAGGACAGCCAGACTCGCTGCTGTTGAGTTGGCTCTGAGCGCGCTGACCCTGCATCACAGAATAGCTTTGTCCTCACAGGGCTCTCACGGAGCAGCCGGGGAATTTGAGCTGCTGGTTTTCTGTTGGGAAGCTGGTGCTTAACTCGCTGTGCCACCTCATCTTAAGAGCAGGTATGTTAAAAGGACAAGAAGAAAGGTACATATCGTTATTTTAATAGGATGCCGATTTGGCTTTCAGTATGCACAAGGACGCATCCATGTTTCCCCCAAGCACTTCCTTGCTTAGATCAACGTAATTCCCAGAAGCCTGGGGGCATTTGTGTCTTTGGCTTGGCTCCCATACTCTGTAACATCCCTCCTTTTACAGCTTGGTACAGAAAAGATGTTAATAAGATGTTCACGTCATCAATAACAGATCTGCACACAACTTTGTGGTTAAGTATTCCAAAGTGTTGTAAATCAGTCAGACACAGTAATAGATATGATGCGTCCCTGTTATCTCAGTTGAACTTTTGCTTTTGATTAGCAAAATTGGATTAGCAAGAATTGGAAAAGTTAGCTTGGCTTTTATTTAATACATCTCTACATGTTGACTGCCTTTTTGGGTGTGTTTTCTTTTTTCCTCATACATCTCTTAAAGACCACTGAAAAGCTAAAACAATAAAAACTGTCTTCTTCTTCTTCTTTTTTTTAAGCTTGGAACACTTAAGTTTAGGCCAGAACAAGTTAAACCTACTTACAGTACTCTTTCTAGAAAAGTTGTAGGCATGCTCTTAACAATTATTAAGGCAAACCTTGTGTGAAACCTGGACCTTTGGATCATTTTTATGGATTGAAAGTGAAAGGACATGTGCTTCGCTCTGAGCTTTGCTTGGTGTCTGCTTGGGGTTTGTTTTAGCTGCTCATCAAGTAGAATTTATAACCTTGCTTCTGTGGACTGTTTTGTGTCCAGCAAGACTGTGCTTCTGACCCCCTGGTCCAGTGACTCCTTCCCTCGGTCTGTTTGGCTCCATCTGAGTCGTTTTCACACGCTTGTCTTTGTATGCGCGTCTCCATGCACCGGTGTGTTGGTCGCTCGTCGCTGCTGGGGCTGCTAAGTGCTGACGGATGACAGCCCTCTGAGAGCAGGAGGAAGCGGCCCAGTCCGGCACCCTCCTCCCCAGAGTTTGTGGGAGCCCGCTGTCGGGCAACTGTATCAGTCCATCGTGTGGAGGGCTGCTGCTGTCCCTTTGCTTTACCAAGCATCCTGTCCTTTCCCAGGGGCTGGTCCCTCCTGACTGTGTATCTAAAAGAGGGGAGACGAGGTTGACATACTTGCCTCTGAGGAGATTTCTGCTGTATTTCTTCCAAGACAGATTTGCTTTGCTCTGTTTTTTTTTCTTGTGGGGAAGCTAATGGTACTTTGAATATTCTTTGCCAGCTGCATAATTCAAAGGCATCGGTTCTTTGGTATTCCATCTTCTATGTCCACGTTTCCCATCCAGATGAAGCAATTGAAAATACCATGGTTTGAGTCAGGCTCAGCTTAGTCCTCAAAGTAACATCCTAAAAAAAAAAAAAAGGTAACATCCTAGCTTTTAAAGTCTTGTGCTGCAAAGTTACCCAGTGTAATGTGCCATTTGATCGCGTGGCTGCTGTTTCCATGAACATCGATTGTGGATCCAAACAAGATGAAATCCTGAAATAACGTCTCTCAAACCTTGACGTGTATGTTCATGGTGATGGTCCCAGTTTCCTTCCGCGCCTGTTCAGCCGTGGGCCGGTCATGAACGCACTTACAGATTACTGTGTGGCAGGATTGTCTATGGAATCGGCTTTCCCTTGATTGCCTTAAACTCATGGACTCCCACCACGGTCGATCTTGGATTTCATTCTTTCATTTTGGTTCATCTATGTTATTGCACTTGCCTTCTAGTTAATGTGCATCTCCCTTGTAGTTAGTGATTTCACCTCCTTTCCCCTCAAATACGTGGTAACTATTATTGTTTTTTTCTTTGCGTGTGTGGAAAAACCTTGAGTTTTAATATTAATGGTCACATAAATATAATGTCCTTTTGTGATGACTTATTTCACCGAGTTTACTGTCATTTTTTTCTGACTTTGAACCAATTCAGATTTACAAAGAAAATGGCAAAGGAGATAATAAATACCAAATTTTACTGATCCCTCTATCCCATCTCGAGATAGAGCAGGGCCCAGGAAATTCGTGGTCATTCTTAAATAATTCCATTCTGCATTCATTTTTCAAGGAGTGATCATAATTGTATTCAAAGCCAGCTTGTCTTTTTTGTTAACACCTTTTACTGTGAAATGGGTGGGTTTTTTCAGAGCATATCTATTTTTCTTGGTTTGTTTTCTTTTCATTCACATTTTGTTTCATGTCGTGGTTTGTGATCCACACAGTGTAACATGGCTCATCCCATGTCCTCCTCGTCTTTCCCACTTTCAGGTCTTCTTCTTTCCTAACCCTTTTGGACTCTGCCCTTGGATCAATGCTGCCTTAAAGAAGATCCAATGGCTGATTATTCTCAGGTGCCCATACCTCCTTAGCGATACTGTGTTCTTTATAGACTTACCTATCGCTTGTTGCAAAGAGGGACAAGGGATCCCCTCATTCTCTGTGTGGCCACTAAGCCTGGGCTCTTGTATGATTTTGAATTTTGTTCTTAATTTTCACCCTGCTCTATCAAGGACCTTCTACTGTGATCCTTTCCAGAGCAGCTGCACTTGGTCACCACATTCTTGTTCTGGTTTAGGAGTCGGGGAGAGTGATGTTTGCACGGTGTGTTACTAGTCCACTGGATGAAATGTTTCCATGAGCCTTCAGGCTTGCTTACTCCTCTGTCTTCTGGACCAGTTGCATCTGAGGTGCCATGAGCCAGCCTGTCTTAACTCAGAAACGCATTAATTGAGGCTTCCTGTTTTTGCTTTTGCCGTGATAATGAACCTCCATGTTTTGAGTGAGTGGAATATAGGGTAGTTTGACTTTCTCTCTAGAGACTATAGAGTAGAAGAGAATGTTTAGTGCGCCACTGTCCTTTCTATGTGAAGAAATGGAGAGCCAGTGGTGATTTTTGTGGCACCTATTCCAGAGAATTTAATTGACCCAACTTTAAAATACACATCGAGTTTGATTTGTTTCATTGTTACACTGTTGGTAGTAGACTTGTAAAGCTTGAATGATTAATTCTCAAAGAGAAAGGAACAAAAATACATCTTAATTCTAGATCATCTCTCGCTCAGCCCTTTGAGAATACACAAGAACCATAGCGGCCACTAGCTATTCTAGTGATTTATGATATATTTATAATTCGGTAAGGTTTGCTTACTTTGGAGTATTATTTTGAGGAAGGATGGTTTGAGGAATTAAAATAGAAGTAAAGGATGTAAATCATACAATACTGTGACCTTATACTTGTTCTACAAAGCCTTTCAAAAACTTAAAAAATTTTTTTGAATGGAAATGGTTTATGGATAGAGGATTCTTTATGATATTTTAATTTGTTTGATTAGTCTCAGCTAATTTGGTAGATGGATTTTGTCATTTTTTTCAATTTTATTGTTTTATAAAAGTATTTCTGATGGTGGGAAATAATAATTTGATATTTATGTTTTCCTCTGGAGCTAATAATTGAGTCTGCCTTTACTGATCAGTTGCCCAAATGGGACAGTTAGTCCATTCAATAGAGCTTACTGAGTTGTGATGTCTTCTCGTTTTTCTTACAGCCAACACATATCTCTTCATGGTACAAGCTCGAGGCATCATGCTGAGAGAAAATGTGAAAACAATAGGACATATGATCAGGCTGTACACAAACAAAAATACGACACTCAATGGGACAGGTAAGCCCGCTTCTTGCTACTTATGCTTGCCTTCTAGCCAACAGCAGTCAGCCCTATTTGTTAGCTTGTTTGACCTCAGGTGACTCTCTTTTAAGGAGGAAGGTGTGGCCGCGAAGTGTGCTGCTAGATCATTGTACTGCTGGTACCAGGACCTGGCCCCATAGAGGTGGTCAGCAGTTACCTCTTTTTATACATGCAGTTCTTGTCTGATTTTATGCTGAGAAGATATGTAGCAGAATGTCAACTGACAGTTTGACATGAACAATCCAGTGGCGGGGACTCCATTCTTTGAATGGTGCAATTTAAGCTCGGATATAATTCCCTATTTCAGGTTTGGGGTGTATTAGTCACAATCCTTGGATCACACAGGCTAGTGCGTTTCTTCCATGGGGCCTTAGTTGTAATCTCACTTGGACGGCTTCTTGTTTGAAGGCAGGCCTTACCACAATAACAGTTCAGGATGCGTTATAAATGTCAGTAACACTGTAAGAGAAGGGAAACACCTCTAGACATGTTAACCTCGAAGGCCTGAGCCTTTGCTCCAAGTCAGTTGAGCTCCTTAGGATTCTTGGCAGTACTGTACCTAAGGATCAAACTTGTTTTGAACCCAAACTTTATCTCTGGGTGACTTGAATTTGCCAGTATATGCCTTTGAAGTTTTTTAATGGTGAGGAGGAATGATTTTTCAGTTTGTTTTTTAGTGGTCACCAGCACTCCTTTCAGACACTGCTGGAGGGAACAAGAGGAGTCCTGGTAGGGATAAGCATGGAGCTACTAGCAGCAAGTTCGGTGGTTCAGACCCACCAGGTGCTCCGCAGGAGGAAGTTGAGGCTGTGTGCTATAGAAAAGATTTACGGTGTCAGAAACCCTGAGGAGGAATGCTCCTCCTTATTTCAATCAGTCCTTCACGAACCATACAGCTCTGCAGGGGAGCTACTGCTAGAAGTTTGCTCGGCAGACATGTCTAGAGAACTGTTTATTTTTTTAAGTATTGATATAGGTTATAGAATCATAGCATGCTAAGAATAGAGGGACAAAAATAACTGAGATGCAGTAAAAAAAGTGCAGAATAAGAAAATATCTAAATGTAACTACATCATTTTAAGAAATGAAGAATTTGCCTCAGGATTAAAAGAAAGTGAGTCTTTGACAGAGGCCTACCTGGAGATAACCTTATCGATCTTCCATTTCCAGCATCTGCCAATGTATCGCTTTGTATTCCCGAGGAAAGAATGCTTTATTGTCCTTTCAAATGAAATGGACAAACAAAAAAACAGTGTATTTTGTAATATTAAGCAGTAAAATCTACTTATTGATTGATAATAAGTCTAAGGTATAAATCAATGAATTTGACCAGAAATTATCACAAAACCTGTAACACTTGAGTTGGTTTTTTTTTTAATCATTAACACTTGGTTTTTTGATGGGAGTAATAGGAAACGTAAGTCGTGTGTGGAGTGTGAGGACTTACCACTAGCAAAGTCGGACTTTCCATTTAAAAAATCTTTATCTCACCCAATTTTTGACATATAGACATATATCTTAAGTATCATAACATCATTGGGCTTCTTTCTATAGATTTTAAGGAGCCCTGGTGACACCGTGGGCTATATGTATTAGGGTGCTCACTAAAAGGTCCGTGGTTCAAACCCACTCGCTCCTCCAGTTGGAGAAGGATGAGACAGTCTGCTCTGTAAAGGTCTGCAGTCATGGAAACCCTACCCTGCCTACGGGGTCACTTGAAGTCGGAAACAAACCAGCAGCAGGTGTGTGTGTGTGTTTTACTTTGCTGTAGGATGCTTTCAAGTTGATTTCAATTCACAGAAAGTGCCCACAGAACTGTCCGTAGGGTTTCTTGGTTGTAATATTTATAGCAGAGATTGACAGGGCCTTCTCCCGGGAAGTCATTGGATGGGCTTGAATTGTCCACCTTTTGGGTAGCAGCCAAGGGCTTACTGATTGAACCACCAGTGCAATCGTTTTATGTTTGTTATTATCATTTTTAGGCATAGATCAATGAGATAGGAATTCTTGATCATACAAAACAACGAGTGTTCAATGAATCGCTTTTTCTCCCCATTGGCTTGGAGGATTTTCCTTGCCATATGCTCTTCAAGAGCTGTCTGGTGAGAGACGTTCAGGAGCATTCTCATCTTGGGCTGCTCCTGCAGGCTAGTTCATAGAAGAGTCTGCTCTCTCATCATAGCAGACTTCTAAAGATGGAAAGAAGAAATTGCACATTCAATATCTTTGCATTTTCCTACACCATCTCCTAGCGCTTCGTTGGCTGCGTGTACATTGCTGCTTAAGGTCCAGGTAACTGGGGCGAGTTACCTAGCAGCCAACTGCTGGGTTGGGGTTTCCAGGTTTGCATCTTAGAACTTTCCCCCAGAAAGGGGCTTGGACTTGATCATTTTGGTTCTAAGTACAAAAGTCCCAAGAAGGACACCAGCATTTATTGTAGTAGTATTCACAATCACCCAAAATGTGGAAACAACTCTCAATGCTTATCAACAAATAGATAAACAAATGTGGGGCATGCCTACAATGGAACATTACTCAACCCTAAAGAGAAACGAAGATCTGATGCGTGCTGTGACATGCATGAACCTTTACAACAGACACAAAAGATAAATCTGATCTGTCGTGTATATTAAATACCTGGTGCGGAGAAGTGGTTACCAGAGGCGCTTGAAGAAGAAAGGAAGCAGTATTGCTTCAGGGGCATGACGTTTCCGTTATTGCGATGAAAACCTCTTTCGGTGACGAGTGCATACTGCGGTGAACGTAATCAGTGTCACTGGGTGGTATGTGGAAAAAAGGTTGAGGTTCGCAAATGGTTTGTTTTATATCCATCTTTATCACCGCAATAATAAGTATATTTTTAAGACACCAAGAAAGACCTGAATGCCTGACATTGGGTCAGGGGCTCATCTCTAAACAAGTCACTCATGCTATTGTTGTGAGATGCTGTCCATTCAGTTCCAACTCTTTGGGACCGTATGCACAGCAGAACCAAACCTTGCCTGGTCCTACACTATCCTCACAGTCATGCCATTGGGTCAGCCATCATGCTGATCCACCTTGATGAGGACCTTCCTCTTTCGTGACTGGCCCTTGACGTTACCGCTCATGATGTCTTTTTCCAGTGCAGGAGACAGTCTCACCGCCGTTGCTTCTAAGGCGCATTCCAGCCACACTATCCCCAATAAGGATTTGTTCATTCTTCTGGCAGCCTGTGGTATATTTCAGATCCTTCATGAATACTGTAATTCAGTTCTTTGAACGTCCTTATTTACTGTCCGGCTTTTGCAGACGCATAAGAGATGGTTGAAAATACCGTGCTGTGGTATGAGTTGGGGAGAGCCAGCCCCCCACCACTAATCACGGGTTCGATAGTTACAATTGTACGGTTGAGATATATAAGTATTATATTAAAGTCATAGAGAGCATGAGAGATAGAAGAGAGAGTCAAATAATGGAGTCAGGCACATTTCATGGTAACGATGCTCACCTCAGTCCCGCTTGGTGGTCCACGTGGAGAGAGGGGGAAGGGAAGGAGGACAAGAGGAAAGGGAACAGGGGAGAGGGATGGGAGAGGAGAGGGGAGCCACCAAAAGGCTAAGGGAGGAGCAGAGAGAGAGAGAGAGAGAGCCCCTCTCTATTGCTAACCCAGGAATATATATACCTTTGGGGCGTGCAAGCCCACTAATTACAGGCAAAGACATACTTCACAGGGAGGGGTTGTACTATAGATTATACAGCAATGAGAGGGGGACAGTCTAGGGATATACACGCAAAAGGGGGGTATACATGTGACAAATGGGCGTATCCTAGATTCAGGTTAACTTTGGATGTCATGGAGCTGGTTTAATCTGTTCTCTAGAGCTCCATAAGAACCATTATCAGTAGGGTGTAAACCCCACCTACAGGAACCAAATCGATGACTGCAGGCCTGTCCATTGTCCTTAAGAGCAGGGAGCCGTGCCTACCTAATGTAGTCTGGTGACTGATGGTCCTCAGGGAGGATGTCTGTAAGCATCTGACCTCCCCCCACACCCGGCTATGGATCAGGCGCACCTTACTCTTACAAGTGACATCGTGGCTTTTTCACTTGTCTAAGCCTATGTTTGCGGCAGGTTTGCCCGATGCCTGATGCTGTGTTTGATTTCCTGACTGCTGCTTTCTGGATGCTGATTGTGGTTCCACGTGAAGTGAAATCGCTGACACATCACTAGCTACCAGTATTGATGATTTGCATGGGTCAATGATTATCGTGAGCACTTCCATATGGTTAGGCTCCCTGAAATCCAAAGCAGCCAAATGTGGCCAGCACTGTGATTACCTGCATGTATGGATGAGAAAGTAACTGTGTCTTGCCCCAGATCGCAAAACTAGGTGTTGGAGAAGTGACTTGACCTTAGGCATTGATAGCAGTGCTCTGTCTAACCCACTGGCCTAAGTGCTCTGTGGGCTACTAACTCTAAAGGTAACTGAGCTCATGTAACCGTAGCTCCCGGGTTCTCAGCAACTAGCGCAAGCCCATGGGTGGGTGTGGGGTGGGTAACTAAAGATTGAGAATGGACTGTACTCTGTACAACAGAAGACGTTGAGTGGGCACATCTCAGTTTCTCGTGAGAAAGCAACACTCCTACCACTTTCCGGATGGATGCCTGGAGCAGCAGCGCCCTGTGGCCATTTGATAGCAGCAGATTCACTGTTATGTTTTCACGCCTTTTTTAGCGCTGGCTGGCCTGGGGGGAGGGGGGAAGGATGGGAGCAGGTGTTCCTACTTCACGAGTCTGTGATCGTAAATGGGTCTGCTCTCTCTGTGCCCACTTGCTAAGGGCATGTGGCCCCCAGGATTCCCCGGGGAAGTCATGTTCGGAGCGGGTTCACACCGGCAGGGGTGGATGCAGGGGTGGACGGGAGATTATCTGCCATGGCTGGGTGTTGTTAGCCTTCCTAGTGCTTTATAGCTCATTGCTTTTAAGAACTCTCTAGACTGCAGATTGTAGGTCCTCTCACAATGCCAGGACATTTCACACAAGGAGCAAAGCAAATGACAAAGTTTTTATTTTGGTGGTGGTGGTGGTTGTAAATTCTCTCTCTTTCTCTCTCTCAGATTATCCCGAAGGCAATAATTCCAGTGACTATCTGCTTCAGACAACAACATATCTTCCAGAAAATTTCACCTATTCACCATACCTTCCCTGCCCAGAAAAACTGCCTTACATGCGTAAGTGTGCTCGGATTCTGACGTCACTGTTTTCTTGTGCTATGATGAAACAGCAGTAGAACCACATGATCTGAATGCCTCAGGATCGGGTCATAACTGTTGAGGGCTAGTGTTCGTATTATGGAGTGTGCTGTTGGGTCTTTTTTGGGGGGGGAGGGGGGTTGTGTGTGTAAATCAGGTCTCTCTTTAGGGAAGGGAGATCAAAAAGCTGAAAAAATGCAAACGAGAAAACAGATACCCATGTTTCTCCAATTCAGATTTTTAAAAAATAATTTTATTGGAAGCTCATACAACTCTAATCACAATCCATACATACATCAATTGTGTAAAGCACATTTGTACATTCATTGCCCTCATCAGTCTCAAAACATTTGATCTCCACTTAAGCCCCTAGCATCAGCTCCTCATTTTCCCCCTCCCTCTCTGCTTCCCAATCTCTCATGAACCCTTGATGATTTATAAATTATTATTTTGTCATATCTTTCACTGTCTGACATCTCCTTTCACCCACTTTTCTTTTGTCCATCCCCCAGGGAGGAGGTTATATGTAAATCCTTATAATTAGTTCCCCTCTCTCTACCCCACCCTCCCTCCACCCTCCTGGTATCCCCACTCTTACCACTGGTCCTGAAGGGATCATCCCTCCTGGATTTCCTGTGTTTCCAGTTCCTATCTGTACCCAGTGTACATCCTCTGGTCTAGTCAGATTTGTAAGGTAGAATTGGGATTTTGATAGTGTGTGTGTGTGTGTGTGTGTGTGTGTGTGTGTGTGTGTGTAGGGGCATTTAGGAACTAGAGGAAAGTTGTATGTTTCATTGTTGCTACACTGTACCCTGAATGGCTCATCTCCTCCCTGAGACTCTTCTGTAAGGGGGTATCCAGTTGCCTACAGATGGGCTTTGGATCCCGACTGCACTCCCCCTCATTCACAATGATATGATTTTTTGTTCTTTGATGCCTGATACCTCATCCCTTGGACACCTCATGATCACACAGCATGGTGTGCTTCTTCCATGTGGGCTTTGTTGCTTCTCAGCTAGATGGCCGCTTATTTACCTTCAAGCCTTTAAGACCCAGATGCTATATCTTTTGATAACCAGGCACCATCAGCTTTCTTCACCACATTTGCTTATGCATCCACTTTGTCTTCAGCAATTGTGTTGGGATGGTGAGCATCATGGAATGCCAGTTTAATAGAAGAAAGTATTCTTGCATTGAGGGAGTACTTGAGGCCCAATGTCCATTGGCTAGCTTTATACTAAACTTATAAATATATGTACGTAAATCTATTTCCCCATCCTCATATATAAATATATTTACATATGTACATGCCTTTATTTAGACCTCTATCCAATTCAGATTTTAAAATGAATAAAACCAAACCAAACTCACTGTCACTGAGTCAATGCTGACTCCTAGTGACCCCCAGGAGTTTCTGAAACTATGTAACTGTTTACTAGAGTAGAAATCCCAGTCTTTCTCTCTAGGAGCTTCACGTGGTTTCAAACTATCAACCATGTGGATCTTAGCCCAAGAAGGATTCAAGTTACTCTTTTAAGAGTAGCCCAGAGAAGAATCAGTGTGTAGTCTCCTTTTGCACATACTAGAACATTACAAACACAATGAAAATCCCTCTGCTTCACTTCCCCAGGAATCACCTCTACTGTGAGTGTGGCTCAGATGATGTGTGGTTATTTCTAAAAATGTATAATTTTACACAAATAGAGACTGGATAGAAATGTATAGCACTTTTAAAAGCTTTATGAATTTATGTAGTGTGACCTAATAGACTTCATCGTATAACTTTCTTTTTATTACCATTTTCTTTTGGGCCTTGATGGGCCAAAATTTAAGTCCTCTGCTGCTAACCCAAGGTTGACAGTTTAAACCTTCCCATCCACTCCCCTGGACCAGGAGCTCCTTTCTGCTCCTGTGAAGATTGCAGCCAGGACACGTCTGTGGAGCAGTTCTGCGCTGTCACTTTGGGTTGCTATGAATTGAAATGGACCTCATAGCGCCTCACAATAACACGATACTGTCACGTATAGAACTAATGTATGCCCCCTAACTAATGTACAGGACCTCCTTGCACAGATGCCCCTGTGATGAAGTGAATTACTCTTGGGAGTTACCAAGTGGGGCCATGCAGATAAGTGTGTATGAGTCTAATGAAGAGATTGGTCTGTTTTTGTAACCCTGCTAGGTTTAAAATGAGTGCTCTCCTAAGTAGGAACTGCTGATCTCACTGCCAGCCCGAAAGAAGAACCAAGAGTAGAATATATCCTTTGGACCCCAACATCCCTGTGCTGAGGCTCTTTGGTCCAAGAGGCAGAGGACTGGGACACCAGAAAAAATGGCAGAGAAGCAGTGATAGCAGAGGGGTGGCAGCCGCAGATAAGACAAAGCAGTAGCCTTCCCAGTCCAAGGAGAGAGAAAGCTTCGTGCCTTTGGGCAGGAGACTCACTTTCAGAGTGGATTGCCTCCAGACATTTAATTGAGAGACCTAGGTTTGCTGACCCACAGAGTTAAGAGTTACAAGGTGCTCAGCACCTTAGGGCAGAGGCTTATGGTGGAATGGACCTTGAGCATCCATCAGCAGTGCTAATGGAGCTTTGTAACACTTGCGAGCTTTGTAACACTTGCCTCAGGAGGGCGGAGGCTGAGGGGCACAGAGGTCAAAGGGTTGAGAAAGAGGCATGCTTGTAGACATGGCTAAGAAGAGGGCCTCTTGACCAGAACTGTGTTCTGAGCATTTCCTATCCTGAATTGTTTGTTACATGTTAACTTTTCTACTGTTACATGTTAACTTTTCTACTAAGCCTCATAATCATGAGGATTATCTGGAGTTTTGTGTGGTGATTACAAAACGGATTATAGGGCCCAGCAGAAGAATGGGGTGCCTTGGGCTGGTTGGTGTTAGAGTTGGACAGTTTAGGCGGGTCTGGCCTTTGTCTCAGAGGAATTGGCCTTGGGCAGATGAGTTAGATTTTCCGGTCCCTTTGCGAAGTCCTAGGAGATCAGATGCCGCTCTGGGCCATTTTTACAGTACCAGGTTTCATTTATCCATCCCCTTGCTGCTGAACTTGTAGGTGGTGTACACCTTTTTGCTATCATGCTGTTGTGCTGCAGAACCACATAGTATGTGGGTCCCCGTGTGCTCTTGAGGATTGCTATGTAGACATGTAGCTTGGTATAGGGACTCATTTCTTCTAGAGTCTCTCTCTCACTGTTCCACAAAGCAACTGTGTCAGTTTTTAAACCCATCAGGAAAACATGAGCGCATTGTATTTTGTTTTTTTTCCCCCTTTCCACTGACAACATGCGTGACTGATCTTAATTGTTTGGTTAATCTGATAGATTAACAAAAAAGGTATTTTCTTACTCTCATTTTTAACTTTTCTTGTTAAAATTAATTTTCTTTTACTTGTACTTAGAAAAAAATCCTACATATTCATCTGCTACCTCATTATACTAACAGTGCTGCTCTTTGAAACACCCTAGAGCTACTGACCCCTTTGCTCTGCCCGGCAACTCAGAGCAGGGTGATGAGTGGCCGTGCAGCCTTGCCTGGCCTTCTGGTACAGCCTGTGGTTTTGGAGAAGGCTGTGAGGATGCTTGCAGACCGGACATCAGGCATCTGGGGCACATCGCTGGCACAGTGGATGCCCCATTGCCAATAGTAGTCCACCAGTGGGATGGTCTGGGTAGGGTCGACCTACAAGTGGAGCTTCCTTGTTATTGTCTGATTGGCAGGCCAGAGGTTTTCCAGTGCAAACACCATGCAGGGGTTGGACTCCTTGTGGTCGGAACGACCACTCAAGCAGTGAATCAGTCTTCCCGTGAGTCTTTCTATGAGCAGTCTGGGATACTGACTTCAGTCACAGAATCGTCTTCTCTCCCCTCTGCACCACAAGGCAGTCAGTGTCCCACAGTCTGAGGGAAACCATCTGAAAGAAAACCATTCTTGCAAGTTCATCTCAGTGGGCTTTGCCACCATGTCATTGCCCACCAATTTCCCAGCATCCACTGATGCCTGTAGTTCTTTGTCCGTCTCCGAGCCAGAAGGCACCATCACCCTCCGCATGTCTCCAGCAGACAAATGATAGGCATTTTCAGCACATTTGAGTACCGGGTAACCTTGCCTGCCTGAGGCAGCCCCAGTGGCTTGGCTTGGATCTCTTTAAGAGACTCTGGTGTCAGTCTGTCCATGGGAACACTGGGAGCCAGGCCCGCTGAGACTTTGGCTGTTGCCCACTCCTGTTTTTATTTCAAAATGAGCTTTTCTGTGATTGGCTTAGTCCTGGTCTTTATCATTTACTTATTGATTAATTAGATTGTTCTATGATTGGTAGATGTTCCTTATTCTGGTAGTTCTGATTTTACCTGTTCTACATATGATAAATACCTTTTATAGCCCCAGCTGTTTTCATTATAATTTGATGTTCATAGAGCCATTTATGCTACAGAAACTTGAAATGACAATGTTTTCAAATGTATCAATCACTTTCTCTTAAAGGTTATTGCTTTTTTGCCTTAAAGTGTTCTTACCATGAGGTCATACAACACGCTCCTTTCTTTCCTTCTAATCCTGTTTATACTTTCTTTTTCACTGTTGTTTATGATATGAGGAAGGTGTCAGGACACTGTGATGTGAAGACACAATTTTCAAAAGTTTGAAGTTAATATATTTGTATTTTAAAGGACTCCCAGTGTAATTTTTATATATACATTTTCTCTCATTTTTAAATGTTCTTGGCACAAATAATTTTGAATCCTGATTTTTGTGTAATTAAAATTTTACATAAATGTCATTTTGAATATCATATTTATATTTACATTATACTATCCTTAATGTCTAAATTTGTTTTTTTTTAATGGATTTACATAGGTTTTCTTTATTGATGAAAATAATTTCTGCCCATTATAGAAATTGGGTCTTAACCTTTCAAATTCTACCATTTATAGCATTTAAAAAAATTTACCATCGATAGATATTATGTACCTGTAGTGTAAAGAAAAGTGTTCTTTTTCTGTGCACTCAGACTTTCGGGCCCATCAGACTCACCTGGGGAGGGGATCTTGGCACACAGCATGCTAGAACCCAGCATCCGGGGTCTGGTGTAGTTGATCTGGGCTGGAGCCTCGGCGTGTTCATTTCTAACAAGTTCTGGGGCTACGCCGATGAACGGGCTCCATGGACAGGTAAAGCCCTGTGATCTCCTGCTGGCCTGCACAAAGGAATGGGTCTCCTTCTGGCCTGCACAAAAGAATACCTTGGGAAGCACTTCTACTTCTTGTTTTCTCAGCTCCTAGGTTTTTTATTTAACTGGTCAAACAGGGGGCCCTGTTTACAGCACTTCAAGCCAAAGCAAAAAATCTTGGATGATTCTAGTCTTGTGATTTCTTGGCTGTGCCATAAGAGGAAAGAGAGTTTGGAGATTGTTGCAGTTACGTGTGTCATGGTTTTAGTTGTGGTAGCCTGACTTTGCCCTCAATTGAATGTCAGTGGAGTACTAGAGCTCCCTGTCAGTGCCTTTGCCTGTTGCTGATTGCCTTTTTGCTGGGTGTCTGGGCACTACCGCTCCTCTTTGCTTCCCACAGCCTTGGGTCCCTTTCCCTGTAGAGAAGAGCACACTAGTAGGGCCAGCCACCTTTCATGACAGGCCTTTGTGGGCTATTGGCAATGGGCCTGCACTAATTCCTTTTCCAATCAACTTTGGCTAGGAGGATTTGGGTCCAAAAAATAACATAAAACTCACTGTTGATTGTGACTCATAGTGACCACTCAGGGTCAGAGTAGAACTGCCCCAGTGGGTTTCTGAGACTCTAACTCTTTACTGAAGTAGAAAGCTTCATCTTTCTCCTACAGAGCTAGGGTGGTTTCAAACTGCTGACCTTGTAGTTTGGAGCTCACAAATTAATGAATAGAGATGAAAACCTTTAAAATATGATTTGATTTGCCTATAATAATTGAAAGTGAGGTTAGGCCTTAAAAGTGGTATGTCTGATTATCTAGCTGTAACTCCTGTTGTACTTTCCCCCTGAAGGTAGGGATGGGAGTTCTGTACTAGGTTTCCAGAAAGTTTGGATTCTTCACATTGGGAATTCAGATTTTGTGGATTTCAACAATATTTTATATTTAGTGGCTCTCAGTTAACTATACAGTCTTTAGTATATTACCAATGTGAGGAGTATGAGTAATTGTTTTGGTTATTTATTAGTATTTACAGATTCTCAAGAAGGCAAATCCACTTGCATCAGCATTAAACTTACATGAGACTATTGTGCTAACAAAGCAAAATGGTAATCTCACTTACTCTAGAGCTGAAAAACAAGTGTTTAGCATGGATGCTTTGATTTCAATTTTTCCAAGTGAGGTAGAGGTGGAATATGTCACTGTATTATAATGAAGATAGACTTACCTTTAGTTACATGACTCTTGCATTTTTTGGTCCAAATACAACACCTCTTGAGTCATGTAATGGCTTACATGTTGGGCCCCCAGCCATCAGTTCAGCAGTTCAAACCCACCAGCCACCCAATGGGGGAACGAGGAGGCTTTCTGCCCCTATACAGACTGATATCTTAGGAAACCGACAGGGACAATGGTACTCCTCTATAAGGTTGCTATCAGTCACAGCTCACTCGATGACAATGAATTGGTTTGGTTTGGTTTTCAATGATTTTTGTACATGTTTTCATGATCATGGAATCATTCCCTTTACAGTTAAACTCTGATAGTTTCGACCTTATTTTAACAAACAGTACAAGGGCTTTTGGGCTGAGTTTAAATAAGCCAAGTGAAAAGCAGAAATCGGGAAAAAGAGAAGCACTAAGCACATGTTATGAAATAAATAAATGTGAGGACAGGACGAATGATGTTCAAGCCATCAAGCGCAGGATGATGGTGGAAAAGGGAGGTGGGATCTGGTTCAGAGAAAAATGGTGCTCTCCTCGGAGTGTTGACCACAGACTAGACAGCCAGGCAGAAGGAACCATATGACCCTTTCCATACCAGCTGCCAGTGCACCACAGAGAAAGGCAGTGGGGTGATGATGTACAGGAGCCCGGGGTCACAGAGCTTAAGTGCTCAACTACTAGCCCAATGATTGGTGGTCTGTCCTAACCCACAGCTCTGTGGGAGAAATACCTGATCACCCACTTCCACAAGGTGATGAGCAATCCCTGCGTGGCACTTCTATGCTGCTACTTGGGGGCACAGAGCTGGAACCAACGTTAGGGCACTTCACAACAGCAGCAGCAACAACACCACCTGGAGAGAACAGTTCACCGTTGAAAGAAATGAGAGATTTCAGAGAGAAAGGACAGTGGACTTGCATCTTGTAAGATAACCAAGAAAGGATAGCATCTGAGTATGAGAAGATTCTGTGTGTTTCGGGGTTGGAGAGTGTGTGGAGTGGGGAGGAGAGTGGGCAGGTTGGACAGGGAGGTGAAAACCTTGGATAAAGGGTGGAGGAATGTGAGGTGCGTGCCAGTTCCTTGAATCCCAAGGTATGGACAAGATGGGCTGCAGGGGAGTAGCCCCCCTGAGTCTGAATGGAGAGTCCTGATTTATGGACTTGTGTGTATCTGTCTCAGCAGAGAATGCGGGGCTTTAAAAGGGCTAGAAACAAACCAACAAAAAGGAAGCACAAACATACACAGCTTTGGAGAAATGAGGAACCATTGAAGGCAGTAGTCAGATGAATAATGGGATGAAGTTTGTATTTCAAAAAGATTATTCTGCGGAGAGGTTGGAGAATGGATGAGAATGAAGAAAGTCTAGAATCAGGGAGACCAGTTAGGGAGCTTCGTGCCAATTAGGGCTCAAGAGGAAAGAGGGCGGGCATCTGCTGGGCTGCAAAGTTGGGAAGAGGAAGAAGCATGGAGAAGCCACCGTGGGGCTCTTGTCCACATGTGGGGACGGACTGAGGAATCAGGGCTACTTCCCAGGTTCTAACTTGGGGGATTGGTCCGTCATTCACTGAAACAAGTAAAACAGGATAGGCACCGCACATTTGAAGCATGGGGAAGCTGAGGTCCCACTTGGGCATGTTTTGTTTAAGGCTCAGGAGAGTGAATTGGGGATCCAAATGCTCTGAGTTCCATGCAAGAAGTCTAGGCTGGAGCAAAGAGGATAGTCTCCCTGGAGACTACCAGCTCTTCCAGAGGTGGGAAGAAAGGTCAATAGAAGGAAACAGAGAAATCAGAGAATGTGTCCCAGAAGTCAACGAGGAGAGAATTCCCCAGAAAGACTTCCTCTTGACGCATGCCACCCAAAGCTGCAAAAAGTTCTTTGAAGATTTGGCAAGTAGAAAACCAACCAGATAAGCATAATTTCAGTAGCATAACAGGATAAGAAGTAAATGATAGTGGTTCTAGAACAGAACTGAAGGTGTGCTTTAGTTGGCTTAGACCACAGTTCCTCAAACTTTTAAAACAGGGGGCCAGTTCACTGTCCCTCAGACCCATTGGAGGGCTGGACTATAGTTTTTTTAAAAAGAAAAAACTATGAAGAAATTCCTATGCACACTGCACATATCTTATTTTGAAGTAAAAAAAAACCCAAATGGGGCAAAACCCCCTGGCGGGCCGGATCAATGTCCACAGGTCGTAGTTTGGATAAATGTCCTGGCGGGCCGGATCAATGTCCGCAGGCCGTAGTTTGGATAAATGTCCTGGCGGGCCGGATAAATGTCCGCAGGCCGTAGTTTGAGGACACCTGGTTAGAGAAACAAGTCATTGGGAGGGGAAGGAAAGGAGTGTGGGACAGAGTATGGGAAGGAGCTGGGATTATGGGAGGGAGATTTTAGGAAGAGATCAAGTTTTAGGAGTCGGGGCAAGAAACCGTGGAGAGTAGGGAGACCAGAAGTCCCACGGAGAGCAGCAAAGGGAAGCTACGTGTGGTCACGTACCTGTCTACTGGGAAATAAGAGCATCTCCTGGACAAGGGCTATTAATTTACTCACACACAGACTACTCCTTGAACAAATGTATCAGAGGTACATTTTAACACCGGATGTAGGCAGGGCTTGCACTGCGGCTAGGAGGGAAGAAAGAGAGGAATCGAAACATTGGGACTTTATGGTTTCAGGTCATCCATTCAACCCGTGGGCAGGCATTGCGTCTGTCATGAGGCTACCGACTGTGACAAAAAACCATGCTGTTAGATGTTTTGTCACTCAATTTGTTCACATTTGAGACGAGTCACATACCATGATAGAGTTCCAGATGTTGAAAAAGCCCCAACGAAGCAGCTAAACCCCAGAAGTTTTGAGTGTTAACTTCAAAGGGATAGCTAGCAGATTCTAGGTGGCAAGATGACCCACAGAAACACTGAGTCTCTGGAATGCAGGTGCCAGAGAGAAGGTGTGGCGTGAGATGACGTGCCATCTTACTGTAAAAGTCTTTGTTGGCTTGGGAAAGGGAGACAGCCAGAGAGACCTGTCGAGGGGATATGCACCTTTTTGTGGATGCTGTCATCGGAGCTCTGGGCTGCCACTCTGGACACCCTGCAGCATTGACAGTGACTAAAGGCAGAGCGTCCAGGATGAGGTTTTAGGCGCTGTCTTCGTTCCTAGGGCTGTCATAACTAAATAGCACAAAACGAGCGGCTTTGCAGGACAGTTTCTTTTCCGACGATTCTGGAGGCTCGTGGGCCACGTGAGCATGCCTTCTGGAGATTTGGAGAAAGGAATTGTCCCCTGCCCCTCTCCTGGCTTTTGACGACTGAATGTAGGTATAGATAATTTATGTATTATTTTAAGAAGTGTATCTTAATCGGAAAAACGTGTCCTAAACTGTGTGGTGATATATTATGATTCACACCACAGTGAACCTAACATTTGGGTTCTGCCCTTACTAATGGGCTCCTGTCCATTGGGAGACAGCTCCCCCAAAATGGGAAACGGAGTTCACATCTTATGAATTCAATATTAGGAAATTATACGAAACGTCCTAGGTAACCAATGACACATTACCAAGTTATCCTCACATCTGATAGTAGTTTTGCCTAGAGACTCTTCCCAAGACTGAGTAGGACCTTACACTTGATTTAATTCCCTTTACCCTTGTGAAATGATGGGAGCAGTGACAGTAGTTGGTACTTAATAGTTAGGAGCCCTGTTTACATGTTGGAGTACTAAGTGCAAGGTCAGCAGTTCAAAACCACCAACTGCTCCATGGGAGAAAGAGGAGGCTTTCTACTCCCATAAAGAGTTACAATCTTGAAAACTCACAGGGTCAGTTCTACCCTCTCTAATGGGGTGGCTATGAGTCAGAACCAACTCGAAGGCAGGGGACATTTCTCCACAGCCATGTGTCCCGCATAGATGCTCCAATAAAGTTGTCTCCTACAGACGCCTGACTCCCCACATAGGCAGTTATAGTGCACTTATCTCGAAGAACATTTTCTCCCCTTGTCACTTATCTTAAGGAGCATTTGCTCCTCTTGTCTCTTGTATGCTTTGTCCTCCCTTTGAAGTCTTCCATTTGACGGCTTGGAATACCAGGTTAGTTCATTGCCCATTTGCCTGATGTATATGATTCATGAGAAGCTTGCATGTCTCAAGAGCTACAAAACCCACTGGCTGAATAAACTCGGGGCCCTTCTCACTTCTCCCGAGAACGGAGTTGAGTCCCCTGTGTCCTCTCTTCTGTCTTCTTTAATTGTGAGTGCTGCTCCACAGGACCGTTCGACTCTGCGGCTGGATTCACAGTCGGACAGCCCTCCACTCCTCCAAATGTTTGCCCATGCTCACACCTGCCTTCCCTCCCCCAGCACGCTCTGCTTCTCCTCTGGGTTTGGTAATCGATTACAAAGGCCTCACACAACTCAGAGACAGGGCTCACAGTTTAGGGGCTTAGTGAGGAACAGGGCACAACATTTCAGTGGTTTTTAAAGACCAACTCGGGATTGGGAAGCATGTGGACACAGTGTCCCTTCCCGGGGGCAGGACTGCTCTCTCAGCTCCTCTGGAGCAGGTAGGCTTCTCCGCCTTCTCAGGACAAGCTTTTCTTGGCCCCCTTGCCAATCACTGGCTCTGCCACTAGATCCCTTCTGACTGGTTTTATAAATTTCCTTGCCTTCTGTCTTTCTGCATTTTCTCTGTTCTGTCTTCCTTCTGCTGCTTTCTACTTCCTCTCTTCTTCTTCCAGTCTGAAAATCTCTGTGGGGGTAGCTGCAAATATGCACAGCTCCGTGTCAGTTTACAAGAGGAGCACTGATGGCCTAGTGGATTAGCTGTTGGGCGGCAAGCCACAAGGTCAGTGGTTTGGAACTGCCAGTCTCTCCATGGAGAAATAGGCTTTCTACTCCCATAAAGATTTACCATCCCCCGGGCAGTGCTAGTCTGTCCTATGGAGTCACTATGAGTGAGAATTGACTCAACCGCAGTGAGTTTTTGTCAGTGTAAAAATCATTGTCTCTCCCAGTGGGGGGTCCACAGGCTGACTAAGCCCCTGTCAGTAAGATCCAGTCATTTTCATCATCTGTGGACCAGTCCCTGCAAGATCGGATCCATCACTGGGCAGGCTGCTATCCAGGACCAGGCCAAGTCTATCAAAGCTGTGTACATTTACCAAGGCCATGTCCATCAACCTGGACAAAAGTAACTAACTCTCTACGGTAGAAAGTTAGAGGAAAAGTAACTTCTCATGGTGCAGAAGAAACATTCCCAAGCTGTTTTTCCAGAGATTCAAGGATAAAGCTCATATATGGGTACTTATTTCACCACAACACTCCAGGTAATGAAGGGAGAGGCGTTTTCCTGTCTTTGGGGGCTTATACTTCTCCTGTTCTTTCTTCCTTCACCCAGTCCACCTTCAAACCAAACTTCCTGCCAGACTCGATTCTGGCTCATAGCAATCCTCTTTGGGTTTCTGAAATGGAAATCTGTATGGGAGCCTAGAGCCTCGTCTTGCTCTTGTGGAGGAACTGGTAAGTCCAAACCACTGAGCAGGCGGTCAGCAGCCCAGTGCGTGTGGGTCGCCCGCCACGTGGCCAGGACGCCTCAATCCAGCTGCAGAGTCATAGGAATTCAGCCGTTGCTGTGTTTTGTCGTTTGCCTTTGTTTGCTGGTGGGTTCCACTTCTGGATAAAGTAAGTGGATTTCGGGCAAAGTACTTATTGATGTATTTACTTTCTCAACCTGAATTGAGAAGAGAAAGCACCATTCCTGGTGGAAGCTTCCAGATTTCATTCACATAGGGGGAGTGTGCAGGGTGGTGTCCAGGGGGTTCAGAAGAGCCTTTGTCAGATGCCCTTGAAATCCAAACCAGCCAGGGAAGGGTGCTAGCCTGGCATGGTGCTGCTTGTTTCTGAGCTCAGAGATGAAAGCGGACTTTGTAGGGCCTGTGGAGGGGGACCCTGGCCCTCTTTCCCGCCTGCATTTGTGTCTCCTCAGGGTGCTCTTGCTGAGAAGAGGTTGCATGCTTCTTTCTCGGACCTCTTTCTGTAACATTTCCTTTTCCTCCTGTGTACAGGATCTTCTTAACAACCATCCCTCCTCCTCCTTGCCCTCCCTCCCCCCAGCATGAATGTCTGTTCTTCCTCCTCTCCCTATTTATCATTCACTCTCCCCATGTCTAACCCAGAGCCCTGCTCTCTCTTCCCCTCCTTGTAGCTTAGGGATGTTGCTCTAACCCCTGGGATGATAGCTTCAGGCCAATGGGTCAGCCTTGAACTTCAGGCATGATGGTTTCTGAGCAGAGAAGCCATGGGCTCTGCTTCCCAAAGCATAAAGAATACACACTCCAGTCACTTCTACGAACTGCTATTTAGACTAATTACTACCATGTTCGCTATCGTGCGTGCCTTTAGATGCATCAGACTTATTTGTGTAAGCCTTATTTGATTACAGTGCTAGATTCTGTTTTTGTCAGCAGAGTCCTAGTCTATACTTGCCTGGTAAGTCTTCCACTTGACCTTCGCTCTCGCTGCAGGGTCATACACTTCTCTTTTCTTTAGGTAAACCTGATTTCTCAAAGACAGTTAGTTTATATATTTTGTCACCTTAAAAAGTAGGTATTTGGCTGTCAGAGGCCACAAATTCATCAGCAGATCAGGCAGACAATAGACGGTTACACCCCACCCCACCCCCACTTCCTGTGTAAGACAGCCTTTTGCCTTTTTAAATGCTCTGGTACGGTATGTGGGAGCTCTCCGGTGAGGATGAAGGTGGATATGGGGTGTAGAGTCAGTATCAGGAGGAGCTCCAGAGAGGAACCAAGTGTTGTATATGAGGGGAATTTCCAAAAGTTCAGGGAAAACTGGAGTGAAAAGGTAATGGAAAATTTTACAGGAACATTTTGAAGCTCCCCTGTCTATGGAAGGAGCCCCGGTGGCTCAGTGGGTTATGTATTGTGTGCTCACCGCAAGGTCAGCAGTTTGAACCCACAAGCCGCTCCTTGGGAGAAAGCTGAGGCTTCTGCTCCTGTACAGATTTCTGGTCTTGGAAACCCACATGGGCCTTTCTGCCCTGTTCAGTAGGGCTTCTGTGAGTCAGAATCCACTATGTGGCTGTGAGTTTGGTTTTGCTTAGGGAATGCTGGCCACGAGAAGCTCAGAAGACTTGACCTTGTGAATCCTCAACACCTGTTGGTTTGCCTTTTAGAAGAGTTTAGAGAGAAGACCCTGCCAAGAGGGTGGTCCGGAGCGATTGGTACCAATTGGGAAGTGAAGGGAACCATTAAAAATGCTAGAAAGGTGATCTGCTTGCCATTGGAACACTGTTCTCTGCAACACAGTGGGGAGAGCATTGTGGGACAGCAATCGTGCAGTATTTCCATCCTTGCTTTTTGATCAGGGGAATGGAAATGGGGTTCTCTCCCCAAATCATTTCTATCTAAATGGTATAAATTAGATAAGCTATATAGTAAATGTTGCTTATTTGTTGGAGAATATGTGCCTATTAAACCAGATATATGTATTATGTATATAATTTTAATTGTGTTTGCAGAGTCTCGCTCTTAGTAAAGTGCAGGAAGTGGAGATGACAGTGGTAGTAGCTGGCATTTTTGAGGGCGTACCTTGTGCCCAGCACTGTGTATGCACTATTTCACATCACTGGTACAACCTCCCCGTAGGAGGCAGACATTGCTAACTCCTGACGGTCACGGTGAGCAGGAGATGGCTTGATGGCAGTGAGTTTGGGGTTTCTTACAGGTGAGGTGCAGGGAGGAGATAATTCCCCAAGGGGCAGAAGATACGGGTTAGCCTTCTTCACAGCATTCCATTTGGTTGGCTCTCATGCTGTGCTGTTATGTCCTTATGTTGACTCTGTTGGTGTGACAACATTGAAATTCTGGAACTTTCAACAATGGTATACCAACTTACAATGACATGCAAACATTTTCTAAAGAAAATAGAAATGTTTAGCCTATTAGGAACATGCAAAAAGTTTAAATAAGCAGTTTGATTTTCTTTGGCTTATTTATTGGAGATCTTAGTGGCACCCAATCAATTCTGATGCATAAGGACCCTATAAGACCGAGTATAAGTGTCCCGTATGGTTTCAGAAACTGAAAATCTTATATATGTGTGTGTGCATATTACTTATACATATATTCTGTGTGTGTGTGAATTAAGTGGGCGTACACATTTCAGTTCATCAATTTTGTATTCAATATCCTCAGCTACACATCAACCCTACCCAGTAGCTACTCCCCTCCCCCTTGACTTTCTCTTCTCCCTCTTGTGAATTACTGTTTTCCCCTTCACTCAGGATTGCACATCTTTATGGAAGCAGACAACCTCATCTTTCTCCTGCAGGACAGCTGGTGGGTTGGACTGTGTCGTTAACTGACCTTGTGGTTAGCAGTCCAGTGCTTGACCTCCAATGCCACCAGGGCTCCTGGTGTACTCAGCATAGTAGCTTAATAGAAAACTTACCATCAAAATGGAAAATGAGAGGAGGGAACGTTAATGATGATGCTCTAACAACAGAAGGAAACCAATTTACACTGGCATCATAGGTACACCCTTAACACTTACTGATGCCTGTTTGTCTCACTTGCGCCTTTGAGTTAAATTCTAATTATTCTTCATGATTTTGAACTTACAGGAGGGTTCCTCAATGTCAACGTAAGCGAGGTCAGTTTTGAGGAAATTCATCAGCTCTTTGCCAAGGATTTAGATATCGAGCCAGGAGGTCACTGGAGGCCCAAAGACTGTAAACCCAGATGGAAGGTGAGGTGAATTTCTCATCCGTAATGTGACTGTTAACATGCATTTGAAAAAAATGTACCATAGGTTAAACTTTGAATTCAGAGTGAAATACCATTGACTCTCGATCAATTTAAGACATCAGAATTCACATGCATTCACAGTTAAAATGAGGTTTCATCATGGGCCTTATGCAGACTTTAAATGTGCCTGTAAAACATGTGCTCATGGGTTCCGCCTCTTGAAATCCCTCCCCTTGGTTGTATAGACAGATTGCATTGGGCTCTGTTTTGGAAGAGAAAACAGAAGGCTTTGCCTCCTCCCACTTTCCCTACGGACCTGCTGGCTGCCTGCAGGTCTACCTCCTCCAAGTGCGGGTACCAGTGAGAGCCACTGGGAGGTATTATGATCTAATTTCTAATTGGGTCTAGCACTGAGATCCCTAAGTGATGTTCCTCAGAGCCCAGGAATTCAAAAGACGCTGCTCTGAGGTCCCTGCAGAGCATGCTATGTATAGCCGTGGCTTATCACCTCTGTTTCAGATGACAGAGCAGAGAAAAATAATAATCTTTTCTGATGTATTAGAATTGTACTTTGTACTTTCTTTGAGAAATACGTGTGAGAAGGGGCTTGTGGGTTGAAAAATAATGGAAAATCATGTTTTAGATCAGTGTTTCCCAAAGTGGGGGACACTACCCCCTAGGGGGCTCTGGAACAATCCAGGGATGCTACCAAAACAAGTACCTACATTTCCTCTGTTATGGGTTACAGTACAAATGTTTTTAATTGCCAAGGGGGCATTGGATATTTTTTTTTTTCTGAAAAGGTGGTAGGTAGACCAAGCAAGTTTGGGAGCCAATGATTTCAACCCTTGTTCCTCTCAGTACTCTGTATATATTGCTTATGGAGGGTGTACTTGTCTAATCCGAGATGTTTAAGTAGAAAATAACCTATATGTAGCTCTAATGAAAATTGCAAGTAATTAAAATGAAATGCTATATCATTCAGGATTGTGATATAATCATCATCTGGTAACAACTTTTACCTTCTCTTTTAAAATGGTGATATTCTGCTAAAATCGTCCTGTGGTGGCATCCACACACACAGAGTCAAGGCTAGGAAAGAGAACTGTGCGAAGTGAAGCTCACAAAGGAGACAGACCTAACCCCCCTTGAATTCCTTATTTGGGACTGCGTATAAGCGTAGTACCCCCCCCAAAAAAAGTGTTGTCTTGAGGGTGGAAATTAAATGGGTTATTTTTTTGACCTGGTTGCAAATTATTCAATAAAGACCACTCATTCTTTCCCACAGGCTGTGAAGCTGGTTAAGTGGCGTCCAGTATAAATTTTGGAAAATTACTCTACTTCATTATTGTCTTAATGCTGTTTGCCAGATCAGATTCATTTAATAAGAGACTCTTTCCCCATTTCTAGATGGAAATTTGCCATATTTAAAAATAACATGTGACCAGTTTATATTAAAATGCCCCTGGC
The DNA here is from genome assembly GCF_050624435.1 of Tenrec ecaudatus. Lineage (NCBI taxonomy): Eukaryota > Metazoa > Chordata > Mammalia > Afrosoricida > Tenrecidae > Tenrec > Tenrec ecaudatus. The sequence continues at coordinate 44,522,454 of NC_134544.1, forward strand.
AAAGAAGTTATTTCTATGACTTGGGTGCAGATTGTGTATGCTGAATGTTAATGAGTGCAGGAGCACACTCTATTAGTCACTAATTGGGTGACAGTTGAGAAGAAACATGGGGGTCGATCCTTAGATGTGGTTTTGTGTAAGGTATAACATGGACACCCCTCCCTCGTGCATGCACACATACACACACACGCTGTGCAGTTTTATGGCATAGTGATAATGGTTGAGTAATTTGGGGTCAGAAAGATTGAGTTTTCTTCTCTCTCCAGTGGTCTGTCCAGATGTTGGGTTTTTAATTTGATAGTTTGCTTTCTTCTCATTTCCCAAGAGAAAAACATGTCATTCCTAGAAGGCATATCTGACTTTGTAGACGGTACACTTAATGCCGCTCAGTAGGCAGCAGTTTTTGACATGGAATTCCCTAGAAGCAGGCTTAATTCGAGTCATTTGTTTTGTTTGGGGACTGTTCAGTCATTTGAGGAAGCCTGGCTGGTGGAGGGGTTATGCGCTGGCTGTTGACTTCCAGGTGAGCACTTGGAAAGCAGGAGCTGCTCACTGGAGGCAGACAGGGCTTCCTCCTCCTGAATAGATTTACAGGGCCAGTCTCCTCTGTCTTAGAGGGCTGTTAGGAGTTGGATTAGTCTTGATGGCTGTGGTTTTATAGCCATGTATATACATATTTATACAAGAGTAAATCTGCTATTTCAGCTTTGAATACAAATCTTTCACAGAATGTGGTGTCCAGTGCAGAGTTTTGCAGCTAAAAAGGAAAGTAGCGAATCTGGATATCATTTAGAGGTGAAATGTACTGGCTACTTTTAACTAAGTAATTTCTCTCTCAGTGTGGGAGCAGTGTCCAGAGGCAAAGCCAGCGGGACTTATGATAAACATCTGCTACCAACTTGATTCTCAACCTGTGAGGCACTTTTTGCTCCTTTAACAAAAACACGAATAAAATAATTACCAAGTTGATTGATGGTCAAGTTCACTGAGGTCTCCTGAAACGCATAGCTCCCGCAAGTCCCAGGTACCCCTGACCGTTGCAGGCTTACCTGGGAGAGGTCGGCCCCAGTTGGACACCTTACAGAGGCAAGCGTATTTCTCAAAGGGAGATAGGAGGCCAGTGTGAAGGTTTTTGAGTCACTGAAAGGGTTCCGTTAGGAAACGTCACCTGGGTTGCCGCTGAGGGCTTGGGCAACTTTGTTTCCACACCGTGAGGGTTAAGGAGCCAGGAAGGAGCTAGTGGTGTTACTTCCTCAGAGGCCCCAGGAAGTGTCCGATGGTCCTCAGCCAGCTGTTTCAGAGCTAGGTGGATTATCTGGTCAAAATGCAAATTCTTGAACTCTAGCCTCAGACATCCTGATTCAAAAGAGAGAGAAGCACGGCCCTGCTCGTTTTTCTTTCCTTTTATGATGATTATTTTTACTCAAATAACCTTCATTTGAGAACTAGGTCCTGCCAATGAGGAAGAAGAGGATGAAGCTGAAAACCTTTGGTCAGGGAGGGCTTGGTGGCTTCTGTTTGGCTCAGTCTTAGTCAGTGGTAAGGAGCAAATTCCCTCTTCACATGACCCAGTATCCAACTCAGTCTTCTCGTGGACAGTCACACATGGCGAACTTGACATGGTGGAGGAAATTTATGTGGAAAATCACGTTCGTGATTGTTTCTTGATCGTGTGTGTAGGAGAAAATAAGGTGCACAAATTCGTAAGATTGATGTTTGTTTTTTTATTAAGTGGGAATGAATGGGATAGTTTTGTTTGAACTAGAGTTGCTGAAGGAGAGATTTCTGAAGAGGAACTGTTGTTTTTCACAAGATACTCTCTCCCCACGGGAGCTGTGTCAATAGGAGGGTGATTCAAGCACCAAACTGGGGCACATGGAAGAAGGTGTGCCTTAACATGAAGCTACTAAAACCTCAAAGTAGATGGTTACAGGACACTGAGATCGCTTTCTAACTAGTTGCAGACTATAGAGAACGTCTTTTCACAGACAAGGAGAGACAGACCCAATGAATGCTTAAGGTAGTGTCAAGCTTTATTTTGATGAAAAATTTTCTCCAGCCATTTTGTTCAATGTTTTGGTAACTCTCCTGTTAAGACTTTGACATTTACTTGCAACTAAAAGTCACTGTAGCTTTTTGAATTTGCTGAGTCACTTTGCTAAGACATTAAATTATTTTTTACTTTTAATATTTTGTTTCCTTATAAGGTTAAACAAAATAAAAGAACCAATAAGAAGATAAATTCTTGATATTCTAAATAGTTCTTTGTATGCTATGACTTTATTGGTTCATTTTCAATTCATCACTGTCAGTTATCTTTAATTAATATGGACTGTAGCCATTTAGTAGCTTCTCAAGTATCATGTGTTAATCAGCTTAGCTTTTTATCAGAGTACATTCACATTATGTCATAAGCAGTTAATTTGTGGCCAAATGAATAAAAAATAGGCGGGGCAAGGTTGACCCTTACTTTTGTACAAGTTATCACACTACAATCGTTCATATACGGTAATCAGCGTGGACATATTCTGAATATCTAACTTCTTTATTTCCTTTCAGTTTTTCCCTGAAATTCGTTGGCAGGTTACTCATGTGGGACTTCCTTGAATAAGCCCACATTGATAGGGATGCCCAGGAGAAATGCCCACTGAGTTGGGAGTTCCCAGCATCACAGGTGGTTATGATAACTACAAATGAGTTCCAGATGCTTTTGTCTAGTTGCCATGGCAATCCTGTGAACTACGGTTCATAAGCCAAGGAGATGCTTTTTGAGCCACATGAAAAGGACATGGGTTCCAAAATGAAGCTGGCTGGTACATGAGCATGTCTTCAGCTCTCATCACTTACCAAATATAAACTAATCCATGTAGATATAAGAGCATCGACTTCATTGCCCCCATTGGCTCTTTTTTCTCCCTCAACTATCACATCTGTGTTAAAAATATATTAATTGTGGAATTTTAAAAATTCAGCTGTCTTCAATTGTGCTAAACCATCTTTTATTCTCTTTTAAAATAAAACCTTTAGTCATTTTGTATTTTCTCCCATTTATAATCCTTGACCTGAGCACTGGTAGCATAAAGTACTCATCGTCAGTCAGAAAGTCAGCGGTTTGAACCCACTAACGGCTCCTTGCTCTAGTCTGCTTCTGTAAAAATTTACAGCCTTGGAGACGTTATGGGACCCAATTGGGTCCCTGGTGGCATAGTGGGTTACTTGTTGAACTTGTGAACTGCTGTAAAGTCAACATTTTGAACCCACCAGCTATTCCATGGGAAAAGATGAGGCTTTTTGATCCTGTAAAGATTACAGCCTGGGAAACCCACAGGGGCAGTTCTACTCTGCCCTATATGGTCACTATGAGTCGGAATCAATTCAGTGGCACTGAGTTTACAGGGTCACTTTGAGTCCAGATTTACTACACAGCAGTGGATTTTGATTTTGGGTTATAATCCTGGTAAAGTAAATCATACAGGTAAATGTTTCTATTTTCTGTGGACCATATCTAATGCCATGCCCTGATTGTACAAGTAGGATTAGTTCCTAGACATAAGGATTTGCATTTAATCATTCATAAAAAACTGGGGTATAGGTGAAGTTTTAATAAATTGCATATTTATTATTCTGTGATTTTCTGTTAAAGCCATCTTATATTGTATTTTAAATTTTACATTATAGGGTAAAACATAGATATCCTAATAAGCTTTATGTCAACTCTTTTATTCTTTGAAGACTAATGATTTGGACATTTATGACTTGTAAGCAACATAGGGGCACCATGAATCAGAATTGATCCAATGGCAGGGAGTGTTTTTAAGAAATATATTATTTGTCTTAATTTCCATTTTTATTGAAAATTATACAATTTAAATAAAGCTATTCTGATCAGGAATTACTGAGAAACATTAACATTATCAAAATACTGTAAGAGTAAAATACGATGTGTAGAGAGATCTAGCTTATATAGTCAATTTTGGATTTCTTCCTGTAAGATGCTTGATAATACTGAGACATCATTTTAATTTATATAGATTTGTTTTTTCTTGTGCATTTTTGTTTATATAAGAAATTTCTTTCATTTATATAAAGACAATTTTTTGGTTTCCTATGCTGCTTACATGAGCATTTTTGTTATTTTGACATCCTAACATAATTTTATTATCCATTTTATTTTACCTGAATAGTACTACTGAAATACATGTATAAAATGGACTAAACATGTGGCTATACATTTTAATTAAATGAAAATATTATAGTAAAACCAAGCTTTGTGTGTGTTCTACGATGCTACTATTTTCGCCGGGTTGCTTAAATCAGCTATGACTTGAATCCCTTCTATGCATATTTCTGTACCGTTTCTCAAAAGTATCTTTACGCCAAATAAGCCACATGGAGGGCAGTAGATATTTAAGTGGAGGCTCTTTTAAATTAAATATAGAAATGAAAATGGCTGTTATTTATGACCTCCTTTAAGAACTAGAAGTTACTCTCGACACATCTGACACATCTACCTTCCCTTACTCCTAATGCTCCATTGATAACTAAATCCTGTTAGTTTGCCTCATAAATGTTTCAAACATGTAGGTACCGCTCATGTTTTCCTCCAAGCTACTATCAGCTCAGACCTCTATTATGCATTTTCCAACTACTTTTCCTGAGCCAACCCTCTCGATCTACTCTCCAGACTGCATTTAAAATAGTCTTTCAGTCACCAAATCGGATTTTCTCCCCCTTTAATTGAATCTCTGAGATTTCCCATGGTTTTGATAGAATAAAGGCCTTCAGAGCCCATGCCCGTGTCCCCAGCCTCCTCGCCCACCTCTCTCTCTCGCTGCACGCTGGGTCCTCCTCCTTCATCTGCCCTTTGCTTATTTGACGCCAGGAGCCCTGGTGGGTAGTGGTTATAGACTTGTAACTGCCAGGTCAGCATTTCTAAATCACCAGCTACGCCGTGGAAGAAAGGTGGGGCTCTTTACTCTGGTGAAGAGTTAGTCTCGGACACTCCTGGGGCAGTTGCACCTTTCCGATGGGGTGCTGTGAGTCAGCATCGGCATGGGTTCACTGCAATTGGGGTGAGGGATTTAATGCCGACTTGGAAGCGTCAGCTTGCTTTGTGCGAAGACCTCGGACCGCTGCGCATTTCCAGTTCCATGATGTCGGCCCTACAGGAACTGCTCTGTTCACACTCATCAGGGCTGTGGCTTCACCTCTGTCTGTAGCTTTAAAGTTTGGTCACCTCACGTGAAGATGGGACTACATTTGGTTTTGATCGCTGATCCACCCATGCTGAGGAAGCGCATTCAGAGTGGGCCCTTACAGCCGCCAGGAACGTCGGAAGTGTCGATTTCTGTCTCTGCCGCTGGCGTCTGTGCTTCCGACATATCACGTGCGTGCCTGCTGTTTTGCAGGTGGCAGTTCTCATCCCCTTCCGCAATCGCCACGAGCACCTTCCCATCTTTCTCCTGCACCTGATTCCAATGCTCCAGAAACAGCGGTTGCAGTTTGCCTTTTATGTCATCGAACAGGTCAGAATATTTTTCAAAGTGGGCTTTAGTCAACACTGACATAGACTGATTGAATATGTTGAGTTTAAAATGAAGGAATTCGGGTCCTTGATTTTTTGTGAGTAAAATTACATTTTGGTTGAGCATGTATCTGCCTTCCAGGTTTTTTTTTAAATCAAAATACAACTTGCCTTCGTGAAATGAGTTGTTCTGCAATTATGTATGGCTTTTGTATGCTAGGAGCCTGGTAGCATACTGGTTGTGTGTTGGGTTGCTAACCACAAGGTCAGCAGTTCAAAAGCAGCAGCTGGCTTCTCAGGAAAAAGACAAGGCTTTCTACTCTTGGAAACACATGGAGCAGTTCTTTCCTGCCCTATAGGGTCACTGTGAGTCAGCATCAACTCGATGACAATGCAAATTAATATGCTAGCCTTATATATTTTAATTTCATACTCTAAATGGTAGCTGATCAAATTACAATTTTTATAACTGCACTTTGATTAAGGTTACATATTCTGTTAACTTTTAATATAGTTCCTTTTTATGCCTTAATTGAGCTTGTGATCTTTCTTTATTCTTGAAAACCTCTACTCCATTTCTTCTTCTGTTTTTGTTTTTAAAATAATTTTATTTGGGGTTATAGCTTTTATCACAATCCATCCATCCATTGTGTCAAGCACAATTGTACATATGATGCCATCATCATTTCAAAGCATTTTCTTTCTATGTGAGCTCTTGGTATCAGCTCATTTCTCCCCTCCCTCCCCCAACTTTTCTCCCTCATGAACACTTGGTAAATTATAAATTATTATCATTTTCATATCTTACATCATCTGCTGTCTCCCTTCACCCACTTTTCTGTTGTTCATCACCCTGGGAGTGGGGAGGCGGTTATGTATTGATCGTTGTGATTAATTCCCCGATTTCTCCTTCCACCTTCCTGGTATCTCTGTTTTCATTATTGGTCCTCAGGGGTTTATCTGTCCTGGATTCCCTGTGTTGTGAGCTCTTTGTGTGTGTGTGTGTGTGTGTGTGTGTGTGTGTGTGTGTTGGGAGCTCTTATCTGTAGCCGTGTACATGTTCTTGTTAGTCAGATTTGTAAAGTAGAATTGAGGTCATGATAGTAGGGGTGGGGGTGGGGAGGAAGCATTAATGAACTAGGGGAAAGTTGCATGTTTCATTGGTGCTATACTGCATCCTGAATGGCTCATCTCTTTTTCCTTGTGACCCTTCTGTAAGGGAATGTCCAATTGTCTACAGATGGGCTTTAGGTCTCCACTCTGCACAACACCCAATTCACATTGACATGATTATTTGTTCTGAGTCTTTGATGCTTCATACCTGGTTCCATCGACACCTCTTAATCACACAGGCTGGTATGCTTTTTCTCTGTGGGCTTTGTTGCTTCTCAGCAAGATGACCCCTTGTTTATCTTCAAGCCTTTAAGACCCCAGACATTTTGTCTTTTGATAGCTGAGCACCATCAGCTTTCTTTTGCACCCACTTTGTCTTCAGTGATCGTGTTGGGAAGATGAGCATCACAGAATGCCGGATTATTAGAACAAAGTGTTCTTGCATTGAGGAAGGACTTGGGTAGAGGTCCAATGTCCATCTGCTACCTTAATATTTAACATATATATCCCTATCATTATATATGACTAGTATGTACTTATATACATGCCTATATTTATACCTGTATAAATGTCTTTTGTCTCCCAGTTCTTTCCTCTATTTACTTTTACTTTTTTCCGGTCCCAGTATTATCTACCTTTAAGCGGCTCTCAGTACTTCCTCCTGGCTACATTGCACTTGACTAAACTCCACCAGGCATTGTACAACCTCCTTGCCATCAGTTTCGATCTCTTGTTGTTCCCTTGTCCCTGGGTTTGTTGGCTCCCCCTTCCCTTTCCTTCACCTCCTCTCCCATGTCTCCCTGGAACCACAGGTCCTGTTATTTTCTCCTCAGGATTGTAAACAATTCTGCCCATCTTATATAGCTAGATATGAGGGGGAAAGCCTATCAATATTTCCAGATCTGTCTGATGACCCTTATGAATGTTTTCCAATCAGGTTTGATGAGGTGCCAAGCCCTGCCTCCGAGTCAGAAGTCTGTTTTCAGGATTCCTCAGGGACTTTGTTGCTTTGCTCCCCTTGCTGCTCTGTTGTGCTCCCTTCCTGTTTTGCCCAGGGTGGGGGTGTCAGACCGGCACACTCCCCACACTGTGTCTCCAGTGCTGACCTCTGTCATTCTGTGGGTCAGTGAGGGGATGTTGTGTCTCAAGATGGGGGCGGCCTTATGGCCCTCTCTGTGCATTGGTTGCTTTGAGCAGGAATGTTGCCCTGGAGGCTTGGTGGGCCAGGATGTGTTTCTCTCTCTCTCTTTCCCCGCCCCCTCCCTTTTAGTTTGCTCCCCTGTGGTTTGAGCAGACCCATCACTGTCCCAGAGTTGTATTTCCAGTGCTGTCCTCTGTAGTGCATTCTTCTGGGGGCGGGGTTATAGCTGAGATTGGAGCCAGCCCCAGAGTCCTCTCTGTTAGGTCACTGCTCCATGTTGATCTGTTGCCCTCAAGGGTTGGCGCACAGGGATGAGGTCTGGTCTCTCTCACCCATTCCTGTGGAGATATAAACAATACCTTCCCTGTGGCTGGGTTAGTGCCCTGGTCAACATTACCCTGTCTTCCCCTCCCCCATCCCTACCCCGTGCCTTTTTGGTTGGCTGCCATATGCATCCCTTGGTTGGGTCTGACCTCTACCAGAGCACCTGGACCTCGCCTTGCCCTGGGAATTTATGTATTTAGTAGCTTTTCACCTATGCTCTTTAACCTTACCTCAGTGGACTCATGTTGTACTTGTCCTTTTGTGCTTGGCTTAGCATAATTTCCTCCAACTCGCCCCTTGAGGAAATGTGCTTCATGCATTCATCACTGCTTATTAGGGATGCATAGTACTCCATTATATGTATGTACAAAGTTTTTCAATCCATTCATCTATTGATGGAAAATTGGGTTGTTTCCAACTTTTTGAAGTTGTGAACTGTACCACAATGAACATTGGAGCTCAGCTGTCTGGTCGTGGTCTGTTTCTACCTCCTCTGGGCATATGTCCAGTAGGGGGATTGCTGGGTCATACGGTTGCTCGATATTCCATTCATTTTAGGTATCGCCAAATTGATTTCCATAGTGGTGGTACATACCAGCAGGTCCACCAGCGTTGGACGAGAGTTCCTATCCCACCACACTCCTTCCAACACTTCTTGCTTTCTAATTTTTTTTTAATTGGGCTATCTTTGAGGGTGTTAGGTAGTATCTCATAGTTGTTTTAATTTGCATTTCCCTGATGGCTAATGATCAGGAACATTTTTTCATATGTTTATTGGCCATTTGGATGTCTGCCCTTGTGAAACTTCTGTTCAGGTCTTTTGCCTACCTCTGCAATGGGCTGGGTTTTTTTTTCTTATTGTAAGCTAGCAAAGTATTGTAGATATTAGTAAAAAGCCTTTGTCTGATGTGTCATTGCTTAAGATGTTTTCCCAGTCTGTGGGCTCTCTTATTACTCTCTTGGCAAAGTCTTTCGATGTACACAGGTGTTTTATCTTTGATATGTCCCACTTGCCAATTTGTGCTTCCTCTGTGTTTATGTCCTTCCCTATTTCCAATAATCTATGTGTTCTATGCACCAAAGTTCTCAGGTTTGTCCCAATTCCCTCATAAATGTCCTTAATAGTTTCGGGTTTTACATCAAGATCTGTGATCCACCTGGAATTTATTCTTGTGAATGGAGTGAAGTAATGGTCTTGCTTCATTTTTCTGTAGGTAGATATCCATTTTTTCCAGCACCCCTTGTTGAAGAGTGTCTCCACTTTCCATTTGATATTTTTTGGGGGAGGGTGCTTTTGAAAGATCAGTTGTCTAGATGCTGATAATTTAGTTTTGGGGTTTTCAGTTCTTTTCCATTGGTCTGGGTATCTGTCATTGTACCAGTACCATACTCTTTTGACCACTGTGACTGTTTAATAGGTGCTAAAGTCGGTAAAGCAAGCTCTCTGACTTTGTCCTTTTTCTTGAGGAGTTCTCTGCTAATTCTGGGCTATTTCCTCTGTGTGAAGTTGGTAGTCAGTTTTTATAATTCTTTGAAGAAAGATGTTGGTATCTGTATTGGGATAGTATTAAAGTTATATAGTGCCTTGAGTAGAACTGACATCTTTACTATATTAAGTCTTCCGATCCATGAGCATGGGATATTCTTCCATTTGTGGAGGTCACTTTTGGTTTCTTGTAGTAGTGTTCTGTAGTTTTCCTTGTATAAATCTTTTGGGGTTTTTTGTTAGATATATACCTAGATATTTAAATTTGTGCTTGGCTATGGTGAAGGGTACTACCTTTTTAATCTCCTCTTCCGTAGTCTTATCCACTATACATTACTTCATTTTATTGAAAAGCTGCTTCTTTTGCAAGTTGGCTTTCTGAGGAACTTCTAGACTTGGATACCTTGTCAACCAGACTGATAACTGGTGTGCTTTGGAATGCAAGTCAAAGCCTTTGCACTGAAAAAATACCCTCACTGCCATGTGGCAAATACCGATTCTCAGCAACCTCGAAGGACAGAGTAAAACTGGCCGTAGGGGCTTCTGAGACTGGAAAGCTTTATGAGAGTAGAAAGCCCATCCCTCTCCCCCAGAGCAACTGGTGACTTTGAACTGCTGATCTTGCAGTTAGCCCATTGTTCAACCTACAGTGCCCCAGGACTCTTGTAACCAAAGCCTTAGTTACTGTGAATTCACTGCCATGCCCTGGGATCACCTAAGTAATATACCGAGTGCTGACTTCTGAAAGAGAAATTCAGTTTATGACCCATGAATTTAAGTATAGAAAATCAAGGATGCATGAAAACAATAGCAAATCATAGATAATTCTTGACAGGATTCTTCACACCTTGGTCTGGTTACTTACTAGCCCCAAATTTGATATTGGAGCAACTTCATGAGATGGCCAAGGGTCCTGAAATGAGAGCCTGGGCATTATTGTTGTTAGGTGGCATCAACAGAAGGATACACTGTCCATCCTGATCCTTCTCCATGATCATCTCTGTAGCCATTGTGTCAGTCTGCCTCATTGTGTCCTTCCCTATTTCCAATAGTCTATGTATTCTATGCACCAAAGTTCTCAGGTTTGTCCCAATTCCCTCATAAATGTCCTTAATAGTTTGGGGTTTTACATCAAGGTCTGTGATCCACGTTCTTCCTCTCTTTCCCTGACCCTCTCCCAAGCACGATAGCCTTTCCCAGCTTTTGTTTTGTTTTAACAAAATCCCTTCTTAAAACATGTCCAGATGCATGAGATGAAGTCTTGCCAACCTCGCTTTTAAGGAACATTCTTGCTGTACTTCTTAAAATATGTTTCTTTCTTCTTCTGGCAGATTAATATTTTTCACCAACACCATAATTAAAAGGCCTTTTTTTTTTTTTTTGCCTTTTTAAATCATTGTCCGACTTCCACATGTGTGTGAGGTGCTTAAAACTGCCAGGACTTGGATGAGGTGCACCTTAATCTTAAAAGGGCAGAACTATCAGTCTCTTGTTACTGAAAAATAAGGAGAAAAATAGCAGGATGTGGCAGCTAGAGGAGTTGAAATGAGTTTCTCTTAAAGGGGGAAGGTGGGTTAGATGTGGAACTTCTTATTTTTATTTTTTTCATGCTTTTAATAATGCTTTCTGTAAGCCAGAAAGTACATATTTAGATGAATATTTTATGGACATAAAAAGCAACAATAACCTTTTTTTGTAACCTAAAGGAAAGTGATTTTTAAGGATGATGTCGATGTACCAGTAATGGCCAGGTGATTGAAAACCCTTTTATTCTCTTTATTACACTGATGATGAAACAGGGGTAAAATATAAAGTGATGTCTAACATCACTTCAAATGAGTGCAAGACATAAGACTGAAAAGCAATCATTCTTTCCCTGCGAGGAAGCGCTTCTGTCTGCGATGACTACACGGGGCTTCCCATTTGCTTCTCAGACTGTGGCTTTTGTTTCGTAGTTTGAAGTGGTTTGAAGATGTGTTTCTTACTTCTTTCATTTTCTTTAGATACAGAAAGAAACAGTTGATTTCCAGCACATTTGAATATGTTTTCCCCAGCAGCAAAGGAAAAGGTGAAAAAGGAAGCTGGGTTCAGTTGTAATAAATTCTAGCTGTCTTTGTCTCTAAAAATAGTCATGGTCTTTATGATGAGCAGCAGTGGCAGTTAGGCTTCTCTGGTTTTCTGCTGTCAGAAAAAGGGTTCCTGCTCGCTGGATTCACTTTCTGTAGAAGTGTAGCCACTTCTTAGTCCTGACAAAGGATGGAAGCTTTACTAAAAACTAAGGCCTGCGTTATTCCTAATGCTTTATTTTTTTCTCAACATGAAGAGCCTGTTTCCTTGTGTGTCTGAAGTAAAACAAGAATGTGAATTATGTAATTCAATGTAATGAATGACTTTTAATCACCGTGTTTTCTTATCTATTGCCAAGGTATTCAATGATGTTGGGTATACATTTGACCAGCCTATACTGTGAAGTCCACTGTCTATTGACTTGGGTGTGATATTTATTAGCTGGCCATGACTGAGAAGTCATAAGATCATGTTAAAAGGTCAGCTGACAGTCTGTGTACGTTTCTGTTTTTGTGTTTGGGTACTGTCTCTCAAGACCGGCACACAACCTTTTAACCGTGCAATGCTCTTCAACGTGGGCTTCAAAGAGGCCATGAAAGACAGTGCCTGGGATTGTGTGATTTTCCACGATGTGGACCATCTGCCTGAAAATGACCGCAACTATTACGGATGTGGAGAAATGCCACGCCATTTTGCCACAAAGCTGGACAAATACATGTATATGTAAGTAGCGTGCCATACTCCTGGTATTGTGTTGTACACTTGCGATATCCTCACTGTCTTGGTAATAGCACGACTCCTCAGTCCGAGAAAGTTCAAGAGCCTGACGAGCATCTCCTTCAACTCCAGGTCATCCGCACAGAGGCTCAGGGCCTGGAGTCGCTTGTTACATCTAGGCACTTGTGTCACAGAGCTTTGAGTGTGGTGTGGTATGGTGTGGTTTGGTGAAAAGAGGCTGGGTTCTGTAGTCACACAGATGTAGACTTAAATTTGGGTTCTCATCCCCCGACAGCCATAGGACTGGATTTGTTACTTAGCTCTGAACACTGGTTCATTGGTGTAGCAGAGCCCATCCTGTAGGGACTATGGGACTGCATGGACTCTGTGCCTGACACATGGTTGGCATATAACACATGTTGGTACCCTGTGCTTCTCCCCTGGACTCTCTGATAAATCAGGGAAGCTGCTCTTCCAAAACTCTGGATTTTTTTTACATGCCTTTACTAAGAATCAAATCTTTTTATACTCTGTGGCTTAAAGGTATAACATCATTGGAGGCGAGGCAGGAAGTTATATTGACATGAAAGTGTGCAGGTCTAACCTGGGAGCAGGGAAGGATTTGCCCTCCACACAGCTTTCCTGAGTGCCCCAACTGCAGACTAGAGTGAAGCATAAAATCCCAAAGATGTGGCCAGGTAAATTGACACTGAAACAGGAAAAGATCGCTTCTCTTGTAAGCCACTGTATTCATTAGAAAACCCTTTCTGTATGATCACTGTGTCAGATCTCACAGTATGGTATTAACTGTCGGAGGTCATTAAAGTTCAGGATCAAGTTCTTTGCATTTCTGGAAACTTGATTTTGGTCATCCCACTGGAGTCAAATTAGATTCAGAGTAAATGACTTCTTACTTAAAACAAATAATGGTTTGTAAACAATGGGAGTCCCTGGATGTTACATAAGATTAATGCACTCAGCTTCTAATGCTGGTAAAGGTTGGAAGTTCAAGTCTACCCTGGCATGCCCGGGAAGAAGGTCCTGACAAACTGCTCCGGAAAAGGCAGCCTTGAACCCCCTGGGGCACAGTTCTACAGGAAACTCTCGGGTGGCCATGAGTTGGAGTTGACTCAATGGCACCCGTTTTTTGGTGGTTTGGTTTCCCCCTTTAAATCGGTATTTCTAGGTTAGATGTATAAACACTGGAAGACGTTGCTTTCTAGTGGGCAAAATATTCATACCATCTACACAAATCACAGGACTGGTAGAATCCCTTGGGAGTTTGACTGAAAATTAGAGTGACGCTTCGAGAGAATGGAAGCAGATCAGCGGATGGACTGGAGCGTGCTTCCTCCGCAGTGGATCGCCCTACCTCCTTATGGGGCCCACACTCTGCTGGCTGGTGGGCAGGAAGTCCAGCCCCCAGGGGTAGTTTATCTCCATTTTGAGCAGTGTCAAAGGAAATGTTACTAGAGTTTTGCTTATTGTGCTTTCTCTTACTATATGCCAGGTTTTTTTATTATACCTTTTTGTTGTTGTTGTTGTTTGGGATAGAGCACAAATGATTGTTTCCACCAAACGACAAATGGGATTGATGTGTTCACCAATTTATAAATGTCAATAAACACATGCGTTTATCCCTATCTATCTAATATCTCATTGTGCCCTTGAGAGTTGATGTTGAATAAGGAAGACCAAAGAAAAACCAGTGCATTTGAATTGTGATGCTGGCAAAGATTATTGAAAGTACCATGGACTGCCAAAAGAACAAACAAATCTGTCTTGGAAGAAGTAAAAACAGAATGCTCCTTGGAAGCAAGGATGGCGAGACTTTATCTCACATACATTGGGAATGTTGTTAGGAGAGACCAGTCTCTGGAGAAGGACATCATGCTTGGTGAAGTGGAGGGGCATGAAAAAGACGAAGGCGCTCGGCAAGATGGATTGATACAGTGGCTGCAACATGGACTCAAGCACAAAGAAGAGTTGGGAAGATGGTGCACGACTGGGTAGTGTTTCCTTTTGCTGTACGCATGGCCCTGTGAGTGGGAATTGACCCATGGCACCTACAACAGCGACCATTTCCTGCTTTTCCCAAACCGCTGACATGGCCAAGAATAATTCTCCTGACACTGGAAACAGTAGGGGCGAGGGCACTAATTGATCCTCGGGAACCTTGACCTTAACCCTGAGTGGTATTACTAAACTCTAACTTCCCAACTCAAGCTTTCAAGGGACTCTGGTGAGGTCTCCTGGGAGAGTGTGGCGGTCTTTGAGATCATGGTGGATGTTACTGTCTTCAGATACCTTCAGCCCACCTTACAAACAAGATCACGATCTCCAACGACCCTAGAGGGCCATGCAAGAGCTCTTTCTCCCTGGTTCTGTGTACTGCACAAGAGTCTAGCTGGTAAACAGCACTTTCTCCCTTCTAGCAAAAAGATTCCTGGCTTGCAGACAGGTTTCCTATGGTTCCGGTTAGATTTCCCTCAGTTTGGTTTTCACGTTGTATGCATGGTCCTGTTGTCTTTGCTGATCCTGCACACTCACCTGACCTCTGTAGGGACTCAAGAACACCACTTCCCAGGAATCTTTTGGGCCACAGGAGTTTATTCAGGACTGCAAAGGTAGGGATGCTCATTTGACAGTAGATTATTAAAGATGTATTTTTGAAACATTGCATATTTTGACAATGTCTTTGAAGTTGTGACTTTGGGAAGGGTCGAAAAAATACAAAATCCACACTTTAAATATAGAAAATCCTCCAAGTAGCAGTTCATTTAAAGAAATGTACTGAAAAATAGCCAGTTATGGAGCATATGACCTCAAACACAGGAATATGCAGCCAAGTCTTGAAAAGTTAGTGTCTATGCTTATCTTTATTAATCTCTATTTCTCCCAGTTTACATAATGACATTTATAACTAAGTTCAAACAACATTTTTTTTAATGTATTTGTTTCGTAACACCAAACCAAAAGGTGGGAGAGTTAAGTCCCCCCAGGCATTTCAGAGAAAGGTTTCCTGATCTACTTCCAAGAAATCAGCTGTTTAAAGCCCCGTGGAGGAGTTCTAATCTGACGTGCACGACACCACCATGAATTGTACTCAGCCCGATAGCTACTGTCTTCATATGTAGTTTACACATTTGATTTTAGCATTGCATTAACATAGATCAATGTACTTGATCAAGTTTACTTTTGATGTGAAAATGCGCTATGGCTTTGAACACCAGGTCTTGGGTTTTATAAATTAACACTACTGCCCATTACATTTTGGTTACGGTGAGTGGTTCGTGTTCAACAGAATACATGCGGATGTATGGATTTCACTGGTATTTCTGTCTTTTGTTTCTTGGTTGTAGTATGCATTGACCAGACGGTGGTTTAACCAATGTCATCGTCTATATGGACACTAGGGTTACATTTTGCAGATCCCCGATTTTATGTGGCAAATGGTTGCCATTTCATGTTGAGAAACTGTATCCTGCCTTCCCTTTTCAGTCTTCCGTACAAAGAGTTTTTTGGTGGTGTAAGTGGACTGACAGTGGAACAATTTCGAAAGATCAATGGATTTCCTAATGCCTTCTGGGGATGGGGCGGAGAAGATGATGACCTGTGGAATAGGTATGTTGAGCCACCCACAAAGGGCTTCATCCTCTAACCTCCATGTCGTTCATTTCTGTTTAGTCCATTGTCTTCCTGTTACAAGAACGGATTCTCTTGGGATAGAAAACTTCTGAGCTTCTAGATTCTGTTTTGTGTTTCTCTTTTTTCCTCAAGACTCCTAAAATGTTTGACAGCATGTACATCAGAGTAGTGTCTGTATTTAAACATTAATCTTATAATCCATTTTTAGTGAAATCTTAATCTTTACATTCCATTTCCCTGTATTGTGTTGTAGGGTTCACTACGCGGGATATAATGTAACAAGACCAGAGGGAGACTTGGGGAAATACAAGTCTATTCCTCATCACCATAGAGGGGAAGTCCAATTTTTGGGACGGTAAGTTTCAATATCATCTTCACTTAACAGACATTTTGATAGCTTCAGATATGAAAGCTTTTTAATATATTAATGGATCGACCTTCAAAAAAGGTCCAGTCAAAATAGTAGCTTCTGAGGGGATCTCCTGGGCTCATTAAATTCAAGGCACAGGTCAGCCGAGAACATTATGATAGCTATTCTGGGGGATTCAAAAGAGTAAGGCTTAATCTTGCCATAATTTCTCTGAAGGCACCGGACTCAGCGTAAAGGAGTTTAGGAAATTGACCGCTTCATTGGTGAGAAAAAGGTCAGGGAAGTGGCGCTCGGGATTTTTGGTTTGTTTCATCATGGCAGTGCACCTGTTCAGGCTTTGACTATATAGTAATGCCTGTCCTGTGAGAATTCCACTGGGAAACCTCACTCACTTTACAGCCCTGATCTTGCCTCTTCAGGCTTTTTTTTGTTCCCCAAACTCAGAGACCATTAAAAAGGATCACAGGTATCAAGCTTCAAGGACAAAAAATCACATCATTGAAAATGTGGGTGAGTGTAGAGACTCAAAGCCCATCGGCAGCCAATCGGCCACCCCCTTACTGAAGGGGTGTGGGGAGGAGATGAGCCAGTCAGGGTGCAGGGTAGCAATGAAGAAACATATAACTTTCCTCTAATTCTTAAATACTTCCTACCCCCCCCCCCCACTATCATGATCCCAATTCTACCTTACAAATCTGGCTAGACCAGAGGATCTACACTGGTACAGATAGCAACTGGAAACACAGGGAATCCAGGACAGTTGATCACTTCAGGACCAGTGGTGATAGTGGCAATGCCCGGAGGGTGGAGGGAATGTGGGATAGAAAGGTGGAACTGATTACAAGAAGCCACGTATAGCCTCTTCCCTGGGGGAGGACGGACAGCAGAGAAGAGGGCAGGGGGAGATGTAGGACAGTGTAACATATGGCAAAATAATAACAATTTATGAATTATGAAGGGTTCATGAGGTAGGAGGGAGTGGGATGGGAGGGGGAAAATGAGCAGCTGATATTAAGGGCTCAAGTGGAAGGCAAATGTTTTGAGATTGATGATGGCAACAAATGTACATATGCACTTGACACAATGGATGGATGGATGGATAGTGATAAGAATTGTACGAGCCCCCAATAAAATGATTAAAAAATAAGAAAAGGATCACAGTTGGAATCCGTAGAAGATACCGAAGCTGCCATTGTGACGGGATGTAACTCTGAGAGCGCTCACTTCTTTGAGGAGGAGTGAGGGAGACGGAAATGCTGCCTTCAGATGTGTGTAGCATTAGATGGAGGAGAAGTCGAGAAGCAGAAACTTCACATTTTCATATCTGTGTTTATTAAGCATTTCTATGCATTTGAGCAATATTTTTGACTTAAATGTGTATGGATGTGCATACGTACATGGTTTTTATATTAAAAGGCTCAGAATGCATAATATAATATTATAAACTAATTACCTGAAAAGTATTTCCTTAAATAAAGCATAAAACATTTTATTAATGAAGGTTTTCTAAGTGAGATGATGAGGAGTCCTGATAGCGTGGCGGTTACTCAGTGGCTGCTAACCATAAGTTCAGCAGTTTGAACCCACCAGCCACGCTGGGAGAAAGATGGGGCTTTCTCTCCCTAAAGTGTTACAGTCTTAGAAACTCACAAGGGCAGCCTACTCTGTCTACCCTGCCCAGAAGTTTCACACAAGTCGACACAGCTTGATGGCATAGAGCAAGAAGTTAGAAGGGTGCAATGCAATCGCTTAGGTAACATTTTAAGGTGTTTAGGAATGGTCATTTAAAATAATGGTTTAGTGATATTTAATTATGCTTGAGAACCAAAACTGACAGATAACTTTGAAGCTTTATTTATGAGAGCATGTTGAACCTAGTTCTCATCTTTTTAAAACATATTTCTGATATTCTCCCTTTTATCCTCTGATACTTTAGGTATAAATTACTAAGGTACTCAAAAGAACGTCAGTACATTGATGGATTGAACAATTTAATATGTACGCCAAAAATACTGGTTGATAGGTTGTATACCAATATATCTATAAACCTCATGCCAGAGTTAGCTCCAATCGAAGACTATTAGAAGAAAATAGCTCTCATGGCAAGAGAAACTGCAGTCCTGGGCTATAAACTCCGAGTTCTCTCTACATGGAGGTCAGTGATTGTCACCACACCCTCTTCTCTGAGAAGAGCCAGCTGTTCTCAGTGTTTCTTGCACCCATCCTACTTGGAAGCATATCCCATAGGGAACACTGCAGAAGCTAATGACCACACCTTGGGATTGGAAGTGAAGAGAGCTACCTACACAGAAAAGATTTTTATACCAGAAACAATAATTTACTTCAAGAGAATGCTTTATTTCCGTTCAAACCGATTTTGTACATATGTGGTGTAAATGGATGTGCTCAAATTGTTAAAAACAAAGACATTTTGCATGTAATTGGTTATGCCTTTATTTGACTTTTTTAGACTTTCTTTTTTTGCATGGGAATCACGGTTTAAGCTTAAGCCAGTCACTAAGCAAAAGTTAACTCTTATGTGAAATGCAGGAACTGTTAATAATTGACAGCCAATGAATACAGCAAACTGTCCTGGTAGTTTTGAGCGATAGACCTGCCACCTTTTGAATAGCAGTCACCACATTCTCAAGAGTTTTGAAGGGTAACAAGAAAGGCCACAAGCAGCTTTTCTCCCTACCAGTATTGTCTAGTTTTTCCTTGCTTGCAATCTCATCAGATTTGCTAAATCACAACCATATCGTTTATGCATATTGCATGAGTATTACCAAGAAAATCTTAACAGTTGTGATGTAATATTATATAAAGAACCTCTTTATGTTAAATGTATTTCATGTGCCTCTTGTATGAGTGTCAGGGATTTTGTGCCTAAAACAATGTTCCCAAGGTTGTGTGTATTTGTACATTGTATTTTTTTTAATTCATAGTGAACAGCACTTTTATTACTTCCAGTTCAGATGAGCCAAAAAAAAAAAAAAAAGGTATCTTCTTTTAAATATTTTTTTAAGAGAATGAGCTATGGAAAGCCCAGTAATACTTATAAAAATGGATTATAGTATTAGATTGAATGTTCTATTTTTATGATGATAAATGCTTATTAGATTAAAATGCTTAAGTCTCAGAATCATAAAATTTCAGGTTTGGAAAGGACTCTTAAAGTTGGCCAATTCAATTCAAACTATATGTGACTTTCAAGAAATTAACATTTTGTGTTATTAAACTTCCCTAATCCAAGGTGTCATGGAGTTGCATTAAAACATGGTTATTTAAATGCACTACTCTTTTAATATAAAATTACATGTCTCTGAAAACAAGTCTCAATGCCTGACATCAAGTATATTACTTATTTTTAAAAATCTGGCTTTTGTTTTCTCTGCTAAAACCAAGCAATGCCCACCCTTACTTTGAAAATTATCAAGGTTAACCAAAGATTCCTTAAACTACTGTCAGATATTTTCACAAATTGAAAACATAAATAGAGATGTATAAACAAATCTTCATCCATGAAGTTGAATATTAATCACATAGAAATATTTGGATGACATCAGCCTCATGGCTTGTTGGTAACCTAATGTGAAAAGATTTTTATCTCAGGTCCTAGGTTCCAGTCTGAAATTTCATTCTCTATGGCAATACTGGTTACACAAATGACCACAAACAAAATCATCTAATTATTAAAATCATTATCACTTTGAGAAAACTAATAGTTCCCTTTTAGAGTACCAAATAGAATTTCCCCACATTTATTTCTGAGACTATTTCCCCAAATGTTACATTTTTTTAAAAGTATGACACTAAAAAAAAATTCATAATGAAAAAGTCAAGTCTCCTGAAATATGGAGATTTTGTACTTAAGTTTTATATCTGCCAGTTTTCTATCTCCCATAGCCATCCAAAAATTTTTTTGATTTGATGAAATGAAAGCAAGTGGATTGAGAATGTTAACAGGTATTGATCAAGGAAATCTGGAATAGGAACATAATCAACCAGAAAATACTTAAATATTTCAGTGGTAGGGAGCACTAGGGCTGTTTCGATATCTGATTAAGGAAACTTGTTTTTCTTCTTTTTAATTGAAGCTGCCCATATTTTGGTGTCTTTATTTTAAAATTCATTTTACAGTTTCAAGAGAACTTACTTGTGTTTGCCTTGTTTTCCTGGATTGAGTTGAACAACTTTTCTTTTAGGAGTGGGACACGTGTGTTTTTGGAAGTTTAAATGTTGATTTGGGGGTTCTGTTTGCTTGCTTTTGGTTTTCTTTTGCTTTTTGGTGGGTTGTTTCTTTTCTACATGCAGACCTAAATTTTATTTTTGCTTCTAAGCAATGACCTTGTATGTTTCCTAAGGAGTACCAGAGCTTTGCCATCTTACGAGTCCATCCCCATGAAGAAATAGACTGCAGGTGCAGGCTATCTTATTTTTTATAGTGTGATAGATTTATTTCATCAACATATATTGACTGCCCTCTCAGCTCATAGGTAGTCTGACATCCCTAGGATCAGGCACCATGCTTAGTGTGGGTACAGAAATAGTATTATTTCGTTTGTTAGCAAATCGATTCACCTAAATAAAAATCTTTCTAAATTATGAAGTCCTCCTCCAATAACATCTATTTCTTGATCTCAAGAAACTTGTGTTCAGGACATCGATCTCTTAGGAGGCTCCTTTTGGCACTACTGGGAAGGTTGGTATGCCTTTCAAGATGAGCAGTGTTTCTTCAAGTGGGTGATAGCGCCCCCTGTGAAGTGGTGGTCGTGGTGGGGGCACTGGAATGATCCCAGGAGTGCTGTAAAAGCAGATGCCTACACTTTATCCTGGATTAGGACTCTAGTATATGCTTTTGATTGCCCGGTGGGTGGGGGTGGGGTGGCGCTAAGTAATTTTCTTTCTTTTCTTTTCTTTTTTTTTCTGGAAAAGGGGCAGGAGGCAAAATACGTTTGGGAACAAAATATGTATGAACTAGAGAAAGAAGTCATGGTGAAAGGGCCACTTTGTGGAACAGCAGTAGCGGGGAGAGTACACATGCATTCCCTGCAAAGCTTTGTCTGATTCACAGTAGACGCGTCATGTCTTTGCCAAAGCTAGGGTTTAAAGATTTTGGTTTAAATCTAAGTTTCTGCTTGTATTTTGTGAAACAATGTTCAGTGGAAAAACCCTGATTTACAATATGATGTAAATTCAAAATTATGTATTGCAAACTTGTTTATACTTATTTCCAACCCAGGTTATGAAGATCCATTTTAAAGCAAAATGGGGGGAAAATCCAATACAGAATTCTCCTTTTGGAGACTTCCAACAAATAAAAGCAGATTTTGTGTCATTGTATTTGGCCTTTGTCTCTGGTCTATTTCTTTATGTACTTTTCAGGTAAATATTAGGACTGTCGACTTACAGCCTTGGGTTTGTAAATATGCCAGTTGAGAGATCTAAATGTTCATAGTGTTGTTTACCAGGAAGAGGAAGTGTACTTAAGATAATGTTATTTATTGAGATACAAAAGGCTTCTACATAAATGCAATGAAAAAAATGCTAGTAGTTTCTTGTACTTATATGATTTTTTTTCTTTTGCTTCTCATGGAAATGTTTGTACTTTTTTATCATTGTCTTTTATGAAATATAATGTTGTAAAGACTTTGTGTGATGATGTAATTATTTTCTCACAAGAACTTTTTTTGGGTGCGATCCGAGTTTCTTGGTTTGCTTTTGTGCTGGTTTTTGTAGGTTTTCAGTAAATCGATGAGTATCTTGGTCAACACCCAGGTTGCAACCTACAGAGATGACAACAACATCTATTTCTTCAACAGCGTCATTTCAGGACACTTAGGGATCACTTCACAGCGTTTACCTAAAAGAGACATGGCAATATGTGGATATTTCCACTGATACAGTTAGTAATCTATTACTAGGTAAAAAGAATATTTAAAGAATATGAAAAATAATATTTAAGAATTCAGTTTTAGCATTCACTTTCTTCTCCCTGCGCAATTTCAGCATCCTATTTTTTCAGGTACCAATTAATGATGAAGATGTTGAAAGCAAACAGTCTTCTCTCAGAGATACCTAGATTGTGAGATCTTGACCTTTATCAGTTTAAATTATTTGTGTATTGAACTGAGTATTATTATGTATAGGAACATTGTCTAAAGCACAGACAAATCAACATCATAAAACTTAGCTTCGTCTGCACCAATTTCTTACCTATTAATGTGTCTGTGATGAAACGTGCTCACTCAACTTAATGATGTTACATATTTTGTGCTCTGTCTTTAAATACATGGATCCAAAATTGTGGAGCTACCCCAGGCCCAAATTGTTTATTATTTGGAGAAGGTTGCTTTTCAGGAGCATGTTCCACATTCCTCTTGATTTCTGTGACTTTAGAAAAGAGAGATTTGTCACTCATCTGTACTTCAATTAAAAGAAAAAATATGAGTAGAAAAAGAAAAAAAGTGTCTTTCCCAACTCTTCCTTAGAACATAATCGATGGTTCTGAATTTCATTGGTAACTAAATCCTACCAATCCCATGAATTTCAGTTTTGTGCTCTGAAGGATTCCAGATATAGTCAGATTTAATCTTTCAAATGGTTTTAAATTTTGCACATGTAACTGATAATGTGAAAATATGAAGAACTATCTACTTACTGTACAATGAGGTGCTCAATTGTGTTTTATGCAAACATTAGCTTTATACCTCACCGGTATAGTGTTTTATATTTCACAAATAGAAGGCCAACAGCATCTTGGTAGGCGAAACGTACGCAGGCATAGACGGTGACAGTGAGTCTGGTTTGAGTGTGGGCAGAGAGTAACAGCTCGAACACTACCTTTCTGCAGAGTAATCCCGATGATTGAGCCTTTGCCATGGAGTTCATGGACTTGCAGTTAACTTTTAGAGGGTTGGATCAAACGTGGAGGTTAGAAGCAATGATTCTGAAATCTGACCGATCTGAGTTTGAATTCAGGCATCTCTTCTCACTCATGGTGAGACCTCAGCAGATTTGTAAACCTCTGCCTTCTGCAATGTCTTGATCTTACAGTTGAGAATGAGTGATTATTCAAGAGTCATTGAATTGTATAAATACGCAAACCCAATCCCAGCTGGAGCACATAGCCCACCTGACATACTGAACAGAAACTCATTTGAAGTCACTTTTTAATTTTGAAGCTTCTCCTTTTTAATTAATCATTTTATTGGAGGGCTCTTAGAAATTTACAACAATCCATCATTCAGTAGTATTAAGCACACTTGTATATATGTTGTCATCAACATTTCCAAAACAATTTCTTTCTACTTGAGTCCTTTGTATCAGCTCCCACCTTTTTCTCCTCCTGCCCTGGTGAATCCTTGATCAATTATTTGTTATTATTTTGTGTCTTACGCTGTTGTCTCCCTTCGCACACATTTCTGTTATTTGTCATCCTTGGGTGAGGGGGGACGGTATGTATCAGTGATGTGTACCCCCTTTCTCCTCCACCCTCCATCACCACCCCCTGCTTCCACCATCCTCCTACCCTCATGATATCGCTACTCCCACTACTGTTCCTGAGGGTTTTATCTGTTCTGAATTCCATGTATGGAGAGCTTTTAACTGTACCAATATGTGTACTTGGGTCTAACCGGATTTGTAAGGTAGAACTGGGTCATGGTAGTGGGGGGAGGTAGTCGGTGCTATATTGAATCATCCCTTCCTTGTAACCCTTCTGTGGAGGAATGTCCAGTTGTCTATAGATGGGCCTTGGGTCCCCACTTTTTCTTTCTTGAGAATTGCCTTATCATATTGAAAGGCGGATTCATCAATTCTTAACAGCCTGCATGTGATAAAACACATAAAGGATGAAACTGATAAAAGTGCACAATTCAAGTCCACAGTACCAGCAACGAGTGGAATCGGAGAAAAACGGATCAGGGCTTCATTTCCTCAGAGCTGGAACGCTCTGCTTGTGGATGCTTTCAGCAACCTGAAGCCTCACTTAGTCGTACAACTGAGGAAGTTAAAGTGTACGCTGTGTGCCTCAACTCCAGCCAGGTTGTTGTCTCTGCTTGGGTTTTGGACTTCCCCTTTCCACCCACCCCCTTCCCTTTCTTCTTCCTCTGCTTTCTCTTCTTCCCTTCTCCCTGATCAGTGCTCACTTTTTAGGACCACGTTCTAGCACTGTTCACTGAAGGGTTCTGCAGTCATGGAAATGCCCTGTCTGGGACATCCACATTGACAGTGGAGGCCACTCGCCACGTGTGGTTGTGAGCACTTGTGATATGCTGAGCGTGACTGAGGAACTGGAATCCCAAATGTTTTAATTTTAACTTAAAGGGCCATGTTCTGACTGGGCTCATAATTGATGGCCCCAGATAGAATGGAAGAAAATGTGCACAAAACTAAATTTTTATTTTTTAAAAAAGGGCAGACCTACTGGGCCAGTTGAGAGTGCAAAGGACTCCTTCAGACTGTCAATCTGAGATAGTGTAAACCTTGAACCCAAACTCTCCCCTTAACCTTTAGTGAAATAGCACAGTGATGCACAGAACAAAAGTACCCATGAGAATGGAGCCCTAGTGTGGCAAGACCACGGCATGAGGCCAGAGGCTCAACATTTTCAATAAAGATGAGTGGACTGCAAGCGGAACTACTAGCAGAAAATATGGACACAGCAAAAACGCAATCATGCTGCTGAACAATTTATGTGGAGATGGTCAAAATGGAAGCCAGCTCTGTGTGAGCTTCGACTACACATGTTTTTTACATTGCAAAGTAAAAGGGCAGGGTTTCCTGCAGCATGTCCTTGTACACCTCTAATTCCGGCCAACAGTGGGATGTACACTGGAAACTCACAAGCCCTACCTTTAGCTCAAAATTCTGAGTGCCTGGTCATCTCCATCTATTGGACCATAGACACTGCAAATCCTATGTCCTGAACCGAATGTATCATGTACCATTACAAAACCTGTTCTTCCTCAAGGAACAAGTTTTTATGTAAGTCATTCTCCCCTCTGAACAGTCAACATTAACTTCACCTTCTACGTATCTCCAGTCCATCTGTTCTTCGGATTCCACAACTTTCCACTTCCTACCCCGTTTATTTACTACAAGGATGTGCCTTAACCCCTCTCCCATGTTGCTAAGAATTCTGTCTTCTGTACTGCTTCTGCCTGGCTTAACATCTTTTTGTGGCTCTCCCTTGATCCCACTGTGTACAAATATGGTCCAAGCATTTCTGCTTCTTAAACCAGGGACTCTACACTATGAGAATTCTGCTTGCATGGACATTGGCTCTCCACTCAAGTACTCCTTCAATGCAAGAACACTTTGTTCTATTAAACTGGTATTCCATGATGCTTACCTTCCTGACACAATTGCTGAAGACAAAGTGGTAGCATAAGCAAATGTGGTGAAAAAGCTGATGGAACCTGGCGTTCAAAAGATATAGCCACTGGAGTCTTAAAGACTTGAAGATGAACAAGCAGCCATCTAGCTCAGAAGCAACAAAGCCCACATGGTAGAAGCACACCAGCCTGTGTGATCACGAGGTGTTAAAGGGATCAGATATCAGGCATCAAAGAACAAAAAAATCATATCATTGTGAATGAGATGACCCAAAGCCCATCTGTAGGCAACTGGACATCCCCTTACATAAGGGTCACAGGGAGGAGACAAGCCAGTCAGGGTGCAGTGTAGCAAAAAAAAAACCCCAAAAACCCAACTTTCCCCTAGTTCTTTAATGTTTCCCCTCACTCATGATCCCAATTCTACCTTACAAGTCTGTCTAGACAAGAGGATGTACACTGGTACAGATAGGAACTGGAAACACCAGGAATCCAAGACAGATGATCCCTTCAGGATCAGTGGGGAGAGTGGCGATACTGGGAAGGTGGGGTAGAAAGGGGGAACCGATGACAAGGATCTACATATAAGCTCCTCTCTGGGGCTGGAAAACAGAAAAGTGGGTGAAGGGAGACATTGGACAGTGTAAGACATGACAAAATAATAGTTTATAAATTATCAGGGGTTCGTGAGGGAGTGGGGGTTGGGAGGGAGGGGAAAAATGAGCTGATACCAAGGGCTAAAGTAGAAAAATATTTTGGGAATGATGACAACAAATATACAAATGTGCTTGACACCATGGATTTATGTGTGGATTGTGATAAGAGTTGTACTAGCCCCCAATAAAATGGTTTTATAAAATTCTGCTTGATCTCTGTAATACTTATGCCTCATCTCTCAATTTATTTTACCACCTGTGAGCTAATTCCAGTGACACGGGACATGCTCCCCTGCTTGGTTGACCACCTTTCCAACCTTCATCCATCCAAGGATTTATTACAGATCTCTTAAGACTCAGTAGACCCTTCTGGAAGCCTTACCTGACTGACCCAAGTAAAATTTGACCCTCACTTTTTTGTATCTCTTCCTTACAGAACATAAACCCAATTAAAATATGTCTTGTATGACTGCGTTTATACATTTTTAAAAAGATCATTTGCATAAAATTCACCTAATATGATTTAATCAACCATATCAAGAAGAATCATCATCACAATCAATTTCGTGACATTTTATTTCTTGTACTCATGGTTAATTCCTCATTTTCCCGCAACTTTCCCTGCCATGCCCCTAGCTAATTATTAACCCAATTGCTATCCCTATAGTTCCAGCAATCCTGGATTTTGTATGCAGATAATCAGAAAACTCAAGAAGCAAGCAAGAAAAAACCCAAAAACCTCCATTGAAAAGAAAGCAGAAAATATTAAAAATGGAAACAACTTTAAAATAGGTTTAAAAGGAGATCAAATGATAAGATGTTACTTTTTAACAAAATCTGCTTCTGCAACAATCAACTTTACAATGCCTTCTCTCTGATGGCCAAGCTGGACTACAATCAGAGGAGCTTCACCAGAGACTTAATTCATGTGGGGACCCTGCAAATGGAATTTGGGCTTCCACTGTCATCTGTAGCCTTCTGCAAACCAGGCCTTCATAATTCAAGCTCTGATACCATTCCCTCCTCAGTTTTTAATTTTATTATTTGCCACCCTTGGATCATACAGGCTGGTGTGCTTCTTCCATGTAGCCTTAGTTGATGCCTTACTTAAATGACTTGTCTTTAAGACCCCAGGGGCTTTTCTTTCTGATAGCCAGGCAGCGCCTTGTTTCTACAGCACACTTTGCGAGAGCACCCATATCTTCAGTGATCTGATCATGAAGGTGAGTGTCGAATAGGGCCATGTAATAAGAACTGATTGTTCTTAGATTGAGGTTAGAATTAAGTGCAAGCCCAAAATTCATTCACATAGCTATGGACTATTTGTGTCTCTGGTTCACTGTAGAGATGTCATTATCATTTTTAATAGAGACATGAATTATCCCCCTGGGACTTAAGGCAGTTCTGTTCATAGTGTCATTAATTTAGCCAATGGTATAGGTTTTAAAGCATTGAGAAAAGGAAATTATACAACAATAGGCAAACTTCAGACTGTAATACATTAGTTGTTGGCTTGTACAGATTAAACTCTTAAGTGGGCACTATTTACATGAACAATAAGGGCTGTAAGAGATCAAAACTTTCAGTAACACATTAACAAAGACAGAACCATGCCTACCAGAATAATGCATATCATCAGAAAGCAAGGAGGGCATTAAAATGATAAATATATGGTCGTCCCGGATGACCACCCCTTGGGCTTTCTGAAAGCATAAGCCAAGTCCTACAACCACCAATTCCATGACCTTGGGCTAGCAGTCAGCCTTAAATTTCAGTCTTAATTCAAGAAAGCATGTCGGTATCTCAAATCCGCTGCTGGTGAGTTTGAGGTATGAGATAGTTTATTGTGCCACCCTGGCCAATAGACGCAAGCGGGATTAATTGAAGGGCGGAGAGAAATAGCTTGGTGAGCCTCACCTTCCTTGTCTCGCTCTTTGATCATCGGACCAGTGTGCGGCTGCCTTGCTTGTTCTGTGCCTCCATTTACAGGCTACACTACCTGTGGGGACACCTAGCCTGTGAACTGTGTCGCTGTAAGTTGAGGTCCCTTTAAGTCCACATGATTGGAATGTACATCTCTGGAGCGGGGGACTGATGGTTGGTCACCTGGCTGACGGTTGGTGACCTGCCTTACTGTTTGCTGCTTGTGCTGGGATAGCCTAGCTCTCTCTACAGAGGACTGTGGCCCTCAAGACTTAAAGGACTGCCAGTGTCGCACAACTCTCTCAGGGGAGTGAATTGCACTGAGCCGTTTGTACTGCTTTATAATTTAACTGTTCATTTCTTGTATTATATATCTATCAGTATATAACTTAACAGTTAATTTCTTGTGTTATATATCTATCTTTATAAATATATATATATTTGTATAATTACTAACAATCTGGTTTTGTCTCTCTAGAGAACCCTGTCTAATACATTTTGGCAACAGGAGTGCTTCTAGAGAACGAAAACCATAAATATGGGCTTCTTAAATTGATTAGTCTTAACAGCATTAATAATGCTACTACTTCAACACCCCAAAGCATGGATAAGTCTGCTACTTTTACTAATCAGTGGTGTGAAATAGCAAAAATAATACCTAAAGTAGCACCACTGATAGATGAGATGCTGGTTAAAGGAGAGGCTGAGTGATCGTATGTTTGATATTTTCCAGGAGTTTTGTAAGGAGGACAAGTATAAGGAAGCTGGTTGGCTGGTCCTTCTTACAATGGAAAGTATGGTTAAGGAGAGGGATGGTCTCAGAGCCTCAAAAGCACGCCTCAGGTGCAGACTAACCGATTTGAAAGCTTCCATCTGTGACACAAAGGAGAGCCTTTTCTCCTCTAGTAATAGACCTGACATTGCTGAGAACCAGGTCCAGAGTTCATTATAGGAGTGGCTGAATTACAATGGCAGCTGAATTGCAGATCTAGAGCAGTGTCTGAAACCAAAGTAAGGGCATTGACTGGGAAAAGTTGGGACCCTGAAACATGTGATGGGAACGTATGGGCTGATGATCCAGAAGAGGAGGATATTGAACTCTTAGAAATAATCGACTCACCCCAGTCAATAGATCCACCCCTCCCAGCTGAAAGTATTAATTTACAATCCACACCTGAGCAGATTAGCCAAACTATTCAAGTTGATATGCCAGGTGGGGCTGCATCAGGAGCATTGCCTGAGGGAGATGCCTCACAAGATATTGCTGAGCGCACCAAGGAAACACCCTCACCACCGCTAGACCTGTCACTAAAATCACGTCAAAGAAAGCTCCTAAAGGTGAGGTTGAGATGATTACCCAAGAAGAAGCACTCTATTCTCACAAATATTTGCTTGAGTTTTCAAATACGTACAAGCAGAAGCCTAGGGAATATCCCTGGGAATGGTTACTAAGGGTGTGGGATACCGGTACACGAAATGTAATATTGGACCGGTCTGAGTTTCTGTTTATGGGACCCCTAAGCACAGATTCTTCTTTCAATGTGTCTGCTAGAGAGGCTAAGAGAGGATCTAATTCTTTATTTGGTTGGTTCAATGAAGCATGGACTGCCAGATGGCCTACATTAGACCAACTTGAAGTACCTGACCTACCTTGGTACACTGTAGAGGAAGGCATCCAAAAACTTAGGGAAATTGGTATGTTAGAATGGATCTATCAAGATATTCCCATAGACCCAAAAAGGATGTCCTGAGGACATACCCTTTACCACAACCATAAGGAATAAGTTTGTGAAGTGGGCCCCAGCCTCTCTCAAGGCTCCTGTAATTGCTATTTTATGTGCACCAGGATTAACAGTGGGCACTGCCCTAAGCAAACTCCGACATTTGCCCACAATGGGGCTGATTGGTCCCCGTGATGGTAGAGGGCAGGTGTCAGCACTGAATCAATAGAGACAGGGTAGGCGTGGTTATAACAGACAACAAGGTTTCAATAGTAATCAAAGCAACCTGTCTGATATGGAATTATGGCATTGGCTACTTAGCCATGGTGTCTCTAGGAATGAAATAGATGGGAAACCTACTAAATATTTACGTGATCTATACAGGCGGAAGAATGGTAGATCAGGTGAACAGCAGAATAGACCGTCATGAACACTCAATCAGTTCCAACACCTGAGCCAGTTACAGATCCACAACCCCTTGAATGAGGGGGAGGCCGGGTCCCTTTGAAGGAGGACCCTGCTACGTCACTGAAAGTCTATACTGTTAGTCTTCTAGCCTTCCCCAAAGGGCCCTGCGGCCTTTCACAACAGTGACTGTTCATTTAGAGAAAGGAAACAATGAAACTTTTCGGAGATCACTGGACACTGGCTCAGAATTGACACTAATTCTAGGGGACCCAAAGTGTTTCAAAGGCCCACCAGTCAGAGTGGGGGCTTATGGGGGTCAAGTTCTCAATGGAGTTTTAGCTCAGGTACACCTCACTGTGGGTCCCAGTTCCAGAATGCATCATTGGAATAGACATACTTAGTAACTGGCAGAATACCCATATTGGATCCCTGAAATGTGGAATAAGGGTTATCATGGTAGGAAAGGCCAAGTGGACACCATTAGAACTGCCATTGTTTAGGAAAATAGTAAACCAAAAGCAGTACCGCATTCCTGGAGGGATTGCATAGATCAGTGCCACCATCAAAGACTTGAAAGATGCAGGGGTGGTGATTCCTACTACATCCCCATTTTACTCACCTACTTGGCCTGTAAAGAAGACAGATGAATCCTGGAGGATGACAGTGGATTATCGTAATTTGACCACGTGTTGATGCCAATTGCAACTGCCGTTCCAGATGTGATTTCATTGCTTGAGTGAATTAATGCTTCTCCTTATACTTGGTATGCAGCTATTGATCTGGCTAATGCCTTCTTCTCAATACCAGTCTTGAAGGACGACCAGAAGTAGTTTGCCTTCACCTGGCAGAGGCAACAATATACTTTCACAACTCTCCCCCCAGGGGTACATCAACTCTTCTACCCTGTGCCATAATTTAGTCTGAAGGGACCTTGACCAACTGTCTATTCCACAAAATGTCACACTGGTCCATTATACTGATGACTTTATGCTTATTTGACCCACTAAGGAGGATATATCAAAGAGTCTAGATTCATTGGTACAATATCTGTGTACAAGAGGTTAGGAAATTAACCCAATGAAAATTCAGGCACCCTCCACCTCAGTAAAATTTTTAGGGGTCCAGTGGTTTGGGGCATGTCGAGATATTCCTACTAAAGTGAAGGCTAAGCTATTGCATTTAGCGTCCCCAATGACTAAAGAAGAGGCACATCCCCTAGTGGGCCTCTTCGGATTTTGGAGACAACATATCCCTCACTAGGGTATCCTACTTAGACCTATTTATCAAGTGACACGAAAAGCCTCCACTTTTGAGTGGGGCCCAGAACAAAAAAAGGCTCTTCAACAGGTTCAGGCTGCCGTGCAAGCTGTTTTGCCACTGGGACCATATGACCCAGCTGACCCAATGGTGCTAGAGGTGTCAGTTGTAGATAAAGATGCAGTGTGGAGTCTTTGGCAGAACCCTATTGGTGAATCACAGCATAGACCATTGGGATTTTGGAGTAAAGTCCTGCCATCCTCTGCAGACACCTAGTCCCCCTTTGAAAAACAGCTGTTTGCCTGTTCCTGGGCCTTGGTGGAGACTGAAGTTCACACCATGGGGCACCAAGTCATCATGAGGCCTGAACTACCTATCATGAACTGGGTATTGTCTGACCCACGGAATCATAAAGTTGGACGTGCGTAGCAACACTCCATTGTTAAATGGAAGTGGTATATATGAGATTGGGCCAAAGCAGGACCTGAAGGGACAAGTAAGCTGCATGAAGAAGTGGCCCAAATGCCCACAGTCTCCACTCCTGTCACATTACCTTCTTTCTCCCAGTCTGCACCTATGGCCTCCTGGGGAGTTCCTTATCATACTTTAACTGAAGACCAAAAAAGTTATGCTTGGTTTACGGATGGCTCTGCACGATATGCAGGTGCCACTCATAAGTGGACAGCAGCAGCACTATAGCCTCTTTCTGGGATCTCCCTAAAGGACAGTGGCGAAGGGAAATCTTCCCAATGGGCAGAACTTCGAGCAGTTCACCTGGCCGTTCAGTTTGCGTATAAGGAAAAATGGGCAGATATGAGATTGATTCATGGGCTGTGGCTAATGGCTTGACTGAATGGTCAGGGAATTGGAAGGACCATGATTGGAAAATTGGTGACAAGGAGGTGTGGGGAAGAGGTATGTGGATAGACCTCTCTGAATGGGCCAAGAAAGTAAAGGTAATTGTATCTCACGTGAATGCTCACCAAAGGATTATCTCTGAAGAGGAGGACTTTAATAATCAAGTGGATAAGATGACACGTGCTATGGAGACAGGTCCTCCTCTTTTCTCTGCCACTCCTGTTATCACCCAATGGGCACATGAACAAAGTGGATGTGGTGGCAAGGATGGAGGTTATGCATGGGCACAGTAACATGGACTTCCACTCACCAAGGCTGATTTGGCCACTGCTACTGCCGAGTGCCCCATTTGCCAGCAGCAGAAACCAACATTAAGTCCAAGATATGGGACTATTCCTCAGGGAGATCATTCAGCAACTTGGTGGCAGGTTGATTACATAGGACCACTTCCATCATGGAGGGGACAGCGTTTTGTTCTTACTGGAATAGACACCTACTCTGGGTATGGATTTGCCTTCCCTGCACGTGATGCTTCTGCCAAAACTACTATTCGTGGACTTATAGAATGCCTCATCCACCAGCATGGCATCCCACATAGCATTGCTTCAGATCAAGGAACTCACTTCACAGCAAATACAGTGCGGCAATGGGCCCATTCCCATGGAATCCACTGGTCGTATCATGTTCCTCATCATCCTGAAGCTGCTGACTTGATAGAACGATGGAATTGACTCCTAAAGACACAATTATGGTGCCAACTAGGTGGCAACAACTTGCGGGGCTGGAGCAATGTTCTCCTGGAAGCTGTATACGCTCTCAACCAGCAGCCAATATATGGTGCTGTGTCTCCAATAACTAGAATTCATGAGTCCAGGAACCAACGGGTGGAAACTGGAGTGGCACCACTCACTATTACTCCTAGTGATCCACTTGCATTTTTGCTTCCTGTCCCAGCAACCCTGTGTTCCTCAGGCCTGGAGGTCCTGGTCCTGAAGGAAGGAACTCTCCCACCTGGAAACACAGCACTGATTCCACTGAACTGGCAGCTGAGAATGCCCCCTGGTCACTTTGGGCTTCTCATGTCTTTGGATCAACAGGTCAGGAAGGGTGTCAGTGTACTAAGTGGTGTGATTGATCCTGATTACCAAGGAGAAATTGGACTGGTGTTACATAATGGAGGTAAAGAAGAATTTGACTAGAATCCAGGAGATCTCATAGGCCGACTCTTAGTGCTACCATACCCTGTGATTAAAGTAAATGGTAAATTACAGCAACCCAATCCTGACAGGACTTATAATGACCCAGACCCCTCAGGTCACCCCACCAGGCAAACAACCATGGCCAGCTGAGGTGCTTGCTGAGGGCAAAGGTAATACAGAATGGGTAGTAGAAGAAGGTAGTTCTACCTATCAATTACGACCACGTGATCAATTGCAAATGTGAGGTTTGTAATTGTCAATGTATTTTCTTTTTATGTGCTTATTGCATATCTTTCCTTTGTTGAGGTATGATATATCAAATACACTTGGACTCAGTGTGTTTTCATTTATATGTATGATAGATGATTGATGATAAGTGTAAGTGTGATTTCGTCAATGTCCAGAAATTATATAAGTATATATGGCTAAAGAATTGTGTACAGGTGCCAGGTTGGCAAGGGGTGGATTGAGATAGTTTATTGTGCCAGCCTGGTCGATAAACACAAGTGGGATTAATTGAAAGGTGGAGAGATAAATAGCTTGGTGAGCCTCACCTTTCTTGTCTCTCACTCTTTGATCATCGGAACAGTGTGGGGCTGCCTTGCGTGTTCTCTGCCTCGATTTACAGGCTACACTACCTGTGGGACCCTTCACCCATGGACTGTGTCGCTGTAAGTTGAGGTCCCTTTAAGACCACACAATTGGAATGTACATCTCTGGAGCTGGGGACTGATGGTTGGTGACCTGCTTTGCTTTTTGCTGCCTGTGCTGGTATAGCTTAGCTCTCTCTACAGAGGACTACCTGGTGGCCCTCAAGACTTAAAGGATTGCCAGTGTCCCATAACTCTCTCATGGGAGTGAGTTACACTGAGCTATTTGTACTGCTTTATAATTTAACTGTTCATTTCTTGTATTATATATCTATCTGTATATAATTTAACAGTTCATTTCTTGTGTTATATATCTATCTTTATATATATATATAACTAGAAATCTGGTTTTGTCTCTCTAGAGAACCCTGTCTAACACAAGGTAAAGCCCAGTTTGCTTAGTGGGGTTTCCACATGTAATCCTGCTAGGGAAGCCTGTGAATGACAGAGTGTAAAATCTCAGTAGTCTATAGCACAGGGTCTCAATCATCAAGGGCTGGTTCATTTATACTTTTATATAGTTAGACATTTGAACCATGTAGCAAAACAGAAAAATTTAAAAGCAAACTCTAAACAGTTATTTTTAAACAAAAACAAAAATTTGACACTTTTTTCAACAAAATAATGTTTAACTAAGTTATTCTCAAAGATTAACATAGCAAAAAGTCAAGGAAACTTTGATTTGTGTTTGACCAGTGTTTTGCTTTTGATTTTTAGAGAGGCTTTAAATTTTTTCCTCTTCCTCCTTTTTTTAACTTCCTTTTACTCCTTTTTTTTTTTTTTAAAGTACAACACGCTTTGTAGTGTAAAGGTGAGAAAGGTCTACTCCTGTGCCATCTCATCTGGGAGTCCTGGGGTTACAAACTGCATGGACTTGGCTGCAAAAGGACGGTTGGTTGTTTGATTTCACACAGCAACTTCATGGCAGGAAGACGTGGTGATCCTCTCCCATTAGAACATGATGGAGGGAACGCTGGGGCAGCTCCACTGTGCCCCACAAAGCCACTATGAGTGGAAATCAACTTGATGGCACCTAACAACTGGGACCGTACCAGAGAATTGGGAAGCGCTGCCCATGTACCTCTCCTAGACCATTTCCCTTAAGCCCTCTCTCTCTCAGTGAGGAATGTCACACATTTTGCCCTGTTCTGGGACTTCATTTCCTGACCAGGGCATTGAAAATAGCCCAGAGAATGGCAATCATTAAAATAACCTCACTACCAATGAGTTGATGCTGACTCCCAGTGGCCCTACAGAACGGGGTGGAACTGCCCCCGTGAGTTTCCAATGTGCAGGAGTAGAGAGCCCATCTTTCTCCTTAGGAGTGCCTCAGGGTTTTGAACTGATGACTTTGCAGTTAGTGGCCCAGCATGTAACTTCCACACCACCAGGGCTGTCTAGTCCAGAGAAAGACCGCAATAGGCAAGGGAGAGCCAGTCAGATTTCTTCATGAATTTGAAGCGACACAGAGAGGAGTCAACTCCAAGGAGTTAACTTGGGGAGCCAAAGATCGTTGAGCCTGGGTCTGAGTTTTCTTCCATATGGTTAAGTCAATGGTTTACAGAGAGACTAGTGAAGAGGACTCAGCATGACATCATTGCCCAGGGAAAGAGAAAGAACGTTCACTCATAAGGGCCTGAGGGCTCTTTAGACCCAGTTCCTTCTCTGCTGTGGCCCAGCTGTCCTCCCTACCTTTGAGTTGCACGTGACACATATGCATGTTTAAATAAATGCTTCGCCATTTAAATGAGTTGGCCTGTTTCTAAAATAAAATAACCTCTACTTGGTAATCGGTAAATTCCATTTCCCTTTTGACAATCAAAATAAATTTTGATTATGTGGATCCTTGTGGTAAGCTGTTCAGACTCAGATTACAGGGTCTAAAGAAATCCATCCCTATTAGAGTAATGATGTCTTTTAGAATAAAAATAATTTCTTTTGTATTTTCCTATGGCCATTAATGAGTATGTGGTAAATGAAACCTTTGTCTGTGGTAGTCCTTAGAAGATGAGTTCATTGTTCTCATACTTTTCACTAATACAACAGAATGTAGAACAATATTTCTGAAAGTGGGCAATATGGCCCCTGAGGGATGCCAGTACAATCCAGGGGGGCTGCAAAAGCAGATGCCACACTTGATCCTGGATTATGGGCTATAGAGCAAATGTTTTTAATTGGGTGGGGCGCTGAGTCATTATTCTTTAAATGGTGCTGTAGATCAAATGAGTTTGGAAACCTGTGATGTAGATAAATTCTTAAGTAGGATACCAGTGACATTACAGGGAGTTGTGGACCGCCCTGGATGATACTCAGAAGGGTGACAACAAAATGACTGTCTATAAGATTTTTGTGTAGTGTTTCCCCAGAAATGTATCATTTTTTTAAATAAAAATGTCCCTGAGGTTAGTTATAACAAAAACAAACAAACATTTTTTTTTTTTGTAAACTCAGCTTATATGTGTCAGTCAACCTACAGGGCTAAAACTGTGCTAATTTACTTCTTGAACCTTCTGGGAGCCTTGGTGGTGAAGTGGTTATGAGTTGGGCTGAAGGCTGCATAATGGGCAGCTCAAAACAAACAGTAGCTCTGAGGAAGACTGAGCTTTCTACTTCTGTCAATAGTTACACTCTCAAAAACCCACAGAGGGTCACTATGAGTCAGCATTGTCTGAATGGCAGTGAGAATTTGGATTGTGCTCCAGTCAAAGTTGTCATTGTTACCTAATTACCATTTGAATTAAATGGTTTTGTCTAAATATCCTATGAGCATGCTCTCTTGTTTTAGTTGCGCCTGTTTTTTGGGGCTACAATTTATGGTAATAAGCATTTATCATCCTCTATTTGTTTTGAGAATGAACTAAATTAATTAAAAGAGAAAGATAAAAACAAGGCTTACACGCATATACTAACAACATTGTAACTATTAATACTGCAATTTAATGTAGACAGATTTTATAACATTATATTGTCATTAGTAGTCATCGTGTAATCAAAGAAATATTCCATTTATGACTATATTTATTACATATTCTATTAGAATGGATCATAAATATTGCTACAGTTCCATCGGGTTTGACACAAGCAGTGATCGGTGGGGAGGAGGGTGTTGGCACTGTGAGGAGTGACTGTGCTGTGTGATAGAAACCGTGGTGTCAATGGCAGGGGTCAGAGTGTGGCCATGAGCTTCACATAAAGTGTATTGAGCAGGTGTGGATATTCTAAAGCCATTTCCTAGAAATCTGGTCTAGAAAAAAATCTGTTGAAATCTCTGATTCAGAAGCTAATCCAAGTTTTTAAAGTAATTTTACTGGGGGTTCTTACGGCTCTTATAACAATCCATATATCAATTGTATCAGGCATATTAGTACATATGTTGCTATCATTATTTTATAAACATTTACTTTCTATTTGAGCCCTTGGTATCAGCTCCTCTTTTTTCCCTCCCTCCAACCCACGCACTCTTGTGACCTTTTAATAAATTATAAATTATTATTATTTTCATCTCTTACACTAACTGCTGTCTCCCTTCCCCCACGGTTTCTGTTGCTCTTCCCCATAGGGGGTGCGGTGTGGTTATATGTCAATCATTGCAATAGGTTCCCCTTCCTCCCTTCAACTCCCCACCTTCCCCT
The DNA here is from genome assembly GCF_050624435.1 of Tenrec ecaudatus. NCBI lineage: Eukaryota > Metazoa > Chordata > Mammalia > Afrosoricida > Tenrecidae > Tenrec > Tenrec ecaudatus. The sequence continues at coordinate 44,560,486 of NC_134544.1, forward strand.
TACCCTCCTGGTATGGCTACTCCCATTTCTATTCCTGAGGGGTGTATCTGACCAAGATTCCATGTGTCGAGAGCTCATATCTGTACCAGTGTACATGCTCCCCTAGTGCCATCATCTCCCCCTTTTCTTTTCCCCCTTTTTCTTGCTCCCCCACCCCTTTTCTCTTCTTTGTGTTGGAATGTCATTTACATCCTTGGGTGTGGCCTGTCCCCTGCCTGACTGCCTGTACCTCAATCCGAATGGTTTGAGATAGGTGGCTTTTCTTCTACACCTACTGTGCTGATCATACTTACCTCCGTAGACTCATGTTGTGCTTGTCCTTTTGTGATTAGCTACCTTTGCTTATTTTAAGTTCCTCCAATGCTTCCCTTGAGACAATGTGATTCATGCGATCATCCGTGTTTTGGGTGATGCATATTACTCCATTGTATATATGTGCCAGAGTTATCTAATCCACTTGGCTATTGATGGGAATTTAGGTTGTTTCCAATACTTTGTGGTTGTGAATTGCACTGCAATAAATATTGGAGCGCAGACAACTGGTCGTGATCTATTTCTTATCTCTTCTGGGGATATGCCCAGTAGAAGGATTGCTGGGTCGTAAGGTAACTCAATTTCTATTTGCTTTAAATATCGCCAGATGGCTTTCTACCGTGGCTGCATGTATCTACACAACCACCAGCAGTAAAGGAGAGTGCCTATCTTGTCACATCCTCTCCAACATTTGTTGCTCTCTGATTTGGGCTATCCTCAAGGGTATAAGGTGGATCTCGTAGTTGTTTTTAATTTGCATTTCTCTGATGGCATAGTTTGGGAACATTTTCTCATATGTTTTTTGGCCATTCAGATCTCCTCACTAGTGAAACTTCTGTTTAGACCTTTTGCCCACTTCCTCAGAGGGTTAACTGTGATCTTCTTTTTTCTGACTAGGAGGGTATTGTAGATTTTAGTAATAAGCCCTTTGTCTGTTGCTAAAAATCCTCTTCTAGTGTGTGGGTTCTCATGTTACTCTCTTGTTGAAGTTTTTTGATGCACACAGGTGTTTTATCCCTAGTATATTCCATTTGTTGATTTCAGCATCATCTGTCTGCGTGCACTTCCCTATTAGAGCTAGCCTATGCATTCCCTGAACCAAGGTCCGTACATTTGTCCCGATGCCTTCATTGATGGCCCTGATAGTTTGGGGTTTTACTTCTAGGTCTGTGATCCAACTTGAGTTTGTTCTTGTGCATGGGGTGATGTAAGGGTTGGTTTGATTTCTCTACAGGTGGATATCCATTGTTTCCAGCACCACTTGTTAAAGAGAGCATCCACCTCCCACTTGATGCTTTCGGGGCCCTTGTCAAAGAGTAGTAGTTGTCTATATCTGATGGTTTTATCTCTGGGTTTTCTGGGGTTTTTTTTCCCCCAATTGGTGTAAGTAGCTGTCATTATTCTAGTACCATGCTCTTTTGACCACTATGGCTGTATAGTAGGTGTTAAAGTCAGGTAAGGTGAGCCCTCTGACTTTGTCCTTCGTCTTGAGGAGTTCTCTGCTAATTCTGGGCTTCTTCTCTCTTCATATGAAATTGGTGGTTAGTTTTTTTTACCAATTCTTTGAAGAAGGTTGTTGGTATTTGAATCAGGATAGCATTGGGTAAGATTGTGCCTTGGGTAAGATTGACATTTTATAGTGCCCTGAGTAAGATGGACATTTTTACTATATTGGGTCTTTCACTCCATGTGCATGGGATATTCTTTCATTTATGGAGGTTGCTTTTGGTTTCCTATTGTAGGGTCCTGTCATTTTCCTTGTATAAATTTTTGGTTTGGGTTAGCTATATCCCTAGATATTTCCGTTTGTTTCTGGCTATTGTGAAGGGTACTGCCTTCTTGATCTCCTCTCCCATGGTATATAACAAACCAATAGACTTCTGTTTGTTGATCTTGTGTCCCACCACTCTTCTGCATTCCTCAATGGCTGTCAGTACTTCTGTTGTGGAATTTTTGTGGTTTGCAATGTATAGAATCATGTCATCTGCAAATAGCAATACTTTCACCTCTTCCTCTCCCAGATAGATACCTTTAATGTCCTTCCATTGCCTTATGTTGTTAGCTAGGACCTCCAGAGATGTTGAAAAGAAGTGGGGACGAATACCATTCTTGTCTGGTCCCCTTTTTCAGTGGGATTGTTTTAGTCTTTTCTCTGGTGACTCTGATGTTGGCTATTAGCTTTTCTTAAATAACTTGTATTAATTGAGAAATTTTTTATTCTTCCATTCTTATGTCCTTGAGTGTGTTAACTATGAATGGGTGTTGGATGTTTTCAAATGCTTTTTCTGCATCTATTGATATTATCATGTGATTGTTAGCCTTTTTTTTTTATCAATGTGGCAAATTATGTTGATGGGCTTTCAGATGCTAAACCATCCCTGAATTCCTGGAATGAATCACACCTGATCATGATGGATGATATGTTTTATATACTTTCATATTCTATGGGCCAATATTTTGTTAAGGGTTTTTGCATCTATGTTCATTAGAGATAGCAGTCTGTAGTTGTCTATGTCTGTGGGATCCTTGCACTGTTTGGATATCAAACTTTTACTGGCTTTGCAGAATGAGTTTGGAAGTTTGCCATCTTTTTCTATACTCTGGAATAATTTGCAGAGGGCTGGTGTCAGCTCCTCCCTGAATGCTTGGTAGAATTTTCCTTTGAAGTCATCTTATCCAGGAGCATTTTTTGTTGGTAGTTTCTTGATAACCATATCTATTTATTCTTTTGCTTTGGGTCTGTTGAGGCTCTTGACCTCTATCTGGGATAATCTAGGGAAGGATTGTTTTTCCAAGTATATGTCCATGTCTTCCACGTTGTTGAAATTCACTACAATGCAGGCTTTCATAGTACCCTGTGATTATCCTTCTAATTGTGTTGGTGTCTGTTGTGATTTCCCTTGTTTCATGCCTCACTCTGGCTATTTATATTTACTCCTTCCTTTCCTTGATGAGATTTGCCAGCGGTCTGTTCATTCTGTTGATTCTGTCAAAGAACGAGTTTTTTGCTGCATTGATGTTTTGCATTGTTCTCTTGTCTTCCCACACACTTAACTATGCCCTGATTTTTAGTATTTCTTTTCTTGGAGGGTTGATTCTGTTAATTCTGTTCTAGTTTCTGGAGGTTTCGTGATAGCATATCAGTCATAAGTCTCTCCTCCTTTTTCATAGTGCATTAATTGCTATCAAACTTCCTCTGATAATAACTTTTGCTGTATCCCATAGGTCTTGGTAAGTTGTAGACTCATTCTCATTAATTTCTAGAAACTTCCTGATTTCCTCTCTAATTGAGGCCAGTATCCATTCGTGTAGCAGAAGATTTTTATTCATTCTCCAATTGTTTGCCCTTGTTTTTCTGGCCATCCTTTTGTTGATCTCCAGTTCTATGGAGTGGTGGTCGAGAGGGACATCTGAGTGATCTCTATGTGTTTGAATTTACTCAAGCTCAACTTGGGCCCCAACATGTGGTCTGTTTTTGAAAATGAACCATGTGCACTTGAAAGGAATGTGAATGAATTTTTTTGCATTTGGATGGAGAGGTCTATAAATGTCTACCAGGTTCAGTCACCTAATTGTAGTGTTTAACTCTAGCCATTTTGCTGAACTTCTTTCCCAATGATCTATCTTTCTCTGATAGCAGTGTATTAAAGTCACCTACTATGATTTTTGAGTGTGATTTCTTTTTACATCTTTTGAAAAGTTTGAAAATTTCCGTGGGCCTCTCATTAAGCATGTATATAGTTATTATGCTTACTGTTTCCTGGTCTACTGATCCTTTTAGCATTATATAGTGCCCACTCTTGTCTCTTCTTATGGTTTGCACCTTGAGGTCAATTTTGTCGGAGATTAGGATCGCACCCTCTGCTTTTTTTTTTTTAAGTTTCCCTTTACCTGTTATATTTTCTGCCAGCCTTTTATTCTTGGTCTATTTTTGTTTGCGAGCTTAAGATGGGTGTCTTGCAGGTACCAGGTATGCTTTCTGTGCCAGTCAGCTAACCTTTGCCCTTTAATGGGTGAGTTCAGGCCATTGGCACTCAGTTATTATCACCATCTGTGGATTCATTGCTGTCATCTCATACCTTTTGTGTTAGGTGTTTTCCTCTCTCCCTTCATTTCAGTGTGCTGTGTTTATGTGGAGGGCTTTATTCTTGCCTTCTTTTCCCTCTGAGGCAATGTTATCTTGGTAATTGTTTTCCATGCATGGACTTTGGGATGGCGTTGTGGTATATGGCAGTCTCCTGCCTGTGCTTGGTGGATGTTTGTCTTCTGACCAGTGAATCAACAAAGAATTTCTGCAGGGTTGGGTGTCTTATGGCATATTCTTTGAGGTTTTTTTTCTTGTCCTGGAAGACAATTTCCTCACTGTCTATCTTAATAGATAGTTTGTCAGGACAGAGGATTCTTTAATTGGCTTTTTTTCCTTTCAACTTTCAGAAGATATTACTCCACTCTCTCCATTGGTATTTTCTGATAGGTCTGAGCATATTCTTACCTGAGCACTATTTTCTGTGACTGATTTTTCTTAACTTGGTGCTCTTAAATTTTTCTCCTTTTACTTGATGTTGGATAATTTAACATATGTGCCTTAGTGAATTCTTCCTGGGGTTTAGTCTAATTGGTGTTCTCCCAGCTTCCTGCATGAATGTCTGATTCTCATTCATTAGGGTGGGGAAGTTTCCTTCCAGGAACTCCTTTACTAATTCAGCTGTTGACTTCTTCATTTTGTCTTGTTCTGGTTGACCATTGATTTGAATATTTTTCCTCTTTATAGCATCTGTCACTGTTCTAAGATTTTTATGCCTCTTTAATTCTCTTGTTTGACTGTCTTTCCCGTTTGTTGATGTCTGCCTGATTATCCTCAAGATCCCTGGTGTGATTCTCTGTCTCGTTTTGTCTGTGATCTTGTGTTTTGCTTCTGTTATTTTATCCAATAGGCTTTGTATTTCCCTTTGATGTGTGGACTTTATCCCCTTTATCGTGCACTTAATCTCCTCCTGGTAATTGTTTTCCATGTATTGACTTTGGGATGGAGTCATTGTGTCCTTATTTTGCGTTGATTCCCTCATATATTGTATTACTTCAAGCCACATTCTGAGGGTTTCTTTTTGTGTCAGATCAAAATCTGATTATTCTGTGTTTATGACTTTTTCTGGTGTTTTTTTGTGTTTCCAGTGTGTTTGTGTTTTGTTTTTCTTGTGTTCTTGTTGAGGGTGTTAGGTATGTTGATGTTTGCATGTCATTTTGGCAAAACTGGGTGCCAGTTCCTGGCAGATGAAGGGGCTCTGAGCTCTTTCTCTCAGTAAGTGGTAAGAATGTTTTCAAGGACTACCTGTGACCTACTATGGTGCTGGGTTCAACTGCTATATAGGTGGGGTGCCACAGTGACTCAATGCCCAGTGGTGGTGGGGAGCCTCAGAGGCTGGAATGAGGAAGGTGACTGTAGGTATGCCACTGGGCCAGGTTGGAGTGGGCCTACAGCATGGGCAGGGCCTGATTTGGACTGTCAGAGCATAATTTTCAGCCTTTTAAAGACTCCTTTGGAACCCCAAATTGGTAGAGCAAGTTTTCTGGCTTAGGCTGTTACCCATGCTGGCAGATGTGGAGCTGGGAAGAGGGGGAATAGGGATGGCCCATGTAGTCACTCCGTTCCTGGCCTAGTAGGGGAACTTCAAATCCCTAGACTGCAGGAGGAGGCCAGATAGCAGAGAGGGGAACTGTGGTGTGAGGTCTTGTGGCTAGTTCTTGGAGTCTCTCATGAGTATTCTGGGAAAACTACTGTTCACTGTTGGACTCGGATCTTGGGCACAGGAAGGGGTGGTAGAAGCCATTCTGCTGAACCTGGAAAGGGTTAACGGAGCCCGCAGTCAGACGCAATGAACTTAGTGCATTTTCATGGGTGAAAATCTCAGGGAGGTTTGAACCAGACCCTAGTATACTGAATCTATTTTTAGCACCCAGCCTCCCAATATTGGCTTCCTTACCTTTTTTGGTCTAACAACGGGAATGCTAGGTGGGTGATTCTACCTGGATGCCATCTTGACTCCCCTCCTAGATGTAATTTCCTTCTTATCTTCTCCACCCTTCTATCTTTATACCCCCCCCCCCAAAAAAAACCACCCCAAACAAACCCTGGTTATGTTTCTTTCACTATAGGCTTAACATGCCTGGGTTTCATTGCCTGAAAAACAGAGAAAATAAATAACATGGCTTCAAGAGGCTGACTACCCCCCCCCACCGCCCCACGCAATGGAAGCACACCTCTGAGATATATCCTGATGTTCCCAAGCATAAGCAAAATATAACTGAATGGCTGTCCCAGGATTGCTGGAAATATATATATATATATTACAGGACATTGGTGTAGCAAGATTTTCTTTGCCAGCAAATAACACACCACTCTTGGCACAGCTGTATTCTGCTTCCTCAGACACCATGCATTTTCCAGTCGTCAGGTTACAAGTGTGTTTAAGGTAGAGTCCAGTTCACCCAGTGGAGTTCCTGTCTGGGCTCTTCTGTAGCATGCTGTCTGCACCAATGATGCAAGATTCTATGTCCCAGTGTTCCACAGCACCAGCCTGGGTTCCCAGGATACCCCCAGATGCTCTAGGTCCATTCTGCCCTCCTGCTGCACATCACTAAAGACCCTGCCCACCTATTGTTCCCAAGAACATCCTTAGTTTCTCCTCTCCCACCTGGAGGCCAGCCCTCCCTCCCCTCCCCTCAATAGACATGCTCCTATGTTTCCCCAAAACTTGGCCATTCCCTCCCCGGACCTCTGCATTGCCCCTTCCATCAGTAAACTTCATCTCTCTGACAGGGCTGCCTCCCTCACCAGCGGACCTTGCCACAGATCCACATGGCAAACCCTCAGCAGTTGGCATCCCCACTTGTCCCCCTTCCATTTGATCCCAGATGCTGTATGGTACCCTCCTGCCAAGAGACCTACCCTATACTACCTGGAGCAGATGGTGTGCACCATTATCATTTGTTCACCTCTTTACCAGGCTGTCTGGTCCATGGCCAAAGACTGGCTGGCCTGCAAGCTTGAGCTTGTGCCATTCCGCTGCATGTTCCCCCTGCAGTGGACTCAGACAGTGTTTGTCCTTTTGTGCTTGACTATCTTCACTCAGCATAATGTCTTCCAGATCCCTCCACACATTGAGGTGTTTCATGGTTTCACCATTTTTTTAGGGATGTGTAGTGTTCCATTGTGTGTATGTATCAGAGTTTGTTTTTTTAATCTACTTTTCTTATGATGGGAATTCAGGCTGGTTCCAGCTTCTTGCTATTGTGAACTGTGTGTGCTGCGATGAACATGGGGGTGCAAATGTCTGTTTGTGATCTGTTTTTTATCTCTTTTGGATATATGCCCCATAATTGTTGAGTCATATTGCCATCCACAGTGGCTGTACGTATTTATTAAGTCCACCTGTCGTGGATATGTGTTGCTATCTCGTCACACCCTCGCCAACATTTGTTTTTCTCAGATTTTTAAAACTGGGCTACACTAATGGCCTTGGTGGATAGCTCATGGTGTATTCATTGCATTTCCCACATGGCTAATGACTGGACGCACGTCCTCTGTGAGCCATCTGTTTAGTTCTCTTGCCCTCCTCCTCACAGGGCCACTCGTTTTATTCTTGCTGTAAGCTTGTAAAATTCTGTAGATTTTAGTAATGAGTCTGTTGTGCCATTTAAAAATTTATTTTCCCCATCTGTGGGCTCTCTTTTTATTCTTTTAAAAAAGTCTTTTAAGGTGCACAAGTGTTTTGTTTTTAGTGGGTCCCATATCTTCCCCACAGTGTGTTTCCTTTGTTAATGCTGCTAGCCCGTGTATTCTCTGCACTAGGATTCCTAGCCCGTGTATTCTCTGCACTAGGGTTCCTAGCCCGTGTATTCTCTGCACTAGGATTCCTAACTTTGTTCCAATTTTCCGATTGATGATTCTGATAGCTTTGGCCTTTACATCTAGTTCATTGATTCACTTTGAGTTTGTTTTTGTGCCTGGAGTGGGATATGGGTCTTGTTTCTTCTGCACGTGGATGTTCAGCTTTTCCAAAATAATTTATTGAAGTGGGCATCTGCTTCCCATTTAATGTGTTTTGGGCCTTTGTCAAAAATCCGTTGTCTGTATGCAGATGTTTTTATTTCTGGATTTTCTGTCCTGATCCATTGGTCCATGTATCTATCACCATACCAGTACCAGGCTGTTTTGAAAACTGTGGCTGGATAGTAGGTTTTGAGGTCAGGTAGAGCAAGACAACCTGCTTTGTCCTTTTTTTAAGGAGTTCTTTGCCTATCTTGGGCTTCTTCCCACTGCATATGAAGTTAGTAATAATTTTTTCAATTTCTTTGAAGAATGGACCAGCACCATAATTTCAATGCACCGATTCGTCTTTTGTCCACTTTATTCAATGTCCAACTTTCACATGCAAAAGGCACCCCACTTTGAAAGCCAGCCTCCTTCTCATAGGCATCTCATAGTTTTACTTCTTCAGCAGGCTGTGCAGTGCTCTGATCTGCCTCACGATTTCAGAGCAGCACCTCGGTGCTCTCTCCTAGTCTCAGTGCTGCTGCCTCTGCCACCTGAAGCGTGGTTCTGTAATGAGCCCAGCTGGTGGCTCATTTTTTAGTGAAAGTTGTGGGATTCCTCTCTTCTAGCTCTGAGATGGCTCAGCAGAATCACAAAACTGACCACTCCCAACTTAAGAGTTGTCAACACCTTATTTGCATGCTCCCATCCAGGCACTGCATGGAAGCTACAAAGATTAGGGATAGAAGAGGCATACCAAACAAATTCATTCCAAGTGGGATAAGGTTGAGCTTCTTCATTGTCTTTTTCCACAGATGTAGGCAGTTTGATTCCTGTGTATTCATCCATCAAGGCCCATGTGTACAGTAACCATTTATGTTGTTGAAAAAAGGTATTTGCAACAAATAATCCATTGGTTTTGCGAAACTCTATCCAGCACTCTCCAACTATTTTTATTTATTATTATCATCAAAGGCCCCATTTCCTTCTTTGTTGCTAACTTTTAAATTCTTAATATCCGTAATTTAAAAAAACACAACTTGATTGCATGTTTGATCAATCTCAGATTACAGAAGTTGGTGAAAATGTTCAATTTCTTGACCTTTGGCATTGTAAATTTGCATGCTAGTCACATTCATTGGTTTTCCTGGTAGGTGCCAGGAAAGGGACCACATTTTTATTTAGCTGTAAAAGAGAATACACGGCCATTGTTAGATTCCTCGGGTGGAAATGCCTTGGTCCTTGGCTTCACATCAGAAAGAATTCACTCCTAAGCCTGGGTTGTGATCCAACTGGGTTTTTATAAAGGACCGAAGTTTCAGGTTTTACACAGGCACCCTCAGGGCACTTTACACCCACATGTGGAAACCCAAGGCCAGAGAAAACTGCAAGGCAGCTGAGGAGCACCTGGAAAAGAGGGGGATGCAGCTGGAAAAGACAGAGGTGCAGCTGGAAAAGAGGGCAGTGGACTCCCAGTTCTGACTTTTTCAGGGCCCTCCGCTGGGAGGCGTGGTCACGCATACTGGTTGACCCCATTGGCTGAATTAAGCTCACCTGGCCTAGATCAGGGACCTCCCAAGGGTACTGGCTTCCTGTGCCAAAGCCTGAGTTTGTGCACGCCCTCTAGCCTTGATCGGCTTCCAACTTCCTGCAAGGGAGGCGGGAGGCCTTGGCATGTAGAGGGGCAACCCCTGGTTTCTGTCTCTAGCTACCTAACACCATCATGTTGGTTTTGACTCACAGCCACTGTCTATAGGGTTTCGGAAATCTTTGCAGAAGCAGAAGCCTCGTTGTTTTCCCTCGGAGCATCTAGTGGGTTTGAACCACAGACTTTTTGGTTAGCAATCAAATCTGTTGTTGCCAAGTGGGTCCCAACTCATGATGGTCCATGTGTTTCAGAACTGGGCTTTCATGACAGCAGCCTTTTGGTGAGGAGGTATGGAACAGCAGAAGGGCTCTGCCTTTCAAGGCAGGCACAGCGGCCAAGCTCTCTTGATAGACTTCAGTTGTAATTCTGAATAAAATGACTCTTTTGTTCCTTTGGCCCTGGCCTTAGGCAGAAACATGTTTTAAATAGACTGGTTCTATTTTAAAACACTTTCAATGACCAAGTCCTTGAAGTCAATTCAAGGATGCAGAAGCTGGCATTCAATTTATGAACTAGGCTACTTCCCTGAAGCGGACAACCTCTCAGCGTTTCTCGATAAATGGGTATATTTTGTGTCTTACCGGTGAGTCATGATGGCACTTCCCACATGAACATACAAGGAAAAAGACTGCATTAGTAAGCCATCTTTTGTGCCCTGGAGTCAAGCCTTTTGTTCTTTCTACCAACAATTTAAAAAAATCACCAATAAAAAGATTCCTCCTGAGACCTTCTGGTAACCCCCAATATCCAACTCACTGTTACTGAGTTGATTCTGACTCACGCAGACCCTATGCTATGGGGTTTCTGTAAATCTTTAAAGCAACAGAATACCCCATCTTTCTCCCATGGAGCAGCTGGTGGGTGTGAACTGCTGGTCTTGTGGGTGGCAGCCCAAAGCCTAACCCCCAGTGCCCCCAGACACTGGAGTAGCGTGTGCTCAGCAGAGATATTGAGGATATCCACGTCTCAGGCTGTGATTTGTTCACACGAGCTGTAACACCAACGCAGTACTTTTGAGATATATCTTGTTCTCACTCTAAACCTCGGCTTTAGAGCAATTCTCTCTTCTTATAGTCCACCATTCACAGGGCACATCCCTCCCTCAGCCTCACTTCTTCTTCCTCCTACCTTTCAACATGGAAATGAACTTCGATGCAGTCCCAGTTTTCTAGCTTCCCATTCTCTCCAGGTTAGAACTGCCCCAGTTAATGCTGTTAATGCCAAGCCAAGGCGGATATTAATTTACATTTGGGAAGCAGTGCAGTCAGACGTTGAAGGTCTGTTAGTTAGCCCAGAGGAGCTGGCCACTCACAAGCCTGCTAAAATCAATGCCTGCCATGGAAAGGCAAACTCCCCTGCTGGTGTGGCCACTAATGTCATCCTCCAGGAGCCCAAAGGACTGACGTGCTGGGTAAAAGCATCCGGGAGAGATGCAAGAGGGGCCCTAGGGAGGGAGTGCTGAGGTCAGCAGGAGAGCCCTGGGCGGCGGCCTGAAGGAAGACATTTGCAGCGGTGAATGTACACTGTTTTATCACCTTCCCCAGGAAGCCCCAGAAAGCTCCACGACAAGAAAGCTGCAGGGAGAGTCTGCTTTTCTCCCGCATCTGCGGCCTGTGTCTCTGATGGCTGGCTTTCAATGCCCCCAGAAGAGCTCTACTGCTTTGTCCTGTACATCCAGGTTGTCTGCAGGCTCCAGACTGAATTAGACCCAAAAGGTTTTTATATCGACATAGGGCATTTCTCTGGGGAGAGGGTTAAAAGCAAATGTGACGGAAAAAAGAAAGATGGAATCATGAAGGCATTTTATGTCTACTTTAAATGAATTCTACTAGAGTTTCACTTCTCCCTTGTGTTTCTTGGTGGCATAGTGCGTACGTGATCCACAAGATCAGGGGTTCGAAACTACCAGCTTCTTGGAGAGAGAAAGATGGGGCTTTCTACTCAGAAAAATTATGGTCTCTGAAACTCACAGGGAACAGTTCTACCCTGTCCTATAGGCAAGTCGGCGTCAAGTCGATGGCAGGTGAGTTTTATGTTTCATAAACCCCAAACGAAATTAAACCGCTAGACATTGAGGTGATGGTGATCATGGCAGGCCTGTGCGGGAAGCTTAGCGCATGTTTCCCTAGGACTTCAAAGGTGATCTTTCAGGCACATGGTCATAAGAATGGCCGGGCCCTCCTTCCAAGGCTCTTCTGGGTGAGTTCAAAGAGCCTGTTAGGTAGCTAGCATTGGGGACTGGGATGTCCATTGACGCATGCCCAGGAGAGCCAGCATAGGACAAAGCTGGATTTTCCCACCGGTGGGCATAGATGGGCATTAAACCTGGATCAGCCCACCTGGGCCAGGTGATTGAAATTCAGCCAATGGGACTGACTTGGGGTCATTCACCATGCCTCCCCGGGGAATCCTTGAAAAGGCAGGAACTGAGAGGGAGAGGGGTCTTGTTGGGTTGTCTTTGTGGGAGGAAAACTTGGGATAGGGATCTTTGCGTGATCCTGAGCAGTCTCTGCCAGGCCGCATGATTGAAAGGAATCCTATGGGTGCCGCATAAAACCTGAAGCTTCTTTTAACTCTCATTAAATTCACTTGGATCATGAGCCTGGCTTCAGCATTAATTCTTTCTCGTGCGGAGCCAAGGACCGATGTTTAAATCTAGCCCGGACAGAGAGACCTTACAAGCCCACCTTTCGCTTAGCAGCCGAGTGCGAATGGAGTTCGCCACCTGGGATCTTCTCTCCTGTGGCCCTCCCAGTGCATTTCTTGAATGTGTGAAGTCACTAACTAGTGGATTCTAGCTCATATTGAGCCTGTAGGGCACATTAGAATGACTTTCTAAAGGGATTTCTGAGGCTGTCCATCTCTCCAGAAGCCCACGGCCTCATCTTTCTTCCAAAGAGCAGCTGGTTGGTTCAAATTGCCAACCTTTCAGTAAGCAGTCTGATGCTTAACCCACGGCACCACTAGGGCTCCCTAAATGAACTACAGTATTTACTTATTGTATTTGCTGTCTGTATCTCTTATTAAAAATTTTTAAAGAGTTAGGGGTTTTGTTTATCTTGTTTATTGATTTACTTCAAATATCTGGAGAAGCAATACCCAGCACATAGTAGGGCTCCGTAATATTAGTGATTTTTTTAGTTTTTTGGTTATATATTTTCACATAGTGCCAACTTGAAACTTCTGAGATTACAGATTCACCTGATTACTGGCTTGGCTCGGCTGAATTTGAATGTGTGTTTGCCCACAAAACTCTTCTTCAACTTATGCTCCTGATCTGAGTTACAGGATCACCCATTCTTATCCTGTTAGTAAAGAGAGATGCGTCTGCCCATACCGATTCCTTTAATTCCCACAACTAATCTCTTGAAAATATCTGCTGGGTTTCTATTCTGAATATCTCTTATAGCCATTGTTGTTAGGTGTTGTCAAGTCAATTCTGACTCATATTGAACTTGCAAACAACAATCAAACTTCACCCAGTGCCGGGCCAGCCTCACAATTGTTCCTAGGTGTGAGCCCGTGGTTGCAGCCACTGTGCCAATCCATGTCCTTGAGGGCCTTCCTCTTTTTCTCAGGCAGATCACCGTCAGTGGACGGTTGCAGCCATCGGTGAATGATCTTCAGCAAAAGTTTACTTGCATGTGATATTGATAATGTTGTTCTATAAACGGCACATTCTGTAGGATCATCTTTCTTTGGAATGGGTGCCACTCTGGGTCTCTTTCACTCAAGTGGCCATGTAGCTGTCTTCCAAATTTCTTGACATAAATGAGTGAGCGCTTCTTGTGGTTCATCGACTTGTTGAGACATTTCCATCGATTCCTAGAGCCTTGATTTGGGCTAACGCTTTCAGAGCAGCTTGGATTTGTTCCTTCAGTACCACTAGTTCTTGACCATATGCTACCTCTTGAATGTCAATTAGCCCTTTTGGTATAGTAACACTGTATTCTTTAACTTTGGGGGGCTACTTCCTGCATTGGTCTATATTTGGCCCATAGAATCTTTCAATATTGCAACATGAAGCTTGAAATTCCCCCCCCCCCAATTCATTCAGGTTAAGATATGCTAAGACTGTTCTTCCTTTTTGCTTTTCTAATACTAGGTCTTTGCACATTTCATTATAATACTTTAGTTTGCCTTCTTGAGCCAATATGAAAAATTTACTGGTCAGCTATTTTACATCATCATTTATTTCATGTGTTTTATCTACTGGACAATGAAGAGCTAGTTTCTGAGTCTCTACTGACATCCACTTTGATCTTTTCTCTCTTTCCTGTCTTTGTAATGAACTTTTGCTTTCTTCATAAGTGATACCACCCCAAGGCTCATTAGGTCTTCTGTCGTTAGTGTTCAGCACATCAAATCTGTTCTTGAAATTCAGGAGAGATACATTTAAAGGTGTCTTTTGGCTCTGGTGGACTTGTTTAAATTTCTTCTCTTCAACCTGAAATTACATATGAACAATTGATGGTCTATTGAATAATCAGCCCCTGGCCTCATTTTAGCTGCTGATATTGAGCATTATCTCTTCCTACAGATGTAGTCAATTTGATGTCTGTGTATTCCATCTGGAAAAGTCCACGTGTATAGTCACCACACAGTCACCATAAATGTTGTCGGGAAAAAGGTATTTGTGATGAAGAAGTCATTGGTCTTGAGAAATTCTATCATTTGATCTCCTGCTTTTTTTCCTATCCACAAGGCCATATTTTCCAACTACTGTTCTTTCCTCTTTGTTTACAACTTTTGCATTCCAAGAGCTAGCAATTACCAATGCAACTTGATTGTGTGTTTGATTAATTGCAGACTGAAGCCATTGGTGAAATTCTTCAATGTCTTCATCACTAGCTTTAGTGGTCAGTGTATAAATTTGAATAATTGTATTGATTGGATTTCCTTGTATGTCAATATGTATTATCTTATCACAGACAATATTGTACTTTAATATTTAATATAGATCTTGAAATGCATTTTTAATGATGAATATGGCATCATTCTTTTTAAATTGGTTACTTCTGGCATTATAAACCATTCAAAATAGCCAACACCAAGGATTTCTGGGTATATAGATGCTGAAAAAGAGACAAAGACTTTTTAACAGAGCTGACAAAGAAAGCTTTCCCTGGAGCTAGCATCATGAAATTGAACTTCTCGTCTCCTTGCTGTGAGAGAATCCATCGCGTTTGGCAGAGCATCTACTCATGGTATTTCTATCACAGAAGGACTAGATAATGAAGACAAATGATGTGGGAAAAATCACAACAACCTATACCTGGCATTTCCCCCGTCTCTTTTCTCATGTCTGAAATGTTGCTGAATGTCTGCTTTTATGTGAGAAATGATTCTTCTGGCAGGGTACCAACTTGAAACCGGAGGCTGATTACGATCTATCTATACACACATTAAATCTTA
Organism: Tenrec ecaudatus; assembly: GCF_050624435.1. NCBI lineage: Eukaryota > Metazoa > Chordata > Mammalia > Afrosoricida > Tenrecidae > Tenrec > Tenrec ecaudatus. The sequence goes on from NC_134544.1 coordinate 44,575,614, forward strand.
TCAGTCTTACATGTCACCAGATTAATAGTTTTTACCTGTTAAATGTGGATTTGTCGTTTCCAGATATCCTACTTATTGTAATAATGATCTCTGGTTTGAAAAGAGTCATTAAATAGAGATAATCCTGAACTAGATCTAAGGCTTTGCTGAATAATTAAAATATTATGCTTCTTTGAATGGATCTTATGTAGAAACCACACTAGTGGTTTTTGTATCCTTATTTTCAAGAAAGTAGGATATTTTATAAGGTCTGACACCTTTTTAAGTAGGCTGTTCTTGGCACTTCCCCCACAAACATACACATTTATAAGGCATTAGAAAGGATTTGTAATCGAGAGGATATAAACAGAGATGTGCTGGAGCTGAAAAAAGGGCAAAAATATGCATAGCTTACTGCTCCCTAATTATTGTATTAGTATTGATACACTTGAAGCCTTTCTATCAATTCTATCTCTCTGGTGAAAATACTGCACGATACCATGGTGCATCTTCCCAGCTCTGCATTCAATGACACCATGTTAGTTGCTTGCTGTTGGCACAATAAACTTATTTCTACCTTGGAAAGTGGCAAAACCACACCTTAAGGTTTTTCTTTGCTGAGAGAGAGTTTGTGAACTTTTGCCATCTCCGTCGTGTGTATGTGTGGACCTCTTACCACATACATGGTGTTGTGTGTATTGATACCTCTTTTGTCTTCTTCCCACTGCCATCATTGATTCTGACTCATAGGGGCTGGTAGGGTTCCCAAGGTTACCAATCTCCATAGAAACAGATGGGCTCATCTTTCTCCCTGGGTGGAGTTGGTGCCTCAGCACTTGCTGTGAACAGCCGAATGATTAACCCATGTGACAAAAGGGCTCCTCCAGTCAATCTATAGAGAACAGGGTGGCACATTTTCATATTCCCAGCTCAACTGCCTTTGCGTCCATGCCCACTCACAACGACCCTGGAGGGCAGCATGGAACAGTCCCTGTGGGTTTCTGAGATCGGAAATCTGGACTGGAATGAAAAGTCTCTTCTTTCTCCTGAAGAGTGGCTGGGGGCTAGCAGCCCAACGGGTAGCCTCAATGCCACCCCTGTTTCTCTGTTTTCATATTAGTATAAGAAAGTATTTATTCAAATCCTGGCAGCTCTACACATCTGTGAAGAAGATGAGATCCTTACCACGTATCTTTCTCTTTTTTTCTTCAATTCCTGTTTTCTATTGAGAGATCATTTTATTGGGGAACCACGTATCTTTCTTTAAGCCTTCAGTACTCTACAGTCCATCCCATGATTCCGCTCTGGTACGGCAAAATCAAACCCACTTCCAGCACACACCTATTTCTAAGTCTCCTTTGGATGCCATTTCCTGCATTCCCATGTGTAGCACCCACCTGAATGTGTCGTAAACCTCGTATGTTAATGGAATGTCTTTGTTATGTTAATCGGCAAGATTAGTGTAGGGTGTTTGTTCAACCAATATCTATAAATATGCAATTTGATTCATTCATTTTAATAGCCTGATTGGCATATAATTCACATAACATACAATTTAATAGTTCAATAATATTAAGAAGAGTTATGCAATCACCACCACAATCATTTCAAAGCATTTTCTTCTTTCTTTCACTTTGTCGTTTGGTCCCAATTTCCCTTCAACCCCCCTGCCATGCCCCTAGATATTTATTAATCCAGGTACTGTCTCTATGAATTTACCTATCCTAGAATTCATATACAGAAAATCATACAAAACAAAAACAATATGCAAGCAAATAAACAAACAAACAAGAACAATGACAAAATAAAGCTGAGAAAAACCTCTAATGGAAAGAAAGCATAAAATACTAAAAATTGAAACTATTTTAAAGTGGGTCAAAACGGATATCAAGTGATGAGGTGTTACATTTTAACCTAATTACACCTGCCATAATCAACTTTACGGTGCTCTCTCTGAGAGCAAGGCTTTTTCACATCCCTGGACTGTGGTCAGAGGGGATTCCCTGGAGGCTTAATCCATGTGGAGTCGCTGTAAATGAATTTTGGGTTTCCACTGCCATTCAAGTAAAGAGGGTATAGTTCATAGCCACTAGGCAAGCTTACTATCTCAGTGCTCTGGACACCAGATTAGATTATGTGACCTGAGAACATGGGCTTCTCCTTATATTAGTGGACTCATACAATATTTGCCTTTTAGAGACTAAAACAGTGTGGCAGTTACATAATCTGCTGTCAACTTGTGAAAGGGTGGAGTCTAGCCTGTCAATCAGGTCATAGCCAATGAGGTCTCAGTGTGGGCATGGCCTTCTCCTGAAGATTCTGGGAACTCCTGTCTTCCTCCCTGGAGGCGGGACACACACACTCTCTGCTGCATCCCTTGCAAGACATTCCTGTTGACAAGCCACATGGAGTTACACTGATAGCTCCAGAGCCCTGGAGCTGGAGGAGCCAGCCATGTGGAGACCCACGGCAGTGCCTAAATGCTTCCACCACCACTGGATCCACAAGACTTTTCACCTACTGGCCTGTGATCTTTTTGCATTTAACATCATTGCATAGCTGCATCAGTCTAAAGAGGAATTTGTGGACTAGTATGGACACATGGGCTAATATTGAACTTATTGGCTTGATCTGGACTGGGCTGGGATATTTTAATGTACAATTTCTCATTATATAAAGCTCTTTCTTTTAAACATATCAGTTTCCTTGGTCTGTTTCTCTAATCAGCTCAGATTAACATCCTCAGCATAAAGGTTTCCATGTCCATCCATGTCATGATTTTCTTGGGATGCATTGGATTACCCTGTGTTTTTACCGATGTTTCTTTATTCAACTTCTTGCTATTGTAAACTGTTTCAGCCAATCTTGTTTATGACACAAAGATACACAAACAAACCCAGAGTTGGATGCCAAGACACATGGTGATCTCCAAGGAAGCAGAAGTTGAAGATACAAAGGACTTCCTAAGAGCTGAGGGACACAGAGAGAGAGACTTTCCTTAGACTTAGAGCCACCATTCTGAATTCCAACTTTCCGCTTGCAGCTCACACTAAAGGCCATGCGTTAGGCAGGGTTCTCCAGAGAAGGCATACAACCGCTACAGTAATTAGATCATGCAGCCATACAAGGAGTTCAGTTCCACTTACTTAGGTGGGACAGTTAATATACTGAAGGTCTTTCTACTCATGCAGGCCTCTGGTCCAAGGTCAAGGAAGCAGATAGTGGAATCTGTCCTTAGGCAAGACCAGCAGAGTCAGTCACTGGCCACAGACACAAAAGAGCGGGGCGGCAACAGCAGGAAGATGAGAAGCCGAGGCATCGCAGAGGCCAGTAGCATGGCAGCATAGCGAAGCAGGTCCTGATGGAGCCTCAGGCTCTAACAACGTACAGTTTGGCCGACATAATCTGCTAGCAATGTGGCAAAGCAGGTCTGATCACCAGGGAGAAATCCAATTGCAAATTGATTGACAGTCCAAACTCCACCCACATGTTCCTATGGGAGCCATGTTGGCACAGAAAATCTAACTATCACATGCCAATAAAAGTAAAACAATGTGTTCAGAATCACGAAGTTGAAAACATACAAACAAATCTTGTGTTATTTTTGACCTCCAGAATGGCCACGCTTTCAATGAATACAAACCCAGGATAAAGTTTGGCAGAATCTTAGAGGACGCCAAGACAGGACATAACCAAAGAGATACTAAGACAAAACCATGGGCATTAAGAGAGACAGTTGGGCTATCAAACAATCAAGGGGTCGACAACAGATTTTCTTTTATGCCAAGATCTGCATCACCACTATGAGATAGACTAAATTCAGGGCGAGAGAAAGAAAAAGGCCGAACATTACACTGGAAGCCCAGCGGAATGGGTTTGAATGAATAAGATTAAGTTTGCTGATGTTAAAAGGGAGTAGGGGCAGGAAGGCTAAATAGATTGATTTGTGTCCTGTAAAAATATGTGTCAACTTGGCTAGACCAGGATTTTCAGTATTACGTAATCATCCTCTATTTTGTGATTTGATGTAATTATCCTACATGCTAGACATTTTAACCACTATGATGATAAGAAAACAGGAATGGTGACCCTGATGCACAACTCCTCTGTCCGTTTGTCATGCAGTCACGACTTGTGTGCTTCTGTGATGCTGGATTCTAGGTCCCAGGCTTCAGCAGAGCTTCCAGACTAAGACAGACAAGGAAAAACGAATAGGCAGTTCACCTCTGAGGGATAAGCCAGGGAACCCTTATGAAGAAGAGTCAACCTTGTCTAATGTAGTGCCGGAAGATGAGCAACTCAGGTCGGAAGGCACTATTGACACCTTGGCTGCAACAATGGGCTTAAATAGGACCATCCTTGTGAGGATAGCATGGGACGGGGCAGTGTTTCTCTCTGCAGTACAAAGGGTTGATGCACACCTAACAACAACAACATAATGTTAATAAGCGAGGATAAAGAGGGACCACCACCACGGAAGAAGAGCCAGGAGTGGCGTGTGTACTTTGTGTCCAAGGTCCCTGTGCTGTGAACCTGGATAGACCAGGGGAAGATTGATGCCAAACCACATGGAGGTCTACAAAGGATAGCAAACCCACAGATGTTGGACGGAGATAGGAATCTTCCTCTGGAGCTGACAAAGTCTTTCCCTAGAGCTGGTACCCTGAATTCAGACTTCTAAAGGGTCCTCAACTGAGAAAAATTAATATTTGCTAAAGCTAGCCACTAGATAGCTAAGACCATATAACTATATATAGCTACTCATTCATTCACATACATATACATGGTCTTCATTGTAAAATCAATAGCCGTTTAATAAAGAAAGTTAGCCAAAGGAAATACAATCATGGTAGGTATTAGATTGAATTGACTGTATGAAGGACTTAATTTGCATAACTGCCAATTTCTGATGGATTGATTTAATATACATGAAAGGAGGACTTGTTAACCTTACTACACGGATTTTGTCACCTGTACTTGTGGGAAAACTTAGTCAGGTTAAATCTACAGTTTACGCTCTTTCAATTTCTTTATGCGGGCAGCTAGAGAGTGGTAACATTTTAGATAAAAATTTAGGAAAAAATGGAAAGAATTCTTAGGCCTGGAGGATCTTACTTGGCAGTTGTTTGCAAGATGTAATTGCCCTTGCTCCAACAACACAGAGAAGACTGATGATACAATTCCTTTCAATGGCTCTGTCATGGCTAGAAGATAAATTCTCGACTCTAATGGAAGGCAGAGAAAGCCTCCGTTTGCTCTGGCCTCATTTCCCACTGCTCCTAATCCTACAGGGGCAGAGATGGTTATGGTCCAAGAACAAAATCAGCACACTCCTCTTCAGAATGCAGAATTACTCTGGGAGATGACTCCCAGCCAGGGATCACATTTCCCAGTGCATCTAGATGGGCCATGTAACTAGATCTGGCTAGTGAAATGTGAAGGGCACGATGCGTGACAATTCCACCCAGATGGGCTCATCGTTTACTCTCTTTCTTCCCCCAGTCTCCTGGTGCAATGTCACCAAGGTGACCTTAAAGCCACAAAACTGAATCAAACTGGGTCCCCGAGTCACTATTTGGAGGAAAACCACCTTGGAGAGTTGTCAGACCAGGAGCTTCTACAATGAACTTGGCACCGGCGAGGAAGAAAGTTTTATTTTGCTAGTCACTGAGAATTGGGGGGCGGTTTGCTCCAGCAGCACAACCTCTCATTCACTGACGGAGAGTTGATTCTGACTCATCTCCATCCTACAGGACAAAGTTGAATTGCCCTTGTGTATTTCCCAGACTCTAACTCCTTAGGAGAGTAGAAAGCCTCCTCTTTCTCTAGAGGAGCCACTGGTGGTTTCTAACTGCTTACCTAGCGTATAGCAGCCCGGTGTGTAACCTACAACACCAACCTAGCCCACCTTGATACTCCTATTCTTTAATATTCAGAATCACTGACCGTTCCCCCAATTTATCAAGTTGTTTTCAGTTGGCCTTGCTTTGCAAACTCTGTTCTCTCTGTCAAGATTATCTTCTCCCATTTCTATCTGACAAACGGTCAAGGCTCAGATTATTATTATTATTATTATTAGCTACTCTTGAGCCTGACCCTGACTCATGACAGCTCCCTACATACTCTTTTAATTGATTGTGTGGTTATGTGGCAGTAGATTGTCCGGTCTTTCTGCCTAATATGGTTTTTTGTTTGTTTGTTTGTTTTTTTCAGGAGAATAGGTTCTACTGCAGCCTATTCAGCATCATAGCAACACGCAAGCCTCCAGGGACAGTGGTGGCTAAACTTGGTGTGTGGGTTGGGAATCAAACTCAGGTCTCCTGCATCAAAGGTGAGAATCCCACCCCTGAACCACCACTCTCCCCTGGACTCATGTTGATACCTGTCCTGCGAGTCTGTCTCTGATTTCTCCGTGCTCTTTGCTGCTCCCTTTTTCATACGCCCATTCCTGATTCCATCATCTCCATAAAATCATGCAGATATAGTTACTGATTCCAGAAACTGTGAGCTCTGTACATGCAGACCTTAGGTCACATCCTTAATGTTGGTAGCGCCTAAATAGTGCTGGGCACAGGGCACTTTCTCCGTCCATGGACTTCTGACTAACCCATGCTGGTGACTCCGTTCTAATTAATAGAGATCCCCATAGGACAGAGTGCAACTGCCCCTTAGTGTTTCAATGGGGTCATCTCTATGGAAGCAGACTGTCACATCTTTGTCCCTCAGAGCAGCTGGTAGGTTTGAATCACAGACTTTGCATTAGCTGCCCAGCCCGATGCATACCCCACTGTGTGTGTCGATCCCTGAACCCACAGCACAGCCAGATTTCAGATGACCCCACTGCCAGCAAGTGAGTTCTGACTCATGGGGTTTCTGTGACTCGAAACTTCCTGGGAGCAGAGAGCTTCATCTTTCCCCCTGGGTACATTCGGTGAACTTGAACCCCAGGCCTTGTTCCTAGCAGCCAGAGACACACCCACCTTGCCACCAGGGCTTCCCATAAGGCTGCTCGAGTTGCAGCCTTTATTCCTTTGATCCCAGGATGTAATTGGTCTAAATTGGATTAGTGGCTTTTCATTAGGGCCCGGGATATTCCATTAGGGTGGTACTATGCTGCAAATCAGTACCAAGATGTAAAAGCAATGCATGCGAAATGAAGTGGGCCCTGCAATTTGTCTTCCGCGATTCGCTGATGGGTGGTGACAAAGAACAGCTTTCAGCAGGTGTGCTTTCCTGGTTGCCGATTGTGTTTAATACGTACTTTGCTTGAAAGACCTTGGGAATTTGACTTTCCCCAGAGGTCTGGCCAGAGACATTGGCCAGTCCTTCCGCTTCTCTGTAAAACACGGACTCTTTGAAAGGACAGCGAGGAAATGAAAATGCAGGTTCAAATGAACTGGGAAAAGCTTTATCAGAAAGTACTTTAGAAACTCTGCCCGAGATTCTAACATAGCTTATAGAGTGAAAACCCTGCTTTAATACAAACGGAATACTGTCGGTTAAAAGCACTCCTGCCCTTCCTGCAACCCCAGGGAAGGTGGAGGCCCTCACTCCTTGGGGTTGCTGACGACGGCTGTGGTGGAGTAAGAGTAGGGACTAAGCAGAGCGGCGATGGTGTAATGGCGGAGCCCAGAGTCGTTGGCCGTGAACACCACCTATGAGAGAACACAGACAACGTCTGATGTTAACAGAGTCAAAAAGCACACCATCGGACCTTGAGCCCAGTGGTTAGCTGGTGCCCAATCAATGTTAAAATTTTAGTACTTTTTGCTATTTTCCCAAATAAGCTCGCAAATTGAGGCAGTGGAGCCAGGGACATTAGAATAACAGTTCTCCACTACAGCCTACATGCGTATAGTCAGGTCTCTTATTTTGTAAATTCACAGAGAAGCCACAGGGAGCTGAAATGCTCGTGCCCAGTTTCTCAGTTTACAAACAACTGACATTTGGTAGGAAGGTGGAGGAAATGTGGAAATGGATAATTAATAAGACTGCCTGAGAATAGTGAGCTCTCAAAAGCAAAACAAAACAAACTGACACCCTGTATAGGGTTTCTGGGCTGTAAAGCTTCATGGAAACAGCTAAGCTCAACTTTCTCCCTTCCAGCAGCGAGCAGCACCGTGGTGGGTATGGGTCACAGACCTTGAGGTTAGCTGTCCAAATGCTTCCTCAATAGTGCCACGAGAATGCTTATCTACTTCCAGAACCTGAACCAATCAAAACTTGATGTACCCACTGGGCTGCCAATGCTACTTTAGACTTAGATACTTAGAATGTTAGAGCTGGCAGGAAACGTCGCTCCCATTTTACAGATAAGCAAACCAAACCTCTGGATTAGAGTGCCATGCTCAAGTTCATACAGTGACCGAGCTGGGCCAGAAAGGAACGCTCTTGCTGTCAAGGTCAGACACCAATCCCTGGACTATTTCTTTACATTTTCTAATAAGAACAGGAATGTATTTTAATGCACATAAAAATGCAATATGCATTTATAATATACATTTCTACTGTATACATAAAACATAATTGAATGTATATAGAATGTTATATACACTTTCATGGATACAGGAAACAAAGTGCACACTGAAAGCATTTAGCGTCCTGGTGAAGTGCCTGGCTGCTAACTGAGAGCGTGGTGGGTGGAACCCACCGGGCAGTGGTGCTAGAGGAATACCTGCAAAGAGCAAACAGGGGAGCTTAGACCATCCTTTGGGGAAATTCTTTTCTATGCATCATCCTCAGCGCAATGACTTCTAACAACCACAACCATTTACAACACAGAATGTGGAAAACCATATTGGAATTCTGAACTATCCACCCGTTGGCTAGAGATAAGTTCCTCTTTCCTTGTGAAATTGTTGACCCAATGCTGTTCCAGTTACGCGCATCCTACATGCAAATGGAGCGCAACATCTCAGACTTGGAGACTCTGGGGGGGGGCTCGGGTTCCCAGAGGGAGGGAATTTGGGATGCATCTGGCTCAGAAGCTAGCTGGAGATCAGGGAGGAAGTGTGGACTTTTACTTGTTTCACATTCAGGCACTGATTGGATCACTGGACATACCCTGGAGAACCACTTTCTGTTCCAAGTAGTTTTTCAAAAGGCGATCTGGGCTCCCAAGCAACAGGACTTGGGGGTGGGCGTGGGGCTAATTACGCCAAAGTAAAAAACATTATGGCAAGGAGAGGAGAGGAGAGGAGCACTTAAGAATCTCTCCTAAGGAGAAAGGACACTTCTGCAAGGCCATGTCTCTGGAAGTGCCTCTGAAAAAGGAACCTCCAGTCCCACTCAGTTATCCGGTGTTGTCACACAGAGACACGCAAAGGAAGTGGTTTCAACGAACAGACATTTATGGTCTCATGATTCAGGAGGTTAAAAGTTGAAACTCGGGCTCTTTCCCGGTCTATTTCCGTTCTAGTCATTGTTAGCACTCCTTGACTTGTAGCTGTATCTGCCTCCCTCAACCGCCTTCCTCTTCCCCCTGTGAGTCCCTAGTTCTAGTCTGAGCTCTTGATGACTCAGCTGTGATTAGGGTAGGAGATGCTCTACTCTCCCATGGCTTCATTAATGTAGCCAGAGACCCCTTGTTCTCACAGGGTCATTTTACAGGCACGGAAGTTAAGAATTTGAACATTTGGGGGCGGGGTACACAATCGCATCCACAGCACACTCATTCTTTCGAAAAATTGCAAATGGCATAATCTGTATTCAAAAACCCGTTGAGTGAAGGGGTCTAATAATTCCAAGGATGTGTTTCTCCTTTTCAAGTGAGACTGAGGAGGAGGTGACTGGTGTTGAAGCAAATCTGTGGGGCCACTTCTCGGAAGGAGTTGGCAGCAAGGGAAGGGACTTATGGCCAAACCCACCAGGGACCTGTCACCAAGGTGAGGCCTTGAGGGTCACCTTTGACTATTTGCTCTGTCATTCCCTTCATCGACCCAGACTTCAAGTTAGGGTGATGAATCTGCCTAGGATGTCCTTCCTCCACCCCTTCCCTTCCATTCCAAGGGCAGGCATGCGTTTTCAAAATGTTGCGTGAATACTGACAGAAAGTAAAACCAATGGGGAAGCCGCTATCTATGTGATGGGCGGGGTCGCTGTGAATGTTTTCAGATGATACCAGCAAGCTGAGACCAGACTGGACTGGTTCCCGGGGAAGATTATCTCTAGCGACTGAGATTCTAGTGGAAAACATCATGTGATGGGAGCTGTTTCGGTCCCAGGCTCAGTGCCTTCCTGCCAGACTGAGAGGCAGCTAGCAAGATACTTCCTGATCGATAGGGCTTTCTTTGTGGCTTGGGGACCTCCTGAGTCAAACAGAGCTCTATGGTTTCCCTGGCAACACTGCCTACCAGAAAAAGACAGTGTTTTATCAGTTGACCATCCCATCCATGATTAAGCCAGAGAGGATGGTTCCCTATCATGTCGAGGTACGTTTGATGCAATTAGTGATGTTTAATTCTGTACAACATGTCTGGATTCTATTTCCACGGCAGCCATCTGGATTAAATGACTGAAAGAATTAGAGACAAAAAGTAAACAAGAAAATTGGGCCCCTGTATCAGTGATTGAGATTCTCTAGTATCTCATAGGGGCCCTGGCATTACACCACTTGTACAATGAACACCCTAAGCTATGGACCAAGAGAGCGACAAGTTTTACTGTGACCCACATAGAAACTCCATGAGTTGTACCCGGTCACAGCTGGCTAGTTACTATCCGATCACTGAAAACCCAGCTCCCTGCCATCGTTGCCGACTCAATGGCACTGTAGGTCAGGATAGAACTTCCCCGGGAGCTGCTGAGACTGAACTTGTAAGAGGGTAGAAAGCCCCATCTTTCTCTCAAGGAGGCTGGTGGTTTAGAAGGCTGCCTTTGCAGTCAACTCAGCGTGTAACCACTATGCCACCAGGGCTCCATCAAGCATAAGAATGGAGTATCTAAAAGCAACTTTTTTCCAAAGCCTGGATTTTCCTCGGAAGCTCAGCCCATCGTGGGCCCCTCCCTTTACACATGACTTGCATAAATTGCTTACGTTTCTAAGGCCTCGCTTTCTTCATCTATAAAATGGGAATAAAAATAAGATCACTTCAATGTACTGTTTATGAGAATTAAGCAGGTCACCCATACAAAGCATTTACATTGGTGCCTGACATTTGATAACTGTTCTCAGTTGCTCTTATTATTTTGAAATTACCATTTCTACTTAAATCAGGAAGATGCTAAAGTAATGCAAGTCCACAACCACTTATCCAAATCTCTTGGGGGAGTTGGAATGTGTTTTGGAATTCAGAGATTTTCATATTTGAGAAATGTAAAATGGTACATGTATTTTTTATTTACCTAAAGCCTCTGTGGAGTCTGGAATTTTGCCTTATAATCAAGCATATGTACTAGGCAAACAAATAAATATTTGTATCAAATGGAATACATCAAAACTATAAATAAAGTCTTGTAATTTCAGCTTCTCTTAGCAAATGAGTTTTCCTGAACTTCGAGAAAACAAAAGTTGAAGTTGGCTTTTTGAATTTGGCAAAATGGGGTTGTAAACATGAGAACAGGGGCCTGTGCTAGTTCAGTGCTTCCCTGTGACATTTTTATGGTGTGCTAAATGCAAACTATGCATTTCCTAGCATTGAAAAACAAGGCCAACCCTCACAACTATGCAATGTCTCGTACACTCACCTCCGCATACTCATGGAATGGAGAAATGCCAACTGCCTTCCAGTAGGACTTGGTGTCCAGTTCCACCTTGTACACCCCTTCGACAAAGTTCTCTTCTGTGGTGAGCCCGTGTAGCTCTCCAGACTCACTGGTTTTCCTAGCAGGCACCAATGTCAAGGTTAAACAGGAAAAAGGGGCTAAGAGATTAAATAGCATGGAAAGTGACACAGATATCTATCTATCTATCTATCTATCTATCTATCTATCTATCTATCTATCTATCTATCTATCCATCCACCCATCATCTTTATTTCTTTCCTCTTCCTTCTCCTCCTTCTTCCTTCTTGCTAACCTAAAGGTCAGAAGTTCAAATCTGTCAGCTGGCCCAAATGAGAAAGATGCGGCAATTTGCCTCTGTAAAGATGTACAGCCTCGGAAACCCTATGGGATAATTGCACTCTTTTCTATGGGGTTCCTAGGAGTCAGAATTGACTTAACAATAGAGGTTTTGTTTATTTTAAGCATATGTATGTGACACCCTGGTGTAATGGTTATGATTTGGGCTGCTAACTGCAAGGTCAGCAGTTTGAAACCCCCAGTGACTCCTTGGGAGAGAGAGACTTTCTACTCCCCAAACAGTTATAGTCTCAGAAACCCATAAGGGTAGTTTCTAGCCTATCCTCCAGGGTCATTATGAGCTGGAAATGACTCGAAGGCTATGACTTTGGTTTTATATGTATAGGTATTTATTAACTCTCTATATAGTTATATATATGATGTATATATACCTTAACTCAGTCAGAAGGGGGAAAATTCTGAAACGAAACTACAGGAAATTGCCGGTGTTTTCACGTAGATTTTTCCTTTGTGGGAGCATGGCATAGGTATAAGGTTTCGTTGTTGCAATTGACTGGCTGACGGGTAGCTAATGACGGTTCCTGACTAGCTGCTGACTCTGCACCTTCCTATGACATCAAGTTATGTCTCCTCTAGCCCGTGGCATGCATGCGGGTTGCATAGATGGCATCGTTTGCACACACGGGGAGAACCCAAGGTACAAGAAGGGACTTGTATCTGACTTTTCCATAATCATTCTCTATGGAAACTCTTTGCTAACAACAAGGACAGGAACAAACTCATTTCTATACACAAGCACCAGCACAGTAGTTGATCCACTGAACCCCATCTCTAAGACACTGCAAAGCCTGTCAGACAGAAATGGAAGTCCTAGACACTAACTCTGACCCAACCCCACCTTCCTTTCCTGTTTCCCGAGAAGTAAAGTAATTGAACTATAACTTTTAAAAAAAGTGAATTAGCAAATACAAACTCAATTAAGAAACACACCAATGCAATAAAGTATCAATGAAACACACTATGGTTCCTTGAGGCTTCCTCACCTCCCACTACCATGACCCCAGTGCTGCTTCTCAATGCAGACTAGACCAGAACATGTACACAGGTATAGAAAGGGATGGAAGCTCACGACACATAGAATCCAGGAACAGGAGTGTGAATAGTGATACAAGAAGGGGATGGGGAAAAGGGGGAGAGGAAGGGAGAAAGGTGGAACCGATCGCAGTGATCGACATATAATCATATACCCCTCTACAGGGGAACAACAACAGAAAATATGGGGGAAGGGAGACAGCAGTCAGTATGACAGATGAAAATAATAACAATGTACAATCTAAAAAGAATGAGGGGAACGTATGTACAAACCTGCCTGATTCAACTGATGCATGGATTGTGATAAGAGTTGTACGAGCCCCCAATAAAACGATTTAAATAAATAAATAAAAGAACCACACCAAAGAAAATGGCCAACCAATGATGGGTAAAGAATCATGATATGGATCTCAGGATCCAATTAAACCCCACAGAATTCTTCAGCCAGGAGACATGACTACTTAACTGTTTTATTGCTGCCTAATGCTCAGGGTTTCTGGTGACTCTGAGTTGGTTTTCTTAGGGTTACTAATCTGCATTTTCTTGGAAATTCTTGCTGGCGGAGGGTGGGACACTCCAAGGAGATTGTAAAGCAGTTGATGAAGTGAGCAGCCGGTTTTTTTCAGCCTGATGTTGGGTGAGTGCCATATTCACCAGTGGCCGCACTTTGGTCTTCCTCTTCCATGTGATTTCTCACTGAGCTCCAGGACCCCACTGTAGGTGCTCCACCGGCCTGCTTCAGACAAACAGCCTTGGCATCTTGATCCACAAAATGAATCGTGGAAGGCAAAGGCCTTATTAACTCTCTCTTTCCACTCCTCACCTTTCTTTGATCAATTAACAGACATTGCACACCTTTCCAACAATTCGAAGATGCTAAGTTGATTCCATCACTGGGGAGGCCGTTTTCTTTGTTGTGGTTCTAATCGAGTTTGTGCTTGCTAATTCACTTAAAAGAAGTTACAGTTAAATTATTTTCTCCTAGGGAAGCAGGGAAGGAGGGGGAGGCCTGGTCAGAGCCAGTACGGATGATTTTCATTGTTTCGTCGATTTGCAGCATCATAGAGATGGGTTTCTCATGCTCGCCTGCTAAACTGGTACTTGTCTTGCATATAGAAATGAGCTTGTCCCATATTCATTGTTGGCAAAGAGTGACCAAGGATTCTTAACTTGGTATATATCCAGGGGCACAAGGATGGCCGGAGACATTTTTGTGGGTAAGTGCTTAAGTACATCCCTAGTGGACTATGGAACCCCGGTAGTGTGTTTGGTTACCACATGGTCAGTGGTTTGAAAGCAACAGCTGTTTTGCAGGAGACAGGTGAGGCGATCTGTTTCTGGGCAGATTCACAGGTTTGGAAACCTAAAGCGGTAGTGCTCTGTCCTAGAACTTCACTCTGAGCTGCCATCATCTTGGTGGCAGTAGGTTATGGCAATAGAACTCATGGCTTTCCTCACCTCCTTCAAGGGGTCTATTACCCTGAAGGGCTGCAAACCCCTTTTTAAGTGAGGGAAGTGAGTTCCTGGCTCCATCTTCCCCCCACCATCCAGATTTATCCTGAGCTTTATCCTCAGCTACTCATCCAAGGGCTGGCTGGTGAACCCACCCAGAGCTACTACAGAAGAACTGGTTGGTGACCTGCTGCTATAAAGGTGTCAGCCAAGAAGCCTGTCTCGAGCAGCTCCAGTCTGTAACACATGCGGCGTCCATGTGTTGGAGGGAACTTCATGGCGACAATTTGGCCTTCGTTGGGTCTGTTTCATTCCTTTCCTACATGATGCTGAACGGACTCAATGGCACCTCAGAAGAGCTCCAAAAGGTGCCCTGATCCATGCTCACTCCTCAGCTAAGCGAAGCAAGAGGAGAGATGCATCTTCTGCCTGCATTTTCAATCTACTTGTGGATTCCTTGGAGAAATATCTGAGCCTCTGTCTATAGTGTCAATGGGAAGATGAAGTGAAGTCCCACTGCAGGCCTCATTGGGCTCCTTACCCGTCAGCAAAGGGCTCCCAGGTCTCGTCTGCAGTCCTTCTGAACACCCTCACAGCCACATTGACAGCGGGGCTGCCACGGACAGCATCCAGGACCTTGACCATTAGAGGGCACTTGGAGGGACCAGAGCCCTGGACAGAGAGAAGACCAATGGGAAATCAACAGCACTGCTAAAAAGAAAAGGATTCATGATGTTTTCAGAAATCTGAATGAGGCAGGAAGTACATGCTGATCCCAGTTCCAGCACCATAAGTTTTGGCAATTAATGACCTTCCTGACTCAGTCTTACACAGACATAATTGTTTCCAAAACAAGAAGAATTTCTGCCTCAGAACATGCTTGGATGCCCTGGGACTTGTATAATTTATGACAAGGAAGAAGATAGATCCCAGAGAACGTTTGCTTTATTAAGCTTCTCTGTTTCAGTGGAATTACTAAAAAGTTGCAATGTGCCATGGATCGTAGTTTTTTTTCTGAGAGCCTCTTGTCATTTACTGCTATAGTAATTCTCTCTTACTGTTACTGCAGTTACATGCCAGAGTCGATTTTCACTCATAGTACCCTTACATGACAAAACCAGAACTACCTCATAGAGAACCTTCATAGGCCGCACAGTGGGTTAAGAGTTGGGCTAACCACAAGGTCAGCAATTCGAAACTACCAGCCGCTCTGTGGGAGAAAGATGAGGCTTCCTGCTCCTATAAAGATTTGCAGCCTTGGAAACCCATGAGGGCAGTTCTACCCCATCCTTCAGAGTCACCACGAGTCAGAATTACCTTCAATGGCAGTGAATGAGCGAGTTAATCTTTACAGAAGGAACCCAGTTGGTTCAGTGGTTAAAGGTCAGCACTTCAAACCCACCAGCTTCTCCACGGGCAAAAGATGTGGCAATGTCTTTCTGTAATGATTTACTGCCTTAACAAAACATGGGGTAATCTACTCTGTCCTATCAGGCCATTATGAGCATGAACCCCTGCAGGACAATGGTTTCCCTAATGGGGATCTTTACGGAGGCAGCTCTCCAGTCCTTGCTGCCCCAGAGCAGTGTCAGCCTCCTGGCTACTCACCAAGTGTTTCACTGTGTCACCGGGGCTTCTTTAAAAGGACGTCATGCCCCGTTCACAGGGTTAGCTAATTCCTCCAGAGCACTTCAGAGGAGACCTTGGACTGGAGTGTGGCTCACTGAGCGTTTTAAAGAGCCATCCAGAAACACAATCTGATAAACGAATCTCGTGCCGTTTTGCCCTCCACACCCACACAATACAAAAGGATGCTTTTCTAACACTTGAATAAGAATCACATTGTTACTGTCCTAACTATTTAAAAAAAATCATCCATTAGAGGAAATGATAATTCTAGATATGCCAAAGAAGTCCCTGGGAAAGGGGAGTGTGCAAACAGTGAACGTGCTCAGTGGCTAACCAGAAGGTTGGCCACCGAAAGGCACCGCAAAAGAAAGATCTGGCAATCTACTGCTGAGAAAGCAGCCATTGAAAACCCAAGGAGCCCCTGGCCACTCAGCCACACATGGGACTGCCAGGAGTCAGTGTCGTGGCACAGCAACCGCCGAAGCTACTGTCAACTCAACACCCCAAAGCACTGAAGGAGAGAGAGCTCCAAGACTTCAAACCACACAGTTCAGTACGCTCGGCAGGACTTCATTCTCCTTCTAGGTTTGAATCAATGATTTAAAAATCGATACTGTATAGTGTTGCCTCTAGCTGAAAGAAGCCACCCTGGAAGTTAGGAAAGGAACCTTAAAGGATCAAGCACTCACCACGAGGCCAGCCTCTGATACAAATACAAGTCCAGCGAGGCAGAGGAGGAGCAGGTGATGAGAAGCCATCCTGCCAAGAACCAGCAGACTCCTGTGCTGGCTGCTCCCCGCTCCGGGCTTTTATACTCGCTGCTTCCCAGCCAGGCTGCTTATCCCTGCCAGTCGACTGCAAAGCTGCTGATTCTGATTATTGACTTAGTCAACAAAGGGAGAATAAGTAACCCACACAAATATGAACCTTGCCTAGAGTAATGATTAAAGCCTCAGAGCACTAATTCCATGACATAATCTTAGCAGGCCATTTGACCAGCTCGATCACCCAAACAAAACAAAACAAAACAAAACACACACCTTCTCCCTGCTGGTTGGATGCATTGCCACTCTGGGAGGCCTTTTCTTCTTTATCTAGATCCACGCATGGTTCTCAGCTAGTGGATATTTTACCTTTCATGTGAGAGGATGCAAGTGGTAATTTATTTCAACTTTAATGATACTTGACCGCACAAGCTTTACTAGAATGCATTAGAAACACAACCACATGTGACACAGGTCCATGCGTCAACAACAACAACAAAACCTTGGCAGGTCGTACATTGAAAAAAGCCTATATTTTAGCCAAGCAGTCATTGGAAAACTTTGCTTAGTGATCATTTCTTCACATTTATGTCCGTGCACACGCATGTGAGTGTTATTTCCACACAAAGCTTGTTTCCAACTAAGGAATAATGGCATACTTCAAACTGGCATGAAATAACCTAAAATGTAGACAATCAACTTTTTTGGGACTGTGTCTCCTGCATTGGGTGTGCTAGAAACAATTCTAACCAGCTGTCTTTTGTTAAAATAAAAATCTCAAAAGTAAGAACTAGGACCCATGATTGAGAACAGATTTTTCTCCTCTTGACAGATTTACAAGACTAGAAGTTGTAAGCATCTGGTGATTCACTGATCAGCGATCACCTCTTCTGTGCATGCATGAGCGCATGCGTGTGTGTGGCTTTGTCAGCGCAAAGCATGTGGAGTAGAACTGTCTTACACGGTTCCCACTTTGCTGGCAGCAGGTCGCCACACCTCTCTCCCCTGCAGGGACTAGTGGATTCGAATCTCTAACCTTCTGTGGGCAGTGGAGCACTTCCGTTACTGTGGCACGAAGATGCCTTATGTGAGGCAGGTTTTTTGTCTTTATAGATAGAACTATGTAGAGGACATAGGAGAAGAGAGGCAAACACTCAGATAAATGCATGTTAAAGCGGATATCCTTCATGATACAGGGAGTGGTGAAAGACACAGGAAGGCATTCCATGCACTTGGAAATGTGTAGGAAAAGATCTTGGGAAAGCTGGTCCAGTACAGAAAAGCAGCAGTGCTTTCAGCTGAGAGCTCACCTAGGAGTGGAATGTGACTATGGAGTCAAACCAGGCAGAGTTCTGAATTTGGAGTCAAATGGCCTGAGTCCCCCAATACCTAGTTCTGCTGGCCAGTTTCCTAGCTGACCCTCTGAAACTTACTTAATCTCCCAGTGCCTCAACTAATACTGTATATACTCAAGTATAAGCCAACCAGAATATCAGCCGAGGCACCTAATTTTACCACAAAATTGCATAAAAATGTGCTAAAAAACTCAGCTTATATATGAGTATATAAGGTATATATTTAAAATGGTAGTATCTATCCTTTTACTTCAAAAGGCTGTTCTTGTATCCTTAAAAATAAGAGGATATAAAGGCACTCTAGGAACTGTCAAAGTCATCCTTCTAGGTAAAGGATGTTGTTGGTTTGAGCTGTCCTTGAGTTACTGCACTCCCTCCCTGCTCCTCCTACTTGCTGGGCTCGTTCTGCAAGCCCCCCACTCCACACTCCCTCCTATAGCCGCCCCTTTCACAGTGGAACACAATGCTGCTCGATCCTGTGCCATCCCATAGTGGGTTGAAAATTGGATTTTTAGCACCTTGCTAAGCTAAACGGTCATTCCATGATACCCACCTTCCCGACTTGATCACTGAAGACAGATGGGTGCATAAGCAAACGTGGTGAAGAAAGCTGATGGTGCCTGACTATCAAAAAGATATAGCGCCTGGGGTCTTAAAGGCTTGAAGACAAACAAGCGGCCATCTAGCTCAGAAGCAACAAAGCCCACAGAGAAGAAGCACACAAGCCTAAGTGAACACGAGGTGTTGAAGGGATCAGGCAGCAGACACCAAAGAACAAAAACCATCATTGTGTGATCACCTTTCCCACATAAACGCTGAAGACGAATGTGTACATAAGTAAGTGTGGTGAAGAAGGCTGATGGTGCCCGGCTATTGAGAGATGTAGCATCTGGGGACTTAATGACTTGAAAGCAAACAAGCGGCCATCTAGCTCAGAAGCAACAAAGCACACAGAGAAGCAGCACACCAACATGTGTGATCATGAAGGGCCGAGGGAACCAGGTTTCAAGCAACAAAAGTGGGTGGGGGGGGCGGGAATCATATCATCGTGAATGAGGGGAGTGCGTGATGGGGACCCAATGCCCATCTTTAGACAACTGGACATTCCTTGCAAAGGGGTAGTGGGGAGGAGATGAGTCACTAAATGTTCAGTGTAGCAACAATGAAACTCAAAACCTTCCTGTAGTTCTTAAACGCTTCCTCCCCCCCAATTATCATGATCCCAATTCTATCTTGAAAACCTAGTTAGACCAGAGGATGCAGAGTGGTACAGATGGGATCTGGAAACACAGGGAATCTAGGAGATGAACCCCTCAGGACCAACGGTGAGAGTGGCAACACTGGGAGGGAAGGGGGAACCGATCTTGGGGAATCTACATATAACCTCCTCTCTGAGAAGTGGGGGAAGGGAGACACTGGGCAGTGTAAGATAAGATAAAAATACTAATTTATAAATTATTAAATGTTCATGAGGGAGGAGAAGGGATAAAAGGAAAATGAGCTGATTCCAGGAACCCAAGTGGAAGGCGAATTTTGAGAATGATGAGGGCAACAAATGTATAAGGGTGCTTTACTCAGTTAATGTATATATGGATTGTGATAAGAGTTGTTTGAGCCCCAATAAAATGATTTATTAAAAAAATTGGATTTGTGTGAACCAAGGGGCTTCCAGTTGTGGATTTTTTCATAAGTTAACCACGAGGCCTTTATTCAGAAGTGCCTGGGGGTGGGTTCAAATTCCCGTCTTTCCTTAGCCTTAGCAAGGTGCACCTCCGGGGACTCTCTTGGCATCTCTCTTTTCCTGCACGTACTTCGTCCTTTGTCTGAGCAGTTGTTTGTAATTTAGGGATGATCAGGTTTAGGGTGCTGATGATGGCCTCATTAACATGGCAAAGAAAACCTTTCTTCCAAACAGGACTGCATGTATCAGCAGGAATATATATATATATATATATATATATATATATATATACACCACATACTTTGGGGAGACTCAATTCCCTCTCTTCAAAATCTAAATCTTGGAAGTCTAGACTTATCCCTGATAAATCTCACCCTGTGAGTTCCAACCTTGCCATCGACCCTGGTGTCATCTTTGAACCGTTGATTCCGGAATTCACTGCATTAGCTTACCCTCCAAGCTCTAGGCTTTTGCCCACTTTGACTTTCATGTTTTCTGATCTGTCATTGATCTGGCAAACAGGAATAAAATTTGAATAGGAACAAGACCAGGAGGTCATTCGGAGAACAGCGCGTAGAAACATCCATAGACTTCTCAAGAGATGAAGTTTTTGTTCTTACAAAAAGAAGAGGAAGTTGTGGCCGAGCACACCAGCAAATGCATCAAGAGTGGAGAACGAGCAAGGGCACCCAAGGAGAAGTATGCAGTATTCCAGGTGAGAGCAGCAAGAGCCAGGCTGAAGTAGGAGAGACAAGGAGACTGGGTTTTGCCCAAGTACGACGTGCGGCTTGTAGGGAGCCTGCAGCGAGGATAAGTACAAAAAAATCCTGAGTTTCTTGCTTAGGAGGCGATATGTGATAAACTCAGGTTCATCTGGGCACACACAGAGGCGCAGAGGTAAGATGCTCTGGTTGCCAGGGCTTCTTTGAGTTGTGAAAGCATTTTTAGAAAAAGCCGTGCATAGGATCCGCCAAGCCAGAGGAAAAATGGAAAATGGAATGGTTACTATAGATCCTATGAGATCCGAGGTAGGCATCCTCACCAGAAAGAATCTAGTACCAGAAGACAAAGGAACGTGTGTGTGACACCTAATCTACAAGTTTACTTCTTTCCTTAGGTCTAGCCTAGATATTTTATTGAGGTCACAAACATGAATTTGATGATCATATCCCCCCTTTTAGTAGAAAATATAGTTGTAGCTAAGGAATCATTCAGTCTTGCTCGGATTAAGCTTATTTTTCTTTTCCTTTATAATGAATAGGCTTATTTATTACCTGTCTTTTTATATCCTAGACAAACCTTTTCTTCTTTGTTTCTTTTCTGAGGGTGCATGTCAACTGGTAGCCGGCTGACATTCAAACCCGCATTAACGTTATTGCGAATAAGCTGATTAGACAGAGGTGGGGGTCATGTTCGGACTCACCCTCCTGGGGAAGCTGGTGGGGGGTAAGAGGCAATCATGTTTGAGGTCTTGGATCTTTGCAGACTAAGGAATTCGGATTTATCAGTGCACCTTGAGTTTAACAAGCTTCTGGGGTTGGATAAATAGTACCCAAATTAGAAAAGACTTATTGAAAATCCATAATGCCAGTTTAATTAATCATCAGGTGGTTGCTGGCTGAGCAAAGAAGTGGGGTGAAAGGACTTGGTAACTTTCCTGAGAACGTTTCTTCCTGGCTACTTGAGAACCCTGAAAGAAAAGTCCCTCGTTCCACTATTTGCCGTCGCACTCTCCAGGGCTCTGTTCCGAGCCTGGGTGCATCTCTCTGTGGAACGTCTCTCTCCTGCACGGAGGATTCCGTACACACGGCCCAAAGCCTTCATCTTTGTCTCCTTATTTATGGTCCACATAGGTAACCAGCCAAGGAAAAGCAAACATTCTCTCTCATTTGTTAACTAGACCCACAGTTCCCTTTGTATATAATCTTCCTCAGCTTGTTAAATTTAATAGTTGCTTGTTACATCTAATAGTCTCATTTCCGTAGGATGTATTTCCTTTGTAATACACTCCTATGTATTTTTCCTGATTTATTTTTTATTGTGGCAAAATACACATCACAAAGAATCGATCATTTTAGCCCTATTAAAGTGTATGCTCACAAAATGTGTAGCAATCACCATGATCAATTTCCAACATTTTGCACGATACCCAACTTAAACTTTGTGCTGTCTAAATAATAAGGTTCAGTTCCTCCTATGCTTAGGACCTGGGAGACTCTCTTACTTTCTATCTCTAGAAATTTGCCTATTCCTGATGACGTCATGTAAGTGGAATCACACAGTATTTATCTCATGTGTCTGACTTATTTCCTTCAACATGTTTCACACATCCCTGTCACAGCATGGCAGAGCTTTATTCTTTCTTGTGACTGAATAGTGTATCTTTGTATGTGTATAGGTCGAATGGTGTCACCCAGAAATAAGTGCTTTGAATCCTAATCTCTATTTCTGCAGTTATAATTCCAGTGGGGAGAAGTTGTCTTTGTTATGTTAATGAGTCAAAATTAGTGTACCTGTGTTTTGAATCCATCTCTTTAGAGACATAAAACCAAGTGTGCCATTCAGTCGATTCCAAATCAGTGACTCTGAAGACAGTGTGCAATGGTCCCACCCGTTTCCAGGTTGTACTTCTTCATGGAGGCAGACTGCTACGTCTTTCTCCCGTAGAACAGTTGGTACATTCGAACTGCTGACCTTCTAGTTATCAGCCATTAGAAACAGATAAATTGTAAGCTAGATTCTACAGGTCTACCGATGAAGGAGAATTTTGACCCAGGATGGAATCTGCCCAGTAGGCAGGTCTGAAAAGGAGATGTGGGTGTTGCTGGGTCATGTGGACATGGTTATCATCTCCTATCCAATGGGACAAGAAATAAGAATAAAGCAAGAATAAACAACAGCCCCAAACTGGAATAATAAAAGAAAAATTAAGCATGAGGAGGAGGTAAGGTACAGCCAGAGAAAAGAATTTAGAAGGGGAGCAGAGAGAAAAGGGAATGGAAAATAAAAACAAGGAAGAGAAAAAAGACAAAGTAGATCGATAAGCAAAACTAGGAGGGGGAAGACAAAGAAAAGAGAGTAATAATAAAGAGACAAATACATAAAAAGAAAACAGAGAACAGAAATGAAAGTATTTTAAAATGAAAGGGAATAAAAAGGGAAACAAAAAAATAAATAAAGGAGAGAAGTATGGGGCTCCAGGCACCCAGAAAGGGTCAGTACCAGAATGAGTGAGGACCCTCTGCCAGCCACGGAGCTCACATGGTAGGGGGAAGGGACAGGGTGTGCACCTGGTCTCTAGGTGGAATGATTGCCGATCTACACGTTATCTGGGCTAGGGCACTTGATGCAGAAGAAGTTTGTGCCACCTCAGATGGTGGTGAAGGGAATTATTTTAGGACCAGAGGGCAGCAGGTGGCTGCTTATGGAAGAATTTCATTCCCATTTCGTGGTGGCCAGGGACCCTGCCCTGTGTGTTCTGAAGGCCTGGTGAGGTGGCGTTCATGTGCCAACAGGTGTGGGGGTGGTGCACTCAGTGCCCATCCGTGAAGGTGGAACTAGGGTACTAGGCACAGCAGAGCCTGTGTGCGTTGGAGGTACCACCAGCTGATGGGGGGAGGGGGTGGGTGGCTGGAGTCTGACTACATTTCCAGTGAGTAAAAAGAAAGATCCCACCTTTCTCGCCACTCGCCACCTGTGTGCGTTTCGGAAAGTCAGGTTGCTGAGTCTTTACACTGTTTATGACAGTTCGGTGCGGCGGAGCAATTCACACAGCTGTCTCTTATCTGACGGCGTTTGTTCAGCTTCCTCTTCTTCTCCTAGTCGGGACTCAATGCATGTACCTATCCTTTCCTTTGAGGTCGGGGTTCCAGGATTATCACCATGCCTGTCACATTTGGTCTCTGTGTCTTTGTGGAGAGCAGGTGTAGCCGCTGCAGGCTGTAGAAGGAAGGCCTGTGGAGGAATCAAGTCCACTCACACTACAGGCCTCATCAAAGACCAGTTCCAGCAGCACATTAGGAGTGAGTTCATTGCTTGACTAAACATAGCAGGCTAATTTTTAAGTTGATAATTTTGTATGGTCCACAAATGATATTATAAATATCCAAATCGCCCTTGGCAGTGAAACAGCCCCACCCCTGTTGCAGAGGGTCTGTGTAGCATGTCTGCCTAGTCACCGTCCAGTTAAAAGTTCTGTTGTCTTTGCTTTTCATGTCGTAGTTAGGAAATTATTACCAAATTCAAGGTCACAAAGATCGCCTCCTGTATTTTAGCTCTCAAATTCCAGAACTTTGATATATTTTAAATTAATTTTTGTATGTGGTGTTATATAAGGGCATATATGTTTTATTCCTTTAATTATAATATAATGTAAAATAAGATAATATGAAGGGTTTCTTCTTTTGTATGTAGATATTCTATTTGAGGTCCTTTTTAGGTGACCTGGTGCCACATGTCTTGAATGCCCAGCTGCTGACTGAAAGGTGATAGGTTTGAATCAACCTGAAGATCCACAAGTTAAAAAGAGTTGTCAGTCTGTTTACAGCTGAGGAAAACACGATGGAGCTTCCTATGGGGTTATGCCACCCTGTCCTCTAGGACTGGTGTGAGTCAGAATCTACTCAATGACACGCACCGATGAGAACAAGTTTCTGCTTGTTTGCCCAGCACCATGTGTTGAAAGGCTGTTGTTTCCTCATTGAACTGCTGTAACACCTCTACCATCTACGTGAGGGCTTAGTTCTAGACCTTCCACTTTATCCCATGGGGCTATGTGCCCATCTCTGTGCACCGGTGCCACACTGATTTGATTCCTGTAGCTTTAGAGTCAGTTTGACATCAGGAAGTGTCAGTCCTACGTTTTGCTTCTTTTGCAAGATTGTTTAGACTACTAAGAGTCCTTTGAGGATAAGGATGGGTTTTTATATTTCTGCACAAAGCACCATTGGGATTTTGATAGAGATGGTGTTGAATCTATAGATGACTTTGAGTAGTATTGTTATCTAAACAGTAAGTCTCTCACTCCATGAACCTGGGTGTCTTTACACTCTAATTACTTGCAGCATTGTTTTGGTAATCTTTTTCCTCAATAAAATTTCCTAGTATCTTATACTTTTTATGTTGCTGTAAGTGGAATTTTTGTTCTTTATTTCCTTTTCAGATTGTTCATTGCCAATCTATGGAAATACGACTGACTTTCGCATTGCCATGGTATCCTGCCACTGTGCTAAATTATTTTTCTTAGCTCTAAGAGTTGTGTGTATGTGTGTGAACTCTTTAGGGGTCTTACATATAAGGTAATGTCATCTGGAGAGAGATATCATTTGATTGCATATCCACTCCCTTATAAAAGATCAGCATCCTCTCCTAGGTTATTATAAGCGTCTGAACACGTTCCAGAGTTCTGAAACAGTCGATTCTAATCACTCTTTCCAGCTCAATGATTACTTCAGTGGAGAGATTTATCTTTAGCATTTCCTACTCTAGTATTTTGCATTTAGTTTTATGCATTGAAAAACATAGGATTCAGCAAACTGTCTAAAGGATTTATGGCAAAAAAAGTTGAGTCTGTATGTAAATGGCTGAATTGGTGTATTTTTTATTTTTCATAATATACATTATTTATTATTATTTTAAGATCATTTTATTGAGGGCTCTTACAGCTCTTATCACAAGCATCCATTGTGTCAAGCACATTAGTACATATGTTGCCATCATCATTTTCAAAGCATTGTCTTTTTATTTGAGCCCTTGATGTCAGCTCATTTCCCCCCTCCCCCCTCCATCATGAACCCTTGATAATGTATAAGTTATTATTTTTTCATATCTTACACCAACTGCATCTTCCTTTGCCCACTTTTCTATTGTTCTTCCCCCTAGGAGGTGGTTATAGACAAGTCATTATGATTAGTTCCTCTTTATCCCCCCACCTTCCCCTTCCCCTCCTGGTATTGCTACTCTCATTACTGGTCCTGTGGGGTTTATCTGTCCTGGATTCCCTGTGTATGTTTCTTCAGTGTTATACTGCACCCTGATTGGCTCATCTCTTCCTTGTGACCCTTCTGTGAGGGCATATCCAATTGTCTACAGATAGGCTTTGAGTCTCCACTCCACCCCACCCTCATCTACATCAATGTTATTTTTTGTTCTGTGTCTTTGATGCCTGATACCCGATCCCATCGACACCTCATGATCACACAGGCTGGTGTGCTTCTTCCATGTGGGCTTTGTTATGTCTGAGCTAGATGGCCACTTATTTATCTTCAATTCTTTAAGACTGCAGACACTATATCTTTTGATTGCCACAAAAGTGGTCTATGTTTTGTTGTGTATATTTTCAACAACAGTGACAAAAATAGATTATAAAAATGTTAAAGGGCTAGCTCAATGTCCACCTGCTATCTTAATATTTAACACATAGATTTAAGTACATAGATCTATTTCCCTATCCTTATATAAAATATATTTACATACGTACATGCCTGTATTTAGACCTCTATAAATGTCTTTGCCTCCTAGTTCTTTCCTCTATTTCCTTTACTCTCCTCTTGTCCCACCATCATGTTCCTTACTGTTAAATTGCCCGTGATGAAGCCCCACTAAGTATCCTACGCCCTTCTTTCCACTGATCTTAGTTCACTTGTTGTTCCCTTGTCCCTGGGTGGATGACCCCCCACTTCCTTTCTCCACCTCCCCTTCTCCCGTGTCCCCCCCGGAACCTTCGGTCCCATATTTTTCATCTCCAAATTGGTTATCCTGCTTATCTTATCTAGATAGACATGCTGAGGCATTATTAAGTGCAAAAACCAGGCAAAGCCAAAGCAACAACAAAAGAAGACAAAACCAACAAAACAAAAACAAATAACAACAAAAAGAAAGCCAATGACAAAAATGGAAAAGCCTATGAATAGTTACAGGTCTGTTTGTTGACCCTTAGGAGTATTTTCCAGTTGAGTCTGATGGGGTGCCACATTCTGTCCCCAAAGTCTATTTTTGGTATTCCCTGGAGAGTTCATCACTTTGCTCCCCTTGCTGCTCTGTTCCCTGACCTTAGTGTTTTGCCCCAGTAGGATGGGGTCAGATTGAGCACAGTTCCCACACTGTGTCTCCAGTGTTGTCCCCCACACTGCTATGGTTCAGTGAGGGACATCCTATCTCATGATGGGGCAGGCTCTGTGGTCCTCTCTGTGCATTGTCTGCTCTGAGAAGGAATATGGTCCTCGGGGCTGTACTCATATCTATGTTAAGAATTAAGGTAGCAGATGGACATTTGCCCTTGACTCAAGTACTCCCTCAACACAAGAACACTTCCCCCCCCCCACCTAATAATCTGACATTCTGTAATGCTTACCTTCCCAACATGATCGCTGAAGATAAAATGGGTGCATAAGCAAATGTGGTGAAGAAAACTGATCAAAAGATAGAGCAGCTATCAAAAGTACCTGGCTATAAAAAAATATAGCATCTGGGGTCTTACAAGCTTGAAGGTAAACAAGTGGCAATCTAGCTGAGAAGCAAGAAAGCCCACATGGAAGAAGCACACCAGCCTGTGTGACCACGAGGTGGCGATGCGATCAGGTATCAGGCATGGAAGACCCAGAACAAAATCACACCAATGTGAAGAGGGGGTGGGGAGATGGAGTGGATACCCAAAGCCCATCTGTAGACAATTGGACATCCCCATACAGGAGGGTCACGAGGAAAGGACGAGCCAGTCAGGGTGCAGTATAATATTGAAGAAATATACAATTTTCCTCAAGTTCTTTAATGCTTCCTCCATCACCACCACCACCCCACTATCATGATCTCAATTCTACCTTACAAATTGGACTAGACCAGAATATGTACACTGTTACAAATAAGAGCCAGCAGCACAGGAAGTCCAGGGTAGATAAACCCCTCAGGACCAACAATGAGAATAGAGATACCACGAGGATAAGGGGAAGGAGTGGGGAGAAAGGAAGAACTTATCACAATGATCTACATATAACCCCCTCCCAGGGGGATGAGCAACAGAAAAGTGGGTAAAGGGTAACAGAAGACGATGTAAGATATGAAAGTAATAATCTATAATTTATCAAGGGTTCATGAGGGAGGGAAGGCAGGGGAAAGAGCAAGAACATGAGCTGATACCAAGGGCTCAACTAGAAAGAAAATGCTTTGAAAATGATGGTGGCAGCATATGTACAAATGTGCTTGACACCATAGATGAATGCATGCATTGTGATAAAAGATGTCAGAGCCCCCAATAAAAGTATTTAGTAATAACAAAGAAAAAAAGCTAGCTCACTTGTCACTTTCTCACTAAGAATATGCTCCTGAGCTGCTGGTAGCCTTGTTTGGAAGAGCTACCACTACCAAACCCAGCAGTATTTCTTCAGCCTGTCACTTGGGACACTAGAGTTCACATGGCCTGTGTACTCATATAGCAATATCCAAATCTGTTCCTGCTAGCCTTGACTCAAACTCCGAATCTCTTGGAATCCCAATGGTGTCTCAAGCTCAACATGTGTGAAACGGACTCTTCGTTTTCCCAAAGCCTCAACTCTTCTACTGCTCCACCCTTCTGTGTGTAAGTGGCAGCACTGTTAATCAGTGCGAGCACCCCAGGGGCTGAGCTTGAATTCTCCTTTTTAATACGAAACTTCAAAAACATCAACTCGACATCCAAAATAGCTTCCCCATATTTGACTTTTTGGTTCTACAACTGCCCCCTGAGTTCAAACTTTCATTGCTTATCCACCTCTTATACTTATGTCATAGCTGGTCTCCTGAATGCTAATCTATTTTCCATATCCCTTCTATGAGCTACTGCCAAATTAATCCTCTTAATGCATACCTCCGATTACATCACACCTCTTTTTGAAAGCTTTCTTTCATAGGCTATGGCCAGCCAAATAAAGGCTAATGTCCTTAGCTTGACCTTCAGTAATGGCCACAATTTAGTTCAACTCTACTTTCCTTTATTGCTGTAGTTCTTCACGTCCCAACACAACACTAGACAGATTTTGTGACTTGGTACCCCTGCTTTCTAACGGCTTGCACATCCATCTCCCTTCATCCTGCTAATTCTGACTCAAGTGAGTAAGCAGAACTTCACAGAAGCTTTATAGAAAGGTGGGTTGGATAGCAACTTGGAAGAGGAGTGAGTCTTGGTGTTGTGGTAACAGAATGAAGGTGGTTTCAATAACGCAGCAAAGCCTTATGAGTGACCACTATGGAAGTAGAAAGAAGAGATCTTGGTGACATTAGAACAGTAACTGAGCGAATGAAGAGTCAGAGATGATGCTGATGTTTTAGTTAGAGAGGACCACTAGATGGTAACATCATTAGCTTGTATAAGTAGGCATATGAAAGAAAATGAATCTACTTTGGGGCAGGTTTAGCATGATGGATTGATATCGGGGAATCTATATCCAAATATTAGAAATGTCAGTTTCGGAGATGGATCCTGGGAGGAATCAGGCTGGTAATATTTTGGGTCATGAGGTTTGTGTTAGTCTGGGTTGACTATAGAAACAAATCCAGGGACACTTATATATGTGTAAGAGAGCTTTATATAAAAGAAAAAAATTGTACATTGAGAAAATATCCCAGCCCAGTCAAGATTCAGTCCATAAGTCCAATATTAGCCTATATGCCCGAAATCAGTCTTTAAATTCTTCTTTAGACTCATGCAACACATGCAATGATGCCTAATGCAGGAAGATCACAGGCCAGTGGGTGGAAAGTCTTGTGGATCCAATGGCGGTGGAAGCATCTCAGCACTGGTGTGGGTCTCCATGTGGCTCCTCCAGCTCCAGGTCTCAGGTTCCATCAGCTTGGGTCCATGTAGCTTGTCAACAAGAATGTATAGCAGAGAGAGAGAGTGTGCCTGGCCTCCAGTGAGCTGTTTATCTCCGTAGCACCTCCAAATGAGGCCATCAAGCCGCAACCCAACTGTCAGGCTAAACTCTACCCCTTCACAAGTTGACTGGAGATTACATAACTGCCACAAGGTTGGAGTCCCGTTTGCTGTGGTCACTCATGGAGGGCTGAGCATGCAGTCCAGGGTCAATGAGCATCTCCTCAGATGCTCTCTGTCCACCCCCACTCATGGTTATCCCATTGATGGGCTCCTTAGGGTTTCCAATGGCTAATTTCTCACCAGTTGATGGGCAGCCCCTTCTTCTGAGGTACTTCTTGGTAGTCTCTGAACCGCCAAACTTTTGGCTAGCGGTCCAGCATATTAACTATTTGTACTCTCCAGGGTACAAATTTTGGCATTTTGGTTTGCCACCTAGCTCTTAAGTACTGCCCTGCCAGGGTTCCATGTATTTTGATCTAGCACCCACTAAAATCCTCTCATCCATGAAGTCTTCCTTAACCCTTTAACTCAAGCATGGTGGACAACCCCAATCTGAACTCACAACCAAGCAACTTATGACATCTGCCTTATTTTTAAGGGTGTAGATCTGCTTCCTAGGACACTCTTTGCAAGAGATGCCAGTTGCTGTGTTGAAGAGCAAGCTGGAGCTCCTGTTACGATGATAGTAATGATTTATTGAAGGATTAAAACAATCCAGGAGTAGTACACTACAGGGCAAGGAAATTTTCCCAAAGTTGAAACACAGAATCCCGGAGTTTGCTCACACACACACAATTATGCCTGGCTGACATTTCTAAAATCATGCCTTTATAGATGCAAGACAACTGACAAGACTCCTTAAACTTTATTTTGCTCATCACAAAATTTGAGTCAGGTAACAATGTTTTCTATGGGTCTTGAGAGGGCCAGTTGGACTGAATGCTCTTCCTGGGCACTTGCTGTGTGAGGAACAGGGAGAAAGGCAGGAGAGCACGTACAGGCTTCCTGAGGTCTGCTGGCTAACTGGCTTTCAAAAGCCAACTCAGAATAAGCAGTAACAGCAAAATCGAGGGGTCTGACCTGTGCCTTTGGCCGATGCCGCTCCTTTTACCAAGCACCTAGTTCTCTTGAGCTCCTTCATCCGTGGCGACAAGGTTATATTTGAAACTTCCCTTGCAAATGCAGCACAGTGATGTGCCCTGACTCTGAGTGTACATCCTCCTGTGGGGCATGCTAGCATTGGTGTGGGCCAGGGCTCGGGAACTTACTTTTTTCTGCTAAGGGCCATTTGGGTATTTATCACATCCTCCTCAGGCCATATGGGTCCAACATTAATGAACTCATTCCTACTGTGATGGCTAGAATTGCTTCGCTTTGACGGGAGTGTGTGCTGCTAGTTGGTATTGATGATTTTGTGGGCCTTAATCTAGCCCGTGGGCTGTACGTTCTGCATACATGATGTAGACATTGCCAGAAAGACTCTCCAGTTCCCAGGAGACCGAGTACTCTTGTTCACTATCAATGGGTCTCCAGCATCCAAGGGACCATGAAATTATGGCAAATGATCTGCCTAGGCTTGGTGGTGTAGTGGTTATGCATTGGGCTGCTAACTACAAGGTCAGCAGTTCAAAACCACAAGCTTCTCTGAGGGGAAAGATGAGGCTTTCCACTCCCTTAGTTATACTCTTGGTAACTCACAGGGGCAATTCCACCCTGTCCGATAGGGTTGTTAAGCGTTGGTGTCAACTCAAAGGCAGTGAGTTTTATGTTATTTTTTAATTCTTGACCCAGACATTGAAAGTGATTAAAATTGTTATCTCCTCCAGAAATAGTTTACTATTTTCTAACCACACACATGTGCACACACATTTGATTTACAAAATATAAAGTCATTTCAAGGCATTATTGACTCCTTATTAACTTTTTGTGTCATAGAGTTTTAAAACAAGGTGTCTGGCTGGTTTTGCTCTATATTGGTAGCACTGTCAGGTAAGCATTGGACTGCTAGCTGCAAGGTCAGTGGTTCCAAGCCCTCAGCCGCTCCTTGGTAGAAAGATGAGGCTATGTGATTCCATTAAAATGTACAGCCTCAGAAACTTTCTACACTCATTCTGAGCTGGAATCAACTCCATGCTACTGTATTCACACACACACATGCACATACATATGCACACACTATCAAAATAGGCAAATATTGAAGTTCAGGTCCAGGAAACTTTTTTTGCATTAAAAAAGTTATTTCAGGGAGGGGGGAGCAGGGAGGGAAGGGAAAAATGAGGAGCTCATACCAAGGGCTCAAGTAGAAATCATATGTTTTGAGAATGATGATATATAACAAAAGTACAAATATGCTTGACACAGTGGACGGATGTATGGATTGTGATAAGAGTTGTACGAGCCCCAATAAAATGATTTTAAAAAGTTATTTCTATGTCATACTAGTAAAGGTTCAGAATCACTGATCAAGTCAACAAATTCTGGGGCCACCTCCTTATTCAGTTAGGCAGCAGGCTGCTCACAGCAGCTCAGGTGCCAGCTTCCCCATTCACAATTCCTATGGGCTGATTTTTTTCCAGCCTGCCCAAATGAACTTCTGAGATACTCGAAGCTCAAAGTCTAGGGCAAAGCTTAATGGCTACTGATGCAATTGTCACCCTTGACCTTTTACATGTAGTAAAACACAACCTAGAACTATCGTGTGAACACAGCTCCTGACACTAATGCACAAGGCCTCCCTCCAGTCTCTCCCGTTTCCCAGTGGGGATGATTCAGTCTCGCCCTACTATGGCTCGGAAGGTAAGACCATCAAGCACCATCAGATTTCACAGAAATAGTAGAAACACTAGTGGTCCAGCAGGGAAGGTCTTGGCTGTTCACGGAGAGGGTAGTGGTTTGAGCCCACCTCACCACTCTATGGGAGAGAGACCTGGTGACCTGCTCCCATCAAGGTCACTGCCATTGAAGCACGATTGACTCACAGCGACCTGATAGGACAGGTTAGAACTGCCCCAGTGAGCTTCCCAGTATGTGACTCTTCACAAGGGTGGAAAGCTCTGTCTCTCTCCGGAGGAGCTGCTGGCGCTTTTGAACTGCTCACCTTGCAGGTCAAAAGCCAATGGAGAACACCATGCCACCAGGGCTCCCTTGCCGTAAAGGTTAAAACGCATCCCACCCCCTGGGGTGCATCTACTCTGTTATGTGGGGGTCAGTGTGAGAGGCAATTAAGCCCACACCACCCAATGGCAATTGTAAGAAACCCAGGGCTCTTCTTCCTTGAATCAAGTCACTACCTTTATTGTCCCGAATTATCTGCCATGAGGGTCATTTGGCAGGTGAGTCCTCAGGAGACATCACTGGAATGTGGAATGTCACGATCGTCCCTTACATCATTTCTACAAGCTTCAAAATCCACCTCCCCCTTCCCATGCACACACAAAAGGATTGTCAAGTTAACCAATAAATATTCAAGTTCTGACAGACCATACATATTTGATTCTGAATTTGAGAGATTGCTACCCTAAAAGCCTGGGCCCTGGTACAGAGGGCCAGGACCTTGTCACTCTCTCTGTCGAGGATGCATGGGAAACAGAAGCACCAGCTGAAATGCTGATGGGGGAAAACATTACAGCAGGGTGTCCCACCTCTCCACCATCTCTTCCTGCATGTACTCATTGCTCTGGGCTGCATCCTCCACCATGCTTTGTAACCACTGGCGCATTCCATCTTCTCTAAGAGGTGGGTGCATGCTATTCTGATCACTGTTCAACAGATAGGACCACTCTGAGATTGCGTAACAAAGCCCAGGAAAAACAGCAGCTAGGTGACAACGTCAAACCCACATTGAAATTTTCTGGCTTCAAAGTCAATGTTTTTTCTAACACCCTACAGTATAGCCCAAGGGAAACAGCATTGCTGTGCTTAGTAGAGTGATGCATTTACTATCTACAGAAAAAGCACCCGTCGTCATTAGTTAAAAGCTGCTGAATGAGCTCTTGGAGCTGTAGAAACTGTTTACTGGGCATCCTTTCCAAGTGGCATCCAGGGCATGTGCCTCAGCTTAGTTGTGCCTCTCTACCTGATGGGGCTTGCTTATAGCCAGGGTGATTGGGGACAGACTTGGGTATGGTCCTAGTATAGAGTGAGAAGGTACTTAAGAGACTTGAGGAAGGGGCAATACTGGACATTCTAACTGCTGTGTGTGTGTGGCTATGCCCTCCGTTGCTAACAAAGAGGTGGTACAAGTCTTCAGTGTGAGGATGTACACCCAGGCACATGGATGGATGCTTGTTGAAAAGGGGGAAGTCTTATGACCCAGCTATCAAAAGATATAGCTTCTGGAACCTTAACGGCTTGGAGGAAAATAAGCAGCCATCTAGCTCAGAAATAGCAAAGCCCAGTGGAAGAAGCACAACAGCCTGTGTGACCATGAGGTGTTGAAGGGATCAGGTATCAGGCATCAAAAAACAAAAATTCATATCATTGTAAATGAGGGGGAATGCAGATTGGGGACCCAAAGCCCATCTATAGGCAACTGGACACCCCCTTGCAGAAGGGTCGTGGGGAGGAGATGAGCCAATCAGGGTGCAGTGTAGCAACGATGAAACATACAACTTTCTTCTAGTTCTTAAATGCTTCCTCCCCCCGCCCCCACTATCATGATCCCAATTCTACCTTACAAATCTGGCTAAACCAGAGGATGTACACTGGCACAGAGAGCAACTGGAAACTCAGGGAAGCCAGGACAGATGATCCCTTCAGGACCAGTAGTGAGAGTGGCAATACCAGAGGGTGGAGGGAAGGTGGGGTAGAAAGGGGGAACCTATTATAAGGATATAACCTCCTCCCTGGGGGATGGACAACAGGGAAGTGGGTGAAGGGAGACATCAGACAGTATAAGAT
Source organism: Tenrec ecaudatus (assembly GCF_050624435.1). Lineage (NCBI taxonomy): Eukaryota > Metazoa > Chordata > Mammalia > Afrosoricida > Tenrecidae > Tenrec > Tenrec ecaudatus. The sequence continues at coordinate 44,610,333 of NC_134544.1, forward strand.
ATGACAAAATGATAATAATTTATAAATTACCAAGACTTCATGAGAGAGGTGGAAGCAGGGAGGGTGGGGTAAAAATGAGCTGATACCAAGGGCTTAAGTAGAAAGCAAATGTTTTGAGAATGATGATGGCAAGAACTGTACAAATGTGCTTGACATACAATGAATGTATGTATGGATTGTGATAAGAGTTGTATGAGCCTCCGAGAAAATGATTTTAAAAAAAGAAAGAAAGAAAAGGGGGCAGTCTTATGCTGAGTGGAATCGGTCAGTCGCCAAAGGACGAATCTTGTCTGAAATCTCTACTAAAAGAAGTGAAAATAAAAAAGCATACACACAGAAAGAAACACGCTTTGATGGTGATGAGAGATGGAGGAGGGACAGAGGGAAAATGAATAATGAGAGTGTAGATACATGTTGACTTGAGTGAAGGAGAAAGCAGTGAGGGGCCGGGGAGTAGAACATGACTAAGGCTGAGGAAGACACGGGGAGGTGCGAAAGCATATGGCTGAAATGGTGAATGCTATTATACATGCAATCCTTCATGAATAATAATAACAATTCTTTATGAGTGCATACCTGGATGGATGCAATAGGAACAGGCGTGAGATGGTTTATGGGAGTATGCCTGCGAAAGCTATCTTTATCTATCTATAATGTATAATTTATAAAACAATATACATAAATGCTTATTTCTGCATATGCATTTGTATGTGTTGGAAATGCATTCGGCTACAGATTACCTACTGAAAGAACAAAATAATCGGTCTTGGAAGAAGTATGATCCGAGTCCTCCTTAGAAGCAAGGATGGCAGTGCTTCATCTGACGTATTTTGGACTGGTGAGGAGAGACCAGTACCGGGAGAAGGACAGCGCGCCTGGAGAAGTGGAGGGGCACGGAAAGACGGAGTGACTCCGGGACTGTGACGAGGGACTGAAGCATGGGAACCATTGTGAGGATGGGGCAGGGCCGGGCAGGGTTTCCTTCTGTTGTGCAGAGGGCCATTATGGGTCAGAACCGACTTGATGATATCTAACACAAGGGCAAAGTGGTGCAACTTTCTTAGCCATAACTACATTCCTTGAGGGGTGAATCACTGGGCTTGGGAACTTCGGATCACAGGTCTCACAGAGACACCTAGGTCAATTGACATGATGTAATCCACAAAGAGCATGTTCTACACCCAACCGAGACCATGTTCACCTTGGATGAGTCTCGGTGAGGCTCTGCAAAGCTCACGAGGGGATGTCGGGATGCAACTGTTGGTCTCGGCCTGTACTGAACAGGGAAGAAAGCCAGAGCTGCAGGAAAATAATGAGTCCACGGGATGAAGGAACTGTGCAAATAATTAATCACAGCCTCCTCTAGTTGGAGACCAGAGGAAGTGGTGGAGTCTGGTTATCATGACTGCCTGCTTGGTAGGGACCACGATTCGAGGTCTTGGACAGAGGAGGCAAAAGATACAGAACAAGATTTAAAGTAATAAGAACAGCTGAGACCTGCTGGTCTGAGAGAGATAAGTGGACCACCACCTGACGCGTTAGCCTTCATCCTTTTTTTTGCAAACCTGGGGCTACACCTGACCCTTGGGATGACCTTTCAGCCCAGCACGAGGTGGGTCTTAGAGGGTGCCCAATGCTATCTGCGAGGAAGATGCTCCCTGGCACAGTCCACCCTGAGAGACCAGGAGGGTGGCCTTTGCCCGAAGAGTGGAGTTCAGAGGGCAGGAAGGGACAAGAGAGAGAGTGAATGGAAACAGGAGCCCCAGAAGATGGCAGCTCATGGCATGAATTGAAATGGGTGTAAATTATGAACATGGAACAAATGTGCTCCGTATACATTTTTACTCAAATCACAATAAAATATGTAAGGGGGGGGCAGGCAATAAGTCACCTATATAGAGCCCCAAGCAGAGGTGTCCTTGAGGTGTCTTGATGAAGATCAAGTCAATGAAGGAGCCAGGGGTGAGCCTGATGCAACGCAGGGCACCTTGCCGCTGCCAGGAGCCGGTGTCCTTCCCGCAGCACCCACAGGACTGGGCCAAGAGACTGCTGAGACTGTGAACTGGCTGAGCGCTGTCGGGGAAGCCACGCATCCAATTCAGCTGGCTGCTCATGTTTTTAATGGCTTTGGAACAGAGCTCAGAACTACACAGTGGGGAGAAGGCCAGTTGGGGTTCTACGTGATGCAAATAAAGCTATGGATAAATTGATGTTGTTGCTATGCAAACATTTGTCCAGACTGAAGAATTACAGTGTTTGCATGAATATGCATTAAAAGGGGTGGGGAGAGAAAAAGCTGAGTTGTCTTCCACGGGAATACAGGCAACTGATGACAGTTTAAATCTCTGGAAGAATCAGCCCTCGTTTTCTGAGTGACCTTGAAGTTTAAATTTTCTGATTGGAAGCCCAGTGGGGAAGATCCTCTACTGAATTCATAAGGAACCAGAACATGGCGGCATGGTCAACAGAACCATTTCAAACTGGGGGCACTAGTGTCAGACACAGAATGGCATGCAGAAGAAGGGGCCCACATGCATCCCCAGGAAGCAAAAGGTGTCAAGATGTACAAATGTTGTCATGATTGGAATCATTTATTACTCAATGATGTCATTCATCTAAGTGGAAACTCATTCCCCTCTGACCCCTTTCTTCCCCACCAAGTGGCCAGTCTTAACATTTCAAAGGACTTCAGCTGAAGATGATCTTATCTCGAACCAATCATCCACCCTCTGCATTTCTATCATTCATGGATCCATGGTGGCCCCGTGGTTAAGCGTGCAATTGTGAGCAAAAATGTTGGCAGTTCAAACCCACCAGCCACTCCATAGGAGAATCATATGGCTGTCTGCTCCCCTAAAGATTACAGCACTGGAGATCCGGTGAGGTAGTTATCCTCTGTCCTACAGAGTCCCTGTGGGTCAGAGTTGACTCAATGGCAATGGAGAAGAAAACCTTGGGGTATCTGACATGCGTCTGACTTCCAGCTAAATGATTGGCCGTCTCATGTATCCAATGGTGTTGTGGAAGAAAAACCTGGAGATTCGTTTCTCAAGGTCACAGCTTTTCAAAACTCCACGACACAGTTCTACTCGGAAGCATGTTGTTGGAAGCGAACCCATAGGAACAGGCAAGAGCAAATTATAAAATATGAATATCCCAAAATGAAGGCAGTCAGAGAAAAAAGATGGGAATTCTAGTGAAGAAATGTTCCCGGACCTTTACCTATGCAGACCCTGTCTTCCTATTCTCCCCACTTCTCACTTCCTCGATTCTCTTTCCAACGCACCACTTGTCCATTTTGCTGGCTTCTTTTCTGTTTTGTGGCTTGCTGATCCCTGTAGTAGAACCTGGAGAGAAGCAAACAGTGGTTATCTTTTCCACAATAGAGCCTGCAGGGTCAGCATGGACTGCTCCTGCCTGGGAAGGAGGGGGTCCTCCAGACTGCACCGGGTCCAGAGTCCCAGGATCACTGCTCAGACAAACTTGTCCTGGATCCTAGAGTGGCTCTCTCCTGCTAGATGCGTCCTAGCTGTCTCACTGTCATTACTCTGCAGGCGGCCTAAGCTGTTCTTAAAGTCACATCAGAGATTTTGCTATAAACCACTGAGGCAACCAGTCTGTGCTCCGAGCTGGGCTCTCTGGGGAGGCTGCCTGGACTTGGAACCTCACCTAGACCTCCACCCTGGGAGGAAGTCCCTTGTTCCCTCTGCCACTGTCTGACTATCTGAAGAAGAATGCGCGTGGAAGCTGGGAGCTAGTAGGACAACAGAAAGACATTTGAGGTTCTCGCACACCCCCAACAGTTGGAATGATGGCTGCGATGAGACATTGAGTACCAGCACCTTTACTTAGCTTGTTCCTTCAGCCTAGAGCTTGGACTTTGAAAAAATAAACAAACATGTGAGATTATCTGGGGATTTCAACAATGGTTGATTCCATTTCAGAAGGATCATCTGCACCCGGATGTCTAAAGTTGGCAGTTTCCAGCCTTATGGAGGCGGCAGGGGGTCAGGAGAGGTGAGTGAAAGCCCATGAATACCGGAGGATGTAGAAGGGGAGGCGTCTCACTATGGCCCTTCTCATGCCACTTCCTCTTGGCTCTGGGGCTGGAGCGGCTGGATCAGCAGGGAGTCAGGTGGAGAGGCTCTTAAAATACACTCCTCAGGCAGGAGAGAACTCACCTGTTCAGCCCTGTCTTGTTGGGTGTTTGGGTGTTTCTATGTACTGCTAGCATGTCCTTCGTTCACGGGCAGGATGTAGCTCTGTTCGTGCAGGGGAGAGAACATGTGTGGTAGCCACATCCTGTGTTCACTGGCTCCCAGCATTTCCCTGCCGCCCACGGCCCCAAGTGACAGACCAGCTGGGACCTCCCTGAAGAGGATGAGTACAGGGCAGTGCGGCAGGAAGGGTAGGGACCAGATCAGAGCACAGATCGGATCCTGGCTCTCCAGCCATCGAGGTGTGTGACCCCAAACGGGTTTCCTTTGTAAAAGAGGAAGGAGAACGCCTGCAGCTCTGGGCTGGCTGAAACAATCGATGGAAGGTGGGAAAAGATCTGGTTTCACATCAAACGACCTCTCAGCAAGCTTCTGTTGGTCTAGTCATCAACACGCCAGCCAAGGCAGGATGCTTCCAGGCAAGACGGGATCGAATGCTGCCTGGCTCACGCCGCCCTCGTGATCGCTGTGTTGTATTAGAGAACCGATGAGCTCTTGTGATCCTCCAGGGTTTTTATTGACTAGGTTTTTTTGTTTTTTTTTTAGAAATACATGGCTATGCCTTATTTCCTGCTCTGTTTTAGTCTAGAGGTGCTGCTGACATCTGTCCACCCTGGGTGGTCCTGCTGCTATTTGGAATACTGGGAACATAGCTTCCAACATCATGCAGCAAGAAAGCCAACCACACAGCGTGATACACAAACAGAGATGGTGGAGGAAAATGTGTATTCTTTCCATATTTTCGCTTGATCGGCTTCTCGCAACACCCAGTTTCAATGTAAGAGGGGGCTTTGGGGCGTTTGTGGAAAACTCCCCTGATCTTTAAACTCCAGCCAGGCTTTTATCTTTAGCTGAAGGGAAAACTACAATGCTAGCCCCAGAAGGCACCCGATCAGTTACAGAGTACAATTTCCATGCTTTGCAGAATAAAAACGGAGGGTCAGAGAGAGACAGCTGCTTGCTTGGAGGAGCACCCAGCGGGCATTTACTGAGCATGTGCTAGGTGTTTGGCCCTGCGCATTTAATTACTATTCTTACCTGCATTTTATAGATGCGAAACCTGAGGCATACAGACGCTAATGGCATGCCTGAAATCACACTTCTAGGAAACAGAGAGGTCATATTTGAGCAATTAATCTGCACTATTTTGCATATTCTACTCAGAGAACCCTGGTGCCAGTGGGTGGGGCTCTGGGCTGGTAACTGCCAGATGAGCAGCTCCGTCAGTTAAAACAGGTATGACTGTTTGCTCCTGTAGAGGTTTGTAACCTTGGAAACCCAAGTGAGTAGTTCTTCTCTGTCCTACAGCGTCTCTAGGAGTCAGGATTGACTCTGCAGCAGTGTGTAGACCACTCCAGGTCATACACATCTTCAGGGGAAATGACTAGAATTGACTCTTCAAATCCAGCCCTTCTCTGCTCAAAGATGCCCTTTGAACATTCAGAGTAGGGCAATCTACCTAAAGGACAATCTGCATTCTTTGAGTTCCAGGATGATTCTTAGGTAAACTCATGGGAATAGCATCAACAGAGAAACCATCCATGAACCCGTGGAGAGTCTCAAGACTATACGACAGATGATCTTTCTAACGATACACAGGAGGACGCAACTGGAGATGGGATACGCGTTCGGGACAAGCAGAAGGTGGTGCAAGTAGAGGGGTAATGCTCAGAGAAGTTTGGTGTTGATGTTGGTTCCGATATGCCAGGCAGAACTTTAACTCCTCGGAGACTCTGCCTACAGAAACAAAATGCAACGCTAGAGAACAGTGAGGGGGGAGTACTCCCTGTGACACGCCACGCCTGTCCTTCTTAGTGTCACCACAGCTGGTAGAACACTGTGTGTGCAAGTGTGGTGAGTGTCGGAGTAAAACACAGACTGCAGTGTCTGACCAAGAAGGACGATTATATAAATTCACTCGCCAGGGGCTTGATTCCTTTTTAAAAAACTTTTTTGGGCTTGCTTGCTTTTTATTGTGAAGCATAATTATGTGCAAACGTGTGCTCTGTTGGATGTCTTCATTATAACTTGTAGGTATGGTGTAAAAATAATAATCAAGATTAGGGTTTAGCTCTGAAATAGACAGCAGTGAAGTACTCACCTGGGCCTGCTGCGTATATTTAATTATATTCTCTACAGTGCCAACAACAGCTTCCAGCACATAGTACGGTAGAACATAGTTGGTTGCATGTATGACTCATTGATACATACCAAGATTGCTACAATTGCTCCAGAAGACATCCATGCAACAAATATGTGATAATATTTCTTTTCTTTTGTAGGCACTGACTTCTTGGTACCTACTGTACCCAATTTTTCAAACCTCTTTTATGGTACATACATATTCCATTCAAAGGGATGATACAGGAAGAGCTATATTGTGAATCTGTACAATCCTACAGACTGAAACTCATGTGTCTCCGTTCATTTGGCTGCCATTCAGGTACAGGGTAGGCCCCAGGTCAGTTTAGTGGATGTATTAGTTACGTAGAGCTGCTGTATCAGAAATACCACAAGTGGGTGGCTTTACTGAACAGACGTGCATTTCATCACAAATTCGGAAGCTCAAATTTCACATCAGAGTCTCAGATGTGGCAGAAAATACATATTTTGATGGTGAGCAAAGGTAATTGTATCGATATGTGTAAGGTCTGATAATCAGTGTAAGAGAATAATTGGTTGGTGGAATTCAAAGCTCAAAGTCAAGTCTCGGGTGGGGGGCTGGGAGAGGGAAGCCAGAAGGCGGCAACTGTGGCAGGTAGAATGGGAGGCCCGTTGTGGAACATGGCCCTGCAGACCCTGGCTGGTGCAAACTTTAAGAGCTTGATGACTGATAGAACCGTTGTCAATGTTGAAAAGAATGAATACACAGTAGCCTCAGAAAGTGGGGGAAGAAGGTCCAGTTAATCATGTTCAAGGAGCTCACTGCCATTACATCGATGCCGATCCATAGTGACTCTACAGGGCTGTGTAGGGCTGTCTCTGTGAGCTTCTGAGACTGTAACTGAGTAGAAAGCCTCGCTTTTCTCCTGTGTAGCGACTAGTGGTCTTGAGAGCCAGGGACCTTGTGGACCACAGCCCAACTGGCAACCACGACGCCACCTACTGCAGCTAGCTTCTGGTCCTATTGTAACTAGCTTAGAATCATTTGTGTTTTCTGGAATCCAGATGACCTCCTGGTGTGTATATCGAATAACTGCTCAGAATAAAGCTTGTGTCAAATGTGGTGAGGTTTGATTATTATTATTAATTTTTATTATTATTATTGTTATTATTTACAGTGGCTTTGGCCTCTTCAGAAGTGCCTAGGAAGGTAGGCTTGGTGACCATCTTCCAAAGATCACAGCCTTGAAATCCCTATAGATTTTACTGATACAGGGACCTCCATTCATTGGAGTTTTATTTATTTATTAATTAATGGCAAAAGCAGCTCAAGGGGGTTCCAAAAGAGGCAGTTCGTTCCTTGCAAAAATAGTGTAAAAATTGTTGCAAAGCACTTTGTCTGCATGTAGCTGAACACGCAACCCAAAGTGACTTTCACAATATGTGTTTCATGCAATAGAAGCCAGGAGGTCAACGGTTGTGTTGGTCACAGAGGAGGGTCCTGGCTTTGGGTTCAGTTTCTCCATGATTCTCTTGAGTTTCCCCCCCTAGTTCTCAAGAGGGCTCTCAGAGCTTCCCACTCACAACTTCACTAAGCAGGATCCCAAAGCAGAAGGAGGGTAATTCTTTGATCAGAGAGAACAAGCCTCTAAGCCTCTCCTTTCTGGTCCTGCTAGCCAGAATTGGGTCACACGTTCAAATTCTGTTATAAGCATCGATAAGAAATCAAGATATCAAGTGTGTCTGGCACCTCACGAAAGAATTACAGGGTATTGAAAATCATGTCCTCAGGGAAGGTCACAATATTTTAAAGTACTGGGGCCTTTAACACCTTACTTACAAGGCAAAGTTCAACCAAAGTTTAATGCTTTTCACATTAAAGTCAATGCTTTCGATTGCTGTCTGTGGTTGAAAGGACCACTTTTGACTCACCAGAAACTATTTGTGAAACCTAAATGTGTGACCTAATAAGGCAGACAGCCACATCTCCTATCCTGTTACTTCCTGCTGCTGTTTATGAAATAATTGGACTTGGTGGAGAATGCTCTGAACATGATAGTGGGAAAGAGGAAAGTAAAAGGAACTAGAGGAAAGAGCTAGGAGGCAATGGGAATTTATGGAGATCTAAATAAAGGCATGTGCATATGTAAATATATTTATATATGAGGATGGGGAAATAGATCTATGGGCACATATGTATTAAGATAGCAGATGGACATTGGGCCTCCACTCAAGTACTCCCTCAATGCAAGAACGCTTTGTTGTATTAAACTGGCATTCCATGATGCTCACCTTCCTGACACAATCACTGAACACAAAGCAGGTGCATAAACAAATGTGGTGAAGAAAGATGTTGGTGCCCGGCTATCAAAAGATATAGCATCTGGGTCTTAACAGCTTGAAGGTAAACACGTGGCCATCTAGCTCAAAAGCAACAAAGCCCACATGGAAGAAGCACACCAGCCTACGTGATCACAAGGTGCTGAAGGGATCAGTTATCAGGCATCAAAGAACAAAAATCAAATCCCTGTGTGCTCACCTCCCTGTTACGATCTCTGAAGACAAAGCAGGTGCATAAACAAATGTGGTAAAGAAGGATGATGGTTTACTGTCTATCAAAAGATATAGCATATGGGGTCTTAAAGGCTTGAAGGTAAACAAGTGGCCATCTAGCTCAGAAGCAACAAAGCCTATATAGAAGAAGCACACTAGCCTTTGTGATCATGAGGTGTCAAAGGGATCAGGTGTCAGGCATCATCAGAATAAAAAATTATACCATAGTGAATAGGGGCTGGGAGTGTGGAGTGGAGACTCAAAGCCCATTTGTAGGCCACTGGACATCTGCTTAGAGAAGGGTCTCAGGAGGAGACAAGCCAGTTGGGGTGTGATGTAGCAATGATGAAACATACAACTTTCCTCTAGTTCCTAAATGCTTTTTCCTTCCGCACTATTATGATCCCAATTCTACCTTGCAAGTCTGGCTAGACCAGAGGATGTACACTGGTACAGATAGGAACTGGAAACACAGGGAATCCAGGGTGGATGATCCCTTCAGGACCAGTGGTGTGAGTGGTGATACTGGGAGGGTTCAGGGAGGATGGGGTTTGAAAGGGGGAACTGAGTATAAGGATCTACATGTAACCTCCTCCCTGGGGACAGACCACAGAAAAGTGGGTGAAGGGAGATGTTGGACAAGGAAAGAGATGACAAACTAATAATTTATAAATTATCAAGGGTTCATGAAGGAGGGGAGTGGGGAGGGAGGGTAAAAATGAGGCGCTGATACCAGGGGCTTAGGTAGAGAGCAAATGTTTTGAGAATGATGTGGGAAATGAATGTACAAATGTGCTTGACATAATTGATGTATGTATGGATTGTGATAAGAGTCACATAAGCCCTGAATAAAATGATTAATAAATCAATAAGAAAAGCAGAGTGTGGGGAATGGCCGCCATTGGTAATGGGGGATGTGCTGTTGTTAGCAGCCGTCTAATTGGCTCCGGCTCATGGTGACTTTATGTCAACTAGACACTCTTGGCTGGCTAGAGGTAGAGCCAAACTTGTCAATCAAGTGGTAGCTTGATGACACCTCCTACACCCACCAGACTGAAATCCCTCCTGGTCCTGTGCCAACCTCACAATTGTTCTTAGGTTTGGCCCATTGTTTCAGCCAATGTGTCAATTCATCTTGTTGAGGCACTTCCTTTTCTCACTGCCCCTCCACTTTACCAAGTAAAATGTCCTTTTCCGGGATAGGCCTCTCCTGTTAACACATCCATAGCACATGAGATGAAGTCTCGCCATCCTTTCCTTTAAGGAGCATTCTGGCTGTACTTCTTCCAAGACAGATTTGTTTGTTCTTTTGACAGTCCATGGTACTTGGAATATTCTTTGCCAGAACAATTCTTCAAAGGCATGATTCTTTGGTCTTCCTCATTCAATGCCCAAAGTTCACCTGCATATGAGGCAACTGTAAACCCTATGGCTTGGGTCAGGTACAGCTTAGTCCTCAAAGTAACATGCTTGCTTGGCAAAATTTGAAAGCTCTTGTGCAACAGAGTTATACAATGCAGTGTGTCATATGATCTCTTTATGCTGCCACCGTGACCCAAGCGAGACAAAACCCTTGACAACTTCAATCTTTTCTCCATCTATCTTGATGTTGCTATCTGGTACAGTTGTGAGGATTTGGGTTTTCTTTATATTGAGTTGTCATCCACACTGAAGGCTCCAATCCTTGATGTTCATTAGAAAGTGCTTCAAGGCCTTCTCACGTTCAGTAAGCAAGGCTGTGTCATCTACGCATTGCTGGTCGTTAATAAGCCTTCTTCCCATAGTGATGATGAATTCTTCTTATGATTCAACTTCTCTGATGATTTGCTCAGCATTCAGAATGAATAAGTATGGTAAGAGGACACAATCCTGATGCATACTCTTGTAGTAAGATGACTTTATGTCAACTAGACACTCCCGGCTAGAGGTGGAGCCAAACAGGTCAATCAAGTGTTAGCTTGATGACACCTCCTTGGGGCTGTGACCTTTTGTATAAGAGTGAAGGACTCTGGAAACTGCTCTCTCTATGCCACTTTGCCTTCCTCCTCTCTAGGACTTCCCTGGGACTCGGTGTCTGCCTCCAGGGGGCCCCAATGTGGACTACCCATTCCTGAGAGCTGTTGGCACCATCTCATTTCCACCAACCTTGGATCCACATAACTTAGCACCCACTAGCCTGCGATCTCTGTTTCCCAATCCACCATTCTGCAATGTTGTGTCACCATTCTGTGTCATCTGCATGCAGTTACATGAGTTTGAAGAGGGGCTTAGAAACCAGCAGAGCCCTTATGGACTTGACTTGGACTGGGTTGGGATACCTTCTTGATATGTAAGTGCTTCCTGCTATAACTCTATTATACATATATAAGTGTCACTGGATTTTTTTAACACGACTTGGTCTACCATGCACACCTTTCCTGATTTTATACCATTCAGTATTGTATGGACACGATTGCCATTCCGTATTCTGTTGACACAATGGCCTGAGTGTTGCTCTGTCTTCTCAAGTTGCCCTTTGGGATTTTCTGTTCAGCTCTTTGACATCATCATGTCTTACATTTGCCTCACAGATGCTACAATTAAGAGGAGGTTTCAGAGTCTCTTCTGACATCTACTTCGATCTTTCCTTGGAAGACCAATCTGTCACATACCAGCCACCACATGACGAATGTGACACAAGCTCAACCAATGAAAAGGATTTTAGAGAGACCATACAGGTGACATCTTGGGCTGCTACCCTCGAGCTCAGCAGTTAGACCCTCTCCCAGCTGTGACATGGAGGAAACGAGGTGCTCGGCTCCCATCCAGGTTGATAGTCTCAGGACCAGAGGGACAGTTTGCTTGGTGTCATATGGTCACTAAAAAGTGGAATCGACTTGATGACAGTAGAGGATTGTTTGGTTGAATTTATATGATATCCACTCTCAGAGTTAATTTTCCTTCACGACTTTCTCTGACCCCACCTGGCGTTACCAGGGACTAAGATGGGGGCATGAAGCTTTGGAGCATTGTGGAGCAGGATTGAAATATACGGCGTGCGAGATGTTTCTAGTTGGTTTGGTTACATTAGGAATGATGTTCTCCAGAATTCCCTTCGGTCTTAGTTGCTAGGGCTACCGTAGCAAAAGACCATACTTGGGCAGTGTGAAAGACGAGACATGCCTCATCTCACAGTACTGTGGCTAGCTATTCAGATCAGTGTGTGGGGTCATGATGAATCTATCTGAGGTCTCTGAGAGAGAGAGAGAGACTTCTCTCGGAGAGAGAAACGATCCATCCATGCCTCTCTCCTAGTGTCTGCTGGCTACTGTTGCTGTTCCTTTGCTGGTTGATGGTCTTCTTGTAAAAGGAAAAAACAGATGTGGAGAGACGCCGGGAGAAGACCGCCTGTGAGAATCCATCCACAAGCCAAGGAACAAGGAACATCCAAGATGGTATGCTTTCACTAATCACCTTGTCAAAGAAAGATCCTAGTGCCCCAAACAAGGTCACATTCCACCTTCACAGGTGCAGGACGTCAACACCTCTTTTTGGGGGCATTGTTAGAGTTAGAATTGACCCAAAGGACACTCCTTGCGTGAGCATTAAGGAACGGAAGGGAAGCAGTGACCATTTCTTCTCTGGGGCTGTTTGCAGGCTGAGGTGGTGGCAGACATATGAGCAATGCCAAGGGTCTCCAGCCCATCCTTGCTCTGGTCCCCTCAAGGTCTAGCGCCTCTGACTGGCAGCGATCACCAGCCGCTGGGTGGTGGTCCCATAGAGGTGGCATGCTGCTCCCTTCCTCCCACCCCAGGGCGCTCCTAAACGTCTAGTGTGATTGACTCCACAGCAAGCCTAGTTTCAGGCCTCTAAGGATTGGATGTCGAGTGTCCTGTGTACAGTGAAGCTGCCTCACAGGGCTTTCTCGGCTGCAGTCTTTACTCCAGTGGATTCGCTGGGTGGGTTCAAACTACCAGCTTCTCAGTTACCAGCCAAACACATAACCATTGTGCTACCTGGGCGCCTTGAAGAACGCGGACTGCTACTTGTTACACCTCAGACCACCAGGAAATCGGCCTCTGCTTACTGTCTAGCCTGATGTCTGCACTCCCTGTCTCCACCAGTGGCTGCCCATGGAGGGGAGATAAGCACGCTCCCTCCTCTAGCCAGTGACAGAAGACTCTTGGAGTCTTTGCCACCCCCCAGACACTCCCCCAGAAAGAGTGTGAATGAAGAAGTGGTTGAAGTAGTGATGGAACTCTAACGGAAACATTGAATTAAAAAAAAAATAGGTAATCGGCAATGAAGGTCCAAACCAGAAACAAACAAACAACTCCATCTCACTGCCATCAAGTTGACACACACACAAAATGACCCTATAGGACAGGGCAGAACTGCCCTTGTGGGTTCGAGACTATACCTCTTTTGGGGAGTAGACAGTCTAGTCTTTATTCCATGGAGTGGCTGCTGGTGGTTTCAAACAGCTGACTTTGCAGTTAACAGCCCAACTCGTGACCCCTGGGCTGTCAGGGATCCTGAATGATCTTCAATGTGCAAAGCTCCAGAAACAGTTAACGCCTTAACTTTGTCACCCAGTATACTGAGTTGGGTTATGTTATAACTGTAACGTTACGATCTGACATGCTATGCTATGTGACTCTTCCTATTATGACTGTAAGCTCCATGTGTGGGTGCTTTTTCCATGTCCAGGACTCAGCTTAGAGCCAGTCCCAGTCAATCTCTCTATTGAGTGGCTTGAAAACTGTAACTAGGGAATAAATAAAGGTCTGGGGACATTCAGTATGCATGTCCAGTACAATAAGGAAGAAGATGGAATGCCTTTCGCAGGAAGAGTGCAAGAGAGTAGTTGAGGCAACAGCACAAGTGATTCCCACGAGATGGCAGGAGGAACTTCTTGACCCAGAAGCTGCGATCCCCGGGAATCCAAAACCATGCAGAGGCCTCCTCTCCCAGGACGCATTGCTCCAGGAGTCTGCCCTACAGAGAAATCTGTCTCACTGCGCTTGGCCATTATTGGAAATGTCTTTTCCCCACTTGTTACCACCCCAAGGTTTAGTCTCCCCCGATGAGAGCTCGCCTGGACAATTTTTTTCATAGGCTTCAAAATATTGCCCAGTAGATACTCATTTTCCTGGCTGACATGGATCTCTAGGTAAGTAGGAAACAGAAGAATTGTAGAGGCTGAGCAATGACAAGTTCAAGGTCTCTCCAGAGCAAGAGACACGGAGCAAACTGGGGACCCGTCCATTGTCCAGTTCTCATTTCCCCCAAGTCTTAGCCCTTCAAAATCCCTGTGAGGTTTATAAACCAATCTGACAAAGAAAACTTGGTTTGTCCTGAAGGAAAACAGCAACGCCAATAAAACCAAACCAGCAGTACGTGTGCCTGACCTGAGAAGCCCTGGTAAATCTCAGGGCTCCTGGCTGGGTCTTGAAATAACGGATCTTTGGAAGAAAGAATGCTAATCAGCCCAGATTTGCCTCTCTCCATTTGTTCCTCGGTTGCTAAGCAACAACAAAAGATTAGCTGACCAAAGGTGAATGGAAATTTCTACCCTGTGCTTTTGTTTTGCAGTGATGGAAAATAGTTTAGGGTATTTGAAGGGGAAAAAAAACAAACAAAATGAGGCTCTTATCTGCTTTTGGCGTGTGAATTGCCGCACCACAGCCAAAGTGGAAGGGGAGATGAAGAGGTTCTGAGGTCTTGCAGTGCCCTCAGCCTGGGCTATTCTATTCTTTGGTTGCTTTAGCCAGGCATAAGTGAGGAGGGGGCCCTCGGGGTGCAATGGCTCAGTGCTCAGGAACCCACACAGCAGCTCGCTGGGAGAACAGACCTGGCGATTTGATGGCTCCCATCCAGATTAACAGCCGAGAACACCCAGTGGGGGCCATGTCCTCTGACAGAAGGGGCTCCTGATGAGTCACTCTAAGAAGCAACACCAACTATCTAATTCCAGGACAAACCACCTGCACTTAGTTATTGATCAAGGTCACTGCAGACTAACCCTCAGCTCCCTCGTCCAGACAACTGGGGAATGGGAAAGCATTTATCTGTAGGATTATTGTGGGTCAGGGAATAGTTGAAGAGAGTCTTCACAGGGTGTGTTAGTCCAGGCTGACTAGAGAAACAAATCTAGAGGCACTCATGTATAAGAGCAATTGTACATTAAGAACACATCCCAGCTCAGTCCAGATTAAGTTCATAAATCCAATATTAGCCCATATGTCTACGCTAGTCCATAAATTCCTCTTTAGACTCATGCAGCCATGCAAGGATGCTGAATGCAAGAAGATCACAGGCCAGTGTGGATCCAGTGGTGGTGGAAGCATCTCATTGCTGGCGTGGGTCTCCACATGACTCTTCCACCTCCAGGGCTCTGGCTCTATCAATGTAGCTCCATCAGGCTTGTCATCAGGAATGTCTTGCAGCAAGCGTGTGTCCCACCTCCAGGGAGGAAGACAGGCATTCCCAGAATCCTCAAGAGAAGGCCATGCCCACACAGAGACCTCCTTGGCTGTGACCTCCTTGACAGGCTAGATTCCACCTCTTCCAAGTTGACAGATGATGTAATTGCCACGCGTGGTGTCTGGCCATGGAAAACAGCTAGTGAATATTGAGTGTTATCTGTCTTGCAAGTACAGCCAGATTGTCCTTAGAAGCAAGGAAGCTGAGAGTTTGTCTCCCGGACTTGGAACATGTTCTCACGAGGAGCCGGTCCCTGGAAGAGGACACCGTGCTTGGCTCACAGTGACGAAGAGAAAGATCCTCAACATGATGGACTGGCACAGCGGTTAGAACAAGAGGCCCAGACATCGTGTAGTTGTGAGGATGAGGCAGAACCAGCCAGAGATTCACTCTGTTAAACGTGGGGTCGCTGTCGTTGAGACTGACTGGATGGTACATAAAAAACAACAACAACGTTATCGTCATGTGTCACATTCTGTCCATGGCTTCAGAGTATTATTATTCCAACAAGAAAAGCACAGGCTTGGTCCTTTCTGCACTACAGCATGCAGTGATGATGTCAACCCGGGGGAGAACAATTGAGTAGTGAACAGCTAATGCATCTGAAAGCTTTATCGAGCCTCATGCCAGCAGCCTGTTCTTTGCGAGAGCGGGCTGATAACTGCAGCGGCAGACAAGGTTAGAACAGTCCGATGCAGTGGTGGATAGACATGCCGCATGCTCTCCTGTACAAACATTAATTTGGGAGCATCCTTTCCTTGAACCTTTAAAGTGCCTCATTAATTCGTGTGTGGTTTGACCTATCAGTGCTATTGGTAGAATCTCAAAAAACTCTCTCCCTGCCATGGGCTCACGGTGACCCAATAGGAGAGGAGAGAACTGTCCCTGGGGGTTTCTGAGACTGTCACTCTCTAGGGGAGTAGGAAGCCTCATCTTTCTCCTGATGAACAGCTAATGGCTTTGAACTGCTCACCTTATGGTTTTCAGCTATTTGATGAACATAAAAGCATTCACTGACCCAATTAGCTGGCCATACATTTTGATCTCACTCAGCTTAATTTAAGGGCAATTCAACAACAAATTATTGCTCACCTGCCATATATAAAGCACTGAGCATAAATATGGCTACAAGAATGAATAAAGGCAAAGTTCTTATCTCAGGGTGGTCACGGGGAGATCAGAGTGAAACCAAATTGTCATGGGAACAAGTGTGTGCCAATAGTTTCTGGAAAAAATCTAATTTCACATACCTTTATTAATTTTAATCTAAGGATTCATAAATGAATGTTATATTAATTGTATAACTACTTAACTTTTAAAATATATAATACCACAAATTAGGAGGAAATCGTTTGCTAAATGCCTTATTCCCCAGTTTTGTTGGAAATATTTTTTTCATCCTCATATCTTGCTTCTCTGTTGCTACTGTGACTTTGTTGACATACAATTAAAAATTTACTTATGGCAAGAAAAACGGCAGCAAGAATACGTGGAAAAATCAATGAAAGTCAAAAGGGAAAAAGAAGGGAGAGATTAATATTTAACTTTCCATGTCCATGGATTGAAAGACTTAATATTGCTAGGATGTAGATACTATCCAAATTGATCTTTCAATTCAATGCATCCCAATAAAAATTCCAGTGGCCTTCTTGACAGAAAACCAATCCTCAACTTTACATGGAATACTAAAAGGCTCTGACTAACTGAAGCAATGGCAACAGAGAAGAATAAAATGGGAGGATTTTGGATTTCAGATTGTAGAACATACTATTCAGCTACAAAAGGAACCTTGATAGTACAGTGGACTGATAACAATACAATAAAAATAAAATGAAAAAGGGGGGTTTCAAACCCACTATCCACTGGGTAGGAGAAAGATGAGCCCATCTGCGGCAGTCATGGTTTGCTTCCTTGGAAACTCGCTCTGCTCAGTCCGGTAGGGTGGCTGGGAGCCAGGATGGACTCAAAGGCAGTGGGTTATACAGGTCTTGTCATCAGAACAGCCTGGTGTTGGTCTACCAACAGAAACATAGACCAATGCAATACAATGGGGCATCCAGAAATCACCCACACGTATGATTAATTGATTTCTCACAAGGGTGATCAGTGCACGTGAGATGAGGAAAACAAGCCTCTTTAATAAGGGCTGATGTGAAAAGGGTATTGCTACCTGCCGCAGAATGAAACCGTCACCATACCTTACACCAGACACAGAATAAATCCAACCTGCTTTAGAAACCTAACTATACAAACTAGAACCCCCCCCAAAAAAATCCTAAAACAAAATGCAGGGGCAACACTGTTGGACTTACCTTTTAACAGTGGATTAGCGAATCCCACCATGAAAGCACAAATAGCAAAAGGCAATATAAACAGAAGGGGTCTCATACAAATGAAAACCTTGTTTTTTTTCATCAAAAGACATTAGCAAAAGAGGGAAAAGACAAGCATGTGACTGGGAGAATAACTTCAGAAACCATATATGTGACAAGAACTGGATAACCAATAGATACCGTAAAACTTTGACAATTTAGCAATACAAGGACAACTCCATCACCAAATGGGCAACAGACTTGAATAGACAGTTCACCAAAGAGGACATTCAAACAATCACCAAGTAAATTAAAAGGTGCAAATCACAATCGCAATAAGAAACCCTTTTGACTCTCACTACAATGGCTAAGTTACAACAAAACAACAAATGTTGGCATGGATTCCAATAAATTGGAGCCTTACCCATTACTGGGCAGGGGGCAGGTTACAAATGATTTCGCTGTGGTGCAAAACAGTGTGATTGTTTCTCAGAAAACTAGTATGAGAACCACCACAAGATCCAATTCCACTACACACCTCGAAGACTTGGAAGCAAAGACGTGAACTGAGACATGCACAGCAATGTTCATGGCTCCATTACTCACGAAGGCCAGAGCTTGAAACAATCTAGATGCCCGTCCACAGCGGAATGGCTAAACCAGGTGTGGCGCAGACACACAGTGGAATACTACACAGCCAGTGGAGAAATAAAGTTTAAAACCCGCTACAATGTGGCTGGAGCTTGCAGACATTATGCTAATGGATATCAGTCAATCACAAAAGGAAAAATACTTTAAGACATCGCTTATGTAAAAAGACAAGAAAAGGCACATGTGTCGGGAACACAGTTTCTGAGTGGCTCCCAGGGGCAGGGAAAGGGGTCATGGTGATGGGAACAGCATGTAGGGCTGTACAGCAGACAATTGTGATTGCTGTTCACAACTTGTACATTTGTAAAAACTTGAATTAGCAAACGTAGCGTGGCATAGCAAATGTAGTGTGGCATAGCAACAACAACCACAAAACAACTAGCTGCTGAGGTTGCTTATATACGACCTAAAACCTCATAGGATTTAGATTGTTTAAAAGTTTAGGGTCATGGTTTCATGAGACATTCTAAGTAACTGGTCTAATCACGTGGTTGGAGCTTTGGCCTCGCCCCTAGCTCACTGCAAAATGCTTAGGGTCTTGAACGCATGCCGGCATCCAATCCAACGCACAAGTGATCTCTCGTCACCGGAACTAGCAGAGGCAAAAGAGAATCAAGAACAAAACTAAACCAAACCCACCGCCATCCTTTCCGCTCTGACTCACCGCAACTCTCTAGGCAGAGAAGTACGGCTGCAGGGGATTTTTGAGACTAAATCTTTATGGGACTAGACAGCCTCAGGGAACTGATGGTGGGGCTAGATCGCTGCTTTTGCTCAACCCATGGTGCCCCCAGCACATCTTCAAGTCAGGAATGGGAGAAGCATATGGAAAGTGTGGCTGATTTCATCCATGAGTAATTAACTACATTCTTTACCCTCCGACCAGGAGAGCTGGCTAGAGCTCAGTTCTCATTACTGAACACTGTGATCAAAGATTTCCTAGAAGAATCCTGATCAAAGTGTGTGTATGGGGTGGGGTGGGGGTGGGGAGAGATAAACTAAAGGACATTTCAATGTTTATGGAATTCAGTCTTTCTGGAACAATGAAGGTTGGAAGAATCCCAAAACTATTGTCCTGAGATCATCTTTATGCCTCAAACCCCGAAGTCTTTAAAAATCCAAACTTAACTAGGACAAAAAAAATCTGTAGCTTGAGCTATATGCTCTTTCGTGATCCAGCGTTATGAGATTAAAGTAATAAAAACAACTGGAAAGATTAGGGAGGAGCCTCAGGGGTAGTGAATTGATGTTGCCAGAGGAGGACAACTCGGAACCAGCGGATGAAAAAGATTTGATGAGTCACACAGTGCCTGGGTCACTGACTGGTAGACGCCGACACTGGTGGCTCAGTGTGTGCTTTGCTATGTATAGTCTCTTTTTTTAAGAAATAAAAATTGTTCCTATTTACAGGTTACATGCGTCTATCTTTAGAACATTCCAAAGAGCAAACAAAATGTCCGAAGATTTATAAATATCGTTTGGCAAGGCTCCAGGATACTTCATCCCCATATAATACAGACAAATTATATTAAGAATGTGAAAATCAATTAAAGTAGCACCCCAAATGGAAATACTTAAGGTATAAATCCTACAAAATATATGCCGGACCTGTAGGCTGTCACAACACCGATGCCATTCATTCCCTGACTAGAACTTTCAATACTGTTTGTTTCTGAGATACTGTTAAGACGCCACTTCTCCATTTGGTCTGTGCTTTATCCAATCCTAAACATCTTACTACATCCATCGGCCAATAAGCTGCTTATAAACTGTGGTGGAAGAGCGGGAACCACTAGAAATAAAAATAAAGGTGAAGACAGAACTTGAAATAAATAATACGTCATCCCAACAATAAATATTAAAAATGATACACAGGTTCCCCCCCCACTCCCAATAATGTTAACTTTCACATTGGCAGGAGCGATTTTCCCCTCCTGACCACCCCCTTTCTTCAGTGTGTGCCGCCTCCGTCCCACCTTCCACACTACATCTTCCTGAGATCATTGTAAGATCTGATACCCAAGTCAACCTGCTCAGAAACTTCTGCTGGCTCCCTGTGGTCTGACGTGCACAGGCCCATGCCCGCAGCCTGGTAGCCGCCAGCGTCCCCCTTGGTCCGTGCCTGTTTCTTCAGCTGCATCTCCTGCTGCCCTCCCTGCCTCCAGTTCCCCAAACCCTCGCCACGGTCTGTCTCCTGACTTCTAAACAAACGGGCCTTGATCTTCAGACTTCTGTAAAATCCACCCACCCCAGCCGACGGCCTAGTTTTGATGGCCATCCCAGATGAATGAGGCTCTGCAAACCCCTCACTGCTCTATGTGTATCTTGGGTGGCCCGTGTTGGGTTGGCTGTGTGAGTTTAAAGGATGACGTGATTGAAACTACCCGCTGGTGTCTGTCTACCTCAACTAACCTGTGGGCCTCTGGAGGGGCCAGCCTCAGAGCTTGCTCATCTTTGCATGAATCATGGGCTACGGAGCAGTACTCCGGACACTACAGAAATGCTTGCTTAATAGAACCTAGTTTTATAGAAGAATCAATAGTGAGTATTAAAATGAACTCTCGCCAGCCTGAGGGTGTTAATTATAAACTCGCGCTAATGCGCAGCCTTGGGAATAGAACGGAAAGGTGTGGTTAGCAGCCCAATGCTCAACCCACTGTCTCACCATGTCTAGAGGAGTATAGAGACGTTATTTCACTGGCAAAGGAACGACGCAAGCTTTATTTTGGAACCCAGACATATCCCATTTAACATGTCGGAGAAGCATCATGAACAAAGGCTGGTGTTGGCCTTGGCTAGTTTACATTGCCTTTACATTCTTCCCCCACACCTCCCTCCTTCCCTTTGCATAGTTCGAACCCAGCAGCCACTCCGTGAAGAAAGACGAGGCTTTGGGCTCCTGTAAAGATTTACAGCCACAAAAGCGCAAAGGGGTAGTTGTATTTTGTCTTACAAGGGCCCTATGAGTCAGCATCCACTGTTTTTTTGTTTTGGCGTTTTGACTGCGTGCACAGTGCCACCTTGTGGCCAATATGCACATAACACTCACTCCTCTCCAAGGCTATTGATGGAGGAATCGATGCGTTTGAATTACTGCGTTGGTGAAAAATACAGAGTATACCAAGGACAACAAGAAGAACAAAAATACTTCTTGGAAGAAGTACGGCCAGAATTTTAATTAGAAGTGAGAACGGAGTGACTTTACCTCAAGTGTGTTCCCCAGTCCCTGGAGAAGGGCATCCTGCTTGGTCAAACAGGGACTCAAGGACAAGGGAAAGACTCTCCATGAGATGGATTGGCACAGGGGTGGCAGCATTGGGCACAAACATAGCAGTGAGTGTGAGGATGGCACAGGACAAAGTAGTGTGTCGTTTGGTTGTACAAAGTGTCGCCATGAGTTGGAACTGTGAAGATGGCTCCTTACCACTGCAAAGCTATTGAAGCTGCTCTTGGCGGGGGGTAGAGGGGGACAGCGAAGGTCACACAGGGGTTTCTCATTCTGCCTTATTGCTCACACCCCTGATGGTCTTCGAGTGAAGAAATACTCAAGAACCACCAGGCTATGCGTCAGAGCCAACTTGATGTCAATAAGTTTTTGGTTGAATTTCCTAGAACCTAACTCAACTTGGCCTTCCAAAATCTAACCTGATCCAAAAACCCTATCCAGGAGGGATTTCTTGAGAAGGATTGAGATGCTTGAAGTATTTTGTGAATTATTTCTTTCATACTGCCACCTCAAGAGCTTTTTATTTTTTTCCTACCCACAACTTAAAATACTTCTGTGAAATCTACCAATCTCAGCTGACTTCCTGGGTTTCCCAGGCAGTGGTTGAAGTGCTGGGCTGCTCACAGTCAGTGATGGATGAAACCCACCCTGGGAGCGAGATGTGGCCATCTGCACCGGCAAAGGCTTACTGCCTGGGAAGTCCCATGGGGGTAATTCAACTTGACCCCACAGTAAGGTGACCAGATTTTAACATTGGTAAAGTGGAATACCATTGATAAAACGCATATCCTGGCGAAATAGCCATATGGCAGCCGAAAAGCGTGAAAAGTTATTTTAAGTCAGAATCGACTCCGTAGCTATAGGGTTAGTCATTACCTAAGATTTCTTCTCTGAAAAAAGACCAGGACAAGAGCAGCAGTTGTCCGCAGGTGGGGGTAGGAAGGGCAGGGAGAGGCACGACTCCGGATGACTGCAGAAGGGCCCAGGCCCAGAGAGATGATCCGATCAAGTATTTTTGCCAGAAGCAACTGCACATCTGGGTTGCACATGAAAGTGTAACTTGGAGTCAAAGAAAAGAATTCTAAGACAAATCTCTCCACCAATGTATAAAACCTCTGACAGTCTAGAGAAAAACCAAAGAGATTTCGAGTCAATAGAAACTGTTCCCATTGTACACTATTCATTTGGAGATTTTTTTTTTCTGAACCCTGCAGTCCCAGAGCCCACCCCACTGTGTTCTGCCTGAAAACTGCCTTGCCCTTTAGATGCACCAGAGCTGGATATTAAATGAAGGACTGGCAGTGATGGGGGTAGGGTGGGGTGGGGTGGAGTGGGGGGGGTGGACACACAAGACCAAGATGTGACCATCCACAGTGAACGAGTCCCCCTCAAACAAGGTATGGCTGTCATCGGATCCAGACACCCTCAAAAGCCACTGCCATCCAGCGAATTCTGACCTGGTGTGATCCTACAGGACCAGGTAGAACTGCCCCTGTGGGTTTCCGGGTCTGTAACTCTTTACGGGAGTAGAATCCTGTCTCTCTCCCGAGGAGCGGCTAGTGGTTTCAAACTGCTGACCTTCCCTACCCGGCTGGGGCTTGTTCCAGAAACATAGTGGTGTCCGTTCTGTAGCTGAGTGGTCTACCCACCTTAAGGACCATGGGGGCTTCATGTGGCTTCTCCTGCTCCACAGGTCTGGCTCCATCAGTGCCTCTTCATGTGTCTTTTCCACAGGGATGTCTTGCAGGAAGCGAGCATGTGTCCCGCCTTGAGTGAGCTATTTATCTCCTTAGTGCCTCCAAATGAGGTCTTCAAACTACTACTTGATTGACAGGCTAGACTCCACTCCTTCACTCTGAATCCTCAAGTTGACACCAGATTATGTAACTACCACACACAGTGACTGACAATCAGCTGAAAACGTTTACATTCCTCTTTCAGCAATTAATAGAAAAGGCCCAAACAAATCAGCGATAAAGAGATTTCAATGTCGTGTGTTAAAGGGAGATTTAATGGTTTGATCACTGTTATCTAAAACTATCTCCATTTTAGGCGATACTTAATAAGCTGTATTTTGTGGCAATCAGGAGCCCTGGTGGTACAGTGGTTACGCATTGGATCACTAACTTCAAGGCCGACAGTTCAAAGCTATCAGTAGCTCCTTGGGAGAAAGATGGGGCTTTCTACTCCCATAAAGAGTTAGTCTCAGAAACCCACAGGGCCAGCTCTAGCCTGTTCTATAGGATACCTATGTGTTAGCATCCGCTCAGTGTAATTTGGTTTGGTTTGGGCTTGACACACGGTGAATTGGAACATAATTGTAGCGGTTCATGAAATCAAACAAAAGTTGGCAGGAACCCCGGAGCCACAGAAATATGACGTGTTCATGCTCCAGGATGTCTTGATGTGTCAGTGAGGTGGCCTCTCTTAAGAATGTGCCATTATAATATTGACAATACTTGTGTTTTGCTTTGTAAACTCTGCTAAGTGGTCCCCAGCGCAGGCTCTCACCGTTGGTAGAATGCTTTCATCTCTGTGGGTGAGATGTGCAACCATTCTTCTGCCAAGCCCAACGCGTCCTCCATGGCGACAGCTACCGGGAGGAGATGCAAGGGTCTGACTCTCTCCTCTCAGTTCTTGTCTTGCTAGTTACGAATGCAGGCAAAGGAGAGCACTCCGAACAGTCAGAGAAAAGTTTGTTTTTTGTTTTAAATCATTTTACTGAGGGCTCGTACAACTCTAAGCACAATCCATAAACACATCCATCATGTGTCAAGCACATTTGTTGCCCTCATCATTCTCAAAACATTTGCTTTCTACTTGAGCCTGTTGGTATCAGCTCATCTTTCTCCCTCCTTCCCCACTCCCCCCTCCCTCATGAACCCTTGATAATTTATAAATTGTTATCTTGTCATATCTTACACTGTCCGACATCTCCCTGCACCCACTTTTCTGTTATCCGTCCCCAGGGAGATTATATGTAGAGCCTTGTAATTGGTTCCCCCTTTCCAACCCACCCTCCCTTCACCCTGCCAGTATCGCTACTCTCACCACTGGGCCTGAAGGGATCATGTCTTAGATTCCCTGTGTTTCCAGTTCCTATCTGTACCAGTGTATACATCCTGTAGTCTAGCCAGATTTGTAAGGTAGAATTGGGATCATGATGGTGAGAGGTAGGAAGCATTTAGGAACTTGAGGAAAGTTGTATGTTTCATCGTTGCTACACTGCACCGACTGGCTTGTCTCCTCCCCATGACCCTTGCCTAAGGGGATTTCCAGTTGCCTACAGATGGACTTTGGGGCCCCACTCCACACTCTACCTCATTCATAATGATATGATTTTTTGTTATTTGATGCCTGATACCTGATCCCTTTGACACCTTGTGAGCACACAGGTTGGTGTGCTTCTTCTATGTGGGCTTTGTTGCTTCTGAGCTAGATGGCCGCTTCAAGCCTGTAAGACCCCAGGTGCAATATCTTTTGATAGCTGGGCACCATCAGCTTTCTTCACTACATTTGCTTATACACCTGCTTTGTCTTCTTTTGTTTATTTATAAATTTTTTTTCATGTCTTACACTGTCTGACGTCTCCCCTCACCCACTTTTCTGTTGTCCACCCCCCAGGGAGGGGGTTATATGTAGATCCTTGTGATCAGTTTCCCATTCCTACCCCACATTTCCCTGACCTCTTGGTATCGTCACTCTCATTATTGGTCCTGGGAGGTTTGTCTGTCCTGGATTCCCTCTGTTTCCAGTTCTTATCTGTACCAGTGTACATGCTCTGGTCCAACTGGATTTGTAAGGTAGAATTGGGATCATGATAGTGGGATGGAGGAAGAATTAAAGAACTAGAGGAAATTTGTATGTTTCATTGTTGCTACACTGAACTCTAACTGGCTCATCTTCTCCCTGAGACCCTTCTGTAAGGAGATGTCCAGTTGCCTACAGATGGGCTTTGGGTCTCCACTCTGCACTCCTCCTCATTCACAATGATATGACTTTTTGTTCTTTAATTCCTGATACTTGATTCCATCGACACCTCGTGATCGCACAGGCTGGTGAGCTTCTTCCATGTGGGCTTTCTTGCTTCTGAGCTAGATGGCCGCTTGTTTACCTGCAAGCCTTTAAGACCCTAGACGCTATATCTTTTGATAGCGGGCACCATCAGCTTTCTTCACCACATTTGTGAACAAAGTGTTCTTGCATTGAGGGAGTACTTGAGTGGAGGCCCAATGTCCATCTACTACAATACTAAACCTATAAATATATGCGCATATAAAATATGCACATAGATCTTTGTCTCCATTATCACATATATATTTACGTATGTACATGCCTGTATTTAGACCTCCATAAATGCCCTTTGCCTCCTAGTCATGTTGTGGCCTTGTGGCCAGGCCCCCAAACCAAGAGTCATTGTGGGCATTGTGTACAAGGTATGGGTTGTCCCCACCCATACCTTTACAGACCTCTATTTGTGCTGTGAAGGCAATGAGGTGCTGTGACTCCATCTCCCCCTATTTGGGGGATCCCTTTAATTTTCAGCCTCTGTCTTCAGCCTGATGTCTAGCTAACATTACTTTCTGAGAAGGGCCCCTGAGGAATAGTTTCTGGGTTTGGCCAATACAAATCAAAGGCGCCCAGCTAAAGTTTTATTTCAGATCAACAGCAAACTGTATTTTTACTATGGAACATACATATACCAAAATCAAACAGAAGAACTTCTCAGTAACTGAAACGGAAACTGAATTTTGCCTCCTAGTATTTCAGCGTCCCTAGGGAGGAGCCCTGGTGATGCTGTTAAGCATTGGATTATAACCATGAAGTTAGACGTTCAAACCCATCAGCCACTCCTGGGGTGAAAGATGAGGTTACCTGTTCTCATAAAGATGTACAGCTTCAAAAACCCTATATAGAGTTGGCATGTCATATTCAACTCAATGCCTTGTGTGTGCAGAGAGGGGGCGTGGGGGGTACAAACAGCTCACACCTAGCTGCTAACTGAAAGGGCAGGGGTTTGCATCCACCCTGAGCTACCTGAAAAGAAAGATGTGGCAATCACTCTTCTCCTGAACAATCAGGGATTGCGAATTCTATGGCATACGGCGTGGCTGTCACACACATCAGGTTGCCATGAGTCAGCACTGCTATGACAACTCACTCTTTGGTGTCTTGTCTTTGACACGGCAACCCGACTGAGGATGGGTTCCTGAGAGGCTGGCTGGGCGCAGAGGTAAGCAGGCCGAACCCAACAGCAACACAATCCACCCAACCCCGGCCTCTGTTCGCTCTCTTCCTCCAACAGTCTTGCTTGTGCAATAGGACGGGAGCAATGAAGAGACACAATCAGGGTGGTTCTGAAACAGGGTTTTTATTTAAATATCTTCAGATAACCGGCCGCAAGTGAGAGAAGACTCTGTGACAAGCAACAACAGCATGGTGACACACACGTGACTCTAATGTCCTGCGATGGTGAAAACGAAGCACGTCGAAAACAAAGAAAACCCCTTAGAAGATGTGCCAACAGTACATACACTCGGCAGGTGAGATTTCCTGAGCCTTCCCAGAGAGGCGGTCCCGTCCTCAGTCTCCGCATTTCAGCACAGGAGACACGTTCCTGTTGCAGTGTTGGCAACAAAAGAACTTCCAATATGTCCTTAAGAACAGCAGTGACCATGACGAGAGTTAAAAAAATACAAGGATCCTGAGAGAAGCTGTGTCCCACACCTTGGCCACAGATTAAAAGTGGAAAGAGATGTTTTTCACCTAAACATCGTCAGTGGGAGCACACTGTATAGATCCTTTGCACTCCACAGTTCAAGACCACCTCATTTTAAAGAAGTGCTTTTAAAAAGTGAAATTTTACAGCTTCATTGCCCTGGCAAAACATCTCGACAATCATGAAACCACAGAGTCTTTAGACATGAGAGCATTTATTCTGGTATCGTTTTATAGAAACTATTACTGACATGCACAGGTATTTTGAAATTTTAAATGCAATTCCCACCACCCCAGGAACAATACAAAATATAATATAAACAAAGAAAAATATATATAATCTATTCAGGAACCAAAACACCTGAATGGCTTTTTGGAAAAGAATGGCAAGGCTGTTTTGCAAAGTCCAGTGTCCTTTGGCAGGTTTCCCTAAGATAGTTCACACTCAGTAAGACAGCTTGCTCTTGCTGCCAGCTAGTTGATTCTGGCTCACAGGGATCCGGTAGGATTGAGGGGAATGCCTTGTGGGTCTCTGTCGCTGTATCTCTCTACGGGAGTAGAAAGCCCATCCTTCCCCCACGGTGGTTTCGGACTGCTGATCAAGCCTCAGGTCAGCATATCACCACCACCCGGCAGGGCTCCTTGGTAAGACAAGGAGGAAGCTGGAGAGTCAGGCCCCCTGGTGGTGCAACACTCAGGTGCTCTGCTGCTCACCTAAAGGCTGGCAGTTCAAACGCACCCAGAAGCTCTGGGGAAGCAAGGCCAGGTGATATACGGGTCTGCTCCCCTCTGTCCCATGGGGCCGCTAGAAGACAGAATCCATTCGACAGCAAACAGCAGCCACAGGATGCTGTTTTGAGTCATGACCAGTCAGTCCAGGGCTCTATGACATCAGCATAGAATCATAACTTCAAACGTAGAGTTACAGGAATTTGATAATCTTTGGATAGTTTTGGCATGTGCCGATGAAAGAATTGTCAACTTCAGTTTAATTGAGCAACTACTTGCATGGATGTTAGACCCTGAGGATATACAGCAATGAATGAAAGAGCGCTGGTTCACAGCACAGTGATGACTGTAGACTACTGATTTGTTTAGGTGCTCTGGACACCAGCAGTTTAGAAGGTCGTGTTCCCTGAGTGCTGTTTTTTTGATGGCATAATATTACTATAAGCAGAAAAATTGATGTATTGCTATGAATTTTGCCCTAGATGATTCAACTGGATTTGAAATGGTCAACATTTTTTATATATGTGGAAGACAAGGGAAAGTTTTAGTGTTATTTTTAAAGTGATACAACTCGTCTACCCACCCCCAATGTCCTCTCGCCCAAGCAGGAAACCGAACAGTGTGTTCTGATCAGGTCAGCAATCCAAAATCCAGTCAGCTTCACACCGATTACAAGGGTCCACTTTGAAGGAAATAAACCAACCAAATCCACAGCCCAGATGGATGGTCATTTCTCTGAATCAACGGGTTGCTGATGATCTGCCGGGTGTAATAAATACACGGTCTAGAACAAGGTGATATACCAGGATGGTGTGCAGAGACCAGTCTGTGGTTCAGTTCAATGGACGATGGCCTGGATCCTCTCTTCCTTCGGTTTGAATGGTTCAGACAGACAAACTGCACCCTCACTCTGTCCTCTGGAAATCACAGGGCATTTCTAAAACGTACCCCAGGAGCCAGGGTGCTTGATCCCTTTTGCCTACTATTAAAGAGAAAGACCCAAAGTCTGATATGTAGGCATCCCTGTCTGTCTGGTGAGGGGTCAGGGGGATGGAAACCATGACACCAGGCATTGGCAGATAAACTCTGGGCCCGGCTGTGGTTGGCTGTCACTTGGGAGTGCGAGGGGCGGTGTTGCCCAGTGCTGTGCTGGCGCTTCCAGTGGGAGTGCGGGCGGGGATGGCAGAGCTAGAAAGTAGACTCCTCTAAACCAAAGCTTGGCACAGAGCCAGCGATGCCAGTTCCCGAAACCTTGACCTTTCTGGTCACCGTGGAGGCCTCCACGGGAACTTGGTAGCCGGTGTGCAGAGTGGAAGCAGGTGTGAGCACTCTTTCTGTCACCGTTACGTTCTGTCCCACCGCTACCCTCGGCATGGCCAGAGGGGGCTGCTGCACGCCCGAGCCGGGGGCCAGGACCCGCTCCCTCTCCCTCACCATGACATAATGTGCGTCGGGCAGACACTGGGGGGCTGGGAGCGGATTCAGCACCCCCTCGTCAGGCTGAAGGACTCGTCCAGTGAGCAAGACACTACTTGCACCAGCTGAGTGCTGCTCTAGCACAGTGGCTGAGGGCGCATAGACCCTCTCGGTCACAATCAGCCCCTGAGGTTGCCTAGCGCCCAGGAGGGCAGCGCTGGCTGGGAGGGCGGAGCCTGTGGCATAGGAGGTTTCTGTCACTAGAATACTACTAGGAACCAAGGGATCAGGAAGAGGGGCAGCTACCTGATGACCCTGCTGAGATGACATGGACCTTTCGGTGACTAGTTCCTGAAACGCTTTCTCAGTGTTTGCTGCGTGCACAGGTTTTACCCCATGGAAACTGCTGCCGGAGGAGCGGGTGTGCTCGGCGTGAACTACCATTTGCTCAGCCTGTGAACGTGAGGCTGTGCTCACGCTTGCTCCTGCAACCGATGTTTGCCTCTGCTCCATGTCCACGCTCATATCTAGTTTTTGCCCCATGCAAACTTCGGCCAGGGTCTTGAACTTAAGTCCCAGATCGTCTAAGAAGAGGTCATCGAGCTCTCCTTCAATGAAACTGCAACAGCCCAGGGACCCATGTGGAGAGTTGGTGGCTTCCTGAGAATACACCATCAGGCAGTCTTTGGCGGTGTGAACCTCATCGTCGTCAGCATAAGAGGCTGCTTTCTAAAAGACACACAAACAGAGGCACATCGTTAGCAGCACACTGTTCATAGGGAAACAAGACCCCTGGCTTGGGCCCCAGTGCATAACCTGAATCGAGCCACGAGCCAGCACCAGAGAAACACAAATTGAGGGACAGCTTAGAACACCGCTTCCCTGAATTCTTAAAACAAAAATTATTTTCCAGAAGGACAGGGAAAGACAGAGGCTTCAGATGAAAGGAGACTGAAGCGTCATGGCAGCTCAGTGAGACGCAGCATCCTGGACATCATTAGGATAACTGGCTACGGTGACAAAAGGAATGTCAGAGTGTAATGTCGGGATTTGCTAAATGTATTGTAAGAATGGTGTGTGTGTGTGTGTGTGTGTGTGTGTGTGTGAGAGAGAGAGAATGAAAAAGGTAATAACAAATATAGCTAAGTGTCAATAATTGGTTAATCTGGGTACAGGATATATAGGAATTCAAATTGGCTATTAAGACTGCAAATTCTAGGAAGAGTTTGATATTAGCTCCAAGCCCAAAGTACACACACACATACACACACACACAGCATCATACTTGAGCTTGGACGACCAAAGGGACTAGAAATAGCTTTCCCTGGCATTGACCATATCCCTGGGCAAGCCCTGGTTGTATGAGAGAAGGGAGGGTGGAAGGGGTTGTCATTGCTGGTGTTGTTGAGTCAGTTCCAACGCACAGCAGCCCTGAATACAGCAGAACAAAACACGGCCCAGCCCTGGGCCAGCCTCACCCAGAGAGTAAGGCACCATTTCTGTAACTGGCAAGAGAGAGGCGAGAAAAGAATCAACTTCTTGAAGGGGACACTTCCCTGCCCCCCCCCGCGTCCCCCCCCACACACGCTTGTGTCAAGTGCCCTTCAGATGCCAACCTCCCCCATGGGACTAGTTCTAAGAAAGGGTCTCTGGGTTGCTTCTAATTCCCATGTCCAGGCGTCAGCTTCCTAACTGTACCTGATCAGTTTTCTGAAACTGTCCTCATAATTGTTGCGTGGATCTCAATAGGGAAGCCAAGTACTCTCATTCAGAAGACAAAATAGAGTATCGTTCTTAGGCCACCTATTCTCGGTCCCTCCCTGCCGAAGGATTATCCTTTCTGAGTCATGTGACTCGCTTGGACCAATGGCATGGGAATAATAAAAGGGTCCCGGCTTTCCGGGCCTTCGACTGCTCTGTCTGTGCACTTCTCCCTCTTGCGGCTTCCCAGGCACAATCTGCTCTCGGAATGCAGACAGCGCAGAACAGGGTGGATGCGAATCGACTGGCCAAAGCATGGGTGTGAAGGAGAAAGGAACTTTTATGAGAACTGAGGCTGTTGGGCCAGTGGTTGTCACCACATCACGTAGCCAGCACTGTTCAATGTCATGGGCTACGTCTCTTTCACTTCTTCACACAAACACAAAAACGAAGCCAAAACAAACAAAAGACCATAGTCGTCAATGGTCAGTTCTGACTCGTGGTTTATCCCATTACATTTTCTTTTAAAAAGTCTCTGAAAAAAATAGAACCACTAAGGTCCAAAGCTATGATTACCCTAAGAATGCCACGTTCACTTATAAAATAGAGAAATGTTTCCCCATCACACAGAACGAGAAATGCTTACTTCAGTGAAGTAGCTTCCTAAGAACTCCTCGCTCAGGACAACGGCAGCACTTCGAGCCCCAGCGAACTCTCTGGTCATGCCGGTGGCCCTTGTGGTCCTGGTGGTCTCCGTGCTGAGGACGGGTCCGGCTGCCCCCATGACGTGGGCAGCCCCTCCAGAGAGAAGACTTCTCTGCTCTTCCCATCTCCCATCCATCTCAGACGTCTCGTGGAACCCTTTGCTAATGGAAGCTGAGAAACTCCCTTTCCCGGTGGCTTCCTTGGTGAGTAGACCCCCCACTCCACTTTCCGAGGACAATACCCTGGGGTCTCCTGCTGGAAGCAGCGGCGGCGGCATGGCCTGTGAGAACAAACACATTTGAGAAGAGGGTCAGGAGGCTGGAGGGCTAGCAGCCAGTAAAAGGGTATGAGCTACGTGAGGCTAAGAGGGGACCAGGCTGTGTCTAGAGGGTCAACTCAAGAAAAAAAAACTGGGGGGCTAGGGGGATTTGCCTAGCTTCTTTTTCTTTCATCTGAAGATGTCCACTGCGTCTTCATGCTCTATAACCAATCGAAACCCTAGGAAACAAACAATCGAACAGTCTAATGCGCTCTCAGCTCCTTTACTCTCTTGGGACTGATGGCATTTCCAGCTTTGTCCGGAGTCTGAGGTCTAGTCCCACCGTTCTCTCACTCACTGCCATCGCGTCAGTGCCGACGTACAGCGACCCTGGAGGACAGGGTAGAACTGCCCTGGGAGTTTCTGGGGCTGTAACTCTGTATTTAAGAGCTGACCTATTATTGATTTATAAATAAATAAAACCCAAACTCATTGCCACTGTGTTGAGGCCGCCTCCTAGCGAGCCTGTAGGACAGGGTAGAACGGCTCCTGCGAGCTTCCAAGCCTGTAACTCGACAAGAGTAGAAAGCCCCTTCTTTCTCCTGCTGAGCAACGGATGGGTTAGAATGGCTGACCTTCCCGATCGCAGCCCAATAGGTAACCACTAAGCTTCCAGAGCACCTGAGCCGACACATAGCTGCTCCCAAAGAATGACTATTTCCAAATCTCCACTGCTACTAGGCACGGGAAGTTCTGGTCAGTGTGATGTAAGAAGCTGTGGGGTCTAGGGTGCGGGTATAGTGGCTGGAGCATGAGGATGACACAGCCAGGAGCTTGTCCATGAAGGCACACTGAGAAAGGAGCTAGGGCTGGGGGGGGGGGAGCCCCATGCTTATGTTGACGTGCCAGTCACTGCTATACTGAGTTCTCTGACGTTTTCCTCCTGGAGGCTCGTGGGAAATGGCAATGAGAGACCTTGGCCTTGAGAGACAATGGGAGGCGGTAAGTAGGTAGGAAGGAAAGGGATGGTTTTATAACATCTTACAGATGCCATGACGGGGATGCAGCTTACCTCTGCTATCCTGCCTGTGGAATGGAATGGGAAAAGGACCTATACCTGGCTGTACAAGGCAGTTCAGTTAATACTGGGGCAAACGCTTCTATCCCGAGACCTTACACACTCCAGAGAATCGGTCATTCCCTGACTCTTGCTCTACATTCACCAAAGGACCTGTCACTCTTAAACAAAACAAAAATACCTTTACTCTGCCCTGGTGACAGACACAAAATACACTGTTACATGAATCCTTTGTTTAACAAGGGCACGTGGACGAGACCCACCATGACCTAAGAGGCTAGACACACTCCCCACGGCCCAATTAATATCCTGAAGGAAGAAGACACATCATTGCCCCCCCACCCCAAATGGCTGACCTTGTCCTCAGGGGGTGCCCCTTCACTGTTCCATGGGTGCAGCATCTCCATGGTGCCAGGCACGGCCGCAAAGCCTTTGGCCCCCTCTCCACAATGGCACATTAACAGGAGGAGTGGTACAACTAGGCAGGAAACAGAATCGAGTTCAGAGAAAGTTAGTTCAATGAATTTCTTCATGTCTATTGCCTCGTTCTGGAATTTGCCCATCACTTCCACCGGAAGAATACGTTTTTATTTGTTTCCAGCTGTGATAGTCTTTTCTGCCTCACGATCCAACCTCTCCAAGCTCATTTGGGGTGTGGTATGCCAGCGTATGGAGACAAGGTGGCAGGGTCTCGGAGATTCGCAGCGTTCGTGGTTGCTGGGTGGAGCACCAAGCCTGGATTAGGTGGTATCCAAGCCACAAGACTGGTCTAGAGAGTTTACACAGGCTTCGTTTTGCAAAAGTGTTTAACTTTTAATATGACAAAAATCAGTGTCAAAAAACAAATGTCTGAAAAGATTCAAAATTCACAAGGGTAAAATGTATTTTTTAATATATTAAAATATTCCATAACTTCTATAGTAAAAGCCCTTCACCCTAGACTGGAAGTGAGCACAAGGCAGGACTCCCGTGGATGGGTCCTCATTTACCTTTAAATTACGGAAGCACTATGACCTGAAATGATTCTTATGTCAAAATAAAAACACCCCAATCCTGGCACACATATGACATTTTATTTAGAATTCAACATGTCTGAGCTCCCTCCTTCCACTTCCTCTCATCCCAGAAGAGAGGAAAGTCAGCCCATGCTTCCCCTGTCCCACCCGGCAGAGCATTCGCCACACCTGTCCACCTCGGAGGATGGAATCAGCACAACTGTATTTTACATGTGGAAACTGGTGTATTGCATGTTCTGCCATGTGTATTTACTCTCAAACACACACACATCATATCTGAAGCAGTCCACCTCTCAGTAGCTCTAGTAGCCCCTTCCAGTTTGCACCTTTCAGAGATGAATTGCCTCCCCTTTAGATTCCCTCCAATGAAAACTCGTCGCGAGTATAGTAACTCTCGCTCCTGTGATTTAGGAAAAGGCAGAAAGCAGTCACGGCCAAGCCTTTCCACACATAATTACCAAGTGCCTGCGATGTGCACGGTCGTGGAATCTGAGGTGAGAGAGCAGTGCAGGAATCTGGGCAGGAGTTCTCTTTAGGCTCTAAATGCCCACTGCCATGGAGGCCGAAGGCTCACAGTGACCCTGGAGTACGGAGATAGATCCTGAGGCTGCAAATCCTTACGAGGGCAGAAAGCCTTTCTCCTGTGGAGCACCTGACCTTGTGTACATAGAGCGGCCCAATGTGTCACCAGCCCACATGCCACAGGGGTGTCAGAAAGGGTCTGGTACTGACTAATGAGATCAACTGGGACAGTCATGTTTCCTTATCCATAAAAGGGACATAATATCAAAGCATAGGGTAAACTGCTAAGTGCCAGGCCGTCAGCTGAACACCCACAATGGTCTCGAGAAGGGTCCGTCTCTGTCAGGAAATAGCCACCGTGCCTCAGAACTGGTCCTCTGCCCGTGTGCCGTTGTCCGGGGGAGTGGTGCGCCACACAACCCAGGTGCGCCTGCCTTGTTCTTTCAGGACAGAGAATCGGAGGCTTTGGCGGTCCTACAGGGAAGGTAGGCCGTCTAGGGATCGCTTGTGAATATCAGGAACCATAGACGCAGTCAGGGGTTGGCCAACTCTTGGCCCTGGCGAAGAGGCAGATTGTATGGGGAAGCCGAGCCGTGCCAAGCTGATGGCTGACCAGAAGGTTCACGTCTATAAAAGAATCTTGCCTCCAGCGTTCAAACTCATCCTACATGTTTTTGCTGAAAGCGTATTCAGTGTAAGACGCTTGCTTGTTGCCGGCGCTGAGAACACAGCGGAGAGCAGACACCGTCCCTGACCTTCCACTGCTTCTCACAGTGAGGTCGCCAACAGGATGTCTATGCTCAATGGAAAATGAAGGGCATGGATAGCCTTAGCTATCTAAATCGGGAAATGATTCCATTTTATAAGACACAATTCTGAAAATTCCTAAGTCTAGGGTCCAACGGTAGTGTGATGATATCTCTTCTGTTTACCAAGCTTACGCCGTCCATCTTCCCTGCCTGGTTAAGTGCCGCTGGCTCTGCCGACATCGGCACCCAGTCCATTGGCGTTATCGGAACCAACCAGAAAGAAGAGTGGGATTCATTAGGTCTACACAATTTATAGATGTCCCAAAGACACAAATACCCCGGCGTTTTCTTTCTTTGTTCCTGCTCCTGCCCTAACCCCCTCCCCCCCATACCTGAAAAGGCACCAGAGCCGTTAACTCTTTGCTCACCAAACCTTATTGTAGTCTGCTAGTGGGTCTGTATTAAGCCTCGTTTTCTCTTCTGTTCTGGACCTGTGGCTCTCATGGTCTCGAGAATTTTTCAGTTCGCTACTTCTCTGGCTTTAGACAAAGGGCCAGCCCTACCCTTTTCCTAAATTCCTTCACCTCATCTCCTTTGAGCTCCCGTTCCTGACCACCCTCGCCTCCCTCAATACACCTATTAATGTAAAGTCTCGCTCTGTCTCCCGTCTCTGGAAGATCTTACACTAAGATAAGGTGTTGGTGAGTTCATTGATCAGCAATGATTATTTCCTGACTCTCAAAACGGTTTGAGCGTACGGCTAAACAGCAAGTGTCAAGGGATTATTCATCAGTAGCGCACTCATATTACTAGAAGAAGTGGACAGTGGTTTTGTTTTGGTTTAAATACTTACGTAGCAAGAGCAGAAGGGCAAAGATGATGAGTGCAACTGCAGCGGGCCCCAGGCCAACATAGGAGTCGTGCAGGGCTTCCACACAGGCACTGCCGTCCAGACAGTTGCAAACGCTGAGCCGAAGGACCTGGTCTTCCAGGCAATTGAAGCCCTGAGCATCTTTAATCAGGAATTGGATTTCACTTCGCCCAAGCGTTCGTTCACTTGGTTGTAGCAGTACACTGGTACCTGAAAGGATGAGAGGCAAAAAAAAAAAAAGAAGAAGAAATATGAGTGATAACCAAAGAAGGGGTAAAATAAAGTTACAGAAATCTTCAACTGCTGGTTAGATTCAGCTCCACTCTGAGGAGTCTTATTCTTCCTTAATTTGTCTATGGCTGTCCACTGTGTGCTTGTTAAATCAGTCTATCAACACCAGCAAGGCAGTCTGAGAGCAGAGAATCCCAATTGGACATCTTTATTGTGAGTATTGGTTTTAACAAATGAGAGCCATCTACCAAATGTCAGGAACTATCCTATGCACTAGGAATATGGTAAAAAAAATTCAAGGACTCATCCAGTTCCAACATTTTTTATTTTAGATAGAAAACCAATGTGCTCTTCTGGAGAGGCAACAGGGCAGCAGGCAGACTCCAGAGCCAGGCGGTGTGAGTTCGGATCACGATGGCAACATGAATAGAACTCTCTGTGCCTTTGTTTCTTCCTTAGCTGTCAAATATTGACAATAATGGGCTCAACATTTTAGCTGTTTAGGGTAAGAGGTTGCCGTGAGCTGTTTTCCCCCTTTAATATTTGGAAAGTGTCTTGCATATTCTAAATGTCACATTTGCTAAATAAAATAAATATGTGTTGGGATCCTGGGAAAGAACCACTGAGACACGAATACAAAGTGTGTCCAAAGGAAAGCCAGCTCCAACCCAGACCAAGACTCCTAGGCTGGAGTCCCTGGCTTTGGTGAGTACAAATGAGATGCTGTGAGCCAGGACCCCAAACACCTTTCAATTTTTGAGACCCTTTGCTTAAGGGGCCGTGGTAGCAGAGCGGACTACATGCTGAGCTGCTAACCACAGGGTCAGTGGTTCTAATCCACCAGTGGCTCTGAGGCAGAAAGATGAGGCAGTTTACTCCTGTAAAGATATAAAGCTTCAGACAGCCAAAGGGGAAGTTGTACCCTGTCATGCAGGGCCACTCTGAGAAAGAATGGACTCTACAGCAGCGGGTTTTGAGTGAGTGATTTCGTTACTAGAAAAGAGGGTGGTGTGATGTGTCCTCTGCTGTCTACCACCTCAAAGCTCTTGCCAACAGAAAACCTGAGCTACATGGGTTCTATCAGTCATGATGGCGATCCCTCCTGAATGGGGAGGCAGCTTCAGTTAGTGCAGGGCCTGTTTCTTTGAGTGAGCCCTAGGCCCTCAGAAGATTTAGAAGTAAGTAGCAGGCCTATTTAAACAAATCAGAGACATCCTTTTAATTTTTTTATGTTAGG
Source organism: Tenrec ecaudatus (assembly GCF_050624435.1). Lineage (NCBI taxonomy): Eukaryota > Metazoa > Chordata > Mammalia > Afrosoricida > Tenrecidae > Tenrec > Tenrec ecaudatus. Next base: position 44,648,092 of record NC_134544.1, read on the forward strand.
ACATATCTATTTGCATATTTTTCTATACTTGCAATATTGAAAAGAAAATTAACCTTACTTGTGAGATAGCTTTGTGACTTCAGTTTACTGATGATTTTAAGGCAATATCAAGAATCTGGGCAGTAACTCCCAGAAAAGACTTGTTGGACACATTTGGATCCACACTGCAACACCTCTTGTCTCAGGATCTGTATTTCTTACTTGCCTTATTGCTCATCCAAATCAGTTCAATAATTAATAAATTGATTTTTTACTTTTGAATTGAATGGGCATTTACAGAGGAAATCAGTCTTCCTTTCAATAAGTCACCAATGTTTATTCCTTGTCACTGACGGTTGTCATTGCTAGGTGCCGTCCAGTTGGCTCTGCTTCGCTGCAGTCCGGTGGACCACAGGCTGAGCCCCTGTGGGCCCTGTGCTAGTCTCACAATTGTTGCCACGTTGGCAGTCACTGTGTCAATCCGTCGTGTCAAGGTTCTTTCTCTTTTCACTGCCCCTCTACCAAGAAGAGTGCCCTTTCCCAGGGACTGGTCTCTCCTGATAATGTGTCCAAAGTATGTGAGAGGAAGTCTCATCATTGTTTCTAAGGAGCCTGCTAGCTGTAATTCTTTCAAGACAGACTTCTTTATTCGTTTGGAGGTTGACGGTATATTCAATAGTCTTGGCCAGCCCTATAATCCAAATGCATCAATTCTTCAGTCTTCCTCTTTCAATGTCCAACTTTCACATGCATGTGGGGCAACTGAAAATACCATGGCTTGGGTCAAGCACACCGTAGTCCTCAAAGTAACATCTTTTTGTTTTTCAAAGCTCGAATAAGGTCTTGCACAGCAGATACACCTAAAGAAGCTTGTCTTTTGATCTCGTGACTGCTGGTTCCATGAACATTGATGGTTGATCCAAGCAAAACAAAATACTTGACAGCTTCAATTTTTTTTACCATTTATCATGATGTTACTTATTAGTCCAAACCAAAAAAAACTCACTGTTCTGGAATCAATGCCGACAACATAGCACCCCTTTAGAACATGTGGGTTTCTGAGACTGTAACTCTTTATGGGAGTAGAAAACCCAGTCTGTCTCCCTTGGAGCGGCTGGTGGATTTGAACTGCTGATCTTATGGTTAGCACCCCAGTGCATAACCACTACACCACCAGGGCTCCTTACCTATTGGTCCAGTTGTGAGGATTTTGGTGTTCTTTACACTGTGGTGTAATCCATACTGAAGGCTGTAGACCTTGATCTTCATTGGCAAGTGCTTCGAGACCTCCTTGCTTTCAGCAAGCAAGGGCATGCCATCTGCATATCACAGGCGGCTTATAAGCCCTCTTCCGCTCCAGATACTGTATTCTCGATATAGTCCAGCTTCTCTGATGATTTGCTCAGCATACAGATTGAACACGTCTGGTGGGAGGATCTCACCCTGACGTACACCCTTCTTGATTTTCACTCCGTACAGTTTTCCCTTGTTCTGCAGGTTGGCATTTAGTGCCAAGAAGGTCTTATCTATTATTCAAAGCCTCTTAAAGTGATTGAGAACCTTTAAGTTAAGAATAACTGGGATTTTAAATTTGAAATGTAATTGAAATAAATATTAATTCTTCAAAATAAAAGTCATTTTCTGGATAGACATCCCCCCACATATAAAAATCATTCTGAAGGAGACCCATAAGTTCATATCAGTAGGCAAACAGCCTGGCCTGGGGCATCTGACAGATTAACGGACTGATTTCATTCTGAATTGGGGGAAGGTTTACAGAGCAAAATCACTTTCCACTCAATTCTCATACTTTTTTTTTGATCACTGATTCAGTCTGTATAATAGAACATCACTCTTGCCCTTCCTGTGTTTTTTATTCACCTCCTTTCTCCTTCCTAACCTTCAGAGCATGGTCACTGGGTAAATGCTGCCCTTTGGACCTCACGTGGCTGATGTTTCTAAAGTGGGGGTACCTCCCTAGTGTTACTGTTCCCTTTACAGACCCGTGTATTGAGTGTCCGAAAACTGAGCCCCAGGGGTGAGCTCATTCCTAGACCTGGGTGGTGATTAAGGGCCATTGTCACAGGGGTGCTGCCAGTCTCTCTGATCCATAAACTTGGCGTCTTTTATGATTCTGAGTTTTGGTCCACATTCTCCTCCATTCTACCCAAGACGTTCTAATTTAATCTTTTCAGAGGAGTTGATAGTGATAGCCGGGCACCACCTAGTTTTTCTCTGCTTAGGGTTGTGGAGGTTAATTTCCCCCTGCACCAATGGTCCGTTGGAATAATTGCTTCCATGCATCTTTATTTGTTCACTCTCTTCCTTCTGCACCGTGGATGGCCACTCATGAGCTTTTAAGGTCCTGGTTGCTACTTCCGAAGTAGAATGTAGAAAATTGTCTCTGTGGATTGTCTTATACTAATTCACCTTTGTGTCCCTCAAATCCAAGGTTCTTAGCCCCAGGCAGTGAGTCGTTCCCTCAGGCAGTCTGGAGGTGGCTAGGAAGTTTTCATTCATCGTCCCTCTATATGCCACTACATTCACGGATATGTTCGCAGCAAAGGCAAATGCACATGTAGAAATAATCCTCAGTCATACCTGCATGCTCATGTGCACAGCCCCCCTCTCCCCAGAAGACCCGCTCAGCTTTCGTATCTAGCCTTGCATCCACCCACTGATCACCATGATGGCGTGACTGTGTGTAACCACATTTGCTCTAAAGAGATTGTTTCAAAGTTTGAACAAGTTCCTCTAGTGAAGCCAGGGCTTCTGGGGCTTGCCTCACAGAGGAATATTATGGGTTTGAGAATTAAATAAGATAATGCACCTGAATGCCAGGAGAGCAAATGTCCAGTTAATGAAATGACTATGCCCACACCGCAGGCTTTCCTGAAGGTGCCCACTGCTCAGTGTCAGTGTCAAAGCAGCTACTGCAAGAGCGATTCGAGGGTACGCCTTCAATTTAAGTTGCCAGCCAGACTGTTTTCTTCGCCATCCCCTTCTGTTACCTCGGATGAGATGTTGATATAGGCAGATAAAAGATACCAGGCTTGGAGGTTCAGAACCTCATTTCACACACTTTTATAAGGAACCTTGGTGGCGCGGTGGTTAAATCCACAATTTAAAAATAAAACCGAAAACCAAATTCACTGCCACTAATCCAACTGCCTCTCACAGTGTCCTGTAGCACAGAGCACGACTGCTCCTGAGGGTTTCTGAGGCTGTCAATCATTACGGCGCCAAAGCCTCTTGTTTGTCCCCTCAGGTGAGCCGGCAAGTTGACGCTGCTGACCATGTGGAAAACAGCCCACCGCAGAATCCATGGCACGGCCGGGTCTCCTAGTGGCCATGTAGGGCATAGAATTCACGAGGAGAAACACAGTCCTTGTTATAATGATCTTAGATACCCATCACGACTAATATTTAGATTGCAATGTAGTCTAATGCTTTGGCTTACTTTCTTGTTGGACTATTTTCCATTTCTCCGCCATTCCAGGTGGCTTGTCAATGACAGAGAAAGTGAAAGGCCCGCTGTTGGGATGTCCATCCAGGTCCTGGGCAGTAACGTTCACATATGGGGCATCATAACAGACACTCCGCACGGGGTCCACCAGTGTGGGGCAATTGTCATTGATGTCTTCAACCATGATGACAATGGTGCCGGTGATGGTTTTCCTAGGGTAATCTGGGAGGGATAAAGAAAGGTATGCTCTGGACATGCTGTTGACAATGGACATAGCTTAAATTTAGTAAGGGGAAGATAGTAACCAAGTTAGGATATTTCCTACAATAGCTACATTTTCATAGTCAAACCACGTATCATGTACTAATTGACTAGACAAATAAAAACAGGTGCATTTACCCCTTGGAAAGTTTTGGGTTCTAGCTAAGAGCCAAAATGAATCTCAGAGGTGGGGAAAAATCTATATACATCTACTCAAGAAAAATATATTTGATGACTTACCTTCTGATACAGCTATAATTTTTGTGGTGTATGTACCATTTATGACATATTTGGATTCAAAATCAGGAATTTTTATAAGTTTAATCTCAGAGGTATGAGAATCCACAGAGATCCAATTATCTACATCATCCCATTTTGTATATCTGTTATAAATAGAGCAGAAAATTAATCTGAATGCTGAATACTTGGGACTAACATATTTAGGACTTACAAGTCTTTCAGGCTTAATTTTTGCCTTGTTATTTTCTAATGATGGGCAGTAGCTTTGAATGTGTTCATTCCCTGAAGGCACAGTGAAGCCCCTTCTCTTTAGCACACGTCACACTTACTTGGCACCCCTCAGTTCTGGAAGAAACCGAAGTCACCAGGCAGGTGAGGCCAATCCCTCCTGGCCCACTAACTCAGGAACTTATAAGTTTCTCCACAGTGTGCCCAATAGCTTTTGGCCTAGTTTCCCTTCACTTTGGAGACTTTTGCAGATAACTGACCAGAAATGGTGGAGAAATGTCTTACATGCTATTAGTTATTGGGGACACAATCAATATTTTAAAACATCAGCATTCAAAATCTGCGACTGTCTTACATAGAAGCACTTTTACATTTGGGGAAGTCATTGATTTTTATGAGCAGTTGGTTTCTTTCAGGTAAAACTGGTTGAAAGTGAAAATAAGGCAGGCCAAGTGATACTGGCTTGCTTTCTTTTAACCAAAGAGAATTTGGGTGGAAAAGGGGCAGCTTTGGGGAAACAAGAGTATTCAGCCTGAAGTTTCAGGAAGAGCTGCAGTTAAATACCAGCAAGTCCACACTATAACACAAAACACAAACACATGCACAGCTTGTTCACAGAATCAAACTGATGAATTACCTTCTATGAAGCGTCTCTTTAGGCACACAAGGACAAGCGACTGATTCCCAACAGTATTTATTACCGTGCTATTTTAGAAAATCCCGTTATGTATTCAAACAAATTTGATCTAACGCCGAGTGATTTTTTTTTAACCAGTATAAGTTTGGCTTTTCACATGGATTTCTCCATTTCGCATCTGGGATGTTAAGGCTTTGTTGCATTCCATGGTCCCAAGGGCTCGTTTTGTGACAGGATGTTTTGTGTGATATCCTTCAAAGTATCTGCTAACACTGCTCTTCTCATGAAAATCAGACACCATTTAAAGAAGGACGGCAGGCCAAAACACCCATTAGCAACTGACGCATTGCAGTGCTCCGTGGAAGAGTCAAGTTTGCCAGAGTTAAAAGAATGCTGCTTCTGCTGTCCTCAGCCAGGTCTCAAAACAGCAACCACTGAGCAGTTCGCCACATGCTTGGGAAACATACAACTGTCCTCTAGTTCTGTAATGCTTCCTCCCCCCAACTATCATGATCCCAATTCTACCTTACAAATCTGGCTAGACCAGAGGGCGTACACTGGTACAGATAAGAACTGGAAACACAGGGAATCCAGGACAGATGATCCCTTCAGGATCGGTGGTGAGAGTGGCGATACAGGGAGGGTGGAGGGAAGGTGAAGTAGAAAGGGGGGACCGGTCACAAAGATCTACATATAACCTTCTCCCTGGGGGATGGACAACAAAAAAGTGGGTGAAGGAGATATCGAACAGTGTAAGACATGACAAAATAATAATAATTTATAAATTATCAAGAGTTGGTGGGGGAACGGGTTGGTGGAGAGGGGAATAAATGAGGAGTGTTGCCAAGGGCTCAAGTAGAAAGAAAGTGTTTTGAGAAGGGTGATGGCAACAAATGTACAAACGTGCTTGACACAATGGATGGATGTAAGGATTGTGATAAGAGTTGTGATTGACTCCAATAAAATGATACAAAACAAACAAAACAAGAATGTCTTGGAAACCCGAAGAAGCAATTGTACTCTGCTGTATAGGGTCATTATGAGCTAAACTAGACTCAATGTCAGTGGGTTTAGTTTTTGGCTTTTTGCCTCACATTCCTGGTCTGTAAAACAGTCCATTCAAATTTGATCTTCACACCTTTCCTGATTCTAAAGCAGTGCAAGTTATGTAAAAAAAAAAAATCAAAGACTTTTGAAAAATAAGGAGGCGTGACTTATTATTTATCATGAAAGGGTATATGATCTTTTGATTGACTCAAAACCCCTAATAAAAGTACAGCCCCAAATGAAATAATTCGGTGGGAAATAGGGTCTTACTGATGGATAATTAATCAGAACAGGCCATGACTCTGAGTCAGAAATTATCATAAGTAAAGTTCATCCTTCGTTCTGGGGGATTCAGTTAGGGTCTGCCTTGGCAGAGAGTGGGGCCGTGGTGGCACAGTGGTTACACACTGAGCTGCGATCTGAAAGGCTGGAAGTTCAAGACCACCAGCCGCTTCAAGGGGGAATACAGGGTTTCCTAGTCCTGTAAACAGGTGTCGTCTCAGACACTCACAGCAGCAGTCCTGTCTGGCTTACGGGGTTGCTACGAGTGGGTCTCAACCTGATGGCAATGAGTTGGGGTTTTGTTTTGAGTTGGGGGGTGGGGTGGGGGCAGGTGTATGAATGTTTGCTGTGGAGTTGATTCTGAATCACGGTGACCCAGGTGTGTTCCAGTATCACTGTGTACGCTCCTTGAGTTTTCAAGGGCTGATTTTTGGGGAAGTAGATTGCTTTTACCTAAGGCACCGTTGGGTGGACTCAAACCACCAATCATTGGGCTAGCAGCCACGTTATGTTTTCACTGCCCAGGTACAAAGTCAAGGCAATCAAAACTAGACCACCGAATTTAAAGAGGTACAATTGGTTCTTGTAGGGAGGGCGGGGGAAAGGGGTCACCAAGACAGTGCAGAAAATACAGCTAATATTATCTTAGAAAAGGGCATTTGAACATTCTGGTTGCTGGACTCCATTAAAATAAGAGAAATTTCCATGAAAATAAGAGGTTGTTGAAGAGATTTCTCGCATTCCCATTCTTACAATAGCTAGGCATGGGTCCAAGTACACTGTCTGACGGAGTGCTGGCCCAGCAGGTTCCAGGCCTAAGGGCGGTCCATCAGCCACAGAGCTCTGGCACCACCAGCAGGAGCACGTGTGTGAATGTCTGGAGCAGCAGGTAGATCTGAAATTTTACTTTGCAAATATGAAAGAACCATGCACATCTCAGGTGTCATGATAGATTATTTGCATCAAAGTGGCTGTGTGGGGACTATCTTGTCTTTTCTACTACCAAAACCCAAAACCAGGGCAGTTGCTCTTAAGTAAGTAAGACCGATGTTAGGAAGTTTCTTTCTGAGCTGTTCCTTTGTTGGTTTGCAGCCTTCTCGAATTGTTTCTGAGGTTAGCATCCCAGTCTCATCTTAACACCTGAGCACACGGCAGAAGGCATTCCTCCTGGACTCTGCGCTACAGGTGCACCTGTGGGGTATCTAAACTACAGACCTTTTGGGAACCGAACAGCTGTGGTACAAAGGAAGGACTGTTCAAATTTCCCTGTAAGCTTTAAAAAAAAAATTTTAAATCACTTAAGGTGAGGAAAGGTATTCATTGCTGTCTCTTACTTTACATGGGTTGTTTTTCCAGTGTCTTCATCAAAAGCTTGGAATTTTCCAATGATTCTGCCTTGGCTTGATCTGTCCGTGTGCTCACTGGCATGCACCGTGATTTTGCTGCTGTTGAAACGAATGCCTTCTTGCACATTTTCCACCTTTACTCTGATGGGAATAGGTGTGGGTTTGAATTTATTTTTCACTGATTTGTGGAAAGCTGCTTTATTCGTGACGACAATACTGAAGTCAAGGTTCTTCATTTCTTCATAATCTACTGCCTAGAAAGATGAACACAAAAGGGACGCTTTGAAAGCAGAAACAACTGGAAGGTCATAGCGCGCACACGTGTACACACACACACACACACATACACACACAGCTCTCCTAATAAGATATAGCAATTTTTGCCTAGGAAATACAGCAGGACTATGTTCAACCTCTTTGCTGAGCCACCCACTGCCCTCAAGTTGATTCGGACTCATCGTGGTGAATCTTGCTCAGGCTGTCATCTTTCATGAAAACAATAAAAACCAAAAAACACCCCAACTCAAACAACAACCCAACCCCCCATCAAACCAGAACCACTGCCGTCAATTCGGAGTCTTAATGACCCCACAGAGCAGGGCAGAACTGCCCCCTTGGATTTCCACGGCTGTGATCTTTATGGGAGCAGAACACTTCTTCTTGCTCCCGAGAAGGGGCTGGTAGTTTGGAACCACAGCTGCCCAGCGGGTTAATCACTACGCCTCCCTGGCTTGTTCTTTAAGGAAGCGTCTTGCCACAACTTCCTCCCGAGGAGACTGGTGGATTCTAAACGCTCACCTTTCACTTAGCAGCTGAGTACTTAAAACCCTTCCTTTACTGATGTCAACAATGACACAAAAAGAGTTCTGTCATGTTGCGTATTCATAAAGAGTAAGTGTGTTTAGCAAGCATCCATTGTCTATAAAAAATAGAAGAGGTTAAAAAACCCACTCCACTTAACAATTTGAAGATTTATTTTTCTGCTTGATGAAAAAAGTGATTAATGAATCTTCAATATGAACTAATATTCCTCTTAAAACGTGCCCCATGAGCGCCAGAGAACAGGGTTACAGAAGGTTTGGTAGCTCCGTCTGCCTCACCCCTAACATACATCCACGCTGCCTATGCGTGTAGGAACTAAGGCTACCTGGAGCCAAGAGAACGGTTTCACTGTGTCAGACCCAGGGATTTTACAATTTCTTCAAACCAGGAAGCCACACCCCCTCATTAGCATGCTATCTATTAACACCTGCTTTTCAAAAATGCTATAAAAGATTAAATTCCTCTAAATACTCCACTCTTTATGAAATGTAGTGGTTCATAATGCAATATAATCAGTGATGTAATCATCAGCATACTATTGTTTAACATCTGCTTTGCCACAGTGCTATAAAAGATTAATTCCTCTAAATACACCACTTTTTGTGATAAGTAGTTATTCATGTAACCAGTGATATTATCAATTGATCCTGGCATACATATTTCATGTTGGTATACATGGTTTATTTCCCTACTTTGCCATTTCGTTTTTAGAGGCATTTCTGTAGATTCTACAGTGGTCCACTATTTAGATGTCCTAATTAATAGGAGCCATGGTGGTGCGATGGGGTAAACACTGGCTGCTGGTGGCAAAGCTGGGCGTTCAAACCCACCAGCCCCTCTGAGGGCGAAAGCTGAGCGCATCTGCTCCCATCAAGATTTACAGCTTGGAAACCCTACGGAGGATCTCTGTGAGTCGGAATCAACCACGTGGGATTAACTTAGCCCTTCTGTTCGTCTTCAGAGTTATTTGAAATCATTAAGTACAATTAATACGCCTTTTTGTTATTGTTGAGTTCTTACTAAAAGAATTACTGACCTGAAGTATATTTCATTCCTATTGTGTGTGTATATGTTTCACTTTTCAAAAAACTGCCAAAATAGCTGTGCCATTTTACGTTCTCTCCAGTGATTTCTAAGGTTTCCAGTTTCTCTGTTTGCCGATGACACTGGGCGTGGCAATTCTTTATGATGACAGCCATTCTTGTAGGCATGTAGGAGGGATCGCACCACACTGTGGTTCTCATTTACTTTTTCCCTAAAGAGTTATGAGCATCGTCTCATACGTGTGTTTGCTAATTTGTGCATCTTTGTTGGCAGTACATTATTAAAAACATCTGTCAAAATCAGTTTTTAAAAATCGGGTTGTCTAAATTCCCTTTAGGTACCATACAACTGATTAGTGCTAGATGACCAGTTGCAAGTTAGGCAGCTGGAACCACTGCAGATAGTCTGGAAGACAGGTCTGATGAGCCACTTCCCAAGGGAAGCCCTTTCCACAGCCTTGGAAGGCCGGTGGTGCACCCATGGGACCGCATGAATCAGAGCAGACGCACCAGCAACTAACAACTTCCTTTTGAGAGAATTTTATTTGTTACCCTTACTTTTGCAAAACATTTTCATAATAAGTCTACAGTTTTCTCAATCTGCTGTTTTCCTTGTAATAGTTTTATTATGTTTTTATCCATGCCACTCTTGGTAGAAATGATGAGATCCTTTGTGCCAACAGGGTGCAGTCCCACCTCTTTGATTCATCACTGTCTGACTGTGTGTCACTTCTCTGTATGTGTGCTACATTCATCACTATATAACTGCTTCTCTTTACGTGTGTTACTGAGGACACTCTCCCAAGACATCATCATTATGGTTGAATTGATAATTCATGCTTAAAAATGGCGTGGGTTTTTATATAAGCAAGTAGATCTATTTTGTATCCAATGCTATGATCCATTTCTTCAGTGATCGTAGAATGCCCTCTCTCTTAAAACATAAGGTCATGTTAGTCTAGTTTCTTCTACTTCAGAGACAATAGTCTAAATGCATCAAGTCCCTACAAGAAAGGATACGTACAGCTATTCCCGTGAAACGTGGTGCCATTCTCTCCTATTAGCCATTGCTATCATTCTTATTTGTGACTTAATAAATCTAATGCTCTGAAAGTTGTACCTTTGTATTTTATTTTAAAATCTGGGAAGTTTATTCTACCACAAACCATTTTAAAATGTATTGATTTCAAGGTCTGTGATCCACCTTGAGTTTATTCTTGTGCATGGAGTGAGATAAGGGTCTTGCTTCATTTTTCTGCATGTTGATATCCATTTTTTCTAGCACCACTTGTTAAAGAGGGTATCTGCTTCCCATTTGATATTTTTGGGGCCCTTGTCAAAGATCAGCTGTGTGTATGCTGATGCTTTTATTTCTGGGTTTTCAGTTCTTTTCCATTGGTCTGAGTATCTGTCATTGTACCAATACCATGCAGTTTTGAGAACTGTGGCTGCATAGTATGTGCCAAAGTCAGGTAAAGCAAGCCCTCCCACGGTGTCCTTCTTCTTGAGGAGTTCTCTGCTAATTCTGGGCTTCTTCCCTCTCCATATGAAGTTGGTAATAAGTTTTTCCATTTCTTTGAAGAAAGATGATGGTAATTGTATCGGGATAGCATTAAACTTATAAAGTGCCTTTGGCAGAACTGACATCGTAACTATATTAAGTCTCCCAATCCAAGAGCATGGAATAGTCTTCCATTTGTTGAGGTCGCTCTTGGTTTCTTGTAATAGTGTTCTATAGTTTTCCCTATATAGATCTTTTGTTTTTTCAGTCAGGTGTATCCCTAGATATTTCAGTTTGTGTTTGGCTATTGTGAAGGGTACCACCTTTTTGATCTCTTCTTCTGAGGTCTTATCTGATGTGTATAACAGTCCGATGGACTTCTGTTTGTTGATCTTGTATCCTGCCACTCTGCCAAACTCTTCTATTGCTTCCAGTACTCCCCTTGTGGAACTTTTGGGATTTTCCATATATAAAATCATATCATCTGCAAATAACGATAGTTTCACCTCTTCCTTCCCCAGACGAATACCTTTGATATCACTTCTTTGCCTTATGCTGTTAGCTAAAACCTCCAGCACGATATTAAATAGGAGTGGAAACAAGGGGCATCCTTGTCTGGTTCCCTTTTTCAGTGGGATTGTGTTAGTCTTTTCTCCATTGACTATGACTTTGGCTGTTGGTTTTTCATATATAGCTTGTATTGTCTTGAGGAACTTTCCTTCCATTCCTATCTTCGCTAGTGTCTTAAACAGGAATTGGTGTTGGATGTTGTCGAATGCTTTTTCTGCGTCTATTGACAGAATCATGTGATTCTTATACTTTTTCATGTCAATGTGACGAATAATACTAATGGTCTTTCATATGTTGAACCATCCCTGCATCCCTGGTATGAATCCCACTTGGTCATGGTGAATTATTTGTTTTATATACTTTTGTATTCTGTTGGCTAGTATTTTGTTAAGGATTTTTGCATCAATGTTCATTAGGGATATCGGTCTGTAGTTCTCGATTCTTGTGGGATCCTTGCCCGGTTTGGGTATCAGAGTTATACTAGCTTCATAGAAGGAGTTTGCCATCTTTTTCTATGTTCTGGAAAAGTTTGTGTAGGATTGGTATTAGTTCTTCCCTGAATGCTTGATAGAAAAAAAGAGGACCTGATGCAAGGGGCTTAAGTGGAGAGCAAATGCCTTGAGAATGATTGGGGCAGGGAATGTATGGATGTGCTTTATACAATTGATGTATGTATATGTATGGATTGTGATAAGAGTTGTATGAGTACCTAATAAAATGTAAAAAAAGAAAAGAGGAGAAAAAAATGATTAGGGCAAAGACTGTACAGATGTGCTTTATACAATTGATGTATGTATATGTATGAACTGTGATAAGAATTGTATGAGCCCCAGTAAATTGTTAAAAAAATGTATTGATAGTTTTCCTTCATTTATTTTGGGAGATTAAAAATCATTCTTATGTTTTTTGTTTTGGGAAAAAAATAAGTGAGGTCCTAAGTTCCAAATGTAGACAGCTCCTATCTTTAATAAGTCTATCCAATTTTTAATTCACTTGGTTCCACTAAGCACAAGAGGCTAAAACATTTCAAAAGCTGATGCCCCATAATCTCACTGCCATCAGTTAGTTCTGACCCAGAGCGGCCTCAGAGGACAGAGCGGATGAGCCCTTCTTGGTTTCTGAGGCTGTAGGTCTTTACAAGTACAGGAAGTCTCATCTTTCTCCCAAGTGGTGACTGGTGCATTCAAACTGATGACCTAGTGGTTAGCACTCCCAATAAGTAATCCACTCCACCCCCAGGACTCCTGGCATCACACGTGTGGCTTTGGGAAACGCCCATTTCCCCAGTTCCATTCCATCAGACTTATTGATGTAGGGGCAGCCCTGGCATGTGATCTAAGAAAGAAGGAATCAGGGGCAGAAGGACATGACTTCTGTAGGTGTGGTCATAATCTATTACAGTGGAAGAGATCCCCTCAATACGTCTAAGTGAACAGGCTGGGGCTGTGGAAAGAGTGTGCATTTTAGAATGAGGCAAATCCAAATCTGAATTGTGGTGTGATTGTTAGGTAGTCTAGCGGAGGCGTTGGGGCGTCCATTACGCATGCCCAGAGGTCCCAGCTATGGAAACAAAGGAGTAACACACTGCACGTGCTCAGAGGTTCAGGTTTCCCGCCAGGCATGCGTGGGTGGGTGCTGCACCTGGATTGGCCCACCTGGGCCAGGTGAATTCAATTCAGCCAATGGGGTCCACCATGGGTTGTCCACCATGACTCCCCGCAGAATAACTGAAAAGGCAGGAGCCTGGAGCTGACCGTGTGACTCTGCGGGCAGTTTCCAGGCAGGCTGCACAGTTCGTGAGGAGCCCTGCGGGTGCCTGTGTAAAACTCACTTGGATCTCAAACCAGGCTTTGGTGTGAATTCTTTCTCACGCAGAGCCAAGGACCGAGGTAGATCTCTCCCCCTGAGAGCTTGAACATGGCCACTTACTAACTAACGAAGTTGAGCAAATAGGGTAGCCTTTATTTCAGACAATTCCGAGGCCTGGTAACTGAGTTTCCAAGCACTTACACAATGCTTTGGCTCAAACAATATTCGTTTCCTCCATCTTATCCCATCCCAATTTTGAAGGTTACCTACTTACCTTAATAAGAGTCACAATTCCTTCATTCGTGAGTGTATCAGTTTCTATATGGAAATAATTCGCTGCATGTCCTGACACAAATGTAAAATTTGCTAGCCAATTATCTGAGCCAACTTCATCGGAGTCAAACACTCTAATGCGCATGATTTCAACATTGGCTTGGTTTTCTTGAACAGACACTTCATACTGCAAAAGATGAACATATTTTATTGCCTTTAGAGATAGTAATGCAATACAAACTCAAGTAATATCTATATTTTTAGTTACAACTGAAGTAGAAATGAGGAAGCACATTTATTGGAGAAATAAATAGTTACCGCTTCATTTTCCACTACAGGTATATTGTCATTGACATCCAAAACACGGATCTGAACTTGAGCTTGTTTCACGGGTTTGTTTGTTATCTGTCCATTGCCGTCTCTTGCTTCGACAATCAAAGTATAGCTGCTCTGTTCCTGGGGAGCAAAGGAAAATATCCAAATGGGCTAAAAAAGAATTGCTTCCAAATCTGTCTGTCTTGTTTTGGTCCACTTCAACAAGTAGGAGCTGAGCCTCAGTTCAGTTAATTCATGACCAAGGTTCTCATAGAAAGATTCTGCTTATTTGTAGACAGAACTTTTATGAAAAGGGCAAACAAGACCTGATAATCAAATTCTGAACCATGTCGCTGGTGACCTAGTCGGACAAACTGCTAATTACAAGGTCAGTGGTTCAGACCCACTGGGAGGTGAGGGAGGGAGGTGAAGCTGTGTGTTCCAGTAGAGATTTCCAGGGAGCAGTCCTATACTGGCCCCTAGGGTCACAATGAGTCAGAGCTGACTCAATGTCAGTGAATTTGGAGGGCTTTTTTGAGTGAGGGTGTGTGAGTGTGTGTGGGGGGGGGGGGTGTGGAGGGGCAGGTTTTTTTTTTTCTTTTAACAATTTATTGGGGCTGATACAATTCTTTTCACAGTTCATACATATACATACATCAATTGTATAAAGCACATCTGTACAGTCTTTGCCCTAATCATTTTTTTCTTTTCTTCTTTTACATTTTATTAGGGACTCAAACAACTCTTACCACAATCCATACATATACATACATCAATTGTATACAGCACATCCATACATTCCCTGCCCCAATCATTCTCAAGGCATTTGCTCTCCACTTAAGCCCCTTGCATCAGGTCCTCTTTTTTCCCCCCCTCCCTCCCCATTCCCCCCTCCCTCATATGCCCTTGGTAATTTATACCTCGTTATTTTGTCATATCTTGCCCTATCCGGAGTCTCCCTTCCCCCCTTCTCTGCTGTCCCTCTCCCAGGGAAGAGGTCACATGTGGATCCTTGTAATCAGTTCCCCCTTTCCAACCCACTCACCCTCCACTCTCCCAGCATCGTCCCTCACACCCTTGGTCCTGAAGGTATCATCCACCCTGGATTCCTTGTACCTCCAACCCTCATATGTACCAGTGTACAGCCTCTGTCCTATCCAGCCCTGCAAGGTAGAATTCGGATCATGGTAGTTGGGGGGAGGAAGCATCCAGGATCTGGGGGAAAGCTGTGTTCTTCATCGATACAACCTCACACGGAGGGGCAGGTTTGAGATGATCAGGAGAGGAGTGTCTTGTAGCCTCGTCTGGCAAAAGGAGGGCTGTTTAAAATGTAACTAATTCTCCACTGGGTGGTGGATTGGTTTCATTGGTTCTTTCAACCCCATTTTTCATTCTCTGCTAAAAGTTTAGCAGAAACGAAAAATGAAACCCTGAGTCTCCAGGAATCCTTGGTCAGTGCAGGCAAAACTGGATGAAATTTGTCAAGCTATCTCTACAGAGATGATTTTTACATAACTTGGTCTCCAAAGTGAGAAGTCCCCGTGGTCTCCTACTCTGGCTGCACTTTGTCCACTTTTTAGGTCAGAGCTAGACACTGATACCAAGTGCAGGGAGCCGACGTGAGGCAGAACTCCTTCGTGAAGGGTAGGGTAGCTCGGGGGCCAACCTGCCTGCGTTCCGATTCTTACTTTGTCACTTACTACCCCTGAGTTTCCTTACTTACAAAGGGGGTAGTCATTAGATCGGCACCGGGTCCATTAAATGAGCTAATCCATGTAAAGGGCTTAGACCAATAAATAAGCAAGCAAAGCACCAAACTCACTGCTACGGAACTGATTCTGACTTAGAGTGACCCGATGGGGCAGAAAACACCTGCCTTGTGGGCTTCTGAGACTGTGACTGCTTATGGGACTACAAAGCCTCCTCTTTCTCCAGCAGAGCAGTTGGTGGGTTTGAACTGCTGACCTGGTTAGCAGCCCAATGATTAACCCAGTATGCCACCTGGGCTTCTCGGTAAATCATCACTCTAAAAACAAACTCACTGCCACTGAGTCGATGATGACTCTTGGAGACTCTATTGGACAGGGCAGAACTGCCCGTGTGTTTCTGAGACTGTCCCTCATTGCGGGAGTAGAAAGCCCTGTGTTTCTCCTGAGGAGCAACTGGTGGTTTCCAACTGGGGACCTTGCAGTTAGTAGCCCAACTTAAAACCATTTCGCTTCTAAGTCCTCAATAAATGATAGTGACTATTATGAACTGAGCTTTCTTGACTTAAAAGAGCAGCTGCTACAATTGCACTACCATTTCAAAGGAATGCTTTCCTTAAGTTTATGAGGGAGAGGTATAGAGTTTTAGCAGTAATAATATTCCTGGAGCCCAGGTGGCGCTATTGGGTAAGCATTGGACAACTAACTGAAAGGTCAGCAGTTCAAACCCAGCAGCTGCTCTGCAGGAGAAAGATGAGGCCGTCGGCTTTAGAGCCTCAGTTTCACAGCCTTGGGGACCCTACAGAGGGTTGCCATGAGTTTGAATCGGCTCAGTGGCAGTGGCTTATGGTGTTCTTGAATATTAGAAAGATCCACTTGGAATGTTGGGCACAACCTTGTCCTGCTCTGGGCAGAGTTGAATTCTTTTTTCAAACACTAAATTCTGCCCCCTGGGTGATGACCAGACAACACTGTATTTTTGTTGTTGTGATCAATGCTTTACTCAAATACAGTCAAAATCTTTGTACATAGCATCTTCTTTATGGTTTTCTTTCTCTTTTTAAATAAAAATCCAACTCCATCCCGTCCCCACCAGCTACTGAATTTCCCTTCCAATTTGGGATTTCCAGAAACTGTCTCTCCAATATTATTATTTTATGACATCACTGACTTGATGTCAGCGAGAGTGGTTTTCAGTTTGGAGCAGCATGCCTCCTCTGTATACATGTCAGCATGGGAGATTGTTTTCAAGTTTCATGATACTCACAGCCATTGAACCAATGCTGACTCATAGTGACCCCCGCCCCCACCCCCTGTGGGTTTCTGAGACTCATTAACAGTTTATGGGGGTAGAAAGCCCAGTCTTTTCTCATTGGAGCTGCTGGTGGTTTTGAACTGCCGACCATGCAGATCACAGCCGAACTCGTAATCACGGGCTCCATCAGTTTCATTATCAAGCCACAAATTGCGGATGGTGGCCTTAGGATTCTCTAATACATAGAATCTTGACTGGAGAGGTTCTAGAACAGCACTGATCATGAGCAATTTACAAATTTCTAGTGGCTAATTATGAAATATAAAAAGAAGAAAGTGACATACATGTAAAAATGTGTATTTATTTTACCTGTGATATCCTAAATTATATCATTTCAGCATGGAATCTACATAGCAAGGAAATACATTATTTTCATTCTTTTTATTTTCAGATTGGTCCCCAACTTGGTGTGTATTTTAGATTTACAGTACATTTTAGTGGAGACTAGTCATGTTTCCGGTGCCGACAGACACATGGGTTTAGTGGCTACCACTTTGGTTAGTGGTGAGCACCCCCCTAGAAGGAGACAACCTGAAACATTCTCCTATGAAGAAAGGCTGGAGATCAAAGGAAAAAGGAAAAAAAGAAACAGGGAAGAGATACTGGAAAGGGCAGTAGTGTCTAAATGACAGACAGCATAAAATATCACTTACTTCTCTGTCCAACTTAAAGGATGTTGTAGAGATCTCTCCCGTGTCTTTATTTAAGTGAAACACTGGAGGGTAGTTGGGCTCCTGGGAAACAATCTTATATGAAATTTTAGAATTCATAGTGTTGGGCTCATCTGCATCTGTGGCGTTGATTTTGATCACAATCGTATCTGGCATTAGAAACAGAAGTGTCTGAGCATGTTTACAGGTTATTATTTCCTTTATAATTTCAACTTATCCCAAGAAGGATTTCAGGTGCTTATCAAAATCATATATGTAGAGTTCAGAAATACCAAAAAAAAAAAAAAAAAAGTACTAGATCAGGAAATCAACATGAGGTGAGTGTGGGAATCCAAATGAAAGATCAAGATGGAGCTGAGGTTAGCTGTCAATTCCTAGGGTGAAATCCTAACAGCTTGCTAATAGGAGGGCCGCAAACTTACTTATAATACTTCTAGAAGAAAAAAAAATACTTCTAGAAGTCCATACAAAGGAAGCAGCATCATTAGATGTTCAGAAAATGACTAAAAGAAGCTGCACTTGTCTTAGGTCACTGTGGGTGAGGGAGGAAGAATTTCTGCATAAAGGCACTGAGTTCATGGTTAGGGAGGCGGAACCGTGTGGAGCGGGAGGCAGTCATGGTGGACAACACAAGGACAGTCCATGAGAAGTTGCTTAGTTGGTGAATGTGCTGTTGTGTATATTTTTGCCAAAAATTGAAAAAAAAATTACACCAATAACAAGGAGTACAGGGAAAATGTTCTAAAATTGATTGCGGTAACGATTGTACAGCTCTTCTTGATATGGTTTAACTTGTATGGTGTGTGGATGAAGTGCCAATAAAAGAGTTCTTAAGTAAATAAATCCTATAATTCTGTAAAATGTACAATTCCGATGTGTATTAAGATAAAAACAAATCAGAAATATTACTATTGTTTATATTTAGGAAAATATCTCTCTTATGAGTTTTCATATAGAACATTTCCTGGAACAAGACTGGCAATGAACCCTACAGAACAAATCATTGAATTGCGGGGCCAGCAATTTATAGCCAGGGGCCCAAATATCACCAGCCACCCGTTTTAAAATAAAGTTTTATTGAAATGGGCTATGCCCATTGTATCTATGTGTCGCCAGTCACTGCTTTAATGAATGGTTGCCACAGACATCTATCTATTGCCTATATCTATTTCAGGGGTGCAAAAGATATCATGTAAGGTATTTTGAACTCATTACTAAAGAGCAGTTTTCAACTTAGTTTATGATTCTCTGTCCCGTGGGTGAGACTCAGCTTCCATTATGGTAAGGGACTTCATGATCAGCCTACGAAGGGGACACGATAACCTTAGGGGTAGGTTCATTTAGAAAATCCACATCTTCTTACCTGCAGCGCTCAGCTCTTCAACAGACCCAATAAAGACATCCTGTGTGAACACGGGCTCATTGTCATTGATGTCGAGGACTTTAATTCGTAGTTCTATGGGTTTTTCTAGGTTGTTTCCATTTTCATCCAAAGCATAACCTATGAGCTGAAATGGTGGCATGCATAATAACGAGAAGTTAGATGGAAGCCAAGGTCATTGAACTGCCAAAATAATAAAGACAACCCAGTAAATCAAAACCTAAGAATAATTACAAACTTTTAAATATAAAATAATGCTTACCAGGAAAAACGGTGTTTCTTCTCGATCCAGAATCTTGGTGATGTTTAATTCTCCGGTGTCTTTATTGAACTCAAAAATGTCAAAGGGAGGCTCTGTGATCCCTTTGCCGGTATACTTGTACGTGATTTTCAGTCTCCTTTCTTCTGCAAGGTCAGAATGAATCTAACACAGAAATAACACAGGAATGCCTAAAGTGTCATTCTCCGCACTCTACAGCTGTACTTTTTAAATGGACAGTTCCGCACGGAAGTTGTCCTGATGCTCAGGTGAGAGAGGCCACAGGATGAGGGTGCAAGAGCACAAAGGCACATTTGAGAAACTGGATCCAAATCCTGCCTCGGTCACTCACTAGTTATGTGACACCAACACTTACTTTTCGGTGCCTTATTCAATTTTCTGTTTCTGTAAAGTGGAGGAAACAATATCGCTTACCTCTCTCTGGTAGCATAGTGTGGTTATGAGTTCTGCTATGATTCGTAAGGTGGGCAGTTTGAAACCACGAGTGTTCCCAGGGAGAAAGACAGGCTTTCTACTCCCTTAAACAGTTACCGTCTTGGAAACTGGGCAGGGGCAGTTCTACCCTGTCCTGTAGGGTAGCTGAGTTGGCATTACTTGAGACCGTGAGTTTTGTTTTTGTTTTAAAAAAAAATTTTAGCTCTTAGGGTTCTTGTGAAAATGAAGAGATGGCTGGGATACATGTTGAAGAGCGTAGATTTTAAATTAAACACATATGGTAAAAATTGCAGTCAAAACCACACCCATGGGCCCATTTGACTGTCTGGAACTATAAACAGGACGTCCTTCTATAAAACCAAACTCACTGCCATCAAGTCTGTTCCAATTCCTAATGGCCCCAGAGGGTTTCTGAGGTGGCAAACCTGTATGTGAGCAGGTCGCCTCATCGTTCTCTCGAGGAGAGGCAGGGAGGCTGGGACCAGCCTTGTGGTTAGCAATCCAACCCCTACCCAACAGTGTCCCCAGAGCTCTCGAACAGGCAAGGCCAGCGGGCAATTTAATAATGTTTCTAACCCGCTGGGTCTTGCCGAGTGACCGTTGTTAGCTTCAAGAGAGAATCTGTTCTCCCTTGATTCCTCATTAGCACGTGGTTGCTGTAGTTGGTTCCCAGTTGATGGCTACTTCTTCCTCCAGCTATCCCTGAAACCACCCCCACCTGCACCACCGGCCCTTCTTTGTCCCGACACTTCAGGATGAGCCACCCAGTTCCCACAGGTGCCCCTGTGCTCTGCAGTTGGGAGATGCACTGAGAATAACTCAGGGAGTAGGGGCCGGCCCTTCCCCTCCACTCCACCCACACTGCCCAGTCTCATGATTACTTTTCACTGAACTAGAGCCTGTCTCCTCCCCCTCCCCCAAAGTGCATGCATACCTGCATACACAAACTTCATCCTAAAGATGAAAGCAATCCAACAGGAGCATTATAGTATTTCATTAACATTTTAAGGTGAACCCCAAAGTCTTGTCACATATTTTCCCCACACACAGTTTTACTGGCATATAATCCACATATACAAATCATTAGTTCAATCACATCAAGAAAATTGTATCGCTATCACCACAATCAGTTTTAGAACATTTTCTTCATTCTTGGACTCTTCATTAGTAGCTCCCCATTTCCCCCAGCCTCCCTTGCCACGCCCCAAAGGACCTTTACACCTGCTACCGTCTCTATAGATTTACCTATCCTGGTTTTCACATACATTTAAAAAACAAACAAAGGAAATAGAAGGTACCACAACATAAAAACCTCTACTGAAAGAAAGCAGACCATATTAAAAACTGGACCAAGTTTGCGTGGCTCGTGAGGGAGCGCACATGACACGGTGCTCACTGCATGTGCAGCCTCCCACGCTCCACTGCCTGCCACAGGATCACACGGCTACTGAAAACCCCGGTCTGGCCTCACACTTATTTTAATAAAACACAAGGATTTCCGGTTAGTCCTTCAACACACCTTGGCAATTGGATTCTTCTTGGACAGATTCTCTCCTTCTCGAAGCGCCACAGGGGCGGTGATCCAGGCCCGCTTCTGCCGAACAAGGTGAGTTTGTGTAGGAAGCAGCTTGTTTTCCTTCCTTGTGTTGAAGGTCTGCAATAGGACACGATTGAAAGAAACAAACCAATTCCAAACCCATAATGCTATAATGTCAAGGGTTGTCTATAAGCTAGGAAAGCAGAAGGGTGTTGTTTAACCCTATGGAATGCAAAAGGCTCACGAAGTAAACTAGCAATTTTATAAATTGGCAAATCAAAAAGAGTATACCAATGACCCATGTCCAGTTCCTCTTTTGACAATGAAATCTCATTGGTGCTGGAAAAGCAGATGCAAAGCACAGTGGATTGTCAAAATAAACATTGAAACAAATCTGACTTGGAAGAATTACAGCCAGAATGATCCTTAGAGGCAGGCCAGCATGGCGAGACTTTGTCTCACGGACTCTGGATCGATTAACAGGAGAGACTAGTCCCTTGAAAAGGACACTATTCTTGGTAAAGTGGAGGGGTAGCAAGAGAGAGAAAGCTCTTTGACAGAGGGACTGACACAGTGGCTGCAACAACGGGCTCAAACATGAGGATGGCACAGGAGCGGGTGCTCTTCGTTCTGGTGGATGTAGGGTTGCCATGACCTGGAATGGCATCTAATGATAAGACACACCCCCCCAACAAGACTAAGGCGAGTGTGGCTACAGTGGCTGGTGGCCACACACTGATGGCAGAGACATGTTTAAAGATGTTTGATTTAGAATAAGTGCACACACGAGTTACTAACGACCTGTGATATGCTCACGAGACAACTTTGCTTTGTTGAAAGTCATGGACACTAGAAGACCCTGCTGCTGAAAATCAGGGATTACAGCCTTCAATATGGATTGAAACTTTATGTAAAGGAAAAATGTCTTCACAACTGGATCAAGAGACCACATGATAATGAAAGGAGAAAAGACCGAGGCTGACAAGGATTTCCTTTTGTTTGGATCTTCAATCGGCGCTCATGGAGGCAGCGGTCAAGAGATCAAATGATGCACTGCATTGGTCAGATCTGCGACAGAGACCTCGTGAGAGTGCAGAAGAGTAAGGATGTCCCTTGGGGATTAAAGTGTGCCTGGCCCAAACCAGGGTCTTTTCAATCACCTTATATCAGCGGTTCTCAACTTGTTGGTGGCGACCCCTTTGATGAAGTAGCAACGAAAATAATTTTATGGTTGGGGGTCACCACCACACGAGGAACTGTCTGAAAGGGTCGTGGCGTGAGGAAGGTTGAAAAGCACTGCCTGATATGCATGTGAAAACTGGACAATGAATCAGGAGGACTGAAGACGTGGTGCTGGCCAAGAATACGGAAAGTACTCCAGTTGCCAGCCCAACGACTCTGTCTTGGCAGATGCACAGCCAGAATGCTCTTGAGAGGCAGGCATGGCAAGACTTCATCTGATGCACTCTGGCCATATGATCAGGAGAGACCCATCCTTGCCAAAGGGCATCGTGCTTGGTAAGAGAAGGGCAAAGAGGAGAAGGAAGCTCCTGGACGACATGGGCTGGCACGGAGGCTACAGTCATGGGCTCAAATCTAAGAAGCACCGTGAGGAAGCACCGTGGGCAGTGCTTCTTCCTGTTGCTCCTGGGGCCGGTCTGACTGGAGGGCATCCCTCTGTGACCTGGAACCTCAGGAGCAATCCTAACTTACCTCCATGTGTGCGTATTCACAACGAGGGGGAAACTTCAAGTTGTCCACTATCTTTTGACACACTTTCTGGGTAAGGTTTGCATAGCCGCTCCTCAGGAAGAGGTCATGCACATTTTGCTTCCAGTTATCTGGTTCAATCCCTTCAATGGACGATTGCTTAACCTCAGTGTTTCCTACTTCCCCTTTCTTCTAGTTTCATTTTTCCATGAAGTTTTTGAAGTCCCCTTCTGTGTGTATCTGTGTGTGTGGCATTTTGTGTGTCATCTAAGGAAAATTGTAATACAATATACCTAGTATTGTAAGAACTGAAATGATGACGAGATTAGGTTCATTTTATCATTTTACTCACTTTCTTATTCTATGTTACATGTCTCATATTTCAAAATATTTACATGGTTGTAACTAGATTTTTGATGTCTTTTTATTTTAAAAAATTTATAACAAAAAAGCTACTATTTAAAATGATAATATTAAAGTTTACAATGCAAAAATATAAAGTCTCCTACCTTCTCACTTATATTTAAGAGTCTGGCTAACAGTTTGAAGACTCTCTTTTATGGTCATTTTATGGCAATAAAGTCTTCATTCAATACTTTATCATGGTCATTTTTCCATGTGCCAGAAATTACTTTACCTCCCCCCAAGGAAGATCATTTAGACTGTTAAAGAGGCTACCCTGGGCATGCCTGACTCTTGTCCTGTCACTGTCCTCAAGTCATGTGAACTCTAATCCAGAAAAGCACAGCCAACTTATCTTTCAATCTGAGTCCAAAAAACAGCAATCTTCCCCGTGGTTCCTTACCTCTAAGTGAAGTCCATTTCCGAAGTTAAAGCAGATCTGTAAAATAAAATGATTTATTTAGAACGTAATAGTTTATCACCAAATTCAGTTTAAATGTATTATTAATGAACAATCGACTGCTTACATACTAGCAACAACCAGAACAAATTTAGCAACCATCATTATCACCTCTTCCAAAATAGACATGTTTCAATTTTCCTGTTTGCCTTCTTCCAATACCAGCACCAGAGGAACGAGTCTACGTTCTCTATAACCCATGCTGTCTTCTGGAAATTTCAGAAAACAAGTATCTTTCCAAAGTAACACACAAAAGCAGAAAACAAATGCTTTTGCCTCAGTCACTGCCTAATCATCCTTTTTTGGTTTTCATCTATTGTATAAGAATTACTTATGATCTGTTTCAGTTAGAATGTTCAGTTTTGTGTGCTGTGTTTGCATCTTAATTTCAGGCGACACTGAGCCATGAAATCTGGGTGTTCTAGCCTGGGGATATACATCTTCTATGTTTCTTTGGGAGTCTCTCTCACAAAACACATTCTTATTTTAGACCTTTGCCCCCACCTGTGGGCCTCTTTGGTAATGTCGGGAGACATGTTTGGCTGGCACACTGGGGATTGTCGGGTGATTGCTGCTGGCATGTACTGAGTAGAGATCAAGGCTACCCCTCAGCATCCTACCACCCATGGTACATCCTCTTGCCACCCCCTCTTAGAGAGGGTCTGTATGAGGCATTCGCTAACACTGGGAAGGGTCCATTTTACCTGGGGAGCCTTCACCTTTCCCCCTTTCTTCCTCCTCCTCTATCTCCATCCCCCCCAAAGAGCAACTCAAAGAGAATGGATGTTTAGCCTCCAGCTTGAACTTCTTCAGACAGATGGACAACCCTCACTCAGCTTCTGTCTTACTGCCTGGTATATTTATTATTTCTTTCTCATCCTGTGTACGTTTGCCTCGTCAGCACTATCCACAGATGTCTCCGACAAAACTGTGCTCCCAAACGTGCGCATTTTCAAGGGCGGAAAGGAAAGAATGAAGGACAGTACTGCCGGGGCGGAGCACGTCCATGACATTCTGAAGACAGACCGATAACTGACTCCACCGTTTTTCAGTGTCTAGTCATCAGAGAACATTCTGAGAGTCAATATAAGTGGGCTTCATCAATTGTGTGGAAAGATCGTATGGTCTTTTATCTTCTTTATGTAATTTAAGAAATGTGTGTGTTCTCATTGTCTTCTAACCCCGTTTCCCACAAATGTATTAAAGTCTCCTCCTCTATCCCTTTCCCAGGTCTCTAGCCAGCAGTCTCTGTGCTCTGGTGCAGGCTGTCCGGGGGTCAATATTCACCACTTTCATCTTCCTGGGCTGAACAACAACACACCAGACTCACTGCCATTGACTGATCCTGACGCAAGCCACCCTGGAGCACAGAGTAGAATGGCGGGGGTAGGGGGGTGGGGGTGGGAGGTGTTTCTGTGGCTATAACTGGTTTTGTTTAGCACACACTTTAAAGGGTCTTAATGTGGGACGGGGGGGGGGGGGCAGAGGGAGGTGAGGCTCTTGCAGAGATTCCTAAGGAAATGTCAGGGTTTTTTGCTTTTTTGTTTAATATAATTTTCCCTTAACAGTCCTTGGGTAGCTAAAAGTTTCCATCTTTTTTTGTGTGTCCGTGGACAGCGATCTTGGTCCAGAGTTTTGATTTTAGTATGTGCACTTGCCTCCCCGAGATCAGCTTCCTCTAAGGCAGTGGTTCTCAACCTGTGTGTCGTGACCCCTTTAGGGGACAACCAACTCTTTCACAGGTGTTGCCCGATTCCTAACAGCAGCAAAATGACAGTGATGAAGTAGCAACAAAAATAATTTTATGGTCGGGGGGGTCATCACAACATGAGGAACTGTATGAAAGGGTCGTGGCATTAGGAAGGTTGAGAACCACTGCTCTAGGGCTACATTTGGTGCTCCACGGCTTGAACTGCTATGGGAATCACGTGGAGGCAGCTCCCTACCCTCTCCCACTTTCCTGTCTGCCAACCCCATCCTGCCCACCGCCTAGAGATCACTTCAGCTGCTCGAGTAACTGTCGTGATGTCCATTGCATCGGTCCCAGGAGCTGCTGTCCTCCTCAGATCACGGCCCGCAGGGAGGAGAGTTTCCATAACTCTCATGGGAACGTCTGTCACCGTCTCCACTTGGTCTGAATTGTCATGTTCAAGATCATAGCTATCTCTGTTGCTACAGCCTCGGGGAGGGGGGGCGGGGGGCAGTCATCCCGTGAACTGCAATGACTGCAATCACGATAGGTGTAGTCTCTTGGTGGTAGTGTCTCCTGTGTCTTGCTCGAAAGCTGTCTACGTCTACGGAGACTATCCATTCTCTCTTGGGTCAAATAAACATCTCTGTGGGAGGGCAGGGGTTCCCTTGGTGCCTCCACAACCATCTCTTCTACATGATACAGGGGCTCTTCCTCCAAGTCCACTGCTGCTGCGCACTGGTCTTTTAGCAGGTGGGCTGCCACTTCGTGGTGGAGGTCCTCTTTTTACTGGAAGTTGTCCCCTGGAATACTTCCTATTAAAATCTTATTAATAGCCATCGCCATCCATATGACCACCCTCATGTGAAGGGGGTCCCTAGTTCCTCCACTGCCTCCTCTTTCACATCCAAATGTTGGTTTCGTGGCTCTTTGAGCTTGACTGCTTTTCCACCATAGGACTTTCCATTGATATCTTGGTCTGTATCTGGAGCTTCTGTTGGGCTTTGAGAGGCAATACAAGCATGTCCTCTGATTTGTTTGTTTCTTGGTCTTTCATCAGGGGTACTTCCATAATTCACCCACATTTGCAAAATGATTCTTTGAGGGCAATCTCGTTTGTCTGTGTTGAGCCCACCAACCTAGAACTTTCCAGGCCCATCAGCTTCAACCTTCCTCGTGAATTGTCACGAGGAGACGACTGTTCCAAGCTTTCATGAGCCCACCGACAGGCACTTCAGAGTGACCCACCCAGCACAAGGCCAGGGTTCCGTTAGCAGTATGAAAGAGACTAGAACTCTTGACAGGAATAGAACACCTCATCTTCTTTTATGCAGCAGCCAAGGGTTTTTAAATGCCGACCTTGAGGATAGCAGCCCAATGCATAACCCACCATACCCCCAGGGTTCCCTGGGTCCCATGAAAGGAAGTAATGATCACATGTTATTTTAAGTGGACATTATTATTCTGATCAAGTAGCATGCATCTCACTAGGGTGTCAATGAGGGCCATTCTGTAGCCCTCAAAGAGAAAGTGAACGCTTTGAAGGAGAATCTTCATCTGTTCTTACTGCAATTTATGTTTTAGATGTTATTTATTAAGAAATGTCAGGATTCGTAGCATGTAGGGTCTTAAAGGCTTGAAGATAAATAAACGGCCACCTAGCAGGGAAGCAACAAAGCCCACATGGAAGAAGTACACCAGCCTATGTGATCACGAGATGTTGATGGGATCAGGTGTTAGGCATCAGAAGACCCCAAACAAACTAATACATTGATGTAGATGATGTAGGTCAGAGTGGACACCCAAGGTCATCTGGAGATAATTGGACATTCCCTCACAGAAGGGTCACGGCCAGGGTGAAGATAGCACCGATGGAACACACATATTCCTCTAGTTCTTTAATGCTTCCTCCTCCCACTATCATGACCCCAGTTCTGCCTTACTAGTCCGGTTAGACCAGAGCACATACACTGGTACAGGTAAGAGCTCTCGACACACAGAATGCAGGACAGATAAACCCTTAGGCATAGCATTGAGAATAGTATGAATCCCATGAGGGTGGGGATACGGTGGAAGAAGGGAGAGAAAAGGGGAACCGACTACCATGATGTATAATTCCCTGCCTCCCCAGGGGGATGAACAAGAATAATGTGGATAAAGGAAGGCAGTGGGCAGGGTAAGGTATCAAAATAATAATTTATCATTTATCAGGGGGCAATGAAGGTTGGAGGGTTGGGGAGAGAGGGAAAAAAAGAGGACCTGATATCAAGGGCTCAAACAGAACGAAAGAATTTTGAAAATGATGAAGGCAACATATGTACACATGTGCTTGATACAATTGATGTATGGATTATTAGAAGAGCTGTAAGATCCCCCAATAAAATTATTTATTTATAATTTTATAAAACGTTGGGAATCACATGGTTGTAACACTGACACTTCTTAAAACTTCACGCTGCATTTTATTTACTGGGGATCTTGTTAACATGAAGATTCCGGGGCTTTAAGGAGTCGGGCAAATGGCCACTGAGGAGTTGGAATGGGGAGTGGAGGGGAATTGCCAGGTGCCTGGAAAGAGCCCAGGTGGCGCAGCGGATCGTGTTGGGCATTCAGTGAATGTACACTTGTGATATGTGCACTTCTCTGGGTACTACAGGGTAAAAAAAAATGAGGTACTTCTTAAAGCTTCAGCGACCTGATAATAAAGGCCACGTGGTTTGGCCATTTGTATGTTCACAGCATTTATTACAAATGCTTTAAAAATAGTGCGGTCATCTGAAGTACAGGCTCCACACTCGGACACCTTCATCTCTCCCTTTTCCTCCTCCTCTACCCCTCCCCCCACCCCAACAGCACTGCACCAACACTCTGCCAAGCGTGGTTTGAGGAAAGGGTTCAGGCCTTAACTACTCTTCACTAAAGTATGTACGGTCATTTGGCTATCTTGCCTTTGGAGTCTATCCACAGAACACATGCTTTACTTAGACCGCAGCTTCTCAACTCTCCCTACACTCCAATCCTGGGGAATCTTGGGTAAGGTTCATACACACTTTTGGTTGTCATGACTGGGGACAGCAGGGCTCATTGCCACTAGTACCTATACTGGTCAACATCGTGCCATTCCCTGGGCCGCATCCCAACCCCAACACCACTGCCGAAGATGAGCTGGTCTCAAATGACCAACTCCGAGGTTCAGACTCAAGTGTCTCTGACGGGAAGTTGGAAGCTATCATCATAAGGGTCAGAAACCAACCAACCAAACTCACTGCCATCGGGTCGATTCCTGTGGGTTGCCAAGACACGCAAGCTTTCTGGGACTTGAAAGTCCCTGCTTTCTCCCTCACTGGCTGGTCTTGGGGCTAGCAACCCAACAGAGCACCCCGACGACAGTAGGGTCACCTGGTTGTACAAATTCCACAGGGTGCTGGTGACTGTGCGTGTCCAGGTTGACAGCATGCAGGGGGTATAAATGGTATTGGCCTCCCCCCTCCTTTCGCCAAGGTCCCCTTGCCTAGTGCCAGCTCTAGGTTGAAGCGGCCTCTTGGGGGAGTTTGTAGAGGTTTTGAAACATGAGCGTGCTTGGATGAGAGGACGGTTCCGGCTCACCCCAATCATGGCATTCATGATGCCGTTTGTCCTCAGAAGGACTTGACAGAAGCATGCCACGTGTGACATGCCTGGAAGTCCAAAGGAGAAAAATATCCAAAGTAGTAACATTTTCAGATGAACCAGGACAATCTTTCCAAAGTGCTTTCAACATATTAAATGTTTTTCTTTCTACCAATACATCTTGTAAACACTGGCCTTACCTATAATGGGCAAGATTTTTTTTTTTGACAAGGCAAAACGAAAGGTCAAGTCTCATTGTCAAAACACACTGTATCACTGAGCTTTTGTTCTGCGGCCAGCAAAGACTTCCAGCCCCACAGTCACCCGGATGAATGCAATCTGAGGATTTGAGTCACTGGCAGTTATCGGAAGTCTTGCTTCTTCGGTGAAGCACTGGGAAATCTTTCTTCTGTGCTCCTGGATTCCGTGCAGAGGCAGTCCCTTAAGCTTTCATTTCTCAAATGAGTAGACACTCTGGTTATAACGGAGGCAGCCCAAGAACTTATATTTCCATCCAACCGGAGTTAGCTTTATAGAGAAGGCGAGTGGTGTGGTAAATAGGCCATTGTCGGTATTCATATAGAAATGATCCAATATCTTCCCGAGGTTTTAAATTCAAGCTACCCTTGGATAATCACAGTCTAGTTCCTCATCCGGCCACCCTTCGGAGAAAGCCGACTTTTAAAATAGTCTTTCCCCTCTTCCCAAATAGGGGCCAGAGTCCCGCAAACTGCTCTCTTTGAGTCTTGCCAGCCTTTGCCTCCAGGACACAGAACGAGACAGAATAAAGGAGTGAGTGTCACCTGTGTGTTTTCTCTGCATGAGACTGTGTTTTGTCTGGCAAAGGGTGAGAGGGAAAAGTGAGACCCTCAAGAAGGTGATTAGCAAGCACTCAGGCTGCCCTGGCAGTGTAGTGGTTCCACACTGGGCTGTGATCCGCATGGTGGGCAGTTCGAAACCACCAGCAGATCCACAGAAGATGGGGCTTCCTCCTCCCGTAAACAGTGCCAGGCTCGGAATCTCACAGGTGGGCCGCTATGCGTCAGCAGTGCCTCGATGGCGGTGACATTGAGGTTCTTGGAGGCAGTTCTCATTGCCCCCTCCCCCAACTCTCAGTATCCACAAACAAAGAGAAAGCCCCCCACAAGGCACTATTCTCCAGTTTCAATTTCTTTGATCCCTTAACCCATTTAAAGATGAAATCAAAATACTGAAACACAGACTTGCTAGCATACCGTTGACAAGCGGTTCGCGGTTCTATTTCATGTTCTTCCCACGATCTGGTCAGCAGGCTAACAAAGGTCCTCAGAGTGGAGTGTGATAACCAGGAGAACCACCTGGAGGACTTGTGAAACCAGATGGCTGGGCTCCACCCTGCAGTGTCGGCAGCCGGGGAACGTGGGATTCTAACGAAGCACTGGGAACCATACTTTCCAGTGCCACTGTGCTAAATCAGAGCAGCCTAGACGAGGGGAGAACTGCATCATGAACCCCTCAACAGCAGAGAGATCAATAGCTACAGGTGTGTGTGTCCTTTAATGTTCTTTGGGCAGCGCTGGCCCCTGCATACACATAGGCGTTGTGGTGGCATAACAGCGATGGGTTGGGCTGCAAAGTTAGCAGTTCGAAACCAGGAGGCACGCCCAGGGAGAAAGATGGGACTTTCTACTCCCGTTAACAGTTACGGTCTCAGAAGCTCACTCGGACACTTCTATCCTGCCCTATGGGTCGCTGTGAGGTGGAATCAACTCAATGGGAGTGAGTCTGGTATTTTTGGATACACCTGGGCACTGGGATACCCAGATGTCCAACGCCAGGATGTCAGCCCGTGGAGTTCCATTTGGAGCACACTTGCAGTGTTTTCCCTTGTTTATCTTCTTTTTATAGTTTAAGTTTTACTGATTTGAGGGATGTTTCTGGGTGGTGGTAGTGTAATTGACAATTTTATTATACGTGTTTTTTTTAACTGTCCCAAATGCCTTTGGCATCGGAAAAAATGTTCATCTATACAATATATTAGACATAAATTGTTAGATAAAAAATACGAGCTGTGCCGGTTTTAATGCATGTATTGTAAACATTTCTGAACTAGAAGACTCAGGAGACATTGTTCCCCAGTTTTTAAGAAAAGCAACCAGAGCGGCCACTGTCCATCTTTACCACTAGATGGCACTGCTTTGTTGGGAAGGCAAGCTGAGGCATCATCTGAAATTGATGAACACTTGGTTCCAACATCCAAAGTGACAAACAGGCATTTCCAAGTGGCCTCAAATAAGTACAAGGGTGAACTTGCAAGCAATCAAAAGCAAGGGCTTTAGAAAATTTCTTGACTGATTTTGCTGGACTCTGTCCTTGGAATTAGGCAACATTTAGCTTACATTTCTTTCATTTTCCCCCTATGCAGATCCTAATGAAATGGAACTAAACGACTTTTCTTATTTTTAGAAGGTCATGCCTTATGGATGTCTAACTGCAGAATGCCGCTAGGAGGAGGTTATGGTAATGACTTGGGTCAACAGTTAGTGTTGAGTGGGCTTGGTTCCTAGCAGGCTTTGCCCAATACTAACGTGTCATTATAGTCAATGGTTGACAGTGGATGCTCAAAACAATGTCACATTTGCTTCCCTGCCTCTCCTCCCCTCCCGCTTGTTCCATGAGCGTGGGTCAGAGTGCACCAGCACCCGGGAGGCTGCTGTGTACACAACCGTGGTACCCTGATGTCTGAAGCTATGGACAGCAACAAAAAATGTACACCACCCAGCCTGTTTGTGCCTCACTTATCTCTTCTACCAAACCCACTTTTGATAATCATTATCCCACCTGTTCCAAATATTTAAAAAACCCATATTTTAACACATATATATTTTAAAACAAACATGTCTGTGTCTCTCGCACTCAGTGTGTGAGCTAAGCAATATGTCTGCAGGGGATGAAAAAGTGTGTGGAAAACTGGAAGTTAAAGATAATGGCATATTTCCATGAACTTTCTGGAGTTCGCTAGCAGATTGTGCTCTGAAGCAGGTTACAGGTGAGTAAGAGAAAGTGTACACAAGCAATCACAATACGAGGTAGAAAATCTAAATTCTGTGCGAAAGGTCCTTCAGGAACGTGCGAGGCGGCTAACTGAACGGGTGAAGGCTGATGTTCGCCCACAGACACCCCAGAAGGAGAGTTTAACACCCCAATGATGAACAGTCAGACACTGAAACCTTACAGAGCACAGTTCTTCTCTGATGCCCACAAGGGTGCCAGGTGTCCGAGTGGAATCAGTCGTGAGAAAAGGCCTCATCGCCTGGGGAAATCAGGAGATTTAATGCACCCCGAGGAAGGGATGTGTGCAGGAGACAGCTGGTGGGACATGAGAGGGTCCAGTGTGATGCCTAGACCACCTGAAAGAGGTATGTAGAAAACAAGTCCAGGAAGTTGGGTTAAGGAGCTTCACTGGGTCCTATAGGCACGGGAAGTCACTGGCAGGTTCATATTAGGGATACTATGATACTCTGCTTCAGGGGGCTGCTCTGGAAGAACCGAGCCCAATGAAAGGCAGAGGTGGAAGGCTAGAGGCAGGCGAGCATGCGCAGAGGGAGGTCCTACGGCCGAGGAGATCTAACGAGGACCGGCATTAGAATTAGGGCAACATTGCTAAGTGAGAGGAGGCGACTGTCTTATGGCAATGACACTAACCCTTGGCCATGACCTGCTTCTGGGAAAAGGAGGCGTCAGAAGGTGTCAAGCTTTTAGCCTGAGTGGACCGAAGGCAGGGTGTCACTGACACAGAGGGAAAGTGAGAAAATGGGAAGATCGTGCGTGCGTTGGTTTGTGACATATACACATGAAAGAAGCCCTCGAGGCACGGTGGGTTACATACGGGGCTTCCAGCCACAAGGTCAGCGGTCCGAAACCACCAGCTGCTCCACAGGAGGAAGTTGAGGCTTTCTACTCTGGTAAAGATTTAGGTCTTGGGAACTCACAGGGGCTGCTCTACCCTGTCCCGTGGCGATGCTCTGAGTCGGAATCCACTCTACGGCGGTGAGTTTGATATACACGATTACCGCTCCGATGGAGCGTGCGACCCAGTAGCAAAGTGTTTGCGAATTCTTCACTGACACTTATGATAAGTGAGGGCTCTCGGAGTGTAAGGCACGGGCGTGAAGCCGTCCATCCATCTAATGAGAGGATGGTGCGTTCTGAGCGATGCGAAGTTGGGAGGTAAAGGGGCTGGGGCCCAGGACGTGCGGAGAATAGGGCAGAGCGTCTGTAGCTGTTAGGGGTCCAGGTGGTTGGATCCAGAGAGCAAGGGCAGAAGGGCAGAGGGGCCAGTGGAAGTTACAAGATTCTACGAGCGATGGGAAGCCCCCACACTGAGGATTCAGGGGAAGTGAATCCACCAATAGAAGGTGCAGAAATGGTCCCAGAGAAGTCTGGTGAGACTTCTCTTTCAGAGTTTGAAACAGAAGAGCCAGATCAGGCTTGATGGTTTAACACAGGTCTCAGAGCGCTTAGGTCCGGGGGAAATCCTGTAAGGAGTGAGGAGCGCAGCCAGACATTAAGTAGCAAGTTGCACAGCATCCCTCGTGAGCTTTTCCACATTTGCATGCTCCCCTTCCGAAGGGCAGCGCCAACCCGACAGCATCAATATCGACCACTCTCCTGGTCCCCTGCCGCCAACCCACGGCTGCATGTGAATGATGATTGTCAGCACAAATCCCTCCACCCTGCTTAGAAAAATGTGGTGCGAACCACTGAACGAGGGGTGAAAGAAGCCCCCGAAGAGTCCTGCGGGAGCAAAGGGAGCGTGGGGCGTGAGAAGAGAGGCAGCCATGAAGGTAAAGGCAAGCGGCATGGCAGCTTAGTTGTTCTGGTTTGGAAACCCGGAAGCACAGTTAGATGGAAGTAATTTTGACTAGGGGAACTCCTTAGTGTGCGGAGGGTAAAGGTCAATGTGATTACAACAAAGACTGCGAGAGAAGGAGCATGGCACCCAGGGACGAAGGAGAGTCTGGATTCAGAGGGGAGGAGCAAGAGCCCCTGGATGAGAAGAGGATGCACTCACTCGCTATGGTTGTTATTAATGTCCATGCAAGCTTTTAAGACTTCCCTATGTGCCAGAGTAAGAGGCAGCCAATGGGAGGGAGGAAGGGGCTACACAGCATTTAACATCGGGAAAGGTGTGTGTCCGCTTGATCCTTTCACCACATTTCCTTAATCTGTAGGCTGAGCAAGCATGCGAGACGGTGGGCTCTAGGAAGCAGCTAGCAGCCGGGATCGGAGGAAGGCTCATTAACAATGTGAGACAGGCAGACGGCACAAGCCTGCTTCCTGAAAGTGAGGAGCACTTGAAACACTTCCTGGTGAAGATTAAAGGCCGCAGTTTTCCATATGGCTTACACGTCAACGTGAAGAAAACACGTCGTCACAGCGGGGCCGATAAGCAACATCATGGTAAACGGAGGAAACATTGAAGTTAATAGTTTCATTTGACTTGGATCCACCATCAACACCCATGCAGACAAATCCAGAATCAAATGGCAGATGTCACTGCGCACATCTGCTGTGAAAGGCTTTTTAGACGTGTTAATCCACAAAGGCATCACTTTGAGGACGAAGGTGCAGCTGACCCAAGTCATGGTATTTTGATTTGTATGTGAATACAGAACAATGAATAAAGAAGACTACATATGAACGGATGTATCTGGCAGAGAATACTGAACAGACCACGCTGAGCCAGAGGAACGCACAAATCTGGCTTGGCAGAACACCAGAATGCTCCTTTTAGAATGCAGGACGGTGAGACTTGGTTTTCTGGACTCAGTCATGTGATCAGGAAGGGCCAGTGTGTGAAGGACACCACGCTGGATAAAGCAGAATCAGAGAAAACGAGGAAAGCCTTCAACGAGATTGGGCGGCACAGAACGTGGCAACACTTCTCAGGCTTGCCCAGGACAGGGCACCGCTTCCTTCTAGGAGACACACAGGCACCGTGAGCTGGAGCCAACGGCGATGTTCCTATTGGAAACCTAACAGCATGTGCCAAAGAGTAAGCGAGGTACTGCTGCTGATTAAACAAACAAACAAACCCAAAGTTGCTTAATCTAGATGTAGAGAAATTAGGAGAGAATGAAGCCATGGAAAATACACTAGGTGCATGAGGAAGGCAGGGATCACTTATGGGGCGCCAGCCCCGGCTTTGCAATAAAATACGAAAAACAGGCCATCTACACAGAGAGCAGTGCACGTGAATGAAGGTGTGTGCAGACTGTTATATGGAGTTAGAGATGGGCAGAAGAATCACCGAAGGAAACAGAATACCCATTTGAATTTGTCTAGCAAAAACATCTAGCCAACTTTTCTCCTAAGGCCCAGCAGCCCCATCACAAGAGATGAAAGAGCCACGTCCACTCACCCATGGCCAAGCAGAGGCTCCAGCAGGCGCCAGAAACTGCAGTGCACCACTGCGGGTTTAGTATGGCTTTCAGCATGCTACATACTCATGGATAACCTTAGAAATGGATCCAGGAACTTATGCGAAATGCATACTGCTATCATTCCGAGTCATAGCGACGCTATAGGACAGATAAAAAACACCTTCAAGAAGTATCGAAGACACCAACAGGACACTCCTTCCGATGGCCACCACATGTAATGAAAGATGTTCGATACCTTTAACCAGGAGCGGTGCAAATCACACCACCCTGAGATACCGGGCCGCTCAAAAGGACGGCTGTGAGGAAACCAGGAAGGACAGGACCAACACGGGTGAGCATGTAGGGACACTGGAACCCCCATCCGTTGCTGGTGGGAAGGCAAAGTGATGCAATTGTTGTGGAAGAGTGTGGTGGTTCTTCAAACCGACAAACAAACGAGAAGTAACATACGCCGCAGCAATTCCACTGCTGAGTATATTCTAAAAGCACGTGGCAGCAGAGACTCACGCAGGAGACCGTACACCAGGGTGCTCTGCAGCCACGTTCACAACAGCCCCCCAGTGGAAAGAACCTAAACGGACAGCTGCATGGATTTTTAAAACGTGGTTTAGCACAGAATGGAATTCTTTTCAGCCAGCAGGAGAATAAAGTCGTGCTCCATGCTCCCGTATGGATGAAGCATGAAGACTTTGCCCAGGGAACTAAGTCAATCACAAAAGAGCAAGTATGGTATGACCACACTGACATAAAAACACAAGAAGCATACGATGCTAGAGATTTTTCAGAAGGTCTATTGAGAAAGCTAGCTTCTTAAATATTGAGCTGTTCTTTACCATGCCAGGCTCGAATATGCAAATTATGAATTTAGGCATTAGCTGAAGCCTGGGTAAAACGAAAAGAGGAACTTCATTGGTTGACATCGTTTTCTCTTTGGAATCCATCTTCCTTTCTGACTCCCCTCATGCTCCAGATACTTAGATGCAGTGTCAGCCTCTTGAGGTCCAGCGTCTTCTATTCTACCCACACCGGCACTCTCAACGCTCCCTCCTACGCAGGCCAACTCTGCTTCTTGTCCCTCAATCACTTAGGCAGCGACGACTGAGTGAATTCACAGTAGGTAGTGATTTTATTATAAGACCGAGAACAGTGCTGAGTACTAAACTAGTGTCCAGTCATATTTGTTGAATATGTGACTGTTTCATGCTTAATCATATCCCCAGAGATGTCCACATTTTTTGAAAAGAGGATCTGGGTAGTCATTTAAGATCAATCCCTAGTTAAAATCTCCAACCACGAAAGGTGCTTCACCGTTTCTTAATGACAGGCCCCTGGGTGGTATGAATGGATTGTGCTCCACTACTAACCCATCCGGGGTGCTGTGAAACAAAGGCTTGGTTACTTGCTTCTGTAAAGATTACAGCCAAGAACATCCTATCAGCAATTCTAATCTGACATACGCGAGGCTGCCGTTCGCTGAACCTGATTCCATGTCAGTGGGTTCTGGGTTTCTCGATGGGGGAGTTACAGGACAACTGTCCATGAGTTGTCTGTTCTTGAGGAGAGTGTTGACGGCTGGAGGTTTAGCATATCTGGGCTTGGGTACTAAATACTACTAGCATTCCCAGGTTACGACACCCAAACACCCCTATCCCATTTCTTTGCTCCCAAATCAACACTCTGCTCCCGACAGGTTGCATCCGACCACCGCTGGACCTCACACGCTTTTTGGCCTGTCTTTGACCACAGCATCCCAAGACCTGGAATTGCCCCACCTCTATCTTTCTTATTCTTCATCAGGCGACATTGTGCCCAATCTGTTAGCTTATCTTTTTCTCTCTTGACCTTTTCCTGAAGACCTCAAATTATCATTTTTACTTTAATAATCTGAAATCTTTGAAAACAACCACTTGGCAGATAGCTGCTGATGGCTTCCCTGGGTAGCAAGATGGCTGATGATTCGTCTTCCGCTACATTGTTCTGCCTCACATCTTAGGCTGTAGCCACAGTGAACTTGGCTAGTTCCCCCAAGGAACCATGGGCCCATATGTTCTCCTCTCTACCTAAAATATTCTTCCCTTTCCTCCTCACATCCCCTCACTCAGCCTACCGCAAAGCATCAGTTGAGGCCGACTCATGGCGGCCTCATAGGACAGGGAGGAACTGCCTCTGGGGGATCCGAGACTGTGACTCTTTCCTGGAGTAGAGCGGCCGCCTTTCTCTGCTTCCATGCTCACCTAGAGGCTCCTCCCGTGGGCCCCGAGTCACCAACCTTTACCATGGTGCTGGTAGCTCTTTTTGCACCATCACCCATTTGGAAATGAGTCATCCTAGCAGAGACCAAGGCTTGGTAAAATAGAAGAGCCGCGAAGGAGGAAGGCCCTCCTTCCAGAGGGACTGGCCCAGTGGCTGCAACCCTGGGACACATAAGAACCTCTCTGAGAACGGCCCAGGACCAGGCAGCGTTTCCTCCTGTTGTGCACATCACTGTGTTAGAACTGACTTGATGACATCGAGTAACAGCAGCATCTTATTTAATTTCAAGTCTCGCTCACAGCAGGGTATGGCTGGCTTCTTCTTGGTCCCTTATGTTTAACACCAGGAGTCCTGGTGGCACAGGGAGTTACATGTGGTGGGAGAGTGGTGGCAAGGGCAGCTGTTCAAAACCACGCCGTGGGAGAAAGAGAAGTCTTTCTATTCTCGGAAAGAGTTAGTCTCAGAAGCCCAGAGGGACAGCTCTACCCTGTCTTATAGGGTTGCTATGAGTTGGAATTTGGAATCTATTCGATGGCAATGAGGTTGATTGGTAAGAATGTTGCCTATTGTCAAGCAGAGATTCACTAAACAGTGCTGAGGTTGGGTTAGTGTCTCTTCTTGTGGGTATTGCTCATCTTACCATCCAACTCTGGTATAAATCCTAGGTTCGGGCTTCTTTCACCCTAGTTTTGTAGATGTTTAAAATGCAATATATATATATATTGTTAATAATTTGAAATAAGACAATCTGTAATACTAAATGATATTTCATACTTCTGGTATTTTAAGATGAACTAAACAGGATAATCTTTCATCCTATATGGATTATTTCTTTGCACAGTATTATTAAAGTTGTTGAAATTTGCAACACATAAAGGGGAAAACTTGAAAGCTATAATTAAGGAATTCTCAGATTAAAAAAAAGAAAATTTAAAAAAAATCAAGGAATTCTCAAATAAATCTATAGCTCATTTAGGATGTCAATGTAGGTTTTCATGACAATTTGTCAGTTTTCAAAAATACCAAGTCCTCTGAAACGAGCACTTTCTCTTCACACAGATTTTTGTATGCTTCGTCCAGGAGGCAATGACTTTTCAAAAGTCAGACCTGCTGCACAGAGACTGGTGGGACCACCAAGCCTATAGCCTCCCTTCAGGTCTGGAACTGCAGTCACCCCTGTATTAGAATAATCAATCCAAAGGGCAGCGTTTTTCACCCAAGGTCAAAGTTGAGAATCTTTGGAGTGAAGGAATGGAAATAGGAATCCCACAGCGGAAGCTGGCTAAGTGATGGATGGCACACTGGGGAGATGGCTATGGAGGAGTTGAATCGGAACACATATGAATTGCTAAATGCAAAAGGAAGAGCTGCTTCTAAACAACCTTATTCACAAAAAATTAAAGAATTTAATTTAGACCAGTCCCTTTCACACCTGGCTGATAATGTGTACCCTGGTGGCTCAGCAGACTACTTACTGAGCTACACACCTCCCAGTCGCTCCAAAGGAGAAATATAAGAAGTAGAAGGCTGTGTATTTGCTCCTGGAAAGATTTAAAGTCTCTCTGTTTTCTAGGGCCACTATGAGTCAGCCTCACCTCGGTGGCAATGAGGGAGTTTAGTTTATAAGCAAAGGAAATTTCTTTTCAGAGTCGTAATGTTCATTTTTAGGAAGGAAAATACATAATCAGACACTTCTAAACCCTGGATATGGAAAGTGATTATTTTATGAGCTTCAATATTTAACATCTAACTTTTATCTTAAATGTAGTCATACACCTACCATATCCAGTTCCCTATTAGAACACGAGCTGCAACTTCAAGGCTATTGTTCATTTAGAGTTGATCTACTGAGAAGGAAACACCTGCGTACAGTACAATATTACGGTTGTTGAATGCTTTAAAATGATTTTGCTTTTAGAAGTCAAATTATTTTAACTAGTTTTAGTTATCAAATGTGTAATCAGTCAAAGGCAACAGGGAGGTTCAAGAAATCAAACTCACTGTGATCGAATCCATTCTGCCTTCCAGCAGCCCAGTGGGACAGAAAGACTTCCCCAAATAAATGGAGGCTGCTATCAGAACATCCCTCCCCGAAATGCCCTATACCAGCTTGGAAAATCTCATGAGGTCTTTTTCAAAATAATATTTTTATACTTTCAAATTAAAATATATCGTTTTACAAATGAAGTGAGCTTTACTCAATAGCGTTATCATTTTTTAAAATCCCACAAATTATGATTTAGTAATATTACTTCTTTCTCGTGACAATAAACGAGATCTAGTGGAAATTCTATTAGTGATGAAAAATGATATTTTGGGAGCTCTAACAACGGTAATATGTGAAAATGCTGGCGAGTTTTATTGGTGTCTTTCCCACTGTGATAAAGTAATGCTAACTTTTGGATTAAAAGTTGATGAAAACGTATTAATTTATTCCCATCTACTCCTTAAGGGTCTTTTGAAGTCTAGCTACAGAACCTTCGAAAATCCGTCGGTTCTAGGTTAAGAATTCTTAAAGCATATATTCTAGGATGTTTTAGATAATTGTCATTTTTTCCATCTTGATAGATTCGTACTTAATGACTGCATAATAACCATGCGATCTGACACTCAACATTCATCCTGCCTTCTGTACCGCGGAAGAAAGCTAAATCCCACACATCAGACTCCCTTGCGGCTATGGTTTTGAATGCAAGCCTGTCAATATTTAGGTAAGATTTGAAAGAAGGATGTGGAACAGAGATTGTGGGCCTGTTG
The DNA here is from genome assembly GCF_050624435.1 of Tenrec ecaudatus. Taxonomy (NCBI): domain Eukaryota; kingdom Metazoa; phylum Chordata; class Mammalia; order Afrosoricida; family Tenrecidae; genus Tenrec; species Tenrec ecaudatus. The sequence goes on from NC_134544.1 coordinate 44,688,542, forward strand.
ATTTTGCTGACAAGGATAGATGCAGACACAGCTGGTTATACCGTCCCAGTCTTACTATGACTCCAGAGCGGCAGTTCTCAACCCGTGAGTCGTGACCCTTTGGTGGTCGAATGACCCTTTCACAGGGGTCACCCAATTCATAACAGTAGCAAAATTAGTTATGAAGTAGCAACGAAAATAATCTTATGGTTGGGGGTCACCACAACATGAGGAACTGCATTAAAGGGTCGCAGCATTAGGAAGGCTGAGAACCACTGCTCTAGAGCAGTCCTCAAACTATGGCCCGCGGGCCATATGCAGCCCGCTGAGGACATTTATCCGACCTCCCGGGTGTTTTTGCCCCGTTTGTTTTTTTACTTCAAAATAGGATATGTGCAGTGTGCATAGGAATTTGTTTAAAGTTTTTTTTTTAAACTATAGTCCGGCCCTCCAACGGGTCTGAGGGACAGTGAACTGGCCCCCTTTTAAAAAGTGTGAGGACCCCTGCTTTCGAGTGTAGACACTAGATTCCAGTGTAGGCACCAAGAGGAAGACCCAGACATCCATTCTGCTGGCAAGTATCCTAATGGGTGTGTCACAGTTGCGGGGCTGGTGGCCGAAGTGACTTCTGACCGTGGCAATTTCCAGGTTGCAGAAGGGCAGTGTGGTTTCTGGAGAGGCAGCAGCTCCCTAGGTGACTAGGTTCTGGTGTGTGACTTTAAAGTCCTTACTGGATATTTCTTCAACCCTCCCAGACATACGAAATCACCTTCATGCCTGAAATGAATCTCTTCCTGCTTTAACTAGCTCTTATCTGCAACGGAACTCTGACACATATAGACTGGTATTTTTATTCCCTGTTTTGAATGACTTGTCTCCATAGCAACTACCGTACTTCTCTCAGATTATTGCTTTTCATTCCCTTCTACATTTCCAGGTTCACCATATGTTGTGGGGCAAAAATGTCAAAGCGACCAAAACTAGTCTCGGACCTAAAGTAAATTATTTCACAACAGTGATAGAAAATGCATATGCATAGAGCATACACAAATGCTGCTCCTGTTCAGTTGGCTGTAATTCTGTATTTAAAGGAGCTTATGTTTGTCCAATAAATGAAAAGAACACTGATATGCTAAAGTGAAAACTACATCTGCATTATTTACCTAAATCTTGGTGAATGCTCATGAGCTGATTTGCTAGATGTACATTTAAGGATTAAGGGTGATTCCGTTTTTATATGAAAATAGGTTATTATTTAACCCAACGTGACCAACAGGTATGTTAGCTTGGTACTCTCCTTAGCCAGGAAGTATCAAGATTTGGGATTTTGTTCCTGTTAGTGTGAAGGCCCAAACTCGAAATTATGCGGTGGAAAAATTCTCTTGACAAAATAAACTCGGATAGAAAATATCACAATAGAACATGAAAATAAATGTCAAAAAGTTCTCGAGGTCTGAATTATCATGCTAGTGAGAGTTCATTGACACCACTAGCTTGGCTTGAATCATTTCTCCTCTTTTTGATGTTATAGAAGTATATTTTAAAAGTCGCTATCAATTTGATTTTAACTCAAGGTGCCTACATATGTTTCATAGTAGAATTGCCCCAAACGCTAGACAAACTCCTGATTTTTAATGGTGGTGATTTTGAAAGGAACCCTGGTGGCCCTGTTGGGAAAGTGCTGGGCTGCTAACCATGGTCAAATCCACAAGTCACTCCCTGGGAGAAAGAGGAGGCCATGCGCTCTCTGAAACATGTATAATCTGGGACACCACGTCCAGGGTTGCCATAAACCAGAATCAACTCAATAGCAGTGAGTTCAGATCCTTTGAAAGTACAGAGACAGGCCTTTATTTGGAGGGGCCTCCGAGTGGCTTTGAACAGCCATTTAGGAGATAAGTACTCAATCATGTATGTTACTCAGGGCATACACGATTTCCTCCTCCTCCTCAATCCCCGACAACTGATGGATAGAGAGGTTAAAACACTTAATCATGTGAAATCCCTTTAGGGAAAAAGCAAATGCAGTTTGAAATCCAACTGTGGGATAGCTAACAAACACAACTCACAGACATCCTATGGGACAGAGTGGACCTGCCCCAGTGGGGGAACCCTCTCTCCTGTGGAGAGGCTGGTGGTTTTGAATGCTAACCTTGTGGTTGGTTGCTCAACTTGTAACCTCATCATGCCACTAGGGTACCTTTGGTATTTATATAGGGCATGAGAAAGGGAATTGTCACAAAATCGTGATTGGCAACGGAACCATTCATCACAGTCGCAGAAAGGCCTACGGAATCCACAAATGGGCCATGATTGAGATACACAGACTCCTGCAGATTATAAACGTTTATAGGATTGATTGTTCTGAGGCTCTCTGAGGTCTGCTCTGGCTCCTAACTATACAACCCGGGAAACCCAATTTCCAGCAAAGTTACCTCCATGCAACCTCTGGAGGTGAACCTGACTCTCTCACTCCCCACCCCCAAGGCTGGCCAGGGTAGCAAGAGCCCACCCGGCTTTTTAAACTAAAGGCCACTTCCGTAAAGGCTACACTTCCAGGTGGCATTGGCACTGCTGGTCTGAACTGATGTTTGACGCTCCAAATGGATTTGGGGCTCCCACTGTAAACTGCAGCCTGCTGAAAATGAAGTGCTCAGAGTTGAAGCTCTAGTCCATTTCCTCCTCCAGCAGCGCCTAGTGAGGACACACTGGGCTGCTAACACAAATTCGCAATCCTCCAGCCCCACGACGAGTTACAGTGTCAGAAACCCACCGGGGCATTTCTACTACCACGAGGTGAACTCCCTCCATGGCAGGGAGACCACATTTCCTCTTCGCGGAAGACTTCCCGCTTTAAGAGTCACCTTTGAACATCCCTTCGACGGTGGCTCTCCACCTCATTTTCTGTAACTTTTTAAATGACCATGTGTTAAACGATTCCATATAGTCACCATCTCTCCGCACTACACACTAGTTTTGTGAACGTCATGGGTTGAAGGTGTCGGTATTTCTACGGATGTCAAACCAATGCATTTCTTAACAAGATCAGCTTCGGAGAAGACCATTTTAGCACTTAGATTTTTACACCACTTTTGGCTTGCAGAAGCAGGAGTTGGTCTCCAGTGCCTGGCCACGTCCTGGTGATCCAAGAACCTGGGGGGCTCGGTCAGGAGCTCCCTCAAAGAGCTTCTGCGGAACTACGATGTGGCTACCAACCTGCTTCCATCTTTGTCGTCTGGGGAGAGCCCAGCCAGAGTCCCAGCGCTCCAGGACGGGCGCTCCCGGGCTCCCGGGGCGCAGGGCCTGGGTGCGGCAGCCAGAACGGGACTCCAGACAAGTTCCAACTCACCCTTCCCAGGCCCGGCCGGGCAGCTTCTCCGGCCCCCCGGGGGGTCAATCTGGCCGCAGCCGGGCCCGCCCTGCCACCTCGGGGCACGGATCGGCGCCGGGGAATTAGCTGGCTCGGCGGGAGCGGGCAGGGCGCGGCGCGAGCCTGGCACCGTGGGTGCCCTTCCCCGCCGCGGGGCCCGGGCGGCGCGCACTTACCAGGAGCAGCAGCAGCAGCAGGGCGCCCGGGCGCCGGGCCCCCCAGGGGCAGCGCGCCATCGCAGCGTCGCCTCCGACCGGTCCGCCGTCCCCACGAGCACGCCCGCCCTTGCTCTGGTGCCTGAGCCCGGGGGCCGCGCGCCCTTTCACCGCCCCCCCCCCCGCCCCCGCCCCGAGGACCGCCTCCCCCGCGGGACCGCCCTCTCCCCACCACGTCCCCGCCCCCCAGGCCACTCGGCGCGGCCCCAGGTGCGGCGGCCACCGCGAGAACACGGCGCCCGGGCCCGCCCCCCGCGGCTCGCACGTCGGTGCGGAATGCACGCCGCCCCCCGCTGCATGCGCACCTGGGACAGTGACGTCCGGCTTAGGGACTTTGGCCGCCAGGCCCCGCCCCGCCCGCCTGGCCTTCGCGCGCGCCCCGCGGCCCAGGGCCGTGGCCGGGAGCCGGGGACCCGGTTCTGTCTGCGCGGCGTAGACCCCGCCGGCTCAAGGGCAAACCCTACTCTCAGGAGCCGCGACCTCGCAGGGCCCGGCCACTGCCCGGCCGCCTGAAGGTCTGACGCTGTGAGTGCGCCTTGGGCCCGGTGCTCGGGGAAAGTCTGGGGACGACAAGATCCGTGGGCCCCGAAGACCCCCGCTGTGCGGAGCAGGGCCAGCTCTAGGGAAGCAGAGGCTCTGGGGCAGGCCCTGGGGTGGCTGGCCCTGCCCAGGCTTCCGAGGCCCCTTCGTTGCTCCCCCCAGGGTTGGGGCTCACCTGTCCAAGAAGCAGCAGGTATTATCACAAGGCCAAGGGTCACCGATGACCTACCAGGGGTCCTCAAACTTTTTAAACAGAGGGCCAGTTCACTGTCCCTCAGACCCGTTGGAGGGCCGGACTATAGTCACGAAAAAAAACTATGAACAAATTCCTATGCACACTGCACACATGTTATTTGGAAATAAAACAAAACGGGGCAAAAACACCCGGCAGGCCAGATAAATGTACCCGATGAGCGGCATGTGGCCCACGGGCCGCAGTTTGAGGACCCCTGCAAGTTCTTTGGACCCTTGCTGGCTAGAGAGGGACTGGAAGAGACAAACAATAAATGCTTTAAAGGGAAATACTCGTTGATAGCAAACCAAAATCAAACTCGCTGCCTGCCATCAGATTGATTCTGGTTCATGGCGACCGGATAGGACAGGGTGGCACTGTCCCTGTGGGATTCCCTGATTGTAACTGTTCCCAGGAGTAGAAAGTCCCTTGTTTCTCCTACAGGGCACCTGGTGGTTTCGAACTGCTGACCCTGCCCAACACCTACCAATTCTTTTACACAAAGCCCCAAACCAGAGGTCAGAAGCATAACTCCAACAGTTACCTACCTGAGTGCCAGCCCTGTGCCCTGCCCCCCACCCCTTTTTGGCGTTAAGTTGAACACACCAGGTGCTGCCACTTTCTGTTCCCGGTAAAGCTGAGGCTTTCTGTTCCCGGTAAAGAAGGACGCTTAACAAGGTAACAACGATCAGTTGAACACGTGAAAACCAGAAACTGACATCCAAACCCTTGAATCAGCTTAGCAAAGTTCCAGATAAGAGGATACCGAAGTTGTGGGAGAGCCTTTAGATACATCGGTTCTCAACCTGTGGGTCGTTATCCCTTTGGGAGTCGACCCAACCTTTCTCAAGGGTCTCCCCATTCATAACAGTAGCAAAATGATAGTGATGGAGTAGCAATGAAAATAACTTTATGGTTGGGGGTCACCACCATATAAGGAACTGTATGAAAGGGTCGCGGCATGAGGAATGTTGAGAACCACTGCAGGGGCCCACGTTGAGGGCAGAATGGGCAAGTGTCCCCTGATTTAGTCAAAATAAGCAAAGTTCCTTGTATGGTTAAACGTGTTTTCCTCCTCCTTCCCCAAGGTCTTCTATCCTCTCTTCAACTTTATCTTGCGGATTTTCAAAGCCCAGTTCAATGAACCTGTCTGTCATTTTCTTGTCCAGTCCCCAAGGACCACTCCTTTCAGTTGAGGGAATGGCATCACCCAATTGACCACCCATAGACCCAGGGAGTTTTCCTAAACTGCTGTATAAGTAAAATGGTTGTTGTTAGGTTAGTTGAGAGCCGAGTGTCTGGGGAAGAGAGTCTGTTAAGCTGCTCGCTCTGTGTACAGTGCTTAGAACAGTTTGTACCTTGAGGGACCTCAACAAACATTGGTGCAGAAACGAAATGATATCTTCTAGTTTTCCCTTGTCTCATTCCTTATCATGCTGAGAAAAACTCTTGTAACAAGGCATGTTTTATTAAATGCTTTACTTATCAAATCCCCCCAAGAAACTATCAATTAAAAAGAAAAATTTAAGCAACTAAGTTGGTTCTGATTCATCGTGGCCCCATACAGGGCAGAACTACCTCTGTGAGTTTCTGTAACTTTATGGGAGTAGAAAGCCTCATCTTTCTTCCTCTGATAGGCAGATGACTTCAAGTTCCTGACATTGCAGTTAGCAGCCCGTGCATAACTACTCTACCACCGGGGCACCTGGTCTTTCCTAAAACGAGTGCTCTTGCAAATGAGTCCCATAGACAAGTAGTCTGCCTCATTCCCACACCTGGAGGAGCTTTGGTGACATGGTGGTTGAAGTGCTTGGCTGCCAAACAGAAATCTGGTGGTTTGAATCCACCAGCCAGTCTGCTGAAGATAAATATGCTCGTTTTGTTCCGTATAAACCATTACAGCCATACTTACCTGGCAGGGGGGACACCATGATCACGAAGGTGGTTTTCCCAGGGCGAGGCTCACCCCTTGCACTCCGGATGTGCTGACCCCTGCGATTTCCCCAAATGTGGGAAACTCAGCTGCATAATTTATGGTAGCGGGAGACTGCGTTTGCGCTCTCCCCTTTTAAAAATATTAATTAAAACAACAACAATAACAAACATTACAGCCTTGGAAACCTCCTGGGCAGGGCTGAATTAAGCAAAGTGCAGACACTGAACCCTGATACTCTGGGGTGCCACCAACTTTTTAGTGGCTGTGGATAACTAGGGTTTTTATTGTACAACACATCTTCTGCAAAAGAATTGGCCACGTATTCTTTAACCAGTAAAGAGAGTTGGTGCACTTAACAGCCTCAGCAATCAACGTCAAATTCTGTTGATCTCCCAACATGGCTCGTATCTCAATTTTGATGCTTTTTGGTGGGGGAAGGAGGATGGGGAAGAGAGGGAGAGGTAACAAAGTTAATATGAAATCAAAAGGTGATATAGAGATGAACTGGATTAATGGCTTCTTGGGGGTGTGGTGGGGAGGTTGGGAGGAAGTGGGGAGCTAATAACAATGAGGACAAGAAAGAAAATGTTCTGAAATTGATTGTGGTGATGATTGTACAACTCTTCTTGGGGCGATTCAACTAGTGAATGCGCGACATGTGGATGACATCCCAATAAAACTGCCGAAAAGATGAAAAGGGTGTTGTTAAAGGAAATGAATGATCAAAAATCAAATGAGTGTTGGGTTGCTAACTTCAAATTCAGCAGTTGAACAACCAGCTGCCACTCTGCAGGAGAAAGGGGAGGCTGTCTGCTCTTATAACGCTTTAGCCTCGGCGGCAACTATGTGGGGGTCACGGTGCATCAGAAATAACTCAGTGGCTGTGGGGATTTGTTTTTGTTTTAGTGTAAGGGTGGGCTCCAAGCCCGTTTACTAATTGAGAAGCTACACGCACACCAAGTGAAGGTAAATGCGGTTAAACAATGATTGCCAGCATAGAGCTGAGTCAATTGCTTCTAAGGCAGGGCAGCTTTACATCACATTAGAGGGCAGGTGGGCATTGGTTGCATGCGCATATACCGAGGGCAGCCTGAACTTTATTTTAGGGAGGGCTTTCATCTCTACTGTGTTTTAATTAAAACTATTTCTTTCTGACCTTTGCTTTTTTCCAGTTCTTCAATGAGTTCATCACATTTAAGCTACTGAACAATACCTCATTCATAATAAGGATAATTAATCGACTCTTTCTTGAATCACTGTTGAATACTAAGGGTTAAGTGAAGTGTCAATAGTTCCCAGACACCAGGTGCTGTGTGTGAGAAAGATAAGCTTGCGGCTCCTGTGAAGATTTACATCCACATAAACCCAAGGGGGCAGGTGCACTCTGTCCTCGGAGGCCCCATGAATAGGACCCAATTTGATGGCAGTGAGGAAGCCTGGACACTGAGAGTCCTCTCCATTCGCTCGCTCTCTTGTATAGTTCACTTCCCGGAGTTGCATGGTGGTTATGAGCTGCGGTCTGTCTGGGGGCAAGACGGGGCTTTTTTACTCCTGCAAACAGTTACCGTCTCAGACACTACCAGGGGCAGTTCTACCCTGTTCTAGAGGGTCCCGATGAGTCAGTACTGACTCCATGGCAGTGAGTAGATCCAGTTAGTTGCCCCTCCCTCTATTCTTCCAAGCCCCATTCTAAATACTCTCCTAACTACGAAACAGCAATCGCACTGTGGCTCACAGCTATTTCAGCAGTGCCTGTTACTCTGCCCATTGTGTTTTGTCAGGATTGTTAGTTCTTTGAGAGCAGAAGCCACATCATCTTCATGATAGGCCCAGCCGTTGGTGTCTAGCACATATTAGATGATCAGTAAATATTTATGGAACCTACTGAAACCTCCTGAAAGGAGCTAAGAAGTGAAACATGAGTATAATGTCCACATTAGGGGATGATATTTGGAATGTCTACTATGGATGCCTGACTAATAGGCCTGGCCAGAAAATGTTTGTGATGCATGCGTGTGTGTGGTTGTGTGCATGTGTGCTGGAGCATGTACTTGTATTTTGACCAGCATTACTGGAGCCAGGAGAAGGACAAAGACAACAGATGGTGTGTGGGAGTCAGTCTTATAGAAAGCCCTCGCATATACATGCTGTGCATGGGGCTGGGTGTGGCAAGAGGGAGATCAGCAGGGCCCCGTTGGTGATGTTAGGAGGCTGCGCGAGAACAGAGAGCTCATTATATTGGGTGTGGGGAGCAGGGAGAGGGTTGTCCTTCTCCTTGACCCTAAAGAAGGAGCTGTGTGTGGTTCTATTCCATGGAAGTCAAGTCAGGAGTGTTATCATAGGCATTAGGATTGAGTCTTGAGATTCTCCTGGTTAGGCCAGTTAGGTGCACCAATAGCTGCCTCAGTCTTAGGTGATGAGGGAGGAGCCTTGGCAGGTTTGGGGGAGGGCAGTGGCTCCCTCTAATAACAGCGAGGACAAGCTTCATTGCCTTTAGGCGATCAAATCTACAGAGTCATAAAGCCTAGCAGCACAGAGTACACAGCCCATCCTGAAAGAACTGTCGGCTCCAAGAGTGCCAACCACAGGCGCAACACCCTGTAGGGCGAGAGAGTGAATCAGTGTCTAACTGAGCTGTTACCTACTGAGTCCTCATTGTGAGTCAATCTATGAGGAGGCCGGACCCCCAGGCTCAACAACTCATTCTTTCAGCTTGCTGGATGACAGCTAAAAACTGTTCATGATTTCCCCCTTAGTGTATATACTACTATATTCACGAGTATGGATGCCAACTTGAGAGTTAGATCCAAGCAAAACCCTTTTTCTGCAATACAGGATTGCTATAAATCATAGAAGCATGTATGAAATAAAAATATCGAAATGTGAAGAAGTCATTCTTCACATGACTTCCATATAGGTTCATATGCATCTGAGGGGGTGTCTTCTTTCTTCGACCCCTGCCCTGAAGAATTCCAATCTACCCTGCACCAGAACAGCAGCTTTTGCATCAAGGGACACACAAAGTGTGTGTTTCAAATGTTCTTTGAGCTTTGGGAAGAAAAGAAGTAAGGCAGGGGCAAGATTCAGGCTGTAGGGTGGATAGAGTAAGGTTTTCCAACGAAATTCTCATAGGACAGTCTGGCTACATTTGAAGAATGAGCAGGTGCATCACCCTGATTGAGGAGGGAAAAAATCATCAGTAGTTTTCCTGTTCCCTCTCTCTTTCTCTCAATGAAAGTTTCAATTTTTTTAAGATGCCTGCCTAATAAACCCATGTGATTGTCCCTTGTCCTTCACAAATAAATGATCAAGACTGCTCCTTCGTAACCCCACCACATAGTCACCAGAGCTTCTGAGTTGAATTCTTTGCTTTGAATTTCCTGGGCCCAGCAGAGTCCCTCAGCGGCCACTCTTTTGCTTGGATTATTTTGGAAGGCACTATAACAGACTAAGACAAGTATATACTTGAGATCATTGGGCTGCAGCCATCCACTGATCTCACAGCTATTTAAACACATTTTATTTGGAATGAACTCTTGCATGTATGATCCGCAATGCTGGTATTTGCAGCACATATATATGTAGAAATATCCTCTGTCAAGCACAGGTATTTATGGATATAGTTCCCTTTCCCTTCCCTTTCCATACCTGTTCAGCATCTATCTTGCTACATACATACTTACAAATTATTACTGCTGTTATTGTAGGGTTGTGTATGTAATAGTGTTGACCTTTGTTGTCTTTAACTTTTGTGCTCATCCTATTACCTTCCTTTGTCATTGGTCATGCTGTGCTGACTTCCCCCCTAGGATATAATGCCCTTTCCATTCCCATTAATACCTGTCTACTGACAAGTGAGTCATTTACTCTCCCTTCCCCTTCCATCCCAGGTAACCATCAACAAATAACTCTTTCTGTGTGTAAAACATTGGTTGACTTTTTATGATAGTGGTCTTGTCTTAGGCTAGGTTCTCTATAGAAGCAAAGCTGGTGGTGTTTGTATATGTATGTGTATGGAGACATTTATATGAAACAATGGCTCACACAGTGACAGAAGAGGGCAAGCCCAAGTCTGAGCCGGGTACAAGTCTATGTGTCCGCTGTTAGGGTGGAGGCTTCTGATGAACCTAATATTGGCAGGAAGACCACACACTGGTGTCTACAGAGGTGACCAAATTCAAGATCAGCCTGTCAAGGCTGGCTGATGTTGACTCCCATGATCACTTTGGTGGACCATCCACTTAAGTTCAGACAACTGGAAGTTGATGCAGGATCCAGACCCAGCAAAAAGCAAGCTTTTTCATAATAACTACTTATATTGGAAGCAGATCAATTCTCTGCACACACATCCTTTCAAGGATTGCATTCGGGCTTTGATTTGAGTAAAGATGCTACGTCCCACATTAATTTTCTACAACCGATCGGCTGCTCAAAACAGATCCCATTGTGGAAGCGATTGCACTGTGTTAAATCACACCACGGCATTACTAAATCTGAACCAGAAAACCACTGAGAATCCTGGCCCAGTCACGATGCACAAAACCAAACTGCCTCTTATAATATTTGACCTTTTATGATTGACTAATTTCACTCAGCATCATGTCCATCAAGCTCATCCATGTTATGAGGTATTTCTTAAATTCCTTGTTATTTGTTAAGGTTGTATAATAGTCCCTTCAGTTTACGTACCAGAATATGTTTATCTATTCATCTGTTCATAGACACGGGTTATTTCTGTCTTTGAGCTTTTGGGAATTCTGATGAAATGAGCTTGTCATGGCATATATCTATTTATGCCATGCCTATTTATGTCAGATAGTGGGATTGCTGGATCCTGTGGTATTTCTGTTTCCGACTTAAAAAATTTATTTTAAAGAGTGGTTGTACTATTTTATATCAGCAACGGATTCAGGTTCTAGCCTCTTCACAACCTTACCAGCAATTGCTGTTTTCTGTTTTGTTGAACTTTGCTATTAATGCTGGAGTGAGATGATATCTCATTGTTGCTTTGATGTTCATCTCTCCAATGTGTCTAATAATGAAGGACGTTTCTTCAGATGTTTGCTGGCTACCTGGATTTTGTAGCTTTTGTAACTTCTTTGGCGAACTGTCTGTTATGTCCTCTGCTCATTTTTAAATTGAGTTCTTTGTCTGTATGTTATTAGGTGTTGGCATTTTCTACACATTTTAGAGATTAGTCCCTTGTCTGAGGTGTCATTGCCAGAAACATTTTTTCCAGGCTGTGTCTTGCTTTTTCTTTTTGTAAATTTTTTGTTTTTTGCTTTATCATCTACAGGAGTACCTAAAATTTAGAAGGTGCCAGTCATCGAGTTTATTTTCTTTCGATATATTTTAGTTATATTTAGGCTATTTATTATGTCCCCTAAGTTTACTCTTATTTTTTCACTGATGATCTTTTAGTTTTAGGATTTACATTTTGGTACCTAATCCATCTTGAGCTCATTTTTGTACGTGGTGTGAGGTATGAATCCCGCTCTTTTTATGGAAAATGGATATTCAGTTTTTCCAGCACCACTTATTAAAGACACGATCTCTTTTCCTTTTAGTGGGTTTGCACTCTTTGCCAAGGATCAGTTATCTATAGGTGGGAGGATTTACTTCTGGGTCTGAATTATATTTCTTTGGTACCTGTATCTGTCATTGTGCCAGCGTCAGGGTGTTTTGACTTTGTAGCTATGTTTGTAGTAGGTTTTGAGATTGGGAAGTGTGAGGCTTCCCACTGATTTTCTTCACTAATAGAATGTTTTAGTATGTTTTACATATCCAGGGTCTCTTTTCTTTCCATATAAAGTTGGTGATTATTATTGTTATTTTTCTTTTAGAGCCTCTTTAAAGAATGATAATGGAATCTGTATTGGGATTGCATTGTATAAGTAGAGCTCTTGGATATCTTCACAATGTAAGATCTTCCTATCCTTGAGCATGAGATGGTTGTCATTGATGTAGGTCTTTTTTTGGCTTTTTGTAGTAGTGTTTTGTAGTAGTGTGTTTTGTAGAATTCTTTGTGTAGATTTTTGCATATCTAGCTAGATTTATTTCAATTTTTTGGTTGGTTATTGTAAATGATATTCTTTTCCTTATTCTCTTTTAAGAATTCTCTCTGTTGCTGTGAAGGAATTTGACTGATTTTGTATGTTGCACCCTGCTATTTTGCTGACCACATAGGACAAAGTAGAATATTTGAGACTGTAAATCTTTATGGAAACAGTCTCATCTTTCTCTCATGGAGTAGCTGGTTTGACCTGCTAACCTTGAGGTTAACAGCCCAATGCCTAAACCACAACCATTCCCTTAATAGCCCAAATCTTGTCATCTAGCCATCCAGCAAAGAAGATCAACCCTTGCAGAGGTGGCCAACCATGACCATGATCATACTATCTGCAGCTTTGTAAATATCAACCAATCCAAAACACTCCCAATGTACCCAGTGTACTTGAGGTTTCAACCTCAATAACCTCTGAAATTCTGTGGCTTCTTGGAACATGTTTCCCAAATCTCCTTGACTCTGTGTTTTCCAATTTTGCAAAAACACTTTGTTGATATAATATGCTCATTGTTTCCTACTTCGAAACAGAGTTATACTCCTTTGCACTTTCTATTCCTTTTACCTGGAAGACTGATTTCCAGTTGACAAGACTTACTTTCTCACTCTTGAAATTTTTCCCCAAATGCTTCCTTATCAATTTTCCCTACCCACTCATTTAAAAACTGTAATTACCTCACCCACTTCCTGTTACTATTCCCTGCATTACTTCTTGACATTTTTTTCTTAGAATCTAAATGACTCTGTGCTTACTCATTTATTATCTAGTGTCGTTCGTTCACTAGACTGCAAACTTGATGGGAGCTGGGATTTTTTTTTCCTGCTGACTGTGCAGTACCTAAAACTGCCCGATTCTCTGTTAGCATTCCACACCTGTTAGTTGGATGGATACATGAATGGATAAGTACATTCCAAATAATTTTGGAGAGTAGTTTTATATCTCTATTGTGAAAACTTTAAGACTAAGAGGACATTTGATTTCTGGAAGCTTTGGAGGAAAAACTACCAAGCTGAGGTTAAAGGTGAAGTGCAGAGACCACGCTGCCTCTGAACCAAATTAACCTCGCCATTTTATCAAGGATGTGCCGCCGTACTACGCCTCCTTGAACAGGGAGGGGTTGAAGGGGTTTAGGGGCAAACAGGGAACTTCTCTGCATTCTTTTCTTCTAAGGCTTCTTGTCTTGCAGGAGGAACCAAGCAAGAAAGCTAGCCATATAGACCATCCCCTTTTTCTCTCTCCCCTGTATCCCCTGTAATGGAAGGGAAAGCCTTAGTCGCTGAAGTATGACCCTTGGGGATTTGGTTTATTTACCCAACTACATTTTCTGCCATTCCCCGCCCCCACCACCTAGAACAAATGTATGGCTTGGATCTCATCGTAGGATTTGTTTATGGGACTCCATGGAAAGATAAGGGAAATAGCAATGAGCAAGAAAGACAGGAGGGGAGCATTGGGCTGCTAGTAGCAGCCAGGACTGGAATCCGTCATCAGCATGACAGGGCTTGCAGGGCTGAACAGGCAGGCTCAGGAGTGTTTACTGAGAGTGTCAGGAGAAACTGCAGTGCTGACCAAATGTGACTAATGAGCCCAGAGAGATACAGAGGAAAAAAACGATCAAAAAATGCTCTCAGATAGAAAATATCACTGGTTTCTCAGCAGTTGTTTCATTCATTGAACATAGATAAGTGATATTGTTACTCATATTGAAACATAAAATAAAAGCAATGCTATTGAGAGTAAACCTGGAAGTAAAATCTAGGGTTTAAAGATGCTTTCAAAATGATTTAGAATGCTGGCTATGTGTACTTTAGTAGAGAGATGCAGAATCTCCACAACAACAACAACAAAACCATCAAGGAGGCACGGCGACGCAATCACCTCCTTTAATGCACTTTTCCACGTTAGTCTTTGGTTGGCTGTGTTTGTTTCAGTACTATGCCACGCCACCTAATAAGTTTTTTTGTGGTAATAAAACTCTTGACAGTTGAGAATGATTTCTTTGTCCAATGATTAGAGGCCACCCAAGGTTATGAGACAATATTGCTCCCCTGTTGGCTTCTCTCTCTCTGCCCGGAAACGGAACAGCATTCCAGCCCCAGCTGCATTCTGCTATCACCGCCCGGAAGGACTGTGCTGGTAACCACAGGGCTGTTGGTTGGAAGCCAGCGGCTTCTCTGCAGGAGAAAGCTGACCGCCTTGGGAAGGTGAGGGCCAGTTCTACTCTGGCCTCAGCGTCAAATGGACTCTGAGTTTGTTTAAGACCATTCCTGCCAAAGGTCAAGGAAAGGGTTACACACAGAAAGCATTATTCTTTGGCAATTTACCAGGACTGAGAGGGGAGGGGAGGGAGGGGAGGGGAGAGTAAATCAGGAACTAAACGGTACTCATGTATTAGATAAATAATTAGAAAAACAGACTCCATGGACAGATTTGGTGGGTCACAGGGAGGTGACAACAGTGAGCACAAGGAAAAGGAATTGTCCTAAAATTGATTGTGGCGATGATTACACAACTCTTCAATATTATTGCATTATTGAAATGTAGGATAGGTGAGTTATATGTCAATAAAACCATTTTTAAAAAGATTCAGTGAAACTCTTTTTTTTTTTTTTTTTGTATTTCCTGCAGTGAAGGCTTACAGAATCTCTGAGCTTTTCCCTGGGCGGGTGGGAGCTTGTGGATGGGGCTGCAGTGCCCTCTAGAAGAAATATTGGGGACCACTGCTTTAGAGGAGACTTGTAGGAGCCCTGATAATACCATTAGTCTTGAATTCCCAAATGAGGTATTATTAATGGAAAATTAGTAATTTACCAAATGGGACTCACGAGCCTGAGGAGACGCACAGTCTTGTGGATTGGGACGTGCCCTGGTGGTACAAAGGTTAAGTATTAGGCTGTCAACTAGAAGGCTGTTCCTTGGTACCACCAGTGGGTTTGCACGAGATAAGACCTCCAGCAAAGAGATTTCAATTTAGGAAATCCTATAGGGCGGGAAATTACTTCTGTGTAGTAACTTTGCATCTCTCACAAAAGTAATTGGCAACACCATAATATGCTAAATAATAATGTAGTCAAATCAGTCACCTCTATGCATCCTAGGGATTTGGAGGGTTCAAGCAATTTTCAGATAATATAGAACACTAACATGTATCTAGTAGCTGAGCTTCAAGGAAAATGGTTATTAAGCTGCTTTGCTTAAATTGGTCAGACTCCACCCCTCTCTTTGGGGGACATAATGTTGTTAGTTTCATCACCTCTTCTGTTTCTCAAAGTCGAGGTTTCTCTTAGAAATATCTTCAAACATTAATCAAACAATTTAAGACTTTGATACAAAGAATTCGGCCAGGATTCCCAACAATCGGAGAACATCCATGATTTTAAAAAAACCATGAATATTAAAAAAGTTCATGATCATCACAATATGCCCTGGAATCTGGCTTCTTGACTTAATTTGCTAGTCACTTATCTGCTGCTCATCACAACCTCCCCCTTACCTTTTTTTTCTCAGGTTGACCTTTGTTAACTTTTATTGAAACAATATTTGAATGATATCATACCTTTGACAAGCGTTACACCCATTTCATGCAGAATCAGCTAGGCTAAAGGTAAGTCAGTCAACAAAGACTGCTTGTGACTAATTCTCCTGTGGGTAGGAAAGAGGAAGAAAGCATATCATTGTATGTCTTTCTTAACGTTAGGATTAGAGCATTCGTCTGAAGTCACCAGCACATTTGATGACAAATCAACACCTTCAGCAGAGCAGAATTACAGGGAAGGCTTAGAATAGAATAAAGTAAAATCCACAGGAAGCTCATGGGACAAGTGACTCGAGTTCATTAAAGTGGTGTGGTGAGTTTCATCTGACTCTGCAGGACAATCCTGCTTTATCTCTGAATTTTAAATCATTGGGATCTCAAATCCACCGCTTATGGTTCATTGTTCTTCATATTCAGAATTTTACTTGAAAAGATGAATAAACAATCTCCAAACAGACAACAGGTTCAGAGGAAGATTCTGACAACTAAATTTTCAGGAATAAAGAGATGATGAGGCTTTTATGGATTTTTAAAATTTACTTGTACTTTTTAGAGACTAGATGCACTACATCCATTGTTCAGAATGAGAGACCCAAGGCACATGCTCTATTCATCTCATGGGAGATTCTATGGGGACATGTACCAAATATGGGACTGGAGGGGTATTGGAAAGTGTCCTATACATATTCCACTTCCTGATTTAAGGTGAAATGATACGTGAGATTTCACTTTTGTTAATAAGCATTAGAGGCACAGGCTCATAGGAGGTGCCACAAAGTGCTTTCTGTCGTTTATACCTTTCTGTTAGATCATTAATCAACAATTAGATACTTATCAACTAGTTATGGCTCAGATTTTCTGAGAAAGGAGGAGGCTATGGATATGAAAACACTGGCCATATTGTCTGCGAGAACGAAAGAAAAACAAGGCAAAGTCAACTTTCACTTTCTACTGAGGCCGTTTTGCAAATAAGACCCTTTTCCACTTGATGGGTAACGGGACCTCATACGTCACATAGGGACTCAGTCTAAAAGCCTGGCCAGTCTTCCTGCACTGAATCACTATTCTACCGGCATTTCATACCCTAACACTGCATCATATTAACCCAGGGTGGTGGTGGTGGATCAGCATCGCTGGTGGCACAGAGGGTAAACCCCTTGGCTGCTAGCTGTAAGGCTGGTGGTTAGAATCCCCGCCGAGGTGGGGCAGGGGTGGGGCTTGACGGGGGAGGTGGGGCAGTCTATTTTGTGTAGGTCTGCAGCTTTGTAAGCTCTATGGGGCCGTTCTACTCTGTCTTATAGGGTGACTGTGAGCCAGAATCAGGTTGGCTTTGAGACCGGTTGATTGGTAGCTTCATTAATTTTATGTTAATGGTCAAGTCATTCCCCCTCCCCCCCAGTGTCTGGCTATCCTAATCTACTTGGTAGACATAATAAGAAGTTTTAGGGAATAAAACCTCCCACTCTGACCAGCAGAGTACAAATGTGCTGGATCCTATTCACAGTATCCTGGCACACTGAAGTGATGCGCAGAGTGATACAAATCTTCCATTGGGGAGCCTAGATTACTGTTCCATGGAAAAGCTCCTGAAAAAGAGCCACCTGGTAATTTTGATCAATGTAGGTTTACAAAACGCAGTTGATATAAGTTGTTTTATCTATATTTCCCTGAGTGTTCATGGGAATTTGCAATATAGAGTAGACTTGCTAAGACAGGCTTGTGGCCAAGGCAAACGATAAGGGGAATGATGTTTTAGGGCAGCAGTTTGGAGCCACAGCAAGACCACCAAGTGAATTCCTAGCTGTCACTGATCAACATGTTAATTCTTAGCCTTAGTTTGACCACTTATAGAAAGAAGACTCTGGATCAGTTCAAACAACTATTTTAGAGTCTTCAGTGTCAGTATTTAATTATTTTTTAGTTGATTTCATTTGAAGGTTTAAAATATAATAAAAATAATTTCAAAAGCAATCTTTATGAACATATACTATCTATATGTATGTATATTTTACAGAACCAAGGGATGTAGAAGTTATTATTATCTCAATAATAATCCAGAGAGGTACCTACAGATTAGGTCATTTTCCCCAAGACAGCTAGTAAGTGGTGAAATTGGCATCTGAACTCATACAGCTTGCTTCTAAAGTGTGAACTCTTAGCAATGAATTTAAAATACACACCTGGGAAAACAAATCAAACAGCCAACTTTTCAAGGTTAATTTTGATCGTGGAAAAGTGCAGGGTTTTTTTTGAAACTTAATTAATCAGTAAATGAGCTTTCATTAGATCCTCAAAGAGTACTTTTGGTGTTCTGCAGCGTTGGTAGGATTTCATTGCTCAGGGTTGCAAGACTCATCTACCCCATGATTCAAAAACATCTCTTGACTTGCCTTTTTACTGACGAGACCTCCTTTTCTAGCCAGAGTTGGCTCAGGTAGCACTAGCATGCGCAGGCTTGTTCCACAGGCCCGCTGAGAGAGAGAGAGAGAGAGAGAGAGAGAGAGAGAGAGAGAGAGAGAGAGAGAGAGAGAGAGAGAGAGAGAGAGAGAGAAAGAGAAAGAGAGAGAGAGAGAGAGCCTTTGTTCTATAGGACCTGGCAGAGCCTTTGTTCCACACACTTGGAGGGCTTCACCTTGGCAGAATGTACTTTGCTGTTGGATTGCTCTTTTTGTGGCTTTTTGAAAGGATATTCACGGAATAGCATGGATCAGGACAAAGTAAAAGTCTTAAGAACGTGTAAAGAGAGAGTAGCAATTTTGGAACTTATCTTTGATATCAGATTCCAACTCATAGTTACCCTGTCACATCTTTCTCCCAGAGAGTGACTCCTGGATTTTAACTCCAGACCTTCTGGTGAGAAGCAAAGTCCTTTGTGCCACCAGGGCTCCCAGAACCCAAGGGGGAGTCGCTAAATTTGTGAGGAAACGCCATTATCTTCTAATTTCATTTTTCCATGAAATTTGTGAAGCCTCTTCATATATAAATCAGTTGGATGTAAGCGAAAAAAAGTAACTGAAGTTGATCTCATGTTTTGTGTTTACATACTCATTCTTGGATTAGGAATAATCCTTGTAAGAGTGGACAACCATATCATTATGCCATTTAATAGCTACCAGACTACCCGGCTCTTTACTGCACTATAATTTAGTTCTTTGTAGTTCATTTTGTTACAGAAGAAGAGAAATAATTCCACTGCTTTCTGAGGAACTAACATACATATTCTTGCATTAGGTATGTTTGCCTTCTTGTGTTAGCATCATTTGATTATCTGCGTTCTCACATAAAATTCACTTTTTGTTAACAACGATGAAATAATTACATAGAAAATATCGGCCATGTTCTGAGATATAAAACTGAAAGTACCATGGTCCTTGTACTTCATAGGAATGGAAGTTTAAATTGAGATGACTTTGTTGTAGGTGCTGCTGCTGCTGTTGTTGTTATTGTGTGTATGTGTGTGTGTGTTCCCACCAATAGAAACACCCTCATCTGCTGCATGTGCAGTTTTAAAATCAATGAAAAGATGTGAGGGGTTTTTCCCTTGTACTAAAGTAAGGCTAAATAGGAACTCTAGGCACCCGGTCAGCCTTTCCTACACATCTCTAAAGACACAGTTGGGAAGAGATCCTATGTGTAACCTGGGATCTGCCTGTATCCAGTTAACAGCAGTTTAGCAGCACTACTGGCCATGTGTCCACCTGAAGAGATCCTGAATCCCAGACAAAATCCCAGAACTTCCTTCCCATTGGTGAGGATCCAGAAACTGTACCCCCTATGGGGCAAAAAATACCAAATTACTGATAGAGAGTATATGGCAGTCACTGTCTAATCTGTTTCTCGGGAACTACGAATTTTAAAGTAGTTTAGCTTCTGCTCTATGGTTAAAGAAGCACACATACGTTTGTCACCAAACACTTTTATTATGACCATGTTACATTTAAAAATATCAATATATTGCCCAAACTTATATGATGTCAAATAAAAACTTGTCACACAGCAAGTAAAAAAGTTGAACACGATTTTTCTGATGAACATTTTTTTAATCCTAGTGAAGAAAAAAGGACACATTTTTGCTTTGGATTTCATTTTGCATGGCAAATCA
Organism: Tenrec ecaudatus; assembly: GCF_050624435.1. NCBI lineage: Eukaryota > Metazoa > Chordata > Mammalia > Afrosoricida > Tenrecidae > Tenrec > Tenrec ecaudatus. The sequence goes on from NC_134544.1 coordinate 44,708,516, forward strand.
ATTTTAGGTTCTTCTGGACGAGATTGGTGTTTTTTATTAAAACATATTTGCTTTCAATTTTTCCCTTCCAGGTGTACCACCTTTCCTCACTCGGCAGGCACACTGGCAAGGCAGCAACATCTCTTTCTCATAAGCTGGATCTTGAGCGGCAATGTGAAAATACTTGGAAGGTTCTGGATTTCCTGTCCAATTTGAATAAGGGTTGCCGTTGTTGTTATGGTGAACTTAACCCCGTGCAGAAACAGATGCAACAAATCAAGGGCCTCTGCTCTCGACCCCAGACCAAGCTTCTACTGGGAAGCAAGGGGCGCCAGCTGTGCTCGTAGTGTGAGCTCAGTTGGCTCATCCATTAAAATCTGGTTCCTTTCACCGCGAGTTGGGCTGTCTTCCTGCAACAACCTTCCTGGTCTGTGGAAGAACTGGGCTCTTCTTGCACTTGGATCCCTTTAGGGGAGTCTTGTGGCCACTAGGACGGAGCCCTTCTGAGTTGATTTTTTTAACGTTTTTTTTCTCATCCAGAAAAAACACAAATGTAGTTTTAAAGTACGGGAAAAAGTGAAAAGGGAAAAAATGGAAATTCCATGTTTTGGACTCAGTGAGAGATCGTGGCACTGGGCCATGACCTCAGCTAAGACAACACTGTGAGCAGACAGGTGCTGCTCGCCGGAGTCGAAGGTGAATGACTAGCTGGAGCAACCACCAGGAAGAACCTGCAGCCCCGCATCGCTGCCCCGGCAGCGTGTGTGAATTTTCGCCAGCTCCGGCTGCCATGCTCAGGAGTGAAATCTCATCTCGGTAATTGCTCATGTTGGAAGAGGTGACGAAGAGGTCAACAACCAGAGGTTAGTGATAAGCTCCTTTCCATATCCATTTTTGACCAGAAAATCATTTCAGCAAATATTTTCCTGGGGGATGCTTCTTACAATGCATATTCACAACTCCTATCATGTGTTGTTCTAACCAGAGCCCCCTTTTGCTTAGGTCCGGGGGGCTGGCGGGAGTCAGGCTTGGCATTTCCACAAAGTCTGTAGACACTGGCATACAGCATCTTCGGGCGTCATAGGTCATTTATCTCTTCTCACCGACAGTTTTCTTTTTAAAAGGAGCTATTTTTAAAGGCTATTAACATTTATGTGACTTGTTTCAGAGAAATATGTAAAAAAGAATTCAATATTTTCTTTGGGATAGATCCATTTAAGGTGATTACAAAAAACCCCATAAAATAATATTCATACTATGTTCAAATTTCCCTAATGTTCTACAACAGTTTGATTAAATTGTCTTCCTGTAAAGCTTTGCGGGATACGGAGATAGCAGGTTTAATGCATACGCCCATAGCACTTAATTTGGACAAACGACCGTATGGTCTCCCAGCACCGAGGCGATGGAAAGAGCCCAACTGCAGGGACTTCCCTTCTCGCCAGCAGCTCCCAGTCCTTTAGCAAACGCTTTATGGTGCTGACATCATCTGAATGATGTCAGCAAAGATGGCAGGTCAGAAGCAGGTGCTGGATTCCAGGAGTTTCACCCACTCGCCCGCAGGATGCTATTTTAAAGTGATCCACCTGTCCTTCAGCACAACACAAACAGAAGTTGGATACATTTTAGGAAAATTTCCCACCTAAAGATGATCCTACTATTAAAACAAAAACAAAACAATAAAACCCCCTTAAGGTTACTACTCTCAGAATTAACTGATCGCATATCCAGTTTTGGAGTATGATCTAGAAATTTCAAGTTATAAATACGATCGGGTTTATGGAAATAGCCAATCAGTGCCGAATTAGAAGGGCACAGTGAACCTCGGTTTGCTACCGTGCATCATTTGCTCCAAAGATCCAGACATTTTCGGCATGTTATTCCAGTTCATTTTGGTCATATCAAACGAGAGCAAGGATCTTCGATACAGATCATGTTCCTCGACCCTCGTAACTCTGTCGGAACCTGAAGGTTGCCGGGCACACTGGCCACGGGGCAGATCACTCTCTCCGTCACGATGACATTTTGTGTGAGAACTGAATCAGAGACCACAGTGGAAGGCTGCAGGAAGGGACCCGCAGTGGAGTAAGTCTCCGTTATCATATAGTTCCCATGTTGCAAAGGGTCCGGGATGGAAATGGCTGGTTGGAAAACAGACCCAGAAGCAGACAAAGCAGACGCTCCTTGACCACGTTTCACAGTCGGGTCCCCGACATGGACATGTCCGGACCACTGGCCTTCTACAGAATGGGCACAGGCGTCAATCTCCAAACCACTTTCTTTGATGGACAGCTGCGATTGTGTGGTTTCCTCATCAATACCTAGACTTATCTCTGCAAGCTTTTTAAACTTGGGGCCCAGTGAGTCGAGGAAGCTGTCATCCAGGTCGTCGACAATGAAACTGCAGCACCCCACCGAGTCCACGGGAGAGCCGGGAGTCTCCATGCCCTCGCTGTCGTAGATCAGCAAGCAGTCATTCGCTTCCTGGTCATCGTCCACTTCTGCACAGGCAAATGCTTTCTAAGGACGCAGAAAACACAGAGAAAGTCGTTTAAAAGATTGCACTGAAGTGCACACTACGGCTCATAGAACTCAAGATATTCCCACAGCTCTCAAAGCAGGTACCCCAAAGCAGTAAACGTCTCTATTCTAGGCGTTCTTATTTCAGAGACGATCTGGGGCATGGGTGAGAGCATGGTGGGTCCAGACAGAGAAAGGCTGGCAGTCCCCGGCTGGCGAGGCTGCCGTGGGGCATTCTCCTCTGCCCTATAAGCTCCCTAGGAGATGGATTCAACTCGATAGCAAAAAGATGTGTCTTTCAAAAGGTATCCATATGGATAGGGGTACTCACGGGAAGGTCAGTAGTTTGAAACCACCAGCTCCTCTGCAGGATGAGACTTTCTACTCCCCTAACAACCTACAGCCTCGGGCACCCCACAGGGGCAGTTCTGCCTGTCCTGGACTTGCTGTGACTCCGACTGGACTTGATGAGAGCGAGTCTGAGTTTTGTTTTTGTTTTGTTTTGGGTGGCATAGTGGGTTAGACATCGGGCTGACAAGTTCAAGGTCAGCAGTTTGAACTCACAGAGAGCAGATGGGGAGGAGATGAAATTTTTGCTCCTGTAAACACTGGCTGCATGGAAACTCTAGGGAGCAGTTCTAGTCTGCCCCTTACGCTCTCCGTGAGTCAGCTTGACTTGGTGGCAATGAATTTCATAGCTATCTCTCTGCGTAGATGTGTATGTGTGTTAGCTGTCCCTTTACACCATGCTTGATAAAGTTGAGGGGTACTGAAAGAGAGGAAGATCCTCAACAACACGGATTGACAACAATAGGCTCAGACATAAAGACCATCCTTAGGATGGTCATGTTTCCTTCTATTGTACATAGCGTCACTTTGAGGCAGACCTGACTCGATGGCACTTACAACAACGTAGTATGCATTTATATGTGTCTATTTAGATATACACACAGACAACGGATACATATACATACATGTGCCTCAAAATTTTCAGGGCAAAATGGAATAAAAAGATAATGGTTTTTTCCCCCCCATGAACTTTTTGAAGCATCCTCATAGACGGTTGATTCTAGCCTACGCTTATGTTTTCATTTTTGAGTTTTGAGACATAGAGCATATTTTCTATGATCGACATAGAAACCTGTGTTTGATGCCTGAAATTACTCACTAGACAAAGTGGCAGTGTCCAGTGTGTGCTTGTCTTTTGGGTGGGTATAAATTACTGTCTTGTGCACCATCTGAGATAGCTCTGAAACAGAATAGGGCCTCTCCTATATCGCACCATACCTAGGAATAACTAGAGAGTGCTCCTGCCAAGCACGCTTCTCCATCAGCACCATGGCAGCCTTCATCAGCTCTGACACCATGTCAGACCCTGACACCAGCTTGGATACTCTAGGGAGTTTCCCTAGAGTTGAAAGTGAGTTGTAATCGTTTCAAGTGTAAGTGGGAACCATTTCAAGTAAGTTCACCTCTCCTGTTACGCTTTGATCCGCAAACAAAAGGAAACCAAGCTGGTCCTACAGTCATCTCTTGCCTTTGTCTCTTACAGCTTCCTGACACTTCCCTCCTCCTATCTCTGACCCTCAATTCCTGTCCCTTAAATTTGGGGTCATTAATTCAGCGGTTCCTCAACATTTTGTTGACATGGATACCTTTGGAATATGAAGAATGTTTATAACTCCCTCTCAGAAAAATTATTTGCATAGATATGCAAACATCATAGGAAAAACAAAATAAACCTTGCTCTGTTTTGCATTTTTAAAGAAGACACGACTGACCCCAAATAACAAGCTTTTCCTCTCAGCCATTTTTTTTCCAGTTAGTGGAATGAGGTGTCTCGCATCATGTATTCCTACTTTGTGTCTACTTATCTGTTTGTCCTCTTGGTCAAGGACACAATTTTGACAGCCACTTGAGGCTGGACAATAAAAAAATAATGTTATGGGTATTCCGTTGTCGGAATGAAACTTAATTTTTCTTACAATTTAATAATAATTTAATAATAGGAAAATGAATTAAAATATTGAAACACAGTTAAAAAAGGTCTTTATGCAAATATGACAATGGTGTGATAAAGGTCCCACTCTATTACCTGAGAAAAGTAGGACTCTAAGAAATTCATGCTTATTGCTCCTTCTGCGTGCTCCCTGATGGTTCCTCCCGTGGAATGCCTTGTCCTGATGGTTCCAGAGTGTCCTGCTGAGCAGGTGCCCACAGCAGCTCCACACACTGCTCCTGTGCCAAATCCCCCAGCGGCTCCAGATCCTGTAGCTGCTCCAATGTTTGTGGTCAGTTCCATCCCTGAAGCTCCTTCTGCCCCTGTCCCTCCTGCGTATGTATTTGTACAAACTTCTAAAATCAGGGAAGAAAATTTCATTACTACTCATGCTGCGATTTAATATCTATCTCCTATTAATATCAACTAAAGCAAATGAGTGGGACAAAATATAGAATACAGAAAATATAATTATGTGACTTGAGGTGATGTAGACACTCCACTGTTGTGTGAGCATCATGGGGGAGATGTTAGTTGATAAACACTGTCAGAGCAGATATTAATTGATAAAATGTGCAAAAGAAACAAATTTTCAGTGATAACAACCTGAAATAGAAATGTACAAAGAAAACAAACAAAAAAATGTAGAAAGAGGCTATTCAGCAAACAACCATGGGAAGCTAATCATTGTTAAAGATAGCTTCTGTGTTCTCATGAAAAACAGAAATGGTCAGTGAGCATGGGAGTCCCTGACTGAATGTGGAAACCAAAGAAGAAACACACCGAATCTAATCATGCAAAATCGCAGATGCTAATTTGGTGTCTTGATGCCTAAAAATATGTTGGTAAACTCTGACTGTTCTTCCTGTTACCTTTCTATGACACGTTCATAGTGAAGATGTGTTCTAAAGAATTCTGAATATATTCCTTGCTGTGATTGCGTGCTGTTATAATGCAAGAAGCAGCTGAGAATCGAGGTGGCAGACAAAAAGAAGCAGTTAGACATTTGGTAGTAATTTATATAGATTTTTGCAGACTAAAAACACTAAAAATCAATTGGTGAATATAGAATTAATAAACATTTTATGATTAGGCATCAGGTCATATTGGCTTATACCTTAGCCGTGGCTTTGTGGTTTATATAAATAAATTATGGTAAACACCGAAGAAGTAAACAATTGCATCTTTATAGTAACATGTGGATTTTGTCTCGCTGTGGTCAGACACAAGTATTGATAATTTAATACCAAGTAGGGTAAAGGTGACTTATGGGGAAGGAAGCAGGAAAATAAGGAATGAGGATGTTCATATAGGAGACTGAAACTGGAACATGACCAGATGCCAAGAAGAGGCAACGCTGGGGAATAGATGTTTGTTCTATTTTCCTACATGTGTGACCGCCATCTCTCATGTTATTTACTGTGGTGGCTTTTGCATTATTATGATGCTGGAAGATCTACTATCAGTATTTCAATACCTACCCAGTCACCCAGAATGAACAGGCTTTAGTGGAATCTCCAGACAAAGACAAGCTGAGAAGACAGAGCTGGAGAGATCTATTATGAAAGTTAGGCACTGAAAGCATTACAGATGGAACAGAGTCCTGGCCGATTCAGGGCTGCACATGCTGTTGAATCGGCACACGCTTCCCTCTGCTGTGTGTAAGGTTGTCAAGAGTCAGATCCAACTCAACAGTCATGTGTGTGTGAAATCTTTCATAATTAAAAAGTAGTCATTGATTGCCCAAGAGCTATATATTAGTTCGTTAAACTTAGAAAACTATAACTCCAGATATTTTAAATGGTGACATAGTGGACAAATTAGCATTTTGAAGATAGATATGTGAAACTGAATAATAATTGATTCTTTTTTTTTTAAGCCCCCAATAATTGATTCTTAAATCTGCTTCAGTGGTGACATCTTCTCCCATATGCAATGCATGCAAATTATCCTTTAAGCATTTCAACTCATTATTTTTGAATGCAAACTTCTTTAATGCAGGGTTTCTTACAAAAATACATTCGATATTCGCTTACCAGAGTTTTCCATGAATTCTAATCCATTGACTGCTATAGGTGGCACACGGATATTTGTGATTTCCTGCAAACCATGTTAAGAAAATAAATATATTTAAAAAGTGGATCAGATTTCTGAGCAACACATAGGTGAATGGTGGTCCTTTTCAAATAGTGAGATTATAAGAAGCTCGAAGTCTTGCAGGAGTGACCGTTTCTATGTATTGACATAAAAATTGAACAGTGAACATGTTAATAGGTTCCATCCATTTATTTCAGCATTGACTCTTAATCTGAGAATCAAGAAGTCTGTCACTTTCATTCCCCATGGTCCCTCTTCCTGTCACAACTTAATTACTTTCTATATGACCGAAACAACTACTTTATGGACACTCACTTTGTCTTCAGGGTAAGCGCCTTCAATTTTCCACTGTTGAATTGTTCCTTCTGAGCCATCAGGAACTGGGACAAATCCACCTGTCACGCCTCCTATTGGGCCCATCCCACCATTGCAGGTCAGGAGCAGAAGGGGAACCACTGGTAACAAAATGAGATGAAATAGCACACATATGAATTTCTTGGAGACAGGTTGACTCGACAATTTTCAGAACCATTAGAACAACAGCATATCTTAATAGTTACAGCCAATTCTTACTGTAAGGCCAGAGGACCACTGTTAGGGGATGGATTTTGAGTCGTATGGTGGTTCTTGTCAATTCTGACTCAGAGCAACGCTATGGATGTACAATAGGATGTCATGCTGCCCTGTCCCGTGCAGTGGGCATCCTTACAATCGTTCCCATCCATGAGCCCATCGATGCAGCAATGGTGTCAACCCATCTCATCAGAGGGCTTCCTCCTCTTCGCTTTGTCACCAAGCCTGATGTCCTTTTCCAGGAACTGGTCCCTCGCCCACAAAATATCTGAAGCACGTGAGAGAAAGTCTCGCCATTCTTGCCTCCCAGAAGCATTTAGGCTACACTTCCAGTCACGGTGTTCCTATATAGGGTTGGGAGACTGAGGCAACAGCCTCACCTTTCTTCCTCTGCGTGGCCGGTGGGTTTGGACTATCCACCTGTGGTGATTAGTCAACTGTTTACCAGCTAGTGCCACGAGGGCTCAGTTTAATGAACAATACATGTAGTTGTTTGGTTTCTCGATCTTTATCCTAATACATTTCGGTGATTATTGCATTTGTAGACAGTGAGGTATGGAGATGACACCAGGTCATCACACAAGTGAATCCCGTGATGGCCAAGATAGATTCTTCTGTGGTCATGATAATGCTTCAGTTATCTGGTCCCTAATAATCTCTCAGGGAGCACCAATTAATCATCAAGAACAGCAGATTTTGGTCTGGAAACTTATTTTTTAACGTTATGATGAGTTCGAAGAAGGAATGCAGACGTAAATGCTATGAGATATTTTCTGACTCCTGAACTGACCGGAAGACCCGCCTTTGTAAAATTCCCTGAGCAACTAGAGCTACGAGCAGAGCTGAAAGCCCATAGCGGCAATTCCTCAACGACAGTGAACCACTTTTACCTGGGAGGGACTTCCCGGCTGTGGAATCACCGGCCCTTTGTGTTTATCAGTCCCACTTGAGCAATGAAGACAAATGCCATTTCTTGTGCTCATAGGCCCTGGGAGAAATACTCGTTCTTGAAAGCAGGTACTTTCCACACTTGTCCGTGCGCTTCCCATAATCCCGTCTTAGATTGGCTGAACCCCAGTGGCTGAACTCGGCCTCCTTGGAGGCTGCCCAGCATGGTCTTTAAAGCACCTACTGTGAAGCCAGACTTCTAGGGCTCTGCCCCTCCCTAGCAAGGTGATCCTGGCCAGACGATATCTTCTTCCTTTGCCTCCGTTAATTCTTCTATGAAATAGGTCGATAATTGTTGCTTCCTCACAGGGTGTTTGTTGTTAGGATTTAATGGGTGCATCCAGGTAAAGTACCCTAGTGAGTGCGATTGAGGATTGGCTGGTATTTGCTCTGCAAATTAGGGCAGTCTTCCATGTAGAAGTCCAGGTGTGTGGTGGGTTAAACTGTTAGCGTAGCAGTTCAAACCTACTAGCTACTTGGCAGGAGAACAATGAAGCTTTCTGCTCCTGTGAAAAGAGTTACAGACTCAGAAACTCGGGGGCCCAGTTCTACTCTGTCTTATATGCTTGTTATGAATCAGAATTGACTCAGTGGCAGTAGTTTGGGGTTTTACACTAAATTCTGGAAACCAATTACGTCAGAATCCCAAGCAAAACTGATGGCCACTAAGTTGACTTTCATGTTCAGTGACCCTATAAGGCAGTGTAGAACTGCCCATGAACCTGAAATCCAAACTCACGGGCATCAAGTCAATTCTGACTCAGTGATCCTATAGGGCAGAGTAGAACTGCCCTCTTGGATTTCTGAGTCTGTAACTCATTAGGGGAGTAAAAAGTCTCATCTTTTTCCCTTGGTGGGTTGGAACTGCTGACTTTGTAGTTAGCAGCCCAATTTGCAATCCATTATGACACCAGAGCTCCTCAGAATTACCTCCAGGGCAGTATATACCTTCTGACTGCCATCCTGAGTCACAGCCTCAAATGCACCTGCAGGATACACTGCACACCTCAGGATTCAACATTTCAAAGCCCAGTGTTCCTGCCCTCCCTCAGCTCTATGCTCTGGCCGATGCTTTCCATTCTAGTGAATGACTTTAGGTACCACCAATTGCTAAGCATGGAAACCTTGGCAGTCGCTGCATTCCTTACTGCTTCTTACTATTCCTTTCCATTATCCCCTCATAATTCCTTCGTGCACAATCGCACACCTTGATATACACGTAATGAACTGCCGGTGCACTCACATAGCAACAGCAGAAGACCGAAGAATATCAAGCCAATGGCGGCAGGACCCAGCGTCACCGGTGACCACTCTCTGCTGGTGATCCCAGGGTCTTTGCTTGGGTCATATGTTCCACAGACGTCCCTGTGGTCACACTGACAGGCTTCTACAGTCACGGGCTCTGAGATCTCACACAGCCTGTTCTGACCATCCTTCACGGCGAGGAAGACTCTGTACACTCCAGGAGATATCTGTTGCTGGGCTGTCAACATCGCTGAGGTCTCTGTAGATACACAATCCTGCAAATCACTTGTCGGACAAGGCAGATTTTACTCTTCACATGACTTACTTTTGTTGGCAGAGCTGCCTCGAGATTACTGTCACCAATAGGGCTGATGGTAAGATAAGTTATGATGGTTATAAAGGATACCTTCTAGGTCAATACTACGGTAGCCCTTTTCTTGATTATTAGGAACATTCCTTGCAAAATCTCTGGGCTTCCTAACTGTGGCTTTTAATATCGAAATGATACAGATGGCCAGTTTTAATCATGTTTAAATATAGATTTATTTTTAATAATAGTTTCAATAATATGTTGTTATTCTGAATAATCTTTGCCTCTACATTAAAGAAAAAAGGGTTCCGTTTGGCAAATGTGTTTGTCCCTGTCTCCTTGTCCCCCTCTCCATCCAGGTGGGTCTATTATGGTCTTGGATGAAGGCCCGATTCTACCCCGATTTTCTGAGCAAAGATGATGGGAGACAGGCATCATTTGTACATCTGCTTTCCTCTCTTGGGGGCCGAATCCCGCTCCTGTCTGCCTGCCCCACCTGGGATTCTTGGGCGGCTCTCTGAGTGGGTGCTTTCCTCCTTCCTCCATGTTTATGTGTCTGACTTACTAAGACCAACCTTCCCCTGTGATCACTGCAACCTCAGCTCTTCCTTTCCATTGTCATCCTACAAGTCCAGGGCCCAGCATGCTGGACTGCTTTAGACTATGGTCTCTAGACCTCTAATCCCTGAGCATCAAGAGCTCCTCATTCTGCATTGCTAGATGGATGTTTCCAAGTGGTGTGAGCTCTTGTAAGCCCAGACTTGTGTTGTTTGAATCATTGTGTACCTCCCCAGGCTCTTTGAATTCTGAGCATTGCCCCCCTAGTCCCTCTAGTATTGCCTGGTCCAGTCTCACCACCTAACAAAGTATGTCTAGGTCATGATTCTTGCCAACGTTTCTGTAGCAACCACGTCGTTGGCCATGCATCTGATAAACCCTGTTGCAGTCAGATACACCCAGGTAGGTAGCATTTGCTACCTGAATTAAATGGGAGACGGATTCTTATCCCGGGATCAAAGGGCCTCAGGGAAGAAGGCCACTGAGAATAGGACCTCTTTGGTGACTCGGACAGCTGATGATGAAAGGACACCACACAGCATGTTCTGGAGAAGCAGCAAGATTGATTTAGAAACACGTTCTTGAAAAGGGTGGTTCATTTGCAAAGGATTTGGAGACAGGGCCAGAGGGTTCCTATGAAATCCAGAGCATGCTTATTGAACCTGATGTGTGCCGCTATGAGATTTTTGGAAAACATAGGGAATCTAAAATTATCAGTGATCAGAATGAGGGGACAAAAAGGAATGATAAATGAACTCTTCCCCATTCATAGACAAGTCTGTGAATTTGAGTCCATCAGGCGTTCGAGATTCTTGAGTGGCAGGAGACTAAGTGCCTCCTCTTCTGTGCCTTCAACGGGCCAGTTTGTCCAGCACAGCCTAGGGCTCGCAGCCTGGGAAAATGTGTGTCTTTACGAGTAGAATAGAAATCCAAGCCACTCTGTAATAAAGGAGATGCCTGAATCCTCTATATTGTGACATGCTGTTTAGGTAGAAATTAGCATCTTAAAGATGTAATAATAGTTTACAAATTTGATCTCTTAAAAAAATGAAATATTTCTTTTCTCTTTCATACTGAGAAGAAATTCGTAAGGTAAGGATCACAGACTGCAAGGAATGTGTTTGAATCACCCTGGAAAAGACTCTGCTTCCAAAGGAGCTCTCTTATCCCTCTGGAAATATAAAGAAGCAACTTGACGATTTTTAAAAGACATTTTATAAAAAGCAACTGTATAGTTCATTACTCACCATTTAGTGATGTGATACTCCATTCAGCTGGCAATTTTAAAGGTTGTTCTTGCAGCATGAAAGTATAGGGACCAGTATATTTGTCCCTGCTCGGTGGCTTAGCTGAGACCGTGATGTAAGGTGACGAAGTACAAATGACTCTCTTTTCTGAGACAACTGTGGGGCAATTTTCATTTAAATCTGGTACTTTCACAAAGATGGTGCCTGTCGAGGTCTTACCCGTGTTTTCTGTAAGGATAACACTGAGAGTTAAAGAAATACACAGAACCAGAAAAATTTTTTTTTTATTCTGCTTTATGTACTCTACTTAGTGTCCTTTCCAGGAGATAATATATTTGCTACTTTCAGAAGTGAGAACACACTATCCTATTGCAACATGTGATAAAAAGCAAATTTAAATGTATCAAATTGGCTATTACCTTCACTTAGTCACATTGGTGGAATAACATGGTTAAAGTCAAGTCTAAATGAAACTAGCACACACTTAATGGCTTCCTGGAATACCGTGTGTTGCCCTGAATGAACTTCACTTCTAAACTTGAGCCAAAGTATTTGGAATAACCATAATTGATTCTTATTGCCCAAGCTACAAGTTTATTAGGCAAAAATTAAAAAATACAATGCAGAGCCCTGGGAGTGTAGTGGTCAGGCGTTGGTTTGGCATCTGCATGGTCAGCAGTTCAAAATTGTCGGGGGTGGGGGGGTGGGAGGGAAGGTCACTATGAATCAGCACAGCTGTGAGGTTTTCTGTGTGTTTATGTGTATTAAAAAGAAACAATAGGCTAAAAGCTATCAGTAGTGAAATGAGTCATTTCGCTTGTTTCCCCGTCCTGCTTCATGCTGTTTCCTCAGGTAGTATCTATTCATAATTATTCATAAAAAGATGCTAGAGAAGTAATACTTCTCTGAAAAGGATTGAAATATGTTTCTTACCATCTACGGCCAGGACCTCCGCTGTGATTGTCTTGTTAACAATGAAAGTAGAATCTCGATCTATGTTTTTGATAAATTTTATTTCAGCAGTTTTTGAATCAATCGTTAGCCAACCACCGTTGTTACGTCCCATAAGATATCTGTTTTGTAAGAGAAAAAATTAGTACTTTTCTCTCAAATATGGAATGTTACATACCAAAAATGATTCATTTATATTTTATGTTTAGATTTAATATATGACATTGAGATATGTTTCTATTAAAACAGTAGAAAATGTATATTAGCATAGATGAGCAGTATTTCATAGTCCTTAAGTGTGTCTTAGCTTGAGTTTCTAATTTTCTCTCGGTCAACAAAATACAGTAATGACTTGCTCTTTACAATACAGCAACTTCTTTGCACACTACGCACCGGTATTAGAGCTTACATTTTTTTATGTGTTTCTCCATTTACTTGAGTCCTGTCCTTTTGGTAAATGCTCACTTGTACTTAACACTCAATTGGAAGTTTCTGTGAAAATGTTTCTTGTTCTCTTTAGACAGACTAAAGCATTTTTGTCTTAGTTTACACTTTAACTTTTGTTTTTCTGGTTTCTAGCACAATATACCCATTCCTCACTTATTGACATGATTGGGTTCCAAAGACCAGGTTGTTCTGCTAAAATTAACATTATACACAAATGGAGGATGACCATATCAGATCAAAAACTATAGGAGGACCACATTATTACATAACAGTCCAATTTCATCATTTGTAACTGCCAAACTATTGAGACTCATGGCCCACCTAGAGGCCAGACATATGCTGTTAATGTGAGGAGTGGTTTGGTGGTATGAGATTATTTACTATTGTGGTTACTACAAAACCTCAGCTGTGAAGAGTCGTTAAGTGAGGAGTAGGTATATGGTTTAACTACTATTCTTGAGATATTTAGAGATTGAGAACCTCTTTTTCTCTTTGCATTCCTGGTTTATTGTAGTTTGTGTGTTGTTTGATCTATGTAGCTTATAGATCAAAAGCACATTAAAGGATAATAAAATGCAATAATTATCTTACTTGACAGATGTAGCCGCTTTCCCAGTGTCTTCATCAATGGCTTGATACGTTCCCAGAACATAATTGATCAGTTTGTTAATACTTATGCCTTTCTGCACAGTGAAGGTCTTGGAAGAAGGTTGGAATATAAGTCCTTCTCTCACGTTTACTACCTGAATTCTGACTAGGATTGCCTGGACTCGATATTGAGAGATTATTGATTGGTGAAATTCAGCTTTGTTTTTGACAGCGATACCAATTTGCATCTTTTGTATTTGTTCATAATCTAGTGCCTAGAGTAAAAATAAAATGAGAAGGACAGGGGTGTCACAAAAATATGAGCCATCAAGTCCAGCACAAGCAAGACAACTACATGCTAGAGGCTAAAATGGATCCTTTTACAATATTACAATGATATACAAAGCTGCCTTATTAAAGCTGGAGTCAGACGGCTTTATATATCACTGTAATGTTGAGACAGAGATTTAATATTCTTAAATCATGAGACCTCAATTTGGTAATTGATACAAAACAAGGTACCTTTTCTCAGACAAATAAAATATCATTTTAACCTCTTTATGTGATACAGCAGGGCAAAAAATCGCGTCCTTAAATTTGAATCTTGATCTATTATTTATAACAGTGTGATTCAAGGCATTCAGTTTCTCTGACATGCAGGTTCCTAGTTTTGGAAGACACACACACACACACACACACACACCACAGATATATTTCATCAGGTTGTGGTGAGGACTGAAACAACTAAGAGTTGAATCCATCTCATAGCAACCCAATGTGTCACTGAGGAGAATGACTAATGTAGCTTTCTAGCTAGTGGTCTTGACAGAAGTAGGCCACCAGATCTTTCTGCTGGGGCATTACTGTCTAGGTTCAAATTATCAAGCCATAATAGAGTCCTGTAAATGGCAGCTATGAACTTTGGCTACATGTACATTCTTGATTTAAAACCTTTTTTAGGGGGCAGAAACACAATCTCTTCATAACCTTGATCGGCAGATTTACACGTACAAAGGGATGGTGACCAATTCTTTGTGGAACCACTCACAAATGGTCTTGTATGATAACCATTTTTGTTTCTCAAAGGGAGCTGACCCAAACCCAGGTCCAAGGAATGCCAGCACAGATTTTTCCTCATTCACTTGTAAAATTTTCAAGGGCTTTGAATAAAGGAGAGCTCATTTTGGTTACATTTGTATATCACTAAAAAATAAATCAGACAAGAGATCTGGATTTGAATTTGAACTTTAAGTTACCAAATCAAAGAAGGATTTATTACACCAGAAATTCAAATGGAAAGCTATTTCTTGAGATTTCTTCCATCTGTCTATATACTTTTGGAACCATATTTCCATCTCTCTAACCCGAAGAATCCTATATGCTTCAGTTTACAGCATTTTTGGCATTCTTGAAGTACTAAAGTTGTATTTATTTTATTTATTAATTTCCTGGCCCTTCCTGCCTTTTGAGCTGTATCCCTGGGCAAACGTCCTGTTGATGGGTTGTTGTTTTAATGAGTGCACACCTTCCTGAAGTTTTGGTTCATCTTATAGCCTGTCTTTTTCTGAACAATGAGCCATGAAAGTGAGTTCAATCCCAGGCTTTGTGGAACTCAGGTCCAGAGTCTCCAGGGTTCCATCAGAATCTGTGCCTGGCCTTTTCAAGTGATTTTCAGTTTTGATCTACATTTTTCTCCCCTTCTATCCAGAACCTTCTAATGTGATCTCTTTTAGAGTAGTCAGCAGCAGCAGCTGAACATTATCTAGTTTGAATCAATTTGTGATCATGTTCCCTTTCAATGTTCTTTTGAGTTTGGGGAACAGAATCAAGTCTGAAGGAGGAATGATAAGATAGGTGGGGTAAGGAGTCACAGTGAAATTCCTGGGCATCCCTTGACACCTTCAGAGAAAGAGGACCTTGGCTTTTGCAATGGTCCATAGTGACACCGGGCCATTTCCTGTGTTAGGGAGAGGATTCATTGTGTGAATGATTTTGCATATGATTCTGAGGACAGTGAGCTTTATCTTAGCAGCTGGCAGGTGATTATTAACCCTAGATGCATGTGAGAGTCTCCTGATCCCTTCTCCTTACGTTTGGGCGTGCCCCCCTCCCTCCCCGAGGAACAGAATCCATAATCCCTCCAGTGCCATTTACTAGGAAAAGTCCCAGGTGATTCGAATGGGCAGTCAAGTTTGATCAGTAATTCTGTAGCCAATGAAGGAGCAGACATATTCATAAAGGCAAGGTTGACTGATCAAAATTGCTCTTCAGAAAAAAAACAAACCAAAGCCTGCTGGTGGATCTGTGATAGAACAAACGAGTAGAGGAGGACGAGCATGTCCAGGTGCGAGGACGCGAGGCGGTGGAGGACCATCCGATGTCCAGGGCCAAATCTGGGGCTGCATTTGATGACTAGCTTGTGATGAAATACCACGATTCAAGGATAAAGCCCAAGTTTCTTGTTTGGGCGATTGAATAACACCAGTCCGTCCATGAGATCAGGAATAAAGCCACAGGATGGAAAGCAATGGGTCCTGCTGGGGCTTTCTACCCCGGCCTTTACCAGTGAGGGTGTATGTACCCTTATCTTTGAAAAGTGGGCTAGGCAAGAACAGCCTACAAGCCTCTCAGCAGCCAGGAACCCAACCTTCCCTTGCTAAAGGAAGGCAGTCCGTTCTCGCTGTGCTCAGCTTGAGGAATTAAAGAAAGAATGCCCTGTGTAGTCCAGTGTCCTACAGTATGGGTTGTCTGAATAATGGTTATTACTTCTGGTCTGTACCACACCCAGGGATAGATATCCTTAAGTGATAACAGGGCATCTCTAGCCAAGTGTGTTAAATGGAAGCTTTTCTCAATTATTTCTCATCCTACAGATTTAGCTCATACTTTTACCACCTCCTGCAACAAAATAATGTGTTTTGCTTTCTGATGGTTATAGCTAATTAATCTTAAATGGAGTTGTTAACTCCGCATGCCCTCGTTCTCGGCATTGTCTCTTCATAAATTATTAAATTAAACAAGAGTCTTACTTTCCTGTGCTGGAGGCATGCACATGTATAAACATACAAATATTAGTAAATATCTACAAGATCTGTATCCAGGTGTTTACTGTAGAAGTATGAACACTTGGAAGCAGGTAAATCAGATTTTTAAGAGATATTTTTTTCCCCACTGTGTAACCTGCTCAGTCCCTGAAACCCACAGGGTAAAGTGAGGCAATGGTTTGGGGTTAGTTTGCTTTGGCATATGGGACACTAGGAGAGGCCCATGGCATCAGAGCTGCCATAAATCCAAACCCATGCACTTTTTCATTAAAAAAATGTTTGAGAGATTTCTTTAAGGGTACTTTTCAGTAAAATTCTCTTGTGTGTCTTTTCCAAGTTGCTTATAGTAAATTGGTGTTATTGTTACTAAACAGTTTATTTTGAAAAATGATAGATTTGGTTAGTGTAGGATTTATTTTTAACCACGAAAGTGAGAGTAGTGCCCTACCTTCACCAACTTCAGGATGCCGTCATTAGTTCGTGGATCAGTTTGTATTTCAAACCAATTCCCTTCGTTTCCAGAAGTAAAGAAATATTCTGCAAGCCAATTATCTGTGAACTCTTCGTCCCAGTCCGTCACTTGTAGTCGAAGTAATTCCGAACTTAATGCATTTTCCTCAATATGTGTTGAATACTAAAGAGGAGAGAAACAGAATCCAGAAATGCATGTTAGAGTTTCACTCAAGGGATTCTTTTATTATAGATGGTATTCACCCTGGTAGTCATCATGTCTCGAAATACAGCTTGTCCAGAAGCTAAAGAATATCATCTGGGAATACTGTGTTCCTTTCAAAAAAGTATTTCTGTGATGAGACCAAGGGGTCAACAGTGACGATAAACAAGATGAGACTACAAGAAGGCAGGGAAACTAGAATAGTGGAAATGAGACAACCCGAATGGAAATATTGAAAAGGTTGATACATGGGGAAGAAATTGATGAATGGGAACCAAAACTCTCACCCAAAACAACACAACCATATATATAAAGATATATTTTGTTCTCTCTCTGGTTCCTGCCTTCTTGTTTTCACAGAAGTTTTTATTTTGTAAAGAAAGATACAGAGAACCTAAATAACACCCGGTGATCTAGGCAAAAACCGAATTGGGAAAATAAAGAAGTAAAGAATCAAATACTCTATTTTATTGCGGTGGTTAGTTCTGTCAAGTTGCTGCCGACCAGTGGTCAACCTTGGGGTGCAGACTTGATCTCTGTCCGGAGGGCTTTTCAAGACCGTGACCTTTTGGAAACAATTCACTCCCTCGGCCTTAATTCTGAGATGCAGCGCTAGCTGGGAGTGAATTGTTCACTTTGGGGGCAGTAGTTCCAATCTTAACCCTTTGCATCACTAAGGGATTCAAAACAATATAACTCACATCTATCAAGTCAGTTCTGACTCAGAGCGACCCCAGTGGGTTTATGAGGCTGTAAACCGTTACCAGGGTATAAAGCATCCCCTGTCTCCTGTGGAGGGGCTAGTGTATTAGAACTGCTGACCTTGTGGTTAGTTAGCAGCCCAAGGAATAACTCATATGCCACTAGCTCTCCTGCAAAACAATCGATGTATTTAAAACAAGTATTCTGTGAAGTGTCAGAGGTGTACCTGAGATTCTTTAAACACTGGGAAGTTATCATTGACATCTTTCACTTTGATCCTGCATTCACACTGAGCGGATAATCCTTCTCCATCTCGATCGGCACCACTCACCAACAAATAGTATCCGCTCGTTTGCTAAGTGAGGGGGGCAAGGGAGAAAGAAAAAGAATTAGTTTCTAGTCCCAAGAATACAAGTGGTAGTTGCATGCTTTCTCCTAGCAATGAGGTGAAGCTATTCAGTCTCATGGTTTGTTGTCTGGAAGGGTTATGTGCACAATTTGTTGCCCAAAAGCAGAAGCACAGAGGAGGGAGGAGTCTTGTGGGACTCTGGGGTGATTAGGTAGAAATATAAGATGGGCCTTAACAAGTTTCCTTTTTTGGTAAGCTTTCTTATGAGAAGACAATATAGTCAGAGAAAAAATAAATGAGGAATGTGATCTGATGGGCATTCACATATAAAGCATTCCTATTAATCTCTTCTGAAAATCTTTCCTACAAAAGTCATGTAGAGTCTGAATTGGTGGTGGTGGTTGCAGTAGGAGGGTAATGAGGATGAGGGAGGAAAAGGATACAATAATCTCCCGTAAGTCAGAGTAAAAGCAAAAGGAGAAGTCAAAGAGGAAAAGTGTCATATCGGAGTAGACAGAGATTGATTCCAGATAGAAATTTCTCCCTCCATCTCAGAAAATTTCTATTTCTTTATCAGATGAGCAATTCGTCGAAGTTATATCCTTGTGTGCTAATGTTGTATCCGTGTATGCTAATGCTGTCTTTCCTGCCCCATTTTAACGTCTGCCAGCACCATCAATCACCCTGCTGGACCTTTTGTTGTGTAATGTACAATGGACGGTGCACATAGACCCACCGGCTCACTAGAATCATACTTAAGTGCAAACCGATTCCCTTGATTGAACTAGTCGCTTTCTGGGAACCTCTTTGTCCATTCTCCTTTCATGCTCTGGCAAATTGGATCATTTTACTTTGTTCTTTTTACATTCCGTTAAAAAGTCCAATCGAAACACATAGTGACACTGTTGGGCAGACAGAACTGCCCTTTTGGGTTTCTGAGACCCGAAGTCTTTACTAGGGTAGACGGCCTCCTCTTTCTCTGGTGGAGCAGCTGGTGGGTGCCAGCTGCTGACCGGGTGGTGAGTAGCTCAATGCATAACCCACTGTTATCAGAACTCCTCTTGTTACCGGCAGACTATTATTGGATGCTCCCCAGGGCCTGACTTTACCTCTCGATCAAGAGAGTTGGTCAAGGTACGGACTTCCCCAGTGTTTCTGCTGATGAGGAACATGGGTTGGCCTGCAGGTTCCTGAGAGATGATTTTGAAGGCAATTTTAGAGTTCAAATGGTTTGGTTCATCTGCATCTGTGGCATTTAATATCATCACCAGTGAGTCTAGGAATACAGAAGTTCATTTGAGAATATGTCAAGATGGAAACTAGGTTCACATTAAACATTCAACACAATTTCAAATTGATAGTTGTTTTCCAAGACTTAAAGATACCTATATAATGAAAAACAATACAAAATAAAAAATCCCAAACTACGTCAAACCAATGTCTCCTCCTCCACAAATACAACACTTCATACATCTTGCTTGCCATATCCTTTACTGTCACTTCTCAACTATGTAGAACTTTGCTGCTTTCTTTAAAAATCTTCCAGTTATAGCTAAGGTTTGATTGTGTTGAGTTTGAAACTAGCTCCTTCTGTTATCATTATTCTCTTCTGTCAAATTATCCAAGGTACTATGAGGATGGACCTGTCCCTTATAATGTAAACAGCTCAGTTTATACCTGGAGGGCTACTTACACTTGCTCCTGTGAACTGCACACACAAAATAAAATGCTATGGACCAGATAGGAGCACCACGATGTGCAATAGAGTGGCATAGCTGCCTAGCTCAACTGTAGATTTTAGAAAGTAAATTCCCAGATTGATTGAAAGATTTCCCCCCTCTTTAAAACCATTGATGAAATTAATTTATAAAAAATGATGTATTAGATGGCTACCCGGATTTAAAAATAACTTGGAAATGATACCATAGAAAACTTACTTGAAGCACTATTTTCTTCAATTTCGCCCATGAAAACGCTTTGTGAAAAGACAGGAGCATTATCATTGACATCTAAAATTTTGACTGTTAATATAAGGGGTTTCTCGATGTCTCGACCCAAGTAGTCGAGGGCTCGACAGGTGATCTAGAAGGTGAAGGAAGATGCTATCAGTGTGGTGGCAACAGCTGTACAATCACGTTTGATCTAATTGGACTATGGGTTGTTATAAGATCTGTAGAGCTCTCACTAAAATGGTGGGAATATGCAAAAAATTTAAAGACCGCTCTTATTAACCTATACTTCTACTTGACCTCACTTTCAAACCCCCCAAACCAAACTCACTGCCATCGAGTCCATGCTGACTCATCGTGAGCACCCTGTGGGCTTCTGAGCCTGGTACTATTGATGGGAAGAGAAAGCCCGTCTTTCTCCTGCCGAGCTGCTGGGGGAGTCAAACTGCCAACCATGACCATGGTGATCACAGCCCAATTCACAGCCACCATGCCAGGGATCTTTAGTTTGAAAGCTTGCAAATTAGTGGCTCTCCTGACATAGATATTGTCAGAACCTGTGATCAAAGAATAAAAATGGTTCCCCAAAGCAGACAAGTGGGAAAGAATGCTTGTTTTGGATAGAACAACCAGGCATGTTGTCTTCCCCCCAATGCCGATGCTGCCTCATATCAGCATGAAGCTCCTGGTAAACTGCATGTTGGCCTCACTGCTCACTCAGACCCTGCCCAGCGGGCTTCTTAGGTGCCCAGCAGCAGTGGAGGCTCTTGGCAGAGGGCCTCTTATTGTTATTTGACGTTAGATTGACTCATTGGCTCATGGGGACACAGGGGGGCACTTGAATATTGATGTCTCTTCGATATTAACTGGGAGAGGAGTGTCACCTTCGAAAGCCACAGAGTCCCAAAAGAAGATAGTCCAGCATTGAAGACAGAAACTTACCAGGAAGCTTGGCGTTTCCTCTCGATCAACTATGGCAGTTATGTTAATTTTTCCAGTGTATTTGTCAACAACAAAAATTCCCAACGGGGGCTGATCAATTCCTACCCCAGAAATTTGATAGGTAACTTTCTGGGTTTTCTGGAAATCGGAAGTAATCTGCAGCAAAATCAAGCAAACAAAACAAACAACCCCACTGTGATGGATGTCATGTAAGCTATCTCCTTCCCCTCCTTTTCCTCCAGGCCCCGAGTCTTACGTCATCTGTTCCTTTTCACTGACTTGTCTGACACTGTTTTGCTTCAGAGTACTAGGAATTTGAAATAAAGTCAAAACATTGCTTTTACTGCCCAGCATGAGCCAGTGTGTATGTAGAGTCTAGAGGATTTGCTCAGACTGTGGCCACGGCAGTGACATTGCAGGGCTATGAGAAAGGCAATCACACCAACCGTTGGATGCTGAGTGCTTCTTTGCTTAGTGGGCACCATGGTTTTCAACATACGCTGTTTATTTAGTTAAAGTAGAGGGAAATAGGGAAAGAAGAAAAGAGGGAGAGGAATTGAAAAGGAGATATTCAAGATGTACATCGAAATGAACTGTCTTTTGTCATAATTATAGGTTTTTACACATTATTATGCAAAAGCACCAAGAGTAGGATCATGAAGCCAAAGTATTCCATCACACAGTTTCAATACTGATCAAGTCCTAGGCGATCCTATTGTTTTCTTTCTCTCCAACTAATTCTCATTATTTTAAATAGATTCCTGGAATATGGATCCAAATAAGGCTTATATGTTGAAATCAGTTGCTACATCTCTTGGTTCTACTTCGTAACTCTCCATCATTTCCTATCCTTTATATTAGTATTATACTTTTGTGTGCGTGTGTGTGTTAAAAGTACCAAGTCATTTGTTCTGAAGAGTCCCCGCCGGTACTTTACGAATTAGAATGGTGATGTTTTGTCAATTACATCTAATATACTTATTCTAAAATCTCACACAGGTCCTGCTAATAGGACTTACTTCAGCAATTGGGTTTCTTTTTGAATTGTCTTCTCTTTCTCTGCAGGGTCTGGCAAATTTCACCCATTCACGTTTATATCTTCTTTTGGCTGGTTGTACTGTGCTCTCGTCTTCTTCATAGTCTCCTCTGGTCTTGTAGAGGAAATAATTCATTTGATTATGCACATTGCTGGCATCTGTGCTTGGACACTGACTATAGACACATATGCGGAGGAGCCCTCTGTGTTTTAAGACTAGATACAAATTGACTAGGTGTAATTTGCTCTAGGCAACATCTTCTGAAGTGAGGAAACATAAAACACTTTTCAATATTTGCAAAGTTATAGGACTCAAAATACTATCATTGGATTCTATTTTCTTTGTACATGCCACAGTATAGAATTGTCCTGAGCAAATAGGATCACTTTAATGACAGCATATTGATTGGTTTAAGATAAGAAGCAAGAATGTTTAAGATAAAAATAATAACATCTCTATATTATTGGTTTTGAAATTATTCTTATTAAGTGGTTAGAATTTTTATTTTACACATGTTCACTCTTAACTTATCAAGAAATCTTAAACATTATGTAAATATGTATTTTTTCTAAGCACAACTTTATATTTTTACTGAAGCTACTTTAAATTATAAAGATCGTGTTCATCTTTTACCTGTATTCGCAACTCTCCATGAACCAGCACGACCACCTGCAGATATTTAAATGAAGTCAAATTAAATGTAAATTCTTCAAATAAGTAATTACATAAAGCCTATAACCCCATTTATTACATTCAGTTCATAGTTCAAACATTCTTGCATACATTCTATTATTTCTATTGCAAATGCAGTAAGTTTGCAGAGTCAGTAATTAAAAGGCAATGCCCTTATTTGGAGACAAAATTTTTCCAATATAAATTTCAAATTTTTAATCAGATGACAACATTTTAGTGATATAAAGAAGAACCTATTGAACTCTGCCAGACTCAGCCTACCAGCCTCTTGCAGCGACCAGGTAGTTCTTATCTTGCAGTCCTAGCAACAGGTGGCCAGAGCTATGCAAGTCACTGCTTTAGAAAACAACACTGAGCAAGCAAACCTGCTGGCAGCTTCAGAACGTGCCAAAGGGAATTACTGAAAGTCATCACCACCCCCCTGCTTTGCATACAGGCCAGGAAGTATGCCTGGCAATGACCGCATCTAAAGGTGACCTTGTCACTCCTGTGCTGGCTCACTGCGATTATGGGGCGAGGTGTTTTCTTCAGCTGCACCACGTGGAGGGAATAGAAAGGGGCTAGTCTAGTTTGGGGAATAAAACATCAAGATGGATGAGGACGTGCTTTTGTGAGGACAACAGCTGTTTGTGGTGGTTCGTGTATCTGTTCATCTCTACATTATGACCTCAATTTAAATATCGAGCTTTTTAAAAATACTGCCATGAACAAGTTAAACGAGGGCACAATGAAGTCTTCCCTGTATTCAGAATGTGCCGGACCTACCCCTGTGTCCTCTGGCTGTCCCTCTGGCACTCAGTCCTGTTTTCCCTCCTTCAATCCTACTGTGACTCGTCCTTTAAGATTAATTTTAGGTGCCCTGATAGTGTAATGGGTTGCACGTGGTGGGCTACCAATCTTAAGGTAGCAATTCCAAACCACCAGCCACTTCAAGGGAGAAAGATGAGGTACTGTACTCCTGTAAGAGTTACACTCTCAGAAGTCCACAGGGGCAGCTCTACTTTGTCCTATCAGGTTGCTGTGAGTTGGAATCCACTCGATGGCAGTGAGTTTGGTTAAGAATAAAAGGTCCAACAGCCTCCGTGAAGTTACTTTGACTAAAAACTACCTTTCTGAGTTTGTACAGTACATATTCTGTAGTGTGCAATTTAGACCATAGAGGCTTATAATGATTTATTATTTCTGATTGTATTGTGTGCATTACTTTGCTACTCTCAGAGAATTGTGAACATCCTAGATCAATGTTTCTATATATTTAATTTCTTTTGGGGGGATTTTCTTTGGAACTTGATTTCTTTTTTTATTTTTTTTTTATTGGGAGCTCTTACATGTATCATAACATTCCATCAATCACATAAAACAGTATTGTACAATTGCTACCACAGTTGGTTTCAAAACATCTTCTTTCTTTTTTCCTTTTTTACATAGGTGACATATAATGTTTTAAAAATACCATTAAACAATGTATTATTTAAGGTTAACTATAATGAGGGGATTTTTTTAAGTGTAGAAAAAATGAATTAAAATATAATGGCATCTTCCCATTTTCCCCCACTATATTTAACTTCTTACAACCTTCATTCACAGTATCTATTCTTCAGCAGGTGTTAACAGCTATTGATTGATGCACTATGGAGTGGATACGAAGATTTTAGAATTCCATCTTAGTGGAAAAGATAATAGGAGGAAATATAATCCAGAAGAATAATAACAGTAGCTACTGTCTGTTGTGTGTTTTCTCTGTGACAAATACGGTTCCTAGCACATTATATTTAATATCTCACTCAACGCAGCCATCTGAAGGAGGGTTTATTATTATGATTCCTATTTTATGGAAGAAGAGAGACATGGAATGAGTACCTTGTCCCTGTTGTCAGCCCTAGGAAGAGTCTCTGGGTCCTGGTTTGAATTTGCCCAGAGCATCATGGAAGAAAGTCCTGGCAAAATGCTTCCGAAAGAGCACAGCCGGGGAAACCCCGTGGAGGCAGACCTCCTCTGAGACCCACGGTGTTCTCCGCAGTTGGGAATCTACCCAACAGCACTAGTTTGAGTGTAGTTTGCTAAGTCCTGGGCGACCTACGTTTTGCCTCTGGAGGGCATCCTGCAGCAGGATGACACGCACCTTGATTCAAGGCTGGCATGAATAAATAGAAGTAAATTAGTGGTGGAAAGAAAGCAGTGTGATGACGAAATGAGATTTACACCTAACCAACGATTGGGGTTGCTTCTGAGGAAAAGAAATTAAGTGGAATTATTACATTGTTTCTTTTAAAAAGTTATAGTCAATACAGTTCCAGCATGTGCCAAAGGGCTAACTCTGCCAGATTCCGGATGGCTGGATCCACCTGATCCAGCCTTTCAGCGGAAAGGCTTAGTTCAGAGGATACGTGTTTGATTGGCCATGAAAAAGAGCCCCTGAGCCGTGCCGGGAACCTGGACCTGTGTTGAGGGCGTTGCCGCTCTTCTTCGGGAAACAGCATCCAGGATGGCAGGCGAGCAATGTGCTGCACCTCGCTAAGACCAGCTCACCGGCACGGGAGGGAGGGGAAGAACAGACCACACACCCGTCCCCTTTACAGCAAAACGGGAGTCATCCAGAAAATATGAGTCATGTTTGTCCTAGCCGCAGAGAGTATGAGTTTTTTTCTAATAGACATTCGGTCATAGTTTCGATTTTCCTGGGAAGCAAAGGGCAGAATCCTAAACTGCCTTGAATGAACATGGTAGGCAGTTGGCTTGGGGCTTATTCAATTAAAACGGGGGAAAGAATAAGAGCTCTTACTACCAAGAGTGTTCCCGAGTTTTAAGGAACAGGTGAACATTTGATTTTGTGTATGTGCGTGCTTCCAGAACCTGCGCTCAAACCCAGTATCTTCCAGTCGATTTGAACACATAGTGATCCTATGGGACTGGGTAGAACTGCCCGTGTGCATTTCTGAGAATTTAAAGCTTTGGAAGAAGTTGACAGCCTCAACTTTCTCTCTCAGAGCTGCTGGGGGGTTTAAACTGCTGACCTTGAGGAGAAACACTTCTGAGTATGAAAATCCTTTTCAGATATTTAGAAAAATAATCATATATTTACATTTAGAACAGTATTTTCAAAATGTAATTATTTTAGGCACTTTTACTTTTAATACTGTAATAATGGCTACTTAATTACCTACTGTAGTTATTTATAATACTTAAGAACTATCTACATACTTTCTGACAAAATTATCCATTTTGATGCCCTAGATTGCAGATACTAACTATAGAGCAGCATTTCTTATCTTGGGAATACCTGTACTTTTCTTTCTTCCTCATGTTTCCTGGTTAGCTTTACAATTTTTGGTTATATCCTTTTTAAAAATAATTGATAGGTACAGCTGGGAATTAGAAATATTTCATGAAAACATTTCTGCTTAAATTAATTGTTGCAGATGAGATAAACTAATTTGATATTCATATTCACTACTTAGAAATCAAACATATATAGTAAACTAGGAGATATCATGAAGGATACATCACTCATCCTCTCCGCCACCACCCCCCCAATCCTACAAATGTAAATTATTCATAAGCAAGGGTAGAACATCCTCTGTCATATGAAATCATTTGATCAGATCATGGCATAAAATGGGTCCAATAGTATCATTAAGGTTCTTATTAAATATAGTAGGTAAGCAGTAATCATGATTTTGAGCTGATTTCAACAGAGCAGAACTGTCCAGTAGGTTTCCTAAGGCTGTAATCTTCCTGGAAGCACACGGCTACATCTTTCTTCCATGGAGGGGCTGAGGGGCTCATGGGTTCAAACGGCTAGCTGTTGAGAGTCCCTCAATCCCGTCACATTGTGCACTTTCTATGTGACTCCAAGCCCTTCCCGTTAGTTAATCTTTCAGTGTTCCCATCTGTGAATTTGGGATGCAGTTTACCTTACAGGTGTGTGGAGATCAAATGCATCATTAGATTAGCAGACATAGATGAGTCTTAGCCCCAAGAAAGTGCTTAGATAAATGTTCATCACTTCCATCACCAAGCTTGAAAAATGATAAAGGCAATCAGTTGGATTTGAGGTGCCCGTTTTCTTATTATTCGCTATCAAAACAAATAGGAACGTTCTATTTGTTGAGCATCAGAAAGAGAAAAACAGCTCAACCCCACAAGCGTGTAGACTGCTCCCTGCCAACCCCCCAGGGGGTACTGTTCACGTTTTAGCTGTGCCCCTCCAGGTGTGCCATCTGCTGCGGGGGCAGCTGGGCAGCTACGCTGGAAGAAAAATTGGCATATTACACAGATTCAACTATTTATAGTACAATTAAGGAGAGGAAGCAATGGCCTATATCATTTCTTTGTGAGGATCTTCCCAAAGCAAATGCTCACCTTAGGCTACCAGATTGACCCTTTTACCTGGAAAGGAAGAGCCAAGGGCTAAGGTGCTTATGACAAACCTCTGGGGCCTGAGTGTTTTAGCCAGATGAAAACCGGTTTCAGGGATTAAGCAACTGGGAGTGCTAATTGGTAGGAACAATTACAACTTGCCTGAACTTTGGTGCAATTCAGACAAGGCTAGGCAGCGTCCCTCCGCAAGGTTCCTTTGATTTAAGGAGCAACTTTTGGGGGAGGTTCAGGAGGAAATTAATTTTCATATACATTAGAAACTGGATTATTTCTTCCATCAAGCAAAAAGATGCCTCCAACAGCTTCCTTCCATTAAAACAACTGGGCCAGTTTGACCTAGCATTCTTTTTCTAAAAATTTAACTTTTGAGTCATGTACAGGACAAGGTTGTGGAAGGCGGTTCTGCCATATTTCAAACATCCCCATGGTGGTCTCCAATTTCTCACGACCACCCTCAACTTCTTCTGAAAAAGGACACTGCCATCCCTGGGCTCCACCCTTCGGTAGCTGACTCTGGGAATGAGTGCATTCTGAAGTCAAGTAGTAACACACAATTCAATACTTTATTTTCCAGATCATTTTAGGAATGTTATATGATCAAAGTAATTCATATTGTGCTGACTATAACCCACTACACAATGATTTTGAAGGCAAACTTCTCCCCCAAAAGATTTAACCTATGGAGAGGAAACATTTTTCAAGCACCAATTCTTTCTCCCAAAATGTTAATTTTGTATCATGTATGGGATTAAACAAGCAGAGGAGACTGATAAATATTACATTTTTGTCTTCTCTATAACAAGTAGGTATTTTCCAAGCCTGTACAGCCAAAATAATCAACCAGAAGACAACAATTGAAATTTTGAGTAAAGCCCCACATACCTACCATTCCATTCATTTGACTTTTAGCTTTTTCATTTTACTATCAAATAAAAAATAACTTTTTTCAAAAAACTGTTTTTGATATACAGTTTAGTCCAAAGGGGGAGATGGAGTTTATTTTCTTCACTTATGAAAATTGGTATTGGTGGTATTATAAAATGGTAAGGCAAAATATTAGGTTATCAAGAATTATGATTGTTATTAAAATATTACAAATACAAAGAGTCTAACAAAGCATTTTATACTTTTCAAAACACTTCCTTTGCACCCGGTCACATTTTTCTCATGGTGGCCATTTTAATCAGACCAGGAGGGGCTTGTTGGTTCTCACTCCACAGTGGAGGAAACAAGGCCTGGGGTGAGTCAGCAGCACAGCCACAGAAGGAAGCCCTTGACTTTGTTATTCTGTCAGTCCTTCCAACTTTGAAGTTCCCCACCCTTCAACAACAAAAGATGTGCATTCTCACTCAATAGTGTTTTTAACACCCCCAACCCCCCCCCCCCAGCTGACACCAAAGCCTTTTAAAGCTGGGTGGTTCCCGCTTTGTAAAAGATTCCATTAACCTCCACAGAATGTACTTTTCACTCTGTCATCTGCCTTTCTAAACTCATGCCCAGATTCTCCAACCTGAGCTATCTTTCCTGCCAGACCGGTATGCTCAGTGCTTCTAGGCACATACCATAGCCTTTCACTCCTGTCCCCTGACAATTGAAGTCACCTTTTGGCACTTGCTCTTACCAAAAGACAGCTCCCCTTTCCCCTGGTGCACAAGCCTCTCTGCCTACTTTCCTCCTGTCTGACAAGGCTGTGTCTACTTAAAGCATCAATAGCAGACCAACATGGTCCAGTAGATAGATCACGAGAGTTACAGATGAGAGCCATGCGTGTTGACTGCAGAGACTCTAGCGTGCACATTAGGTGGGAGTCCTGGTGGTGCAATGGTTAAGTGCTCGGCTGCTAATAGGAAGGTTGGTGCTTTGAACCCTCCCAGCTGCTTGGTGGGAGAAGGGCCCTGCCATCTGCTTCCATAAAGATGACAGATGAAAGCCTTGTGGGGAGGTTCTATCCTGTCACATGGGGTTGCTATGTGAAAACTAACAGCAGCATCCACGCTAAGAAAGGTCAGGGGAAAAATAAAATAAAATTTGACTGTATATTTAATCCAATGTCTATTTCATTTTATGTACTATCCTTTCAACATGCATCTAATATGATATTGGACTTTTTAATATTCAAGCTTCCAAAATCTGATTTTATGTTTTCCAAGCAACCAAATAATTGTCACTTCGCTGATTCTGACTCACGAAGTTCTACACCCCCCACATGTGTGAGTATGACTGAATTTCATAGGGCTTAACAGGACTGATTTTGGGGGAAAGTTTATGTTTACCAAAAACCAACAACCAAACCTCCAAAACAATGCTCCCTAAAACAGACAAACAAACCCGCGGCCATCAGGTTGATTCTGGCTCAGGCAGTCTGTAAGTGCTCCCACACACTGATGGTGGGGTTTGAACTGCTGACCTTGCAGCTGGCAGCCCAACCCCCAATTCTACCAGGGCTCCTTAAGCAACATCCCTCCCTTCTGCTCAACCACATTGTAAGCACTCGGAGATCATCTGTGGTTTGTGGCTGCCCTATTGGGGGAAACAGATCCGAAACTACCCAGTTTAGTAATTCTGTATGAAATTAGGTTATTTGTGTGTGTGAGAGAAATTCTCCCGAGAGGAGGAACAGTGTGTTCTCTTTCATAGTTTTCTCCATAAGGAGCCACTGTATCGGTAGGGGTGTTATAGTTTAGTGAGGTCTCATCCAATGATTCACTTATTCATTCTTCAAACAATTGAGTGCCTCTATAAAACATCTTATTCCCCTAGATATTGGAAGTATGCAGAGGGATAGACCAAACCTCAGTATAAGAAGCACGTCATCACCCTCCAACTCGAGAGGCAGTTGAGAGAGCTCTGTAAGTTCTAGGTTCTTTACCAATTATGTTCCACGGACCCTCAACTTCTTTAGCTTGGTCACTGATCTGCAGTTTACCCCAGAAAAGTTTCTTTGGGGAGGTGGGAAGGCAGAGAACTGCCTCATATCTCTCTATATCATTCTTGGGTAAAATGACGTTGTTGGATAACAAAATATCTTATTAGAGCAGGCATAGTTTTCTAAGGCATATATCATGACATTATCATACTAGAAACGGAGTCCAGGGTATGCTGCTACTTATTTTTTGTCTTGTTCACTTGCTTTAAGAGAGAAAGTTGTGAGGCTCACGCGTTCACAGGGCAGCCTATCTATCTTACATTTACAGGGTGGAAAGTCTTTCTTGATATTTATTCTCCGACATTTCTTCCTTTCTTTTTAAATTAACCATTGTATTGGGCTCTTACAGCTCTTGTCACAATCCATCCATCCGATGTGTCAAGCACAATTGTCCATACCTTGCCATCATCCTTTTCAAGCACAATTGTCCATATGTTGCCATCATCCTTTTCAAGCACATTGTCTATATGTTGCCATCATCCTTTCCAAAACATTTTCTTTTGATTTGAGCCCATGGTATCACCTCCTTATTTTTCCCCTCCCTCCACCACCATCTCTCCCTCATAAACCCTTGATAATTTATAAATTCTTATTGTTTTCCTTCATGTCTTACATTGACCACTGTCTCCCTTCATCCAGTGTCCTGTTGTTTGTGCTCCTGGGGGGGAAGGGGTTATCCCGTCCATCATTGTGATCGGTTCCCCCTTTCTCCCCCAACTCTCCTGTCGCTCTACTCTCACTATTGATCCTGTCTCTTTCTTGTGATCCTTCTGGAAGGGGATGTCCAATTTTCTACAGATGGGCATTGGGTCTCCGCTTGCCCTCCCCCTTGTTCGCATCCTCTGTCATTTCTTGAAGCCCAGTGAGGAAATTCATTGCTCTCAACTCACAGCAGCCTCATGGGCTAGGGTAAAATTGCTTTATAGATTTTCCCAGGGTGGCATCATTCGGGAAAAAGATTGCCACATCTTTCTCCTGTGCAAGTGGGTGTTGGGTTCAAAGAGCCCACGTTTGGATTGTCAGTCCGGCCCGTGAACATTGCACCATCATCGCTCCTTTTTAGGTATGGAAATGATAGACACTGATACCAAGACAAAGGAGGTTAATTGATGCCTAGGTAAATTGATAGCTTCACATAGTGGATATTAGTGTTAGAAAAAAATTGACATTATTTATGTCATATTTCACTATTTTGAAATCTAGATGTAACAGACAGTATTGTAATTCCCCTCCACTCCCCACCCAAGCCACCACCACAGCAACAACACCTTTCAGGAACAGACTCACTGGTCTGTAACATCCAAGCTCGTGCTCTGCTCCCTGGAGCACTTCGCTTTTCAGTAACATCATCAAAACATCTCCATCAACAGAAATATGCTTACTCTTTTGAAAAAATGACTTATGAAATGTGTATCTTAAAAAAACATTTTCCAAGACTGGCAATATTTAACACATAATAAGTCAACATCAATACTCTTTTGCAGATAATGCTCCAATGGCTCTGAAGTCCAGCCTTTCTTTGGTTTTAATTCAACAATCTCTGACTGTTCAAACAAAGAGAACTTCTTAAGGATCAAGATCAGGCATGTAGAACTGTTAGCCGTATGCTTAGTAGCTAGAGAGCCGGGGGAAATAAAAGAGGTTCTTTTTTACGCCTTTTTGTGTGTGTAAGAAAGGTGGATAAAAGCATTTCTTTGAAGGCAATGAATATGGTGTTTCAGAAAATATAATCAGAATGTAGGATGGCTTACTTCCGAAACTGAAGAAACACTAGATGGTGGCATCCATATGAATCTCATTTCGTGTTATCCTTCAATGTGAAATATAATTTTAAAAACCGAGAAAATAACAACAAACACATTAACCAAAAGAGGAAATTGGTAACCCCGCTAAGTCATTGAAAACTATTCTCTTCCATGGTATCCTTTGGGAATTTTTGATCAGGATGCAGGAAATTCAGCAGTCTTTTAAAGGAGGGGAAACACAGAAAGTTTGAAAACACAGAAAGTGAGAGAGAAAAACAGGACTTACCATTAGAAGGGCTAGAGCCCCTGTCGTTCTGCTGGAGAGCCAGTTCATTGTCCCTGCTGCCCCAGGAGGACAGATCCCAGCACGCTGCTCTTCCCTGCCTTCAGTCCTGAGAATGTGATGTCCACAGAAGTCCTTCAGCAGTGCGTCTGCTCACCCCTGCCCAATCCACAGATGGTCTGTTATGTGGTTCCTCCACGCCCTAACCTAAAGGTAGCTCTCATCAGAAAAGCTTGCATCATTTCTGCTCCCAGGTAAAAACTTAGCCACACCTCGCTTCCCAATGTAAGAAAGCTTTTGTTGGAAGCTCAAAGAGGAGCTCACAGGCAAAAGACAGTGTTTAATAGGACAGTACCAGATGAATAACAAATTAATCATGATGGGAAGCTTGCCCTGATCACACTGGAAAGGAATCGGGTTGTCTTCTCCTGATTGCAGTTGAAAATGAACAGGACCTACTAAGTGCCGTCAAAATGGAGCTGATGGTAGAGCATTTCTTTTCAGCATGAGTTTGTGTCATCAGTGTAGTCAATGAGATGACTACAAATGCGAAGAAAACAGACATCCTATCAAGCCATCACTAATGTGGGTTTTGAAGGCAAATACTTAGGAATACAATTGGAATCAAAAAGTTGCTTGAATGTTTATATCTTAGAATCAGATCTCTGATAATGCTCAGATACTATCTTTCTTTGTTCACCTTTGCTTTGTCTTTTTAAAGAATAGGCTGACTAGTGAGGTAGGTGGGTTTTGGCCTCTACTTATGGCTCAAGCCATTTCCCCTAGAGCAGTCTGTTTTACGTCCTACGGGTGGCACCATGTGTCATAGATCGGTTCAAAACCAGCAGGCACTCCATGTGGAGAAAGACGAGACTTTCTACTCCTGTTAAGAGTGACAGTCTCAGAGACCCACACCGACAGTTCCACCCTGTCCTACAGTGTTTCTATGAGTAAGACTCTCCTCAATGGCAGTGTGCTTGGTTTCTGGAGTTTTCATCTGAATTGGGGGAAGTCCCTTTTAGTGTGCATTTAAAGCTAGAGTTAAAAGCATTTTTAAGAAGTTACAGAATGTTTAGAAAAAAGGTTTGGTAGACCAACAGTTTTAGGTCTGGAAGGATCTGCGCAGCAAACTTTGGCAGTTTTTCAGTTTCAGGGAACCATTGAATCACAAAATACCTTAAACAAAAAGGACGGTGTAGTTCAGGGTTTGAAAAGAAACAGAATTGTAGGTAAAATGCGTTTTTGCAAGAAAGATTTTAGGAATCCAGTTTTATCCAAAAACAGCCATGGTCACTTGTGAGGAAGGAGACCGTGATCCTATGGGGCCTGCAAAGCCCCCAAATGCACGCCTGCAACTCTGGCTCTTTACACAACATGGTTGTGGACCCAGACGTAGTTCAACATTTGCCCCCAATCCTGTTCGTTACCAGTGTGATGAGCATTGGCTCTCAACAAGAAATAGTGAATTTTAAGAATCTACTTCTACTTGGGTAGAAAATTTCTAGACATAATTTTTGATGTTCTTTGAAGAGGTCATGCGGAATTCTAGTTATGTATATTTTAAGCCTTGAAACAAAATTTAGAATCAGAACCTGTTTCTGAACTCTTTCCAACCCTGAGACTGAGACCTCGGGCAAAGCCGTTTCTGAATTAGGAAATAGGTGCTCTCTGATGATAGCGGTAAACGAGGACACGTGGATGGGAGCTGTGATGAGCATATCACAGTTGTTAGTAACCTGTTTAAAGTAAGATCCAGAGACCAAAATGTTGGTTGGTTTTCTGTTACGGGTTTAACTTGATTAACATGGAGCATTTTAGGTTGGTATGTATTGTTACTGATCAAGTCCGTTCTGGCTCATAAGGATCCTGTGTGTAACTCAGCAAAACATTGCCCACTAGTGTACCCAACTGTCATTGTGTTGAGCCCACTGTGGCCTTCACCGTGTCAACTGTCTTGTTGAGGGGCTTGCTCTCTTTAACTGACCTTCTACATTGCCAAACACGACAGCTGTCTCGGGAACTGGTCTCGCTGGCCTAAAGTAAAGGAGAGATGAAGTCACACCAACCTCAATTCTAAGGAGCATTCTGGCTGTATTTCCACCCCAAGATAGATTTGTGCATTCTTTTGACAGTCCGTGATATATTCAATATTTCTTTTTCAAACAGCATTATTCTTTGATCTTTCTTTTATAATGCTCAGTATTTGCATGCTTATGAAGTACTTGAAAATACCATGGCTAGAGTCAGGCGCACTTTAAACCTCAAAGCCTTTGACACTTAAAAGATTTTTTTTCCCTCCCAGCAGATTTGCCCAAAGCAATTAAGTCATGATTTCTTGACTGTTGCCCCCATGAGCATTGCTTGTGGATCCAAGTAAAATGAAAAGCCTGGGCAACTTTAATCTTTTCTCTGTTTATCATAATATTGCTTACTGGTCCAGTTGTAAGCATTTATGGTTTCTCTGTTGACATACAATCCATCCTGAGGACTACAGTGTTTGATATTCAACACTACGTGCTTTCAGCAAGCAAGGTTGTGTCATCGACATTTCACAGGCTGTTAATGAGTGGTCCTCCATTCCTGATGCCATGTTCAACACATCGAGAGGGGTGACCAATCCCATTCAACACTGCAGAGGCAGACAAGACTCATATTTTTTCCATGTGATCTTGACAATGCTTTAAACCTCTACTGAGTAAGGGAATCAAGCTTCCTGGTTTGTACCCTCATTTCCAAGGGGCAGGCAAACAATTTGGAGGTCACTGCCATTGGAGGCACATTACTAGAAAGTTTCTAGACTAAGAAGGGCTTCCACTTGTTCTTTTAATTTGTTTGCTTTTCTTAAAAAAAGGGGGGGGGAGTGTTTCCCAGTGGTTTCTGGTGAGCAACTATACTATTATTCTCTGAATGAAGACGTAGAAACGGAAGCCTAATTTGAGACTGGATTTTACCCAGGAAGCTGAAATAAAAAAAAAAAAAAACCATAGCAACAATGATCCTAAGCTTCATCACATGAGTATATTATGCTTCGTTTCATGCACCGTTTTGAAAATAAAGAGCTTAGAAGGTAGGCAAAACATACTACGGATTTAAAAGCTAGAGAAACCGTATCTCTTGCTGGAAATGAAACTGTATCTTACAATGGTTTAAGAAGTAAAGCAACAAGGAGAAAGATTCACTCAACTGGACAGTTTCCATGATGGGTCTAATGCTCATTGTCCTCAGTAGTTCTATTATCCTTCACATGAAGAATGTTTTCAAGACTTCATCGTCATTCACTTTTGTTTGTTGGACTGGAAACTATCATCTATGTCAGGCTTTCTCACGATCTGATACTTAATTGATCTTGGATGTCCACAGATTCCAGAATTCAGATATCAGTTCTATGAATCATGTGTTCACAAAACCATGCATATATCCTGCAGGGTGCACATGATTGCAAAAGCAGTGATCCGTCCGTTTTTTAAAATTCAAGGTCATGGGAATCATGCACCTCTTTCTTTAGGATCACCGCTTGAGGCATCAAGAAATGTCAGAGGCTGTAATTGTACAGCTTCCAAGAATAGCAATTAGTGAAACTTTAGTAATTAGTGAAAATGGTGAGCTCATTGAATGGTTTTCTTTCTATGGTCTCTAACATGACTGATCATGCTTCTGGGAGCCCTAGAATTATTTCATGGAAAAGATAGGTGTAACATATTGATTTGAGCAAAACTTTAGATGGGTAAATATAAGTGAATGTGCACATTTATAAATTTTATTGATGCCCTGGCCCAGTGCTAACCTCCTTTTGCGCCGATTTCGTCTGGGTATGTAATTGCTTAGTCATGGGGGACATTCTGGTAAGGCCGTAGGAGGAGTAGACACAATATACTGCCACGAGTGGTTTAGTGCATACATGTACAGGTTTATTCCAAACAAAACACGTTTAAACTTGTCTCTGCAATTAGTGGATGGCTCTTGAAAAATTCTCTTTCATGCATTTCTCTTTAGACACCACCACCACCATCATCATCATCCAATTAAAATAGTCATGTTGTTGGGCAGACATGGGATTTGGGCAAGTTAAATTCAAGGCAGAGGCAGGTCAGTTCAGAACATATGTTGATAGCGTTTGTGACTTCCAGGGGGGAATCTTGAGAGATTTTCTTCAAGGCCACTGGGTGACCAGGGAGACTTTATTAGGAGGCTATTTGAAGAGAACTGATGCCCTGGGGAGATGCAGGGGTAGGAAAAAGGCCAAAGAGTTGCCTTTCTTTCCCTTCCCAGCGCAGCAATGCGTGTGTCCATGCTTTGAGGTTAGTAAGGGTTGTTCTATGAGGATTTCATTGGGAAACCTGGTCCCATCCAGTCGACCCTAGCCATGCTCTAGGCCCATCAGATTAATTTTTTGTGTCCGCACTCAAAGGGTATTTAAAGGGAACACAAATTGAGTCCCTTGAGGATGCCCAAATGGCTATTTTGATGTGTTATGAATGAAAGATCCCAGAATTCTTTGGGAATAGAGTAGAGAGATAACAAGCCCACCCTTCCAGCTTGTCTGGACCTCGATGGAGACTATGTTGGGAAGCTGTCAATTCATGCAGTGATCTTTTTGTCCATGGGTTTGTAGTCATCTCTTCTGACTTACTCTCCTGCAGAAGAGCGCACGAGGAGCTTTTCAAATAAGCCTCAGGCTCACTTCAACCAAGTACAAGACGAAGAGCTTTTCAAATAAGCCTCAGGCTCACTTCAACCAAGTTCAAGTTCTTCTTTGCCTTGTTTCTTGTGGTTTGTTGGAGATAAGGTCAACCAAGCAGCCTGTGTCTTCCTTCTCCATGCTAGTTTTCTAACCTTTCTCACAGAGCTCAGGCAGTAGGCTTGTCCCTAAGCTCTTGGCCCTTTCTTGCCATTCACAACCCATTCATTCATCCCATAGCCGCCTTGAGCATGGTCGGTAGGGGCAGTGGTTGCGAGTGCTTGGAACAGAATCAGAATGACCCATCATGGCTTCCAGGGAACTCCTTGACACATCCTCTTTTTTGTCTCAACCTGTATCACACACCCCACCTGCTTTTGTTCTTCAACAACCCCTGTCTCTTCTGTTTCAGATCTTGACTCATTTTCTCTCCTTCCTGGCTCATTCACCAAACAGTAGCTTTATGTGATCTTTCCCTAGAGGCCTTCCCGTCTTACTTTGCCCCAGCATTTGCACACTTTCACCTTTATCCCCATCATTTCCATTGATTTTCTTTATAGCACTTAAACTCAGGGGTGATTTGTCCCTTGTGGAATTGCTTATATTGCTTCTCTTAGGCCCGTTGACTGAGCTTTTCTGGATGGAAAAATATCTGTTTTATATTTAAGAACAATGAGGCTGTCTGGTCTCATGTAGATTTACAATCTCTGAAATACTATAGGAAGCCTTGGTGTTGTACTAGGTGCCCTGGTGGCATAGTGAGTTACGCATTGGGTTGCTATCCACCTGACTGGCAGTTCAAAACTACCAGCCACTCCTTGAGAGAAAGATGAGGCTCTCTACTTCTGTAAAGAGTTAACAGTCTAAGAAACCCACAGGGGCACATCTACTTTGCCTATAGGATGACTTTGACAGGGAGCTACCAGAGATTCTGGCCAGATTCAGAAGAGGATGCGGTACTAGGGATGCTGTTGCTGATGCCGGATGGATTTTGGCTTAAAGCAGAGGATGCTAGAAATATGTTTACTTGTATTTCATGGACTGTGCCAAGGTATTTGACTGTGTGGATCATAACAAACTATGGCTAACCTTATGAAGAATGGAAATTCCAGAACACTTCATTGTGCTGATGCAGATCCTGTATATGAATTGTAATAATTAAATAAACCTGCTGTGTAAGACCTCTTTAGCGAATTGAAGTGTAAGGATATTATCTTCAGGGCTGAGGTGCACCTGCTCCGAGCCATGTGATTTTCAATTGCCTCATATGCATGAGAAAGTTGAATATTGAATAAAGAAGACCAATGAAGAATGGTTGCCCTTGATTTGTGGTGCTGGAGAAGGACATTGAAAGTACCCTGCACTGCTTAAAGGACAAATTGATCTCTCTTGCAAGAAGTATGGACAGAGGGCTCCTTAGAGGCAAGGATGGCGAGGCTTTGCTTTTCCTTTGTTTTTGAGAGCAATCAATCCCTGGAGAAGGATGGCATGTGCGGTTGAGTTTGAGGCTGGTGTAGGACAGGGCAGTGTTTTGTTCCGTGGTGCATGGCATCACTCTGGGTGGGAGCCCACTTGGTAACACCCAACAACAAACAACAACAGGATGGCTGCGAGGCCGACTTGACTTGAGGGCTGAGAGTTTTGGATTGGTTTGGTTCCGAAACCCTAGAACAGGTCACTATAAATTGGAATTGACTCAGCAGTGGCGCCTTTGGTTTGGGGTTTGGTTACAGAGTGACATGAAGAATGTATCTGAAAAACTTGTGTAAGTATATTGGCTGGGCTACAAAACACAAGTATTTTAATGATTTCAAATAATTCCTAAGTGGTCTTCCATAAAGGATATATGTCCAGTGATCATGTATGAGAGAGTACTTGACTCTAAAGCATGAGGTTTGCTATAGATCTTTCTTGTTTCCTTTTTATTACAAGAAAAATGGACTCCTGTTTAAAAACAAGGAAGAAAAGAACACGAGCCCAAGGAAGCTAGTTAAGAGCCAGTGGCATCGTGGTTACAACTTGGGCTGCTAATTGCAAGATCAGAAGTTTGCAAGTACCAGCTACTCTTTGGGAGAAAGACGGAGCTTGGAAATTTATCATGAATTACAGTCTCAGATACACACAAAGGCAGTTCTACCTTGTCCTACAAGGTTGCCCTGAGTCTGTCTGATTCGATGGCCGGGAGTGGGAGTAAGAAGACCTCTAGTGGCACAGTGGTTAAAGCTCTTAGCTCCTCACCAACAATGAAGTGGTTTGAATCCATGGCTAAGTCATGGTTTTTAAAATTTAAATGCTAAATAATAATAATTTGTAAATTATCAAGGGCTCATGAGGGAGGGGGAGCAGGGAGGGAAAGGAAAAAAATGAGGAGCTGATACCAAGGGCTCAAGCAGAAAGCATGTGTTTTGAGAATGATGATGAAACAAATGTACAAATGTGCTTGACACAATGGATGTATGTGTGGATTGTGATAGAGTTGTACGAGCCCCCAATAAAATGACTTTAAAAATGTAAATGCTAAGAGAACTCAGAAGTTATAATAAATTAAAATGAGGGTTTTCTCTGTTTTACCATGTTATGGGTAGTATTTTTTTTTTAGGTGGGGGGCTGCTTTTTTGTAAATGAAATCCAGGATAGGTCAATCTAGAGACAGTCCCTGGATGAATGGTTTTTGGAGTATGTCAGGGAAAGTGTGGGGTAATGGGAAGCTAATAACGATGAGTACAAGAAAGAAAATATTCTAAAATGGTTGTAGTGATGACTTTTACAACTCTCCTTAATATTGTTGAACTATTGAATGGCATGGTAAGTGAATCATGGTCAATAAAACTTAAAAAAAAATGAAGTCAAGAATCAAAGTATATCAGTTTCAGAAACCGTGCAGGACTAAGCAAGTCTCATGCGTCTTGTGTGTCTTGGTTAGATCTCAAAACGCATTGGTGTCGAGTTGCATTTGATGCTTCGTGATCCTGTAGAGCAGAGCAGACTGCCCCTATTGGTTTCCAAAATTGTAACTCTTTATGGCAGTAAAAAGCCTCGTCTTTCCTCAAGGAGTGACTGGTGCTTTTGAACTACTGGCCTTGAAGTTAGCAGCCCAGTGCAGAAGCACTGTACCACCAGGGCACCGTGTTAGATCAATGATTCTGGCATTCCTCCTTGATCTCATATCACCGTGGGCTTTCCACCAGCTCAGAAACAGGATGATAAGAAAACTTCTGAAAACCCAATGTAAAAGTCAATATCGATGTGCTCTACTCTCTGCAGTTCAGACTTTTTTTCTTTATCCGCCTCTAATCATTCTTTGGATGAGAAAGGACACACTTCCCAAGTATTAACTATCCTGGGAGGCATCATTTCTGTTTTTGTAGTCATCAAATGATACTAGTATTATTGTTGGTTTCCTGAGAAGGAACATATTTCATTTGAGAATTGTTTTAGCTTAAATATCCACCCACGGCTCCACCCATGGGAAGAAATAACACATGGAACGCTTCACTGGCGTCTCAGACCACATGCTTCGAGGCACGGCTGCCCTGGGAACGGGTGCACCCATGTGCTGGCCTCTACCACCAACTCTAATTAGTAGCATGTGCGTCTGAAAGCAGCATAGAACATTAAGGAAAAAGTCCATTTCCAAGGATTTCAGGAAAGTCTGAGGCTAGAACAACTCGTCCTGGTGTGGCGAGGGACAGAGGGGATTCTGATGTGAGCAGCCTGTCATTTTTCAGTCTTACTAGTCATCGGTTTCTCTGCCAAAGACTCATGAGTTACTGCTGCCATTTTCTGTAATGAGACATCATACACCGATACCTTTCTGATTAGTAAGAGACCAGTGAGTTTGGCAAACCTGTAAAACTTGCACAAGTTAATATGCTCTGCTTGTTTAGTATTAGTGTCCTAACTGGGAGTTATAACCCTCCTGAGGAGATTTGAGAGAAGAGTGTCCAGTGGACCTGTTGCTGCTGCTATTGAAGGGAAAGAAGAGAACTTTCCTTTCATGGGCATCTGTTCTGAGATCATGTAATGCTTAGGAAAGCACTGAGCTCTCAGTCCAAGAACCTGAACATGTTTCTTCTGTAGTTTGCGGCATATTTAATTGGCTATGTACCCCTTTTCTGCTCAATACATTAAGAAGAGGCTAAAAATCTTTTCTCCTGTCTTAACATAAAAATGTTGTTTATCCTATAGAATTTTCTTCCTATGTTGTTTCACATTAGCTTTTAAAAGTATAATTGACTTTTCTCAAGGAACCTACCAGCAAATTTAGGCTGAACTCTGCATGTCTTCCTCATCATGCATGCAGTCTCTGTCATGTACGTTCACGTTCTTTATCCCGAGAATGGTGCTGTTTCTTAGGCTCTGTACTGGCAAGGTGCAGTAAAAGAGATTAAAGGTAGAGAAGGCTCCACCTCCATCCTCTCATCCGAGCAGGGCACATCCACGGGTAACTGGATGTTTCCTTTT
Organism: Tenrec ecaudatus; assembly: GCF_050624435.1. NCBI lineage: Eukaryota > Metazoa > Chordata > Mammalia > Afrosoricida > Tenrecidae > Tenrec > Tenrec ecaudatus. The sequence continues at coordinate 44,749,843 of NC_134544.1, forward strand.
GTTCTGTAAGGACTCAAGGCTCCTTTTATGGTTGCTTGTGCCTGCTGATCAACTTGTGCCACTTGGTGGCTTAGTGCGAATTCTTCAAATCTCCAGTGTGAAGCCAGGATTGGCAGCTTTTCAAAACACTTTTTCAAAAAACTTCCAAGTGATACCATTTATTTATATTTAAGATGGTTAGTCTTTGTTTGAAGAAATATGGAAAACAGTAAATTTGCTCTCCAGTTACCAGGGTTTTGCTAGATTGAAATTTCTCAATGTTCAATTGATTTACTGACATTTTTTTTCATTTGGGGGTAAATTTTTATCATTTAGAAGATTTTTACACTGTCCCAGGATGCATGGAACCATGGCCAATCTTTCACTAGTTGGCACATTTCATGCTGTAACCTGTTCTGTTATTTTTTCCATTTCCATAGCTACAAACCAATGTCTCCACCCCTTACCTTCCTGTATAGCTTAAACAAAGCAAAACAAAATCCTCACTGCTATTGAGTCAATGCTGACTCAAAGCAACCCTATCGAATTGGGTAGAACTGCCCCAGTTTCTGGGTTTCTAAGATTGTAACTCTTTCTGGGAGTAGAAAGCTTCATCTTTCTCCTGAGGAGTGGACTAGTGGTTTTGAACTGCCAACCCTGTGACTAGTAGCTCAGCATAGCTTATGTATGCATATTCCCTATCTCTCCTACCTTGAGATGCAGACAGGAAAGAAAGCACTATGACAAATGATGATGAAAATATTTTGTTTTACCTCTTGAACAGAGTGAAAGAAAACTGGACACTGCAAGGAACATTTGGTTTATAGCCAATTACTTTCATCACCATTGCAAACTGGGTTGTCAATTCCCCAAAATAAATGTCACCAGCTCATGAGCGTCATTAGCTTTCTCCAATGGCTGTTCACCATTCACAGGCAGTATAATCTTCATAACATAGTTAGAGACCTTCTTTACTCCCATGGACTACTGAAATACATTGTGCTGCAGGACCAAGTCACATGGCAAGTGATATAAAAAGCTATCTGGTACATTACAATTCTTTTTTTATTTTTTTGAAACTAGGCCCAATTTGGGGAGCGGGGGGAGGAGGAAAGTATCAGTGAAAAACAAATCATCATCTAAAGAAATGAATAGAAAACATCTTGATCATATTCTGGTAACCTAAACAAATTTATATTTCTGACTCCTTCAATCTTCAGGTTATATGACAGGAAACATTCTATTGAAAAGAAGCAAGAAGAAGACTGTGAAAGAGGGAGAATTTCTCTAGCAGAACAAGAGGGCATCAGATTGTCTCCAAGAATTCTGGCCATTTCCCATTCCTCTCCAAGTTCTTATCACCACCACCACCACCATGACATCACCCCACCACCCACTACCACCACCACCACCACCACCACCACCACCACCACCACAACCACAACCACCACTACCACCACCCCACTACCCCACTACCACCATCACCACTACCACACCATCACCACCACCACCCCACCACCACCACCACACCACCACACCACCACCCCACTACCACCACCCCACCACCACCACCACACCACCACCATCACCACTACCACACCATCACCACCACCACCACACCACCACACCACCACCCCACTACCACCACCCACCACCACCACCCCACCACCACCATCACCACTACCACACCATCACCACCACCCCACCACCACCACCATACCACCACACCACCACCCCACTACCACCACCACCACCTCCACCACCATCACCACTACCACACCATCACCACCCCCCCCCACCACCACCCCACCACCATCACCACTACCACACCATTACCACCACCTCCCCACCACCACCACACTACCACACCACCACCCCACTACCACCACCACCACCTCCACCACCATCACCCCCCCACCACCACTACCACCCCACCACAGACACACCCAGTGGCTCAGACTGATTTCAAAGAAAAGTCCAACAAATCCAGAGAGTACAAGACCCCTCGCCAATGTCTACTTTCACTCTCTTCCCTCCCCAAATGGAAGGAGAGAAGGAATGACCGCAAAGGAGTCAGTTGAAAGAATTATGGTTCTTGTGTACTAGAACAGGGTGACCTTTCGCAGAAGATAGGGTGGGTCCAATTAATGCATGTTTTGGCAAATTACTTGTCAAGCACCCTCAGCTGAGACAGAAAAGCAAGTTGCTTAGCAGGAAGAAGGTTGAGACATGAAATACAAGTTTAAAACCACTAAGTCCCCTGGCAGCACACCGCGGAGCAGTGAGGCATTAAAAGAAACAATGTTAAGCACTGTGTCAAATAGCAACTCTGGTTGATATAAGGGAACCTTTTATGATGAGTTTTGAAGTTTCAGCAATGGGCGATTCATAGGGGACACAGTGGAGGCTCAGTGGTACAAGTGTAACTGTCCATGCAGGACACTGAGCTGCTAACTGTAAGGTCAGCAGTTCAATGCTACCAGCTGCTGTGAGACAGACCGGCAGGGCTGTCAAGAGTTAGTCTTTGGAAATGCACAGGGGAGTTTTGACTTGTCCTGTAGGGTGGCTATGAGTCAGCATCAACTTGTGAATCAGTAAATCTTTACCTGCTCAGAAAGCTTTGATCAGTTGTTGGGTTTGAACTGCTGACCTTGTGGTTACCAGCCAACACCTAACCCACAAGGCCACCAGGGCTCTCTTAGGTTTGTGTAAGTCATTACAACCTGCTAACTTTATTTTGCATATATATAAAATTAGGGAATTTGAGTAAATTATTGTTTTCAAACCATGGTTCATATGACCTTAATGAAGCTTGAGGTCAATTCTATGTCTATTTAGATCAACACTTCCAATGGAATTGAATAGAATATGAAGGATTTTATGTATTTATTTTGTTGTTGTTGTTTCTGTGATATTATTTTCTTTATGTGAAACCCAGGATAGGTAAATCCATAGGGATACTAACTAGATTAATAATTTCTTGGGATTATGATAGGTTGACAGGAAATGGCAAGCTAATCACAATGGAAAAACATCCCTGAAGTCACAGTTCTAACATTGATTGTGGTGATGATTGTACAACTCTTTTTAATATATTTGAACCACTGAATTGTATGGTACATGCATTCTATAACTGGCAGTTAAACTGTTAATAAATAAATAAATGGGATCATACACCATAAAGAAAGACACCCCATGTCGAAAGAGTAAGCAGTGTCACATGAACTTCCATTCCAAATTCTGTTACTGGGATTGTGTAGTGTTTGGTAACATAAATTAGGTTGTTGAGTTGTAGTTAACAAAAGTTTGAAAGCTAAAGACTAGAGTTCTGTTGCTATTCATATGCAGATGACGCAACCTTGATTGCTGAAAGCAGGGAGCATTGGGGGGGCTTGCTGATAAAGATCAAGGTTTATCGAGGGCCTTTGGTATGTATTGCAGTTCAATGTAATGGAAAGCAAAATTCTCCCACCGGGATTGATCAGTGGACTGCATTATGATAGACAGAGAAAAGCTGGAAGTTGTCACTGATTTCATCATGCATGGAGCCACACTCAGTGCGCAGACAAGGAGTGGCCAAGAAACCCAAGCGACAGGAGATCCCTTTCCAGTGTGGAAGAGTAAGGATTGAAGATACTAAGGTGTGTCTGACCTAAGCCATGGTATGTTCAGTAGCTTACCATGCACATGAAAGGTGGACATTGAAGAGAAGAAAAATGAAGAATTGATGCATTTGAATCATGGTGCTGGTGCCGGGTACTGGAAATACAAGGGACTGCTGAAAGAACAAAGGGATCTGGCTTGGAAGACTACAGCCAGAGTGCTTCTTAGAAGTGAGGATGGTGAGACGTTATCTCACATACTTTAAATACCAAGAGAGAGCAGTCCCTGGAAAAGGACATCATGCTTATAAAGTAGAAGGGCCATGAAACAGAAGACTCTCGGTGAGGTTGATCCAATGCTATAACAAGGGGCTTTAATGAAATAGCAATTGTGAGGTGGTGCATGGCGTTTCCTTCTGGTGTACCTAAATAAGTTGGAATCAATGTGACAGCACCTTATAAAAACAACAAGAAGACTTAAGCTCTCAATGCTTGCGTTCTCTGAATAAATTGAGAGATCTCCCAAAACACCAAACCTACTGCCAGGGAGTCAACCCCAACTCAGAGGGACCCTATAGAAAGGAGACCGTCTTATCTTTCTCTCACAGAGCAGCTGATGGGTGTCAATCACCAATCTGTTGGTTCACAGCTCAACACTTACCACCGCGCCACCAGGGTTCCTGGGAGAGAGGAAGGTTTCGTTGTTGGGAATTGTTGGGGAAGCTAATGCAGGAGTGTACTTGTCCTCCTCCAAAGGCACGGGAGATCTACCCCGGTGCCCTTAGTATTGACAGCATAAGAAGAGAAGCCGTGGCATAATCCTGCATGCAGCATGAAAATGGGGAAGATAAATAAAGGAAGTCATCACATTCTTGGAGTACTATGGAAGATTTCATAAAAATGAGTGATCTTCATTTCTCACTCCCATGGATTTAATTCTGATCTATAGCAATCCCATAGGACAGGGTAGATCTGCCCCTATGGGTTTCCAAGACTGTAATTCTTTGTGGGAGTAGAAAGCCCTATCCTTCTCCCATGGAGTGCCGGGTAGTTTCAAACTGATGACCTTGGGGTTAGTAACCAACTATGCCACCATATATCCTGAGGAGGGGCCGTTTAAGCACATGGAGATAGGGTAATGGGTTGTAGGGGTATCATATTACCTCATTCATTTGAGTTAAACCTTGCAGATATATACTTGCCTTTTTTTTTTTTGCTTGAATCATCCATTTTTGGAGTATGAAATAGGTACCCATAATTGCAGGTCAGTGGCAACCTGTTAGTCTGGCCTGAAAACTATGGGAATGAGGAGCCATGTGAGGACAGATGAGACCCTTGCCTCTCTAGGCTTAAAAGTCATCATCTTCCAAAATAAATAAGTAAATGGAATATGAAGAAGTTGCTTGGGCTCTATTTCTAGGTATAGAATTGTCCATTCTTCACCTTCTCCTATTTAAAGAGGAATACCCAATTATTTCTCCAAACGATAATGACCTGAGGCACTCGACATTTTCATCACGAACGATCATCTCTGTGATGAAACCCCACGCTGTATAAGATCATCACCCCAAGTCATTTTATGATCAATTGAGGAGGTTATGGATTAGCTCTCTTCTTTCCTAGAGAGAAATCAACCATTGCTTCCTGACAGTTAACTTTTCCTCTGAGAGAACCTCACAACTCCTTGCGTTCAGCTTTCTCTGTGAGCCCGCCTGTCCTGATGAGAGATGGAGGGGGAAAAAAAACCCAAAACTCTAACAACCAGATGTAATATCATCGAGTCAATGCCAATTCATAGGGGCCCTATAGGCTGGGTAGAATTCTCCTGTGAGTTTCTGAGAGTATAACTCTTAACAGGCTAGAATGTTTCTTCTTTGTCCCATAGAGCAGCTGGTGGTTTCGACCTGCTGCCCTTGCAGATTAGAACCTGTGAGATTAATGAATCCAGATCTCTTACAAATCAGAGGGCATGATCTGCAAAGGGAGTATTTATTGGTAAGAGGTAACAGGATAGCAAAAGTTGGAGGGCCAGGGGACCCTGAAGCACAGTCACTCCAGGGTCCAGAACTTTATTTGAGAAAGGTTTATATACACGCCCTGTCACATAGCTGCATCTCGTGACAAGCTTCTACTCAAAGGGACAATTGACAGTTATTTGAGGGCATACAAAGAAACATGAATATATTAGCCAAGCTGTTCACAGACAGGAGGGGAGGATAAAGTCAGGAATGGGGAGTAACTGATATTTTGCAGACGGCTGTGCTTCATCAATTTTGCCCGGGAACAGGAGGCTCATTGTCCATCCTATCTCAGGCAGAGTCAGACCAGATGCTGCAGCACCAGCTCCCGTGGTTGAGCCATCAGCGCTTCCCAAGGCCTTGGACTGTGGAAGACGGTGATTCTGTCCTGTTGGCTGGAGGAGCAAAGGACTTTGCCCCAGAATAGCTCCATACCAGGCTCCTGTTGAAGGATGGAGAGAGGGCTGGAATTCCAGGGCCATCTCTTTTATTGGGGTGGGGGATGGGGGATGAGCAGTACGTGCATCTGCCTCTCACAATCTGCCCCCCTCACAAAGTAGTTTGCTTCTTCCCACAACAAAAAACAAAAACAGAACTCCCTCTGCCATCAAGTCGATACCTTCTCGTAGCAACTGGACAGGGCAAGGTAGAACGGCCTCCTTTGAATTTCCAAGACAGCAATTCTGTATGGGAGTAGAAAGCCTCATCTTTTTCCCTTGGAGTGGCTGGTGCCTGGTGGATTCAAACTGTTGGCCTCATTTGTTAGCAACCCAAAGCGTGACCCACTACACCACCAACTTGAGCACATTGGATTTCATAGAGATCTAAGCAAATGCTAAGCAATTTATTTAATTGATCTACAAAGAGCTGGGGTGGGGGGGGGGAGGGGGGTGGGGGGTGAAGTTACAGACATTTCCTTTTTCAAGTGAAACCAATGCCACACTGGGCTCCAGCATCTCACTGGGCCTTCCTGCACTGCTTTGGGCAGCCTTACAATTCTGTTACAATCCGTGGTAAGTCGACAAACCTTTGCTGTTTCCCTTTAGATTAAAAAAAAGCGTAACCCCCACCCATTTGAAGGATAGACTCCCAGAGAATGCCTGCAGCTGGAACGTCGACATTTCCTTCCAAAGAAAGCAAGCCATGGGAGAAACAAGATCCTCCTCTCCGCCCACCCACCCGCCCAAGCATTGCCTATAAAACACCCAGTGACCGGAGGCTCTAGGAGACAGATGTTGTTGAACAAGATGCACTGTGTTTCCTTGCATACTAGTGTTCAACAAACACTCTAGCTTTCCCTTCCACCTCTATCTCATGAATTAATTTACCCAAGATGGGCGATCTGCCCCCCCCCCCTGTTGCCTGAGCAAAAACATAAAGCTTACTTTGGAATTTGAGTACTACATTCTGCCGGAAGCAGTGAGGAGGAAAGAAGGGAGAAGAGGAGAAAGTACTAAAAGGAATCCCTGGGTGACCGAAATGGCTAAATGCTCAGCTGTGAACTGAACACTGCAGTTTGAGCTCATTCAGAGGTGCCTGGGTAGAAAGGCCTGGCAGTCCACTTCTCAGTAACTGAAACTGAGAACGCACCACTCTACGCAGACATGCCCCAGGGCCAGTGAGTCAGAAGATTCAAATCCACAGCAAATGTTTTTTATTAAAAAGACAAAGACTTAGAAGTTGAAGAAAGCTTGGATAGACAGAGAGATGGAGAGAAAAGTAAAAGCAGCACATCAAAAAACCTGAAATTAGGGGAGGGAAGGAAGCAGGAAGCAGGGAGAACGGAGGCCGCCTGCAGAGACAGGAGGGAGACACACCTTAGGTTGCAGGATTGTAAGCCTGCAGGGAGCCTGCCCTGCAGAAGCCACCACACCCAGAAAGCCTGGCTGCACCAGGAAGCCTGCCTCCAGTGAGGCCCAGAAAGTTCCTGCTCCCAGGAATCACAGCCATTTCCTGGACAGGAGTTGGGTAACCTGGCCGATTGTCTGTGCCGGTTTATGAAGCCGTGCCCCTAATCTGTATGCCATTTTCCACGGGTTTCTTCTCTCACACCTGCTAGTCTTAAAACCTCAAGCTCTTGATTCTAATTGCGATTGCTTCTCCCTTTATACCCTACTTTGATTACTGGCTGTAATGCTAAAAAATGACTTTTCCGAATATTGACATGTATCTCCATTTTACAATCCGAAGCCACCTTACAGTTATCCTGATTAAAGAACAGGGGTGGGGATTTGAACCCACCAGCCATTCTGTAGGAGGAACATGTGACAGTCTGCTTCTTGTTAGGTACTGATGAGCCAGTTCTCACTCATAGACATCCCGTGCACAAAATCTATAGATCCACACACACACATATATAGCTACACAGTCATAGAGAGCATCATGTTTCAAAAAGGTGAAGCGCTTGTTTCTGGCCTCCTTTTTCATCCTCTCGGCCTGTACACTTGTGAAGATGGTTTCCATTTCTCTTATTCTTCTTTGTGGAATTCTGGGCTTTCCAATTTATACCACATCATGGCATTTTTGACATCCTCCAAGATACAAATCAGCGTCCTTTTCAGTATTCATTGAGTTCGAGGGAGTAGAAGGAAGTCTGAGGGGCCATGACCAGGGGGACAAGGTGGCTGCGTTAGATTTCCCAGGGGGAATTCTCAGAGGACAGCCGTTGTGACCTTTGAAGAAAGAGCAGGTGCATCATCATAATGGAAAAAATAATATATTGGGTAACTATTTTTGTCTTTTTCTTACCAGTGAAGTTTTTAATTTCCTGGAAACTTCCTAAGAAGCCCCTGTATCTGTCCTGTGTGCTTTGAGAAAAATCTGTCACGAGAACGCCCTTGGGATCCCAGTAACGTTTCAGCTGATCTCTCTGCCTTTTAGTTGGTCCAGGAGCTCCGCTCAGAACGACGGTTTTCTTTGGAACCTACTCTCTGCATTCCACCAGTAATCCCTCACTCATCCCCAGGTACAATTCATGCCATAAAATCGCCACAGACCGATGGAAAGATGAGCTCTTGGACCCACTCTGCGATGCTTTGGGCACTCATTAAACTGAGCACTTGCTGAGGCCAAGACGTTCATTTAAACTGGGAAATGCTGACGCAGGGAGCTCCTATCTGTAGTAAATAGTGCATCACTTCACGGCAGTTCTATAGTGCTCTTTCCCTAGTTTCTGGACGGATGCTTTAGTGTTCTTCATTTGTTGAAGGTGACAGTCTGCCCTCTCTTGGCTCATCGTTGAGGTCTTTTCACATTCCTTAGAACACTTGGTTCATCTAAAAATCGTTGCTTTATGAAAGGCAGTATTTCTACACACTTGCGGCAAATCCCACTGAGAAGAATGTCCGCTTAAATTTTATCAAGCATTTGGCATTAGCCCCGACCTCAGAATATATTTTCCCCCCTGGCATGAAATGTGTCTATTTAGGGGGGGAAGATACCACATGGAAAATAAGACAAGTGTGTTCCTGGGACGGCCTGTCTGCAATCATCCACTGACTACAGAGACATTTAAAGCAGCATTTTGTTGGGGATAAACCAGCATATGTATGAACTAGGATCCCTGGTAGCAATACTTTTTGATTTGCCCTAGTATTTTGATGACAAAACTAAAATCAACCTCACTGTCGAGTCAGTCCAGACTCATAGTGACCCCATCAGACAGGATAAACCTGCTCCTGCAGGTTTCCTGAAACTGTAACTTCCTTTTGGGAGTATTTCTTCCATAGAGTGACTTCCAGCTGCTAAGCTCCAGGTTAGCAGCCCAACAGTTAACCACTCTGCCACTAGGGCCCAGTGAAAACCAAAGATAAGCCATCTCTGCATGAGATGTACCACTTTCATGCCAGATTTTGCCCTTTCTTTATGGGGAATATATATATATATCTCCTCCACCCCCACCCCCTATCTGAAGCAAAAAAAAAAAAAAAGGTGTGGAGGGAGGGTGGGATTGGAAGGGAGAACCGATGACAAGGATCTACATATAACCTCCTCCCTGGGGGACAGACAACAGAAAAATGGGTGAAGGGAGACATCAGACAGGGTAAGATATGACAAAATAATAATTTATAAATTATCAGGGGTCATGAGGGAAGGAGGAGCAGGGAGGGAGGGGGGAAATGAGCTGATGCCAAGGGCTTAAGTGGAGAGCAAATGTTTTGAGAATGATGAGGGCAACGAATGTGCAAATGTGCTTTACACAATGGATGGATGTATGGATTGTGATAAGAGTTGTATGAGCCCCCAATGAAATGATTTGGGGAAAAAAAAGAAAGGCTTTCAATGAGGTGGATTGACACAGTGGTTCCAGCACTGTCTTTTAATTTAAAAAAATTAATGAACATCCCAAATAACCCAAGACAAATTTGATAGATAGTAGGGGGCATCTATCTAAATACAAGGAGACTTCAAAAGGTTTGTGGAAAAAATCCATTATCCTTTTATTCCATTTTCCATGAATTTTTGGAAAGCTCAGCATATGTGTCTATAATGTTGGCATCCTTATCAATATTAACATCATAATGGTATGATATATCTGTTGTATTTATTTAGCCAAAGAATTTTTTAAACTGGTAAGGAAAATATGACTCTGGAGGCTTAAAAAGAGAATATTATGGCTACAGTTATTGCATGTTATTGTGTAAAGTGTTCTTCATAAGATCACAGAATCTTTTGTTAATGTGTTGGAATCCATATATTCTTAAATATGTTCATGGTCTTTGACTATGAAATTCCAATTCCAGTGGAAATATTATTTTTGAAAATAATTTTACCAAGAGTATTATTACATATAAAAAGCAGGCACAAACTTTTATGTATAATAATCCAAGTCAAATGTATATAGGTGTATTCAAAGAGTACCATTGTAGAGGAGGACCACATAATAATCACACATCTGGATTTCTTCGGTATCGACTGTCAGCTGAGGAGTTGAGCTTATTATTGTTCATTGAGACTAAACATAGTACAGTGTTAGCAGTATTTGCCTCTGGGTAAGGGGGTATGATTTTAATTTTCTTTTTATATATTTATTTTAAAAATTTCTACAAGCATAGAAAGTAATCACTGCCTCACTAATAAACAAAATTGCTTTAAAAATCTTAATACTACCTTAATAAAAAATTCCATTCCATACCTAGAAAGTATGTTTGTTATTACTGAGATGGAGGAATGAGCTCCATATTCCCGACCTTCAACACACAGACCTATGGAGAGTTGGACAGTGTTAATAGTATGGGTCCCGTTGCTTTTAGGTTACAGTGCCATCTTTGGGACATAGCTGATATAACTACTTGCTTCCATTTTCTGATGTAAAATGAACGACAATTATGTGACCTTGTAAAATGGCCCAGTACTTAGCTCGTTATCCCAAAGATTATGACATGTGGCTGAGACTGAAATTATTTCTTCATTGCTTTGATTCATTAAAAATAGTTCCTCCCTTACCAACACCCATGCCCCTCTGATCCATGGTAGAGCAAATTTTTCAATGATTTGAAATTCCCTAAGAACCAACAAGCCAAACCCACTGCTATCGAGTTGATTCTGACCCGTGGTGACCCAGTTTAGAGCAAATCGCTCCGTAAATTTATAACAGGTGCAGGGAGGGGGGAAAGGGGAGGGAGGGGAAAAAAAAAAAGAGGACCTGATGCAAGGGGCTTAAGTGGAGAGCAAATGCCTTGAGAATGATTGGGGCAGGGAATGTATGGATGTGCTTAATACTATTGATGTATGTATATGTATGGATTGTGGTAAGAGTTGTTTGAGTCCCTAATAAAATGTAAAAGAAGAAAAGAGAAAAAAATGATTAGGGCAAAGACTGTACAGATGTGCTTTATACAATTGATGTATGTATATGTATGAACTGTGAAAAGAATTGTATCAGCCCCAATAAATTGTTAAAATAAAAAAAATTTTTAATTAAAAAAAAATTTATAACAGGTGCAGATCACTGTGGCTTTCCCCTGAAGAGCGGCTCATATGAACCGCCAACCTGGTGGTTCGCAGCCTGATGCCAAACTCATAGCACCCACTTGGTCTTTGCTTCGTTCTCCTTTAAATACCTTGGTGAAAATCTTTAGCGTGTCATACATTTTAAGATCCTGTCTCTTGGAGTTGTATCATCTTAATCTATCTTCCTTCTTTCTCCAGACTTACTGAACTACTTTCAGTGTTTACACGAAGCCAGCCTCGTTCTGTCTTCGTTTTCCTCTTTCTCTGATCTTCCTATTGCTTTATTTGGATATTTCCTGAGTCTTTCTAGTTCAGATCAAAGGTCCTTGCTCTACCCAATATATGTGCTTGGATATCACACTGAATTTTAACTCTTATCCCTCTGTGTGTTCACAGGCAGATAGTAAAATGCTCAAGAAAAGTTTATTGGATGAATGAATGAACATTCAAACTAGGTCACTGTGTCTCTCATCTCATCTTTCCTCTTCTCAGTTTGTTTTGTTTATAAAAAGAAAATTTTAAAGTGAATCAACTGAGAAAATAGTTGCATATCAACTAGTATAGTGCTTGACACATAATAGAGAACACTTCTGCATCAGTCATTTTCTTTACAACCCCTAGGTGGTTTCATGCGCCCACACCTGGTGGCTCATGCTTCATTGATGCTCAGTTCTCACCCAGTCAGAGTTTCCCTGTTAGGTACACAATTAAGATTCCTGGTCAACCAATATTTTTGCCGATGACATGTACATTGTGATTTTTGTACTAACAACTCATCATCATTCACTTCATATTGTCATTCCCTTCCCATTGAGTCAACAGTTAAGCATCTCTCCTGCCTTTAACTCAGTTATCCTAGTAATCACAGAGAAGTTCAGTTTCTATAGATTACTAACCAAATTATAGCCCTTTTTAAAAGAAAAGACTTTTCTTTGCTAGGATCCTGTGAGTTAAAAATCAGGTACAGGGAGTCCTGATTTTTCATTTGTTCCACTTTCATTCAACTCTTTGTTGTTGTTGTTGTTGTTATTGTTGCTAGGCACCAGAGTCAGTTCTGACTCAAAGTGACCTTATGTACCAGAGAATCAAACACCATCCTTATAATCATTGCCATGTCTTATTCCAGCCTTGCAATATTTGCCATGTTTGAGTCCATTGTTGCAACCACCATGCCCATCTTTGTAATGGAAGGTCTTATTCTTTTTCACCAAAATGCTGCTTTACCAAGTATGACATCTTTCTCCAGTGACTGGTCTCTTCTGATGACACGTTTGAAATATGTGGGATGAAGTCTGAGCAGCTTTCTTCCAAGAAGCGAACTTCAAGACAGATTCGCTTATTCTTCTGGCATTCCATGGCCTATTCAATACAAGGGATTTTTAAAAAGTTTCAAAAAGTTCGTGAAAAATGGACTTAAGAGATAAAAATTAAAAACATATGAATGTCATTTCTCAACATAAGTTAAGTCAAGGTCAAGGCACTTTTATAAGCAGTGATTATTATCCCTAAACAACAGAGGTTTGTTGGAATTTAGCTATGTCAATGAATCTTTCTTTAATTGACAGAAACTAAGTGCCTCTTAAACATTTTTTTTTAAAGATTTGGAAACCAAAGAAGTCAGAAGGAGCAAAATCAGGCTGTAAGGTGAGTGCCTAATGCTCTTCCACCGGAACTCTCACAAACTTGCCCTTGTTTGATGAGCAAAAGGAGCAGGGGTTCTGTTGTGGTGGAGAACGACTCTCCTGTGAAAATTTCCTGGACATTGTTTTTGCTAAAGCTTTGGCTGCTTTCTTAAAACACTCATAATAAATAGGTGTTATTGTTTTTGGACCCTCTAGAAAGTAAAAAAGCAAAATTCTTTGAGCATCCCCAAATCCGTTGCTTTGACTGGAAGTGTCACTTCCACCTCTTGGTAGCCATTGCTTAGATTGTGCTTTATCTTCAGGATCAAACAGTACAGCTATGTGCCATCTCTTGCTACAATTCTTCCAAGAAATGCTTTAGGTTCTTGATCCCACTTATTTAAAATTTCCATAGAAGGCTCTGCTCTTGTGTGTTGCTGATGTGGGTGCAACAGTATTGGCACCCATCCAGGGGGCATTTTAATTTTTCAGTCAGAATTGTGGAAACGGAACCAGTGGGTATTTCTATGGGGTGGCTATTGTCAATCATGAGTCCTCTTCAGATAGGGCACCAGCAAGATGAATTATTTCCTCGAAAATCTGCTAACCTCAAGGTTGCTGGTACAAACTATTCAGTCCCCCTTCACCTCACCCCCCACCCCCAGGAAAGATGTGGCAGTAGGCTTCCGTCTGTAATGATACATCCCTGGAAACCTGGTGGCCAGTGCTGCCCTGTCCCCTGGGACCACTCCAAAGCACAGTCCGCTCAATGGCAGCAAGTGCATATGTTCACATACATGCAATTAAGAGCCTGGGTGGGGCAACAGTTAAGCATTTGGCTAGCAAACAGAAAGGTTACTACCAGCCCCTTGTGGGCAGAAGAGACCTGGTGGTCTGCTCTTGTTAAGATGACCCACAACCGGCACCACCATAACCAGACATCATTAAACACTTGATGTTAGTCACAGGAAACTGCAGCCAAGCGAATTAATTCTGCAGCAATACAAATGGTTAGGTATATATGTTCCCCATTTATGAATGTTCAGGTGAAAGATGGGGCTTTCTACCCCCGCAAAGCTTGGAGACCTGCAGGGGCAGTTCTACCCTGTCCTTCAGGGGCGCTGTGAGATAGACATGGACTTCATGGTACTGAGGTTGATTTTTTAAATTTAGAAATGTTAGAAAGCTTTTTGAAAGAATAAGGCATATAGGAGATTTGCTGACATGAAAAGTGGTTCATAATAAAGTAGAAACGAGTAAACCAAATTACGGAAGAAGGTCATAGAAAACTGTCAATGAAAGTGTGATAAAATCTTGTCTCAATACCTTCGTTTCGATCCACTCTAAGCCCTAGGTTACCAAGTCAGATCCAACTGCTCTACCAGCCGGTTGTTCAGAGAGCTCTCTGTTGGAATGCCAGCTGTCAACGTTGTTATCACTGTCACCTCCTTCTAAAATAGACCAGGGAAACTCATACCCAGATCCTGCCTTGTACCAGTTTAGAATTCATGTTTTTTCATCTCTACCCTGTATTTCAAAAAGCACGTACAATTGTTTTCTACAGCTTTATTTTACTATTCTTCCTGCAAAATGTAGTTTTCTCCTAAAATGTAGTAGCCTTCTCGAGTTCCATGCAGCACTTGCATTTTCTTGCTCAGGATTTATGCAGTATTTATGCAAATGTGTCCATGATTTTTTAGGAAGACTGCTCCCTAGAGGCAACTTTGTTGAACTGCAGACACTTGCTTTTGGGTGCTAAGAAAATCCGACTGTGTTACCTCCGAAAATGGATGCGTGCTGGCTGAGTGCAAGATTCCCTAAGAGCGCCGCACGTGGAGAAAAGCATTCTGCTCTCAGGAGGCTCGCAGGCTGACTAGGGGGGGGGGGGATTGAATGTGTTGATGACTAAAGGGAGTCAAGGGGCTCAGCAAATAGAGGGGGAGGGCATAGAAGAGATATTACCAAATATTTCAAAGACGCAGGCTTGGTTAGATGACTTTTGAGGGATGAGTAGAAAAAAATAATCAAAGTAAATGAGGAGAATGGACACAATGCCAGATTAAGAACCAGGCCCAGAAGTATGAACTCAAAGTGAAACTGTTCCTCTGAGCTTCTGAGACGAACTCTCTCTGGGAGTAGAAAGCTCCATCTTTCTCCTGCAGAGCAGCTGGTGGTTTTGAACTGTTAACCTTACAGCTAGCCTGAGGAGAAACCATTACACCACCAGGGTTCTTACAATGCCATTTTCTAGATACTACTGGAACAATACCTACAGCAGTGGTTCTCAACCTTCCTAATGCCGCGACCCTTTCATACAGTTCCTCATGTTGTGGTTACCCCCCCGCCCCCAGTCATAAAATTATTTTCGTTGCTACTTCATAAATTTAATTTTGTTGCTGTTATGAACGGGGGGACCCATGTGAAAGGGTAGTTTGACCCCCAAAGGGGCCAGGACCCACAGGCTGAGAACCGCTGACCTAGAGTTTATTAAATGGATTTTACTTTATAATGAGTATTTACTAATAAAGCGATGATTCGATTAATTCTTACCTCATAAAATATGCTTATTTATTCATCTACTTGTGCATTATGAGCTCTAGTGAGTCAGGGGATTAAGCATTGGACTACTGACTGGAAAGCAGGCTGTTTGAACTTACCACGTACTCTGGGGAGAAACGGTTTATAACCTCAGAAGCTGCTATGTTCTGTCAGGTCACTGTGCATTGAAACTCACTTGATGGCAAGGGGTCTGTTTTTTTAATAGAGAAATTCTACCAATATAAACAAATAAAGTATTCTGAGTTTCAGTTTGTAAATAAACACGGGTCACTGGAGTACGATTGTCTACCTGCATATAATGAAAGATGACAATTCCACAGTAATACAGTTCTGTGTTTAAGAAATCCTATGGGAAAAGATGTTATGTATATGTGTCTGTGTTTGTGCATGTATCAAAGAAAAAGGGAAACTTTTTCCCTATCATATATCGTATATATATTATAGTTGATTAAAAATATTTTAAAACTCTTTTTGCTGGGGGCTCATAAACTCTTATCACCATCCATACGTACATCAATTGTGTGAAGCACATTTGTACATTCATTGCCCTCATCATTCTCAAAACATTTGCTCTCCACTTAAGCCTCTGGCATCAGTTCCTCATCATATATCATATATTTTATTGAAGAAATTCAAACAATATTATTTCATTAAGTAATACTTCACAATGAAAAGCATCGAGTTCAAAGGAGGGAATTAAAAAAGAAAACCATTTGGGACACATTTGTGTTTCCTTCCTCTTCACCTGATAAGACTTTCCCAGGAGAATTCTTTCATTCAGTTAATGATAACCTCCCTCCAGTAATTCTATGGGGTGAGACACATGACCAAGACTAACATGAACTGTAGGTCACCTTTGCTTCCTAGTCAAAGCAGCCAAGGGGAAACCTTGCTTTATGCTTCCTTTATTGTTGGAAATAAGGTAATAAATATGCTGGTTTCCGAGGCTTGTGATGTCACAGGGCAGTGAGGTCCACCTTGGCAGGATGGACAATTTCTCCTTCGTTGATCATGTTGAGAAATAATGAACTGGCTCTGATCTTATTTCCATTGATACAGCAAGGACTGACATCTACTGGAGGGATCCACTGGCAGTGAGTGGATTCTGACCGATTCAAACCAAACCAAACCAAACCAAACCAAACCAAACCAAACCAAACCAAACCAAACCAAACCAAACTAACTGCCATGTGGAGCTTGAGTCATAGGACAGGGTAGAACTGCCCCTGTGGGCTTCTAAGACTGTAGCTCTTTATGGGAATAGAAAGTCCTGTCTTTCTCCCGAAGAGCTGCTGGTTGGTTTCAAACTGCTGCCCTTGAGGTTAGCAGCCCAATGGGTGACCACTACACCATCAGCAGCCCTTTAAAGGGCTTGTGGGACTATAAATCCTTTAAAGTGTTTTTTAAAATTATTTTTATTGAGAATTGGATCGCCAGTTTTGCACTCACCAAATTCATATACTTTTTTGGCTTCCTCTTAGTCATTGCAATCTCTGCGATGCACTGCCACTTCTGCTTCTCATGTTTCCTGTTGTCATACCTCCTTCTTTCCATCCTTTTCTGTGTTTTGCTATGGGCAAAATGCTATTCTTTGTATTATTTTGGGGGTTGATTATTTTAAAATATGAGACTGTAGGTAGATAAGGGAATAGAAAAACTGAGACCACGGGCTGGTGGGCTTGAATGGCCGACCTTGCAGTTATCCGCCCATTGCCAAGCCCCCAGGCCCCCAGAGCACTTGATTGGGACTCATAACGACCCTGTAAGATCGAGAAGAACAGCGTTTTGGAGACTGTGAATCTTTATGGGAATAGACAGCCATATTTTTCTCCTTCAGAGCAGCTGACATGTAACATACATGTAATTTAATTTATTTTCTGCCTTTCCGAGGGATGCGTAGTTTTTGTACAGGTAGTTCAGTGGTTCTCAACCTTCCTAATGCTGCGACACTTTCATACAGTTCCTCAGATGGTTACTTCATAATTGTAATTTTGCTACTTTTATGAATCGTAATGTCAATATCTGATAGGCAGGATGTATTTTCATTGTTACAGATCGAACATAATGAAAGCATAGTGATGAATCACAAAAACAATATGTAATTATATATTGTGAAATATTTATTCCTAATTACAAATAAATGAAAATTTGTCTTGAATCATGGTGTAGCATGGGTAACAGTCTTCACGCCAGGTACTCGTAGGTGGGCATATCTGCATGTGGGAGGAGCCGTGTTTCTGAAGGTCTTAGGCGACCCCTGTGAAAGGATGCTTTGACCCCCAAAGGGGCCGCAACCCACAGGTTGAGAAGCGCTGCTCTACATCCTTAGAGACCCATCTCTCAGAGGTAGAGCTCCTTCTTTTGGCCAGCACCCTTGGTGTACTGACATAGAGCTACAGCAAAAAATCACAGAAGATGTTCTTACTCTTTTTTTTTAAACATTAGGGACTCATACAACTCTTATCACAATGCATACATACATCAATTGCATAAAGCACATCTGTACATTCTTTGCCCTCATCACTTTCAAAGCATTTGCTCTCCACATAAGCCCTTTCCATCAGGTTCTCTTTTTCCCCCTCCCTCCCCGCTACCCCCTCCCTCATGAGCCCTAGATAATTTATAAATGATTATTTTGTCATATCTTGCCCTGCCCGGCATCTCCCTTCACCTCCTTTTCTGTTGTCCGTCTCCCAGGGAGGAAGTCACATGTAGATCCTTGTAGTCGGTTCCCTCTTTCCAACCCACTCACCCTCTACCCTCCCAGTATCGCCCCTCACACCCCTGGTCCTGAACGTATCATCCGCCCTAGATTCCCTGTGCCTCCAGCTCCTATCTACACCAGTGTACATCCTCTGGTCTAGCCAGACTTGCAAGGTAGAATTCGGATCATGATAGTGGGGGCTGGGGGGTGAGGAAGCATTTAGGAACTAGAGGAAAGCTGTATTCTTCATCGGTGTTACATTGCACCCTGACTGACTCATCTCCTCCCCTAGACCCCTCTGCAAGGGGCTCTCCAGTGGCCGATAAATGGGCTTTGGGCCTCCACTCTGCACTTCCCCCTTCATTTACTATGGTAAGATTTTTTTTTTTCTGATGATGCCTTAAACCTGATCCCTTTGACACTTCGTGATCGCACAGGCTGGTGTGCTTCTTCCATGTGGGCTTTGTTGCTTCTGAGCTAGATGGCCGCTTGTTCACCTTCAAGCCTTTAAGACCCCAGACACTATCTCTTTTGATAGCTGGACACCATCAGCTTTCTTTGCCACATTTGCTTATGCACCCATTTGTCCTCGGCGATCGTATCATAGAGGCGTGCACCCAGTTATATGATTTTTTGTTCTTTGATGCCTGATAACTGATCCCTTCAGAACTACGTGATCACACAGGCTGGTGTGTTGTTCCATGTGGGCTTTGTTGCTTCTGAGCTAGATGGCGCTTGTTTATCTTCAAGTCTTTAAGACCCTAGATGCTATCTCTTTTGATAGCCGTGAACCATCAGCTTTCTTCACCACATTTGCTTGTTCACCTGCTTTGACTACAGCATTCTTGCTCTTTTTACAAGTAGTTTTACCTCCTCTTAAGTCTCTTAGTTCAATGCTTAGTGCTGTTATTACTCACTTCTCATTGTATATTTTCATTTTAAAACTGCATTATGGACTTTATGGAGTCTTAGTGGCATAGTAGAGTAAGTGTTGGACTGATCACAGCAAGGCCAGAAGTTTAAACCCACTAGTTAATCAGCAGGAGAAAGATGAGACTTTGCGCCCTTGTAAAAGATGGATAGCCTCATCAGGTGTTTGAGCACTATGTATTTAATTATTTACTGTACATAATTCTTAGATGTATTTGCTCTAACAGAATGCATTCTTTAAGAGAGAAATACCTACATCATATGTCACAGAAGCGAATAAAAGCAAAGTGCTATGTGGTTGGCTGCTGAGTGAGCGTTAAAATGATGGTGGCACCAGGACTCTCTGGCCCTCCCTGTGGATCTCCTCAGATTAAATAGCAGTGAAATAGAGTGGAGTCTTGGTTTTAAATAATTAACATGATAATAACTACCAGTACACATAATTTTGAAAAGATTAAAAAATTTAAATTATTATTATTTCATTAATTGGATTACTACCTATATCAAATCATTCCATAGTTCAATCACATCTAGCAGAATTGTACATTTGCTACCACAGTTTCCAAACATTCTTTTTCTATAAGGACCCATGATGTCATCACCCTTTTACCCTGCCATCACCTCTGTGTCCCCCACCCCCCAAAACTATTCCTTATTCCACTTATTGACTTTATAAGTTAATCGGTTCTGGTTTTCATACTCCAAAAAAATGAAAAAAACATATGCTACAACTTCAAGGGGGTGACCCCCAATGAATAATATTCCCGAGATACCCCCTTTATATGTCCCATCAAAAGCCAAACAAAACAATACAACCCTAGAATACATAAGATTTTGGAAACCAGATCAGGTCCAGCGTGCATCCTAGGAGGAGTTTGTTGACAAGTAAGTCAGACTTCTACCTTTGATCTTCTAACTCAACTCACCCATGTCCTCCGTTGAGTGAGCACTTTCCTCCTTTCCCTCAGTTGTGGAGAGAGGGAGTTCACTGGATGGTTATTTCCTGTATCGTTCCACTAATGAATCTTGGGCTCACACTGTCCTCTGTATAAGAATATAGGTGGTCTTCTGGAGTTAAAAGGCACCTCTGGGTGAATTCGAACTGCCAGTCTCTCAAGTACTAGCTGAGTGTTTAACCATGTGGACCATCCAAAGGCTCCAGATTCTACATTCACATGTCACAAAACCCACTTTTTTTTTTGAAAAATACTTCTCCTGCCCATTGGGAAGTAGCAAAACCTATAAAATGGGCAAAACTCTATCCTTTCAATGTCCGATGAAGTTTCAGCATAGAACTCTGTGTACTAGTCATATAAGCAGAGGGTACTTTAGTAAGGGGCCCCAGCTTGGGAATCACAGCTAAGGGATTTAGGCCATTCAGTTTCTCACCTTCTAAATTCCTTATCTGTAAAATGACAGAGTTGGACACATAAAGATTGAGATGCCTCAAATTCTACAGTAGTTTTATTCATAAAGGAACAAAATAAAATAAGCAGAAACAGCACAATTATTTCTTTCCAAAAGAATGGAGCCCTGACATATTTATTTCATTTACAGTTCCCTACTAGGACATTATAGTTACTACTATATAGTTTACATATTTTACAGAAATAAATAAAACTATCTTGCTAGAATTTATTTCAAGCCAGCTTCATGCCTACTAAAAATAAGTAATCTACATGCAGATTTTCATCTCATTCATTCAACAGAAATAGTAACATTAGAAAAAGAGTCTTAATGGACCAAATATTTTGTTGGTTTTTTTCTTGGTAGGAACTTGAAGCTATCACCCCAGAGTCTTGTTTCAGGTACAGAACAGAAATAGAAGGTCTATGAAGTCAGGAATCCTGTGTTCTTCACCAAAAAGTCACAGGGCCAAGACTAGCACTTATTAAATAGAAGCTTCTAATGAAATATTTGTTGAATATGTGAATAAATGTAGAACAGCCTTTGGGAATTATCTGCTTGCTAAATGAAAGTTCAGTGACTCAGGACAATGGAAGGGGTTAAACCATATTTCATATATATATTTCTGGCATAATTAGCATGAGTATGGGAAAAATACATTGTAGGGGAGAAAAACTCCAATTATTCCCCCAAGAGCTGTTTCTGCTAGTGGGTTGTCATGTAATATCTTTCTATTAAAAATTAATTTACATTTAATGATTTAAATCAATAACATGCAATAAAATCCATCCATATTGGTTTATATGTATATGTGTATATACATATAGGCATGTATATAATATATCATTCGTTTGGATGAAACATTTCCAGAGGTGAATTCAGCTGATAAACTCTTTTCCATAAGTATTGCATATTTTCAGAAACTTTAAAAAGAGATCAATGCCTCTATTGATTGGAGTATCATCTTCCTTTTAGAAATGAACATTTCATTCATTTGTTTTCGAGTAAACATTTTTACTAGAAAAGCCTCTCTAAAGATAAGTATAACTAGTAGATGAAGAAAATGTTTGTGTTTCTAAACCTTCAAACACAAAGTCACAATGGTTTATATGGCTGGTTTTATGGACTTCACGGTTCCCCACAAATTGTGTGCTATTAGGCAGAATGTCAAAGGATGTACCATATTTTTCTTAAAATTTTTTGGCATATGATACAAAATTAGAAAATAATTAAAATGGACTGTTTTAAAATACTGTCATATTAACCTTCCAGAAAGGCATGATCAAAAAGCAGCATTGAACCTAGAGTGTTTTTATTGACTGTTAATGTGTTAAGTGGGGCACAATCATTATGCATCTTTGATGTTTGTTTGTGATTACTGGATAAAAGATCTCCATATAGAATGCTGATCATAAAGCACTTACTGTGGGGTGTAATGTATGTTGCTGTATTGTGTGACCCTACGTTGAGAGGTCAGTGAGGATGAAGAACCAGGGGTTTGGCTTATACGAACTTCCGGAGTCACCATTTGGGCCACCTGAATTTCAGGCACTAGCAAAATGCTACCACTCATCAATGGAGCCATACAACCATCAGCCATACTACCGGTGCTGATAGCAGGCACACCAGGACTGGGCAGCACCGTCTCCGTATAGATTACATTGTGCGTGTTGGTCAACTCAGCAGGTATGCAAATATTCCCCTGAACATCATGGACGGGTGCCATTACTGTTTCAGTTACAACAACATTGGGTGGAAGCTGAGGATCAAAAACAATTGTGGTGGGCTGGACACACTTATCAGTAGTGTAAGTCTCCGTTACTATAATGTCCCCATGGGCCACGGGGTCAGCCATTGCCATTTCTGCCTGGAACTCAGCCTCTGAGAGAGTCGTTCCTGAAGATTCGTTAACAAAGTAGTTAGGGCCAAGCAAAGGGAGGTCAGTACTGATAGGTATACAGGCCTGGTGGGAAGGAAATGGCTCAATCTCTGTGTCTAAGCAGATTTCAGCCAGGGTCCGGAATTTTGGATCTAAAGTTTCCATGCCGCTCTCATCTAAGTCATCCACAATCCAACTGCAACAACCAATGGAGCCCACGGGAGAGCCGACTCCCTCGTGGTCATAAATGAGCAAGCAGTCGTTTGCTGGTCGACCTTCATCTTCATCAGCATAAGCATATGCTTTCTAAAAACAGAAGAATAATAGGCAATTAGGAGAGTGGTTTTTTCTGTCTCTTTCAAATAATGAAAGAAGATTCTCAACAACAATTAAGCATCCTCTGATCCAAAACTATTTTATGGAATGTACAGAGGAAAAAGCTAGCACGTTGATTTACTGAGTAGGATTAACAGTGCATAGAATTTTAATAAATGCATTTCTCTTAGTTGACAAGCAAACCACGATGATGTCTATATTTTGGTTCATGTTTTGAAATAGTGACACATTTCTAAGCTTTTGAATTTATAGGCTTAGTTTGTGAGATTGTCCAGAAATAATAAGTTATCTATTGATGTATGTCCAAATATGAACCATGTTCTTAAGTAGAGACATTTGGTCAACTGACTGAAAGCATATAAAAATATATCAACATCGCTAAGGATCCGTGAGTTATGCCATTGTGCTCAGTGAAGGTACATGTGACCTGGGAAGAGATGGGTAGACCCATAGGCCTGGTTTCAGGAACTTCTATTTGATTAGCTGTTTTGGGAGAGATAGTGATGAAAATTAAAATACCAAAATTGATTATTTAAAAGAAATTCAAAATACTGCACTACTCGCCTGCCCCCACCCCCAATCAATATTTTACTGTTAGTTGGTGGCTGATGGTTTTCTTAACAACACAATTTTGAGAGGGGCAGCTTCAGCCTTGCTAAATCACGTCAAGCTTATGAATTTTATAAACGGAGCCACTATTTCTGCCTTTCTCACGATGGAGTTTCTTTGTAACTTTCTCATCATCTTCACCTCCTTCTATTCTCTTGGTCTTCTTAGTCTTACTCCTTTCTGTGCCTACCCATCTCCGCAGGCCTTGTCGGTCCAGTTCTGAGGATTTAGCGGAAGAATTCCTTCTCCAGGTGTTTTAAAATCTACATAAGGAGACTATGTTCCTGAGGCTTAACTCCCTTCCCTCCCCATCCCATCTCTTTATGTGTTTTCTCCTTCCTTCCTGTGGGAGACTTGTGAAGAACAGGAAGACTTCATGCCCATTGATTAGGAATCTCCTGGCTTTGCTCTCGCTGTGGTAAGCAAAGTAGAATAAAAACAGAAGGAAACCAAAGAGAGAACGATTTAAAACATGGATCAAAGTGGAGACTGAAATTCTAACCCTTTTCACAGGGTTCAGACCTGTTGCATCAATTGAATAGAATGGGCATCACGGTGGAATCTGGAAAAGGATGCTGCCCCGAATTGGCTTTCTCTATATATTTTCCAGAGGTGTGCATTTTTGGTTTCATTCCGGATTTGAATAGGTTAAAGAAGAATGGAATATATTCTAAAGAATCTTGGTAACATTATTATTATTTTGTTTCCCCATATGCACGTGAAAGTTGGAGGTTGAATAAGGAAGACCAAAGTATCAGTGCATTTGCATTGTGGTGCTGGACAAGAATACAGGAAGTCCCACGGACTGCTAAAAGGGCAAACTGATCTGTCTTGGAAGAAGTGTGGCCAGAGGGTCCCTTGCAGGGATGACTAGACGTCACCTTACATTGGACATGTTGTCAGGAGCCACCGGTCCCTGGAGAAGGACATCGTGTTTGAGTCAAGGAGAAGGGCAGTGTGAGCGATGGAGATGGACGGACACGGTGGCGGCAGCAGTGGGCTCAGGCATGGGGACAGATGTGAGGATGGGGCAGGACAGGGCAGGGTTGCGTTTCGCTGTGCCAAAGGTCGCCATGGGTTGGAACCGACTGGCTGGCACCTTACAGCAAGTCAGAGCTACTTGTGGGTAAGGGATTACCTCAGAGAAATAGCTGTCCAGAAAAGCCATGCTCGCGCCCGACTCGGGATACTCCCGCAGGGTTCCTATCGTGGAACTCCGCCTCCGTGTAGCCTCCGCAGCCCCCGCGGCTACAAGACCCGCAGCTGTACCCAGACCCGAGCTGAGCTCCACGCCGGATGCACCTCCTTCCGTGATTGCCCCGCCTGCATAGGTGTTGGTGTAGATTTCTGCAAAGACAGGGTCCTCATGCACTGCAGCTCGAGCTGTCGCCATGGTTTCTTCACAGCGCTCTGCCAGACCCTGTCCACGGTGTACCACCACCGTGACACGGTTCGGCAAAGATCCAAACACGGTAAACCCCTAATCGCTAGTCTGTGGGATGAAAACCACAATAACAAAAAGACCTACGTAAATGGTAGTAAGGGAGTCAGCGACAGGGCGTTGCCTTCTCACACAGGCACAAACGGCCCTGCCTTACCCCAAAAGGGCAGGACTTGAGAAGTGGAGCTGGGGCCAGTGTGTTCCTTCTGTGACCATCTCTGCCAGGGAAACCCGGGCCCATTGGAGAGGCGACATAACCCACTGGGCTCTTCCAAGCAAGACCGGTCCTCATTTGCAGAAACCAAAACTCGGCCTCGTTCACCTTAGCACTGGGAGGGAGAGCTGGCCATTGTAAGGGACAGTCAGTAACCTTGTTTGGTTTCCACGGGGAAATCGGGATGAGGAGACTAAGGAGCCATCATTAGTTAGTCTCATGTCTGCCCTAGAATTGACATCCTCTCTACTATGTTTCACTGTCGCTGAGTGTGTTCCTGGATTCTTAGACAGTAAAGGATTGGTAAACGAGGAGCGTATAGGATTGTTTGAGTGAATGCATATGTGCATTTAATAATCTTCAATAAATAATCTGAGGAAACATGCGTTTCTTTGATTTTTTCCTTCTCCTCTTCTTCCTCTCCCGGTTCCTCTTTCTCCTTATCTTTCCATTCATTTTTAAAAATAGCTTATCTTATTCATAACATAAGTAAACGACACAGTGGCTCCACCGATAGGCTCAAACATAAGGATGACTCTGGACAAGGCGGACAAGGTGGTATTTCATTCTGTTATCCAGAGAGCCGCTGAGTCAGAACGCCCTTGCCAGCACCTAACAACATTACCTGTAAGAGCAACAGTATCCTTAAGTGACACTCCACCAGGCAGTGTGTGTATTGTGCAATGAACACACACACATACACACACATACAAACCTTACAACAAAGCTTTGAAGAGGGGCTATCAGTAGTTCACTTACAAAGATAAGGAAATCAAGACTTAAATCAGTCAAGCATCCTGTCCAAGGACTTAGTAAGTGGCAGATCTGGAAAACAAACCCAACCATACCAGAATCTCTCCTCTTAAGCCCTCTATAATACTCCAATAGTTTAAGATAGGAAAATAAAGTGCCCACTTCAAATGTTCAACTTCTTCATTATTAAGTTCTGTTTGGATTGTTACCCAAGGAAATGAATGGACATGTTGCTTTTCTATAAAGCACTTGTTCGTGAGGTTGGTCTTGTTGGGACATTTCGAAAGTTTTAAAAAGATAAATAGATGTTAGTATCTACTGACCAGAAGAATCTAGCCGATCCTGGGTATTAGAGGCTGTCACTGGTACACATATATTTGAAACATCCTGAAACAAAGAAGCACAATTTAAGATAAATGTTTTATATCATTTAAACATCGACATCTGCTAATTTTTGTGCAACCTGTAGTTGCTAAGATGAGCTGGAGTCCCATCGAAACAATGTGTTTCCCTGGAAAGCAGCAGTTTACTCACCCTGTCCTCAGGATGCGCCCCTTCGATCCTCCAAGACTGTATCACTCCTTCTCCCCCTTCTGGCACCGGCGCAAACCTGGTCCCCAGCCCTTCTGGCTGTCTTCGTTTGCAGCAGCACATGAGCAGCAAGAGGGGTGCCACTGTTCATGAAAGGGACCAGCAAGAGTTAAGGGGTTGCCATGTGCGGGGTGGGGGTGGGGGCTGCTGACCGAGGGGGATGCTGACTCCGCCACTCATTCCTGTCAGTGTTACCTGTCTGATCAATTCCTATTGCAACTAGTGGGCAACGGCTGTGCTCAGGAAACATACCCCTAACAGCATTTCGAGGGGCGCAGAGAGAAAAGCCTCTTGGTACTTGTCTAGCCCCCGAGGGATGGCGTTTCCGTTGCCCTCATCCACATAACAATTCAGTTTGGAAACATTCATCGTTGTATTTAGAACCCAGTTTTCCAAAGAATGTACAGATGTGCTTTATACAATCGATGTATGTATATGTATGGACTGTGATAAGAGTTGTATGAGCCCCTAATAAATTGTTTAAAAAAATATCAAAAACAAACCCACTTTTCAGACCCCTCTGGGATCTGAGAAGCCTCAGGGGAAGCTAAACCTCATGGAATCGCTCTTGTCTGAGGGGCTATGCATTTTGAACCCACACGGGCAGAGGGGGCCCCTCTTGAGATTTTTGTGGGATGTCCCTGATGTGTCTCTGACGAAGGCCGGACTTCAGATGTGCTGGAAGAACCCAAATCTTAAAAGCACACGTGTTGCTAGGGAGCTGGTTTTGACCCAGGACAATAACGTGAGTGCATTGCAGAGCCCAAGTTCACTCCAGGGAGTTTGCAAGGTTGTCATCTTCGGGACACAGACCGCCAGGCCCTTCTCTCCAGGCATCCCCGAATGTTTGAACCACTAACCTTTGGCGTGCAATGGAGTGCTTAACCATCTGTGTGACCCCAGGACTTTGATCAAGAACCTGGAGGAGGTCACTTCGCCTCCCTCCTCCAATCTAGTCTTCCCACTTACAATGACACCAGCTTGAACAGGGTCACCTGACTTCTCAAGACCCCACTGATTCCTCACTGCCAGCTCATGGAGGACCGGAGCAGCGGGCTTCCATCATGCCTGGATCAGCTTCTGGCGGGGTCCGGATGCTTTTCCATGTCTTTCCTTCTACTGTCCACTCCTGGGTGGGCCATCCCCGCTCGCACCTCTCCTCGTCTGGGTCTGTGCTGCTGCTTTACCCCACATAGGCACTTCGCAGTGGTTCGCAACCTGTGGGTCGTGACCCCTTGGGGGGTCAAACGAGCCTTTCATACCGGATTCATAGCAATAGCAAAATGACAGTGATGAAATAGCAATGAAAATCATTTTATGGTTTGGGGGTGTGTGTGTGTGTTCACCACCATATAAGACACTATATGAAAGGGTCATGACCTTAGGAGGGTTGCGAACCACTGGTCTTTTGAAGTTCTCTAGACCTACTTTTTCCTACCTCAGGAGAAAGAGCCTCGCTGTTCAGGTTCTAGTTCAAAAACCGCTTCTTGCACAACGCCCTTCAAAATTTCCCAGTTTGAATTCATGGTTCCTGCCTCTCCGCTCTTACAACACTTAGCTGAAAATTCTCATTGCACATCTATTTTATGCTTTACTTTATGGTAACCGGCGATTTGTGTGTGTACACCATCGTTATGGCTTGCACAGACCCTTAGACCTCCTCATCATCCCTGAGGACGTGGCACACCTTGACCTGGCCCTCCACTGATGTTGCCACGGCACGCAAAACCTTTTCTGTATCAGAAAGAAACTGCCCCTTCAGCCCAGCCGTCTCCCGAGTCGGCCCAATCGCAGGACGGGGCACTTACAGAGCAGCAGCAAGAGGGCCAGCACGATCATGGAGATCCCCCCGGGGCCCAGCCTGACGTTCGATTCCCCGACTCTGTCACCGGTGACAAGGCCATCGCCACCACTAGTCGCAGAGATGACGTCCCCCGTGTATATGCTGGTGGTAGTGTAGTACAGGCACGTGTGGTCGCTGTCACAGTCGCAGGCATCCAGCTGCACGATTTGCGGCAGTTCGCACGCTCGGTTGAAGGTGTCCGTCACTAAGATGGGGATTTGGTAAGAGCCGGGAAACAAAGGTTGCCTGGCTGTCAGGATTGCAGAGGTCCCTGCAAAGGACGAGAGGGAACCAAGAATAATAAATGAAAATTCTTTGGAGGGAAACCTCTTGAGCACCCCAAACTGCTTTCAGGCCTGCTTTGTAAGCTGCGTTAAACAAAGGCCCGGTGCTTTTCGTCCCCCTAACATTTATAATCCACTGTGCAATGCTGGCTTCTTACACAATTGTTCTTTCACCAAGTATGTAGGACTCATCTTTCTGATTTTGGAACAAGGGTTAAAACCAAACAAAACACACTTGTTGACGTGCCAGAAGATTCTAACTCATGGAGACCCAGTGTTTGCTGGAGGAGAATTGCGCTGGGGGGTTTTCAAGGACTCTGACTTGGCGGATTTGAGTGGCCTCTGAAGCGAATTTGAGCTACCAGCCTTTAGGTTAACGACCTGGACAATTCCATTTATTGATTTTAATTTTTAAGTCAGCTTGATTGGCATGTAATCCACATACCATACAATTCAATGGTTTAAATGTATTACAATTAGTTGTGCAATCATTACTACAATCAATATTAGAACCTTTTCTTCTTTCTTGCCCATTATTATCTGTGCCCCATTTCCCTCCTATCTCCCCACCATAACCTTAAGGAACTACTAATCCAGTTACTGTCTCTGTAGATTGCCTATCCTGGATTTCATATAAACCAAATCATGCAAAACAAAACAAAACAAAAAAAACCCAACACCAAAACAACAACAACAAAAAAACCCCACAAAAACTCCCTCAATAATAGCAACCAAATACAACACAGAAAAACCAAAATCCAAGAGAAAGCTAAAGAAAACAGAAACAAGAACAAATAAAAACCGGGTCCACAGGAAAAAGAAATATGTTAAATGCTGACTAATTATGTCTGGTGGGATAGTGCTGATGAGTTGGACTGCTGGCCTCCAGACCCACAGTTAGAAACTGCCTGTCACTCAGTCACAGAACGAGGAGGATTTCTACACCCAACAAGAGTCACAGTCTCAGAAACCCAAAGGGGCAGTTCTAGGCTGCCTTATCGGGTGGCTATGAGTTTGGATGGCCTCAATGACAGTGAGTTTGGTTCTTGGGTTGACAAATCTGCAACTATCCACTTCGCAGTTGTGTGAGGGCCAAACTATTCACATCCCGAGTCAATGATCCAAAGGAGTTTGATGGGAGCTTAATCGGAGGGTGGGCTCAGCAAATAGATTTTGGGCTTTCACTTTTGAAAGATGCAATGTAGTTGATCTATGTCCTGGTGAAAAATACTGAAAGTACTGTGCACTGCCAAGAGGACAAACACACGTCGTGGCAGAAGTCCAGTCAACATGCTCCTTAGCGGCAAGGAGGGTGAGATTTCATCTCATGTACTTTGAACATGTTGTCAGAGACCAGTAACTGGAGAAGGACACCATGATGCTTGGCAAAGCGGAAGGCCAGGGAAAAAGTGGAAGGCTCTTGATGAGTGGATTAACACAGTGGCTGTGACCAGGGGCTTGAAAGTGAGAACAATTGTGAGGCTGGGGCAGGACCAGGAGGGTTTCGTTCTGTTGCACCCGGGGTCGCTATGAGTTGGAATGGACTCAGTGAGATATAACGACAACGACAAGGTTCACGTAATTGAGTAAAAAATGAAATCTATTTACAGCCTACCTGTGGTTCAGGGACCTTTAGCTCACATGTCTGAAAGTATTACGGATAGTGAATTTTGACATCTATTGAGTTAGTCAAGGGTACTGACTCAAGCTGACCAAATATTGTTTTGGATTCACTTATAAAAAGTGATGGATAAACTGATATTTGCATACTGTTCTTTGTAATTGTAATATTGATTAATAATTTTGATGTCTATTAAAAAACTTCCCTAACGCCGTAGATATAAAAACACCTCAAACTCATTGCCATCCAATCCGTCTCCACTCATAGTGACCCTCTAGGGAAGAGTAGAGCTGCCATAAGGTTTCGAATGCTGCAAATCACCAGCTGTAACATCTTTGTCCTTAGGGCTGCTGGCAGGTTTGAACTGCCAACCTTTCGGTTAGCGGCTGAGCACTTAACCATCAACTCCCAGGGTTCCCTACCGTAAATATAAATGTGAGACTTCTTTTCCATTTAATGTAACTATGGGAAGATGCGTGGAAGTAGCGTTAGAAAACATTATTAACTAATTTACTATTTTGATACTTCTTTTGCTTTGGGGGCTTATATGATGAGCAAGTTTACATTCTACTTACCATTAATGGATCTGGCATCCCATAAGTCAGCGGTCCCTGGCGGCTCATCCACAACACAGAAAGTAAAGGGAGCTCCATAAGAATTTTCGTTAATGCCTCTTGCCGAGATAAGGATTGATGGAGAGGCAATGCAGATGGTCCTGCCTTCTGTAAAAATGACTGGACAGTAGTCACTGACATCAGGAATCTCAATGCAGATGGTTCCTGTAGCTGTTTTTCCAGAGCCATCTGAAATAGAAAGCATCGCGCATGTTGGGGTACATGGTGGCAGGGGGACCATTCTTTCTCATAGTCCATGATGTTGTCATCAGAGCATGAGTGACTTCTGAGGAGGTGAGGATATGTTCCTAGTTCATCAATGGCCTAAAGCCACGATGGCCTTTGATGGCTGTACTGGCTTCTTCTTAGTTCTTTGAACCAACGCTTTCCTGACTTGCACCCCTGGCTCATTCCATTCACTCTTTCTAAATTCAATGGTTTTTTAATCTCTTTTCATTCTGTTAACTTATGCATCCTAAGGTGCAAATTTAAATGTTTTTTTTTTTCTCAAAGAAAATTTAATGCCCTCTAGTCCCGTTTTGTCCCTGTAAGTAGACTTTTAAGCTAGTTTCGAGCTCTTTATTCCGAGTGTTCATTCATTGAAATGAAAGAATTGTGTATGCATGTTGTTCTGATTCTGCTGTTTATTTTAAATACCTCCTTGAAATGCATTTCTGAAAAGAAATATAAATCAATTAGCATTTTCTCCTCAATTCATTTGAGACAGTTGTTGGTTTAATATAGTTCATTCTAAAGATCACAGGACCAAAACCAGGGGTTCAGGTTTGTAGTCTATATTTCTACTTTTTAAATTTAGTGCGAGTAAAATTTTGTTTTTATCTGCTTATTTTTAAATTGTAAGGAGTTTCATGTTTTAAAAAAATTTGAACAGTATTATCTCTAGGGTACTTCATTATGTCATTTTAACATAATTAAAGCACACTTTGAAGGTGATTTCTAAAAGTCAAATTAATAGTCATGCATATAATTGAATGCGAATGGAATGAGTGGAATGAGAGTAAACAGAGAGCCTGGCCATCTCTGACATGATTTTGTGGAATTTGGATTTGATCTAGCACTTGACTTTGGGTACTAAAGTGTCCATTTCCTGTGTGCTCTCTTTAAGGAGGACTTAGATTATCCCATGGATGGTTTTATGTGAAATGTTTTGAGCCTTTGCGACTTTTTAATCCTGTGACTGGCAGCCAGCCCCTTAGACTGTGGTTGACAGCTTTTGTGTCTGTCTTGCTTTGCCTCTCACTTCCTGGCCATGCCCCCTTTTTCTAGGTCACCTGATCATTGGATAGCTTTGTGCCAGGCAGATCCTGTGCCCAGTTTAATAAACGTTGACCCTTGATTTCAGCTTTCTCTCAGTTCATTTTGAAAGTGCTTTCCCTTACACCCTGCATTCACTCTAAGTATCTAACTTTTACTCTGGTTTTTAATGGAATTCACATATGGCCAATATACAAATATCATGTGTGCTCAAAAGCGTTAGAATTCACTCTTCAGATAGTTCTACAATATGAACACAGAGAAACAAATCGGCCATGCAGCAAAACACGTGAGTGTCGGGGTGAACGGTTATGCAATTAAAGTAGCTATTAAAAGTTATACCCACAGGATGATGACCGAGACCAACATATATAGAATCTAATGTTCTCGACACCATCATGTGTTTATTTTTTGCTTTTTCCCATAAATCTTAAGCTTTTCATTGTTACAGTCTCTTTCTTTAGCTACCAGAAAGCTCAGAAATAAACCTGTTGCAATCCTGCGGCATGTATTTTGTATGAGTTGTGTATATAACTGGATACCTATTTTTTTCCATTCCTTCCTGGTGACTGTTGTTTGGTTCTCTAGTGCCTGTTGTTTGGTTCTGTTGTTTGTTCTGTTGTTTGGTTCTCTAGTGGCTGGTTTTTCAGACATTGTTCAGAGAATCATTAGCTATAGACAAATAAACAAACTCCTGTTGCTCCTCACCAAGAAGTACAAATCGATTTTCCCACACGAGAAGTGGTTCGATTATAGGTCAATTCAGTGTGTCATACTTTTCTTTGCCTTTGGATCCTATGTTTGGGACAACCCCATGTTTTCTTGGGCCAGATCCATTGTTTGGTTTCTATGGTGCATCTGAGCAACCATCCTGGCTCTGAAATAACTACACCGTCTCCCCACCGACCATACCCTAGTGAACCCTGTGCAATACGAAGTGTAAGTGAAGATGTCTAACAACTCTCTAAGCCCGGTCAGCCACCCCCAAGAGATGAGGTTTTAAAGAGAAACCAAATTTTATTTATACTGTATCTATTTTAACTATTAGAATTTATACATTTTTAAAAGAATTTATAATCATTTTATTGTACGCCACATACAATTCTTTTTTGGAAGTAGGCCAAACAAATTATAGCTGCAGAATAAATGGGGGTGCTAAGGGTAATAAAGTTAATTCTTGACCCAAGATGTTTAGAACTCTCCATAAATCTTTATAACACCACTAAATGTCTTATCTTATTTCGGCCAATTCACTACCAACAAAAGAATACATTATTTTATAAAGATTTTCCTTAAATATTGACAGTGAGCTTTCTTACCATCGATAGCCAGGATTTCTGCTGTGTATATTCCATTGGTAAAATATTTTGATTTCTTGTCAAATTCCCTAGAAAATTGTATTTCACCAGTCCTTGAATCAACTTTTAACCAGTTACCTGCATCTTGTCCTATGATATATCTGTTTTGAAAGAAATAAATTCTTCATTAGGATTTTGTGAAAGTTGGTCATTTAACATTGCATAAGAGCTACAGTGTGCTGAACTTAGCAATATGCCTTCATGCCTTATGTGAGAATTATCTTGGCTTATAAAAATATGTATAATTATATACCCCATTGAGCATATTAATACCCAGCTTCACAAAAGAGTTTAAAAATGTCACAATTCTTACTTTTTTGGCTCTTATAATTCTCATTATAAATGTATGCATTTATTTCATGTATATTGATTAAGTCATCATAATATGGAGAGACTATTTTTTCATCTTCACGTCCTAGGTTTTAGTCATGTCAGCCCAGAGAGTTTTGTTGTGGGCCTGCTCAAGGCCATGGTGTCCTCTGTTCAGTTTGTGCATATGGGTCTTGCTACCTCTGAGGAGTTGAAAGTGCTGCTTCTTCACTTTTCTGGAAGAAGAGCTGGTCTTTACCCCAGGTACCATTTCAGGACATTGGTATCATTTATCTCACCTGGCCTTTCCTCCATTCCATACTGATAGATTTCATAAAGCTTTTGAAGTCAGCCAACTTTCCAGCTGACTGAATGTTACAATGGTTAATATAATTGTAATATTTAAATCAGTAGACTTTGTTCACTCCAATGATTGTTGGGGAGAAAGAGAGGGATGGGAAGGATAGACAGATGACCTACATCGCTCATGATAGTTCTTTCCCAGCTTATCTTACATGGATCTAATTCATCTGTGATCGATGTACTAGTGCCTGAAAGAAATACCTGCCTCTCAATCTCAGGTCTAGCTCTCTCTCTTTATGCTCACAATACCCCAAAACACCTGTCTTTCAGCTCCTTCCATTATTTTTCTCCTCTTTCAGGTGAATCAGAGCATTGAAATTGGCCCAAAGTCACAGGTAAAATGAATAAGCAGTGACTCATCTTTTATGTTATCTTGCTGTTTACAGTTTGACTTAATCTACCTAGCTCCAGGATAGTCTAGATGACCACAAAAGATCAGAGACGCCCCAGGGTGACTGTAGGTGGTCTTTTGATGTTTATAATGGCTTCCAGGACCAAGTTATTCTTTCTATCGAGCATTTACAGCTTTTAAAACAGTTCAAAGTTTAAGAAAAGGCCAACAACACAAGTGCCTCCTAAAGCAGATAGGAAAACAAACAAGAAAGGAAAAGCAAAACTCTGAAAGTCTTACGGATCCATTTACATGATCAGTATGTGATGCATGAATTATATACTCTATGCTGCACCAAGCAGAGCTCTGCCTTGACACATTATCATGCGGAGGTCTTTGCAGTACCTGACATTCGTTGCTGGGTTTCCCGTGTCCAAATCCACAGCTGTGTATGTGCCAAGCACATAGTTCAGTAAGGAGTCTCTCCTTAATCCTTCTCGCACATTGAAGGTCATGGAGTTTGGATGGAATGTGGGCCCCTCTCGGACATTAACGACCTGAATCCTCACAGGAGTAGACTGCATTCGGAACTGAGAGGCAACTGAGTGGTGAAATTCAGCCTGGTTTTTAACCCCGATACTGAGATGAATATTGGGCATTTGTTCATAATCCAGCATCTGAAATGATGGGGATGGGGTGGGGGTGGGGAGAGAACACAGAACAACCCTGAAAGAGCAGTCATTGTAGAAGGAGAAGTCACAACAAGCAAGTAACCTAAAGTTACCAAGACAAATAAAGCCCCGTGGCTGTGAGGTTCAGATGTCAAGTTCATGAAGTAGGATTACTGTGCTGGGTATTGTAGACATGATATTCTTTGTATCTGCTGTTATGACTGGGCATAAAGGTCATTTGTGTCTATGACTTTCTATTCGACTCAGATTGCGGATGTTTTAAGTTTCTTATATAAAACCCTGGAATAAAGACGGGCAGTTCTTCCAGAATGAGGTCTTCAGGAAAAATAAACGGCATACATTAAAAAAATATTCACAAGTAGGAAATGCATTAGCAAATAAGGCCCAGATTTCCTTGTGGAGTTCACATCTGAGAATCTCTCAAAAGTATAATCAGGAGATGAGAGGAACCAGCATATATGATGTAAGCTGACCTGTAATTATTTTTAAAAACGACGCAAACAACTTCTGAAGGTGAATTCATGATTACTACAGTCAGCCCTGCGCTATAATTTCATTACGCTGGGCTGGGTGGACTAGACGATTCGGTCACAGGACACAATCACATAAATCAGTACCCCTCTCGGGGAGAAGTCACCTTTGAAATGGGCGCCCTGGGTAAAAGATGAGTGCACCCTTGTAACCCACAATGACGGATGTGGTGACATGAAAAGACACAAGTTCAAAAGCAGTTGTAAACCAGCCGAGCACTGGGTAATGTCTGTGCAGAAGTACTCGGGCGGTTAATGGAAGCACCTCTTGCAACACAGTTATCTACAAGAGAGGCCAACATTAGCAGGGGCATCCGCAAGGCTGAGCTACATCTCAGCCTCCCAGGGAAACCCCATGACATCAGGACTGTTTCCTGAGGTTTGAGAGCCACGTTCTTCAGAAGTGTTGACATGACAGACATTTTGCAGGCACTCGCTTTGTATTTAGTTTGGGGCTGGCTTAATATGCCTGACCTGAATTTTAGCTAAAAGCCTTGAGCTCAGCCTTGGCATTTCTTTTGCACACGTGTCCTCTCCCCCAGGCCACATAACACCCAGCACAGTGCTGAAAAGGAAGTATGCACTCAAAATGCATTTTTCACTTGCTACAATCCAATGCTATTAAAGTCTGTAGTCAGATAAATGAAAAAGAAAGAAAGAATATCCATTCTGGGAGTTAGAGAAATCTCGTGAGGTTCTCTTGGGCGGCATACACGCAAATGTGCTTTTTGCTTGTCAGAATAGCTCCCGCCCTCTTGAATTGACAGCGATGGACATCTGTGAATGGATGCATACAATTGTACACATTCCCGAAGTTCATAAGCTCCAGGACATGGAAGTTCACTGAGGGCCGGTCTGTGGGGAACGTCCCTCCAGCAGCGAGAAAGACGAAGAGTGGATGGAAGAAAGTCATTCATTTCCTCTTTACCGGTGGAGCCCATCCGCCAAGATTTCCTGATTGTGCCCAGATTTCAGGGTCATAGGGAGAACACTCTGTCTGGCAGTGTCTCCTGGCATTGGATGGAGAGGCTGGTACACCCAGGAATGAGTGGAAAGCCTGTGTGGGTTAGGCTTTGGCACGAGGCTCAGGAGGGGATGAAGATGGCCCCTTCAGAAGTGGATTTGACTCTTGCTGATCTTTTGCTCCAGGTCATTTTAGTATCAAAGGCAAGCTGTTAGAACCATACACTGATTTTCAATTTAATACAACACTGTTAATTCTGTGTGTGTGTGTGGGGGGGGGGGGGTTGTCACTCAACAACTCAAAACTCACTGCTATTGAATCAGTGCCGACAGTGTCGAACTGCCTCTGTGGGTTTGCAAGACTGGAACTCTTGAGGGGAGTAGGAAGCCCCCTCTTTCTCCCTTGTAGTAGCTGGTGGTTTTGAGCTGCTGATCTTGCACTAATAGGCCAACACACAACCACCGAACCACCTGGGTTCTGGGCCAGGGAGGTGAGATCCTTAGTTCATTTTAAAAGTAAGAGGACATTAGACAGTTCCATCTAAAAGAAAGATGGCTTGCAGATGGATATTTTTCCATGGCAGAACAAATGGTCAACTATCTGTTGGTTTGCACGGGCCCTCCTGTCCAGGAAGGGATATTTTCTAGTATCCATGGAGCTCAAAGGGACCATAAAAGCACAGAAGATGGGAAGGAGCTTGTGCAGGTGAATAGATTCAGAGGGTGTGAGTCCCTTTTTGAAACCTGTTTTGCTGGCTCCTGATTACATGGGGATGTGCTGCAGGGTGGCAGTTAAGGGCGATTTTGGCATCAGAGAGATGTGGGTTGAATCTTGTCTTTGGCATTTGCCTTCTGTGTGAACTTAGACAAGCCAATTTTCCTTTGATTCCCAGTAATATTTTCTGTAAAAAAGGAATCACAATACTTTCTTCCCAACAGTGGGAGAATTAAATGAGACAGGTGGAAAGCCCAGGGTAAAATAGTTAGTGTTTTGTGACTACCTTATTAGTATTTCTTTGTATGCTATCCAGTAAATATCACAAATAATTTCTTATTGACATTCACAGAAAATCTTGAATTTTCTCATAGTCTCTCTTGTTAGGCAGTAAGTTTCCTAAGAACCAGGAGCATGTCTCACTCACCAGCATGTTCTCAGCCCATCTCAGCTATTTCATTTAATTGTGAATTCTTGGTTATATCCTCAAGCTAACAATAGAGCTCTATAAGGCTTAGTCAATCTCCTGTGACTGAGGGACCAGTGGTAGCACAGCGGTTTAAGTGTTTAGCTTCTAATGGCAAAGCTGGGCGTTCAAACCCACCAGGCTCTCCAGGGAGAAAGTTGCGGGTGTCTGCTTCCTGGAGATCCCTGAAACCCTACGGAGTAGCTCCACTTTGTCTTACTGGGTTGCTATGAATCAAAATCGACTGAAAGCAGAGGAAATGAAAATATTTCCTAAGATAGACATCTCTTCTTGCTGTCACTAAGACTTTAAGATTAATTACACTTTCTGGGTCATTTTGGTATTGTTAAACATACTTTCCCCCAGCTATCCTAAGACACATGAAAAGTTGCCATCCATCAAACATATAATTTATTTCCAAAATATCTGATATTACCGGGTCCAATTTTTCATGAGCTTGACATGTCAATCATTTTCCCAATAAAGTAAGTATACGTTTAAAAGGCCCTTACTCATCACAGACTAAACATCACATCATAGAGAGTACATTGCTTGCACTATTAACATTTGCCAATTAACGAACGTTTTTATGTGGAAGTTAGGAAATGCCTCAAGCCCATGCCTCTTCCATCTATAGCACTGGTGTCAGGTACTCTGATCAGCCACATTACCTTCAATGTTTTGTGAGTCTGTGTGACATTTTGAATATTGCAGCAGGTGTTAGAGCTACAAAGATATGTAGAACACATTGCTTATGCACAAAGGTCTTAGTACTTCAGGGGTCTTGAAAGCAGATGACAAAGAACAGCTACATATTAAAAGGCAAGATGCAAAGCTCCGTGAGTAAATGGTAAAAAGACTCAGAAGGACTGTGTACAGCTTCTCGTTTGAGCGTCAACCAAAATGCACGACTGAAAGTAATTCTGATCCCTGAGATAAAAATGTGACCGAAGAGTTAGCATTGGCTCTCCTGGTAGGTGATCTCTCGTGATCCTTGCCCCCTATCCAGGCTATTAGATAATGGCCCTTCTACCCGTCCCTTCATTTCCATTTTTACTGCTGCCACCTTAGATCATAATTTTAGTACATCAAACTTGTTTCTATCTTTTTTCCTTAACTTTAATCTTCCCTAAATCGAACTCCCAATGTTACTATTATTCTCAATATCCCGGCGCTGTTCTTGGTCTATACTAGGGTTTGGCATCTTTTTCTGTTAAAGGCCAGATAGTACGTCTATTGTTATTTCTGCGCCATATATTGTCTCTGTTACAAACATTCAGCTCTGCAATTGGAGTGTGAATGGAGCTGTAGACAATACATATGTGAGTAGGTGTTTGAATAAAACTTTAGTTACAGAAACAAGTGACAGAGCAGACTGGACCTTCAGGCCATAGTGTGTGGCTTCCCAGACTCAATCAATGTTTCTCAAATGGAAAGCACAGTGTCTGTGCTGGCTGTCCTTGTGTTCCCATTAGGAATTTTAAAAATCTGGAAATCATTTGAAGGGCAATATTACCACAGAGAGGTATAGGGGATGAGACAGTCAGTCAGGGTGCGATGTAGCACCAATGAAGAGTACAGCTTTTCCCCAGTTCCTAAATGCTTCCTCCACCCCAACTACCGTGATCCGAATTCTACCTTGCAAGTCTGGATAGGGCAGAGGTTGTACACTGGTGCATATAGGAGCTTGAGGCACAGGGAATCCAGGGTGGATGATACCTTCAGGACCAGGGGTGTGAGGGATGATACTGGGAGAGTAGAGGGTGAGTGGGTTGGAAAGGGGGAACCGATTACAAGGATCTACATGTGACCTCCTCCCTGGGGGACGAACATCAGAAAAGGGGGTGAAGGGAGACGCCGGATAGGGTAAGATATGGCAAAATAATAATTTATAAATTATCAAGGGCTCATGAGGGAGCGGGAGCGAGGGGAAAAAATAAGAGAACCTGATGCAAAGGGCTTAAGTAGGGAGCAAATGTTTTGAGAATGATGAGGGCAAAGAATGTACAGATGTGCTTTATACAATTGATGTATGTATATGTATCGATTGTGATAAGAGTTGTATGAGCCCCTAATAAAATGTTTTTAAAAAAAGGAAAAAAAGATCATAAAAAAAGGGAAAAAAAGTATACATGCATAAGTTCTCTAATTTTAACCACCACCACACACGTTAACACATGGCATGATGCAACATTTATGGCTATTATATTTTGAGGACAAACAGTAATGTTTTAGATTTATCTACACAACAGAAAAAAACAACAATGTAGAAAGACTCAATATAGAAATGATATATATATTTGCATTAGGTAAGGACTGGAAGATGTTGATAGAAAAAGTAGTCACTAAGATCAATAATCACAATTCACAGTGTATGTAAACAAAGTATTTGAATCTCTCTCTGTGTGTAGCTATGGGCGTATATTTTCCTTCTTTTTTTAAAGGCTCTAAAAAGCAAATTTAATCCTTAACATAAAAGTATCATTATAAATAACAACTGCAAACTGATTTTTAAAAATAAACTTAAAAAGCATTTCTACTTATATTATTTCCTTAGGGCATAGGTTTTCCTAGCTCTAAGTGCCGTTTGTATTGTTTGAGAATTTTAGTTGAGAAAATTTAATATTTAATATTAAATTTAATATTTTAGCTCATTGCTTTAATGTTCCCATTGCCTTAATAGTTTTCAGGTTTGCTTCTGATTTGTCAATTTAGGTATTACAATAGGTATTATTGTAGCCCATGAAGCAAAAGCATGTAGAAGCTAAAGGAAAATTAACTTCCAGGGGGGGAAAAAAAAAGAAGGCAATGTCCTCAAGCCAAGAAAAGGGTTTAAAAAGTTAACCAAAAGCTCAATGGGTGGGAGCCAGCAGTAGCCTTGGGCTAAGGGCTGGGTTCCCAGCAGAAGGTGCCCAACCCACCAGGTTCTTTCTGCCACCTGATTGCTTTCATTCGTGCTACCGCCGACACGCGTGTTCTCCCGGCCCTGCACAGGCTCGATGGCGTCTCACCTCAGTGTCCATGCTTATTTTGATGAAAAAATATTAGCCTCTTGTTTCAATCCCCTTTATTGCATGGAGCTTCTCTCTCTCTCTCCTTCTCTCTCTCTTTTTAAAATCATTTTATTAGGGCCTCATACACCTCTTATCACAAGCTGTACATACATCCATTGTGTGAAGCAGCTTTTCTTATCTCATTAATTATTTTATGTCTCATCCATTTGATAATTTATTTGTTTTGTTTTATAACATCTCCAGCACTATTCATTGTTTTGTATTTCTCATATCAGCATCTGATTTGGGGCGTCTGTCTGGTCTTCTCAACCGGATATCCAGAATGGCGAGAACAACGCAGCTTCTGTGTCTGATAGAGTTGCGGGCTGGGAGCTCAGACTTGGAAAGTACGATTACTTAAACCAATGCTGCTATAAGCACTTTTCATGGGCAGAGAGTTATTTTAAAGACAGATTCTGCCTCTTAGAGTGACTTAAAACTTCTTTGGAAGAAAATTTGGCAGCTCTTATACTGTACCTTGACGACTTTCAAAATGCCTTCATTAGTGTGTGGGTCCGTTTGAATATCAAACCAATTTCCATCATTTCCGGAGAGAATTAAATATTCTGCCAACCAATTGGCAGTGCCTTCTTCATCCAGATCAATTGCTTTCAATCGAATCAGTTCTGAATTTAAACAGTTTTCTTCAATACTTGCTGAGTACTGAAATGATAATTTTATAATCAGTGGATTTTCAACACAGAAATGATGTGATTAATACATAGTTATCATTTAAAATACTCAAATCAACAATTATTTTAAACCCAAACCAAACTCACTGCCATTGAGTCATTTCTATTCTTCAGGAACCGATAAAACAGGGCAGAACTGCCCTTGTGGTTTTCTGAGGCTATAACTGATTCCTGGAGTAGGAAGCCTCTTCTTTGCCTATAGTTATTAATAAATGCCATAAATTCAATATTAAGTGTAAATTTCACATAAGTTAATCAAACTCATTTGCATGAGCTATATGTGAAATTATGGTCAAACTGGCACTTGGTTTCATTTTTCTTGCTCAATTTTAATTTTCTTTAATTTTACTCTCTCCTTTTAGGGGAAAGATTTGACTTTTTCAGAGCAGAGCCAGATAGTAAATGTACTTGGCTGTATGGGACAGAGAGCCCCTCTCCCTGTTATTAACTCTACTATCGTAGCAGGAAACTCTCCACAGACAGCAGTGTAAGAACATAACAAATAACACGAGCCATAGGAATGAGCATGGCTAAAGCCCAACATTTTGATTTTAAACTAAAAGAGACAGCCGACTCTGATTTTCCCTGGACCAGGGTTTATGGTTCCCCTTTACAATGAAAGGGGAAAATAGACGTTAAGTATGCTGTTGGAATTAAATTGTCAAACCATCAGGCTTAAAAAAAGGCGCATCGGTGTTGCTACAGTGTTCTCAGAGGTGTCTGAACACATTTCCACAAATCGATGGTATGCAGATAATAAAGTTTCGCTTTCTGAAAGTCCATGACATCCTGCTGATAAAGATCAAGGATCTGAGTCTTCAGTATGGATCACCACGCAAAGTAAAGAAGACCCAAATCCTCACCACTGGATCATTGGGTCACATCGTGGCAAAATGGAGAAAAGGTTGAAGTTGCCAAGCACCGTGTCTTGCTTGAATCCACAATTAATGCTCATGGAGGCAGAAGTCAAGAGACCCAAAGACACGTTGCACTAGGGTATATCTGCTCACAAGACCTCTTAAGAGCATTGAAAGGCGAGATGTTACTTAGAAGTGTAGGGTTTGCCTCACGTGGTATTTGCCTCACGTGCATTGAAAATTGGACATGGAATAAGGAGGACCGAAGAAGAATCGATGCATTAGAACTGCGCTGCTGGTGAAGAATGTTGAAGGTACCATGGGCTGCTAAAAGGACAATGGTTCTCCCTGGGAAGGTGTATGGCCAGAGCGCTGAGATAAGGATGCTCCACAGGTAAGAATGGCGAGACTTCATCTTACATACTTTAGACCTGTCAGGAGAAACCAGTCCCCGGAGAAGGACATCACGCTTGGTACAGTGGAAAGGGAGCAGAAGAGAGGAAGGCTTTGAATGAGATGGAGCGACACGGTGGTGCAACCGCAGGCTCAGGACGAGGAACAATTGCGTGGATGGTGCCGGACGTGGCAGTGCTTTGTTCTGCTGTGCACAGGGTTATTGTGGGAGCCGACTCGATGGCACTTAACAATATCAACCAGGTGAATCGAGTCTGCGCACATATCAACAGCTCTCACAGAGAGCGTTTGCAGAGAATAGTTTCTCAAAGGCAAACGAGCAAATTAAAGGTTGTTGTGCTTGGTGCCGTTGAGTTGACTCTGACTCATAGATGCCTCATGTGTAACGGAACGAAACACTACCTGGGTCTGTGCCCTGTTCACAATTGTTGTTATGCATGACGTCATTGTTGCAGTCACTGGGTCAGTCCATGTCGTTAAGAGTCTTCCTCTCTTTTCACTCTACCAATCATGATGTCCCCTCTCCTAGGGACCGATCTCTCCTGATAACATGCCCAAGTACATGCGCTGTATTCAACTTTCTAAGATTATAAATAAGAACTTATAAAGTAGAGCTGAGTACTTCCAGATATGTAACAGAACCAAGATCACCAACTAGCAGGAAAGCAAGTGGACTCTTGCCCCTCAATCCATGAAGTGGATTCTAGGAGCGGACACTTACGGAAGTTTTCTCCAAGGTGGGGAAATTATCGTTGACGTCTAAAACCTTGATTCTACAGCCACAGTTGGCAGACAATCCATCTGGGGCCCCGTCCCGATCTGATCCACTCACAAGGAGATTATACACGCTGTGTTCCTGAATTAGGATGAAAAGAATCATAAGAGTTTGGTCTTGTGTTGAATAAAATGTATCACATTCCGTGTGCACATCTCAAGTGAAATTGAGATGGAATTTAATTTTCATTGAAGAATCAGTTTCATTCTCTCCTTCCTTTACATTACATTACAGTGAGCACCCACACAGATCATTTCATCACCCCCTTTTAAAAATGGGACCTTTTGTTTCTCATCTTTCATTCATAAAGGGCTTTACCTCTCTGTCAAGAAAACTGGACATGGTGCGGACTTCTCCCGTGTACCTGTTCAGAATGAACATGGGTGCACTTGCGGGCTCCTGCGAGATGATCTTATAGGCGATTTTAGAATTCAGGTGGTTGTCTTCATCTGCATCTGTGGCACTTAACTTGACGACCAGTGTGTCTAACATGAAGATGGAGATGGAGA
Source organism: Tenrec ecaudatus (assembly GCF_050624435.1). Lineage (NCBI taxonomy): Eukaryota > Metazoa > Chordata > Mammalia > Afrosoricida > Tenrecidae > Tenrec > Tenrec ecaudatus. The sequence continues at coordinate 44,794,103 of NC_134544.1, forward strand.
ATGTTTGGGGGCTGTGTTAGAATTAGCTCAGCATAACATCCAACATAGGAAGGCAACTAGCCGGCCTTCTGTTTTCTCTCTGTTCTCATTCTCCATGAGAATGCATTACCCACCACAAGTTTGAAGGACGCCATTGTTTAAAGAAGCAATTGTGGTTTGCTTTTAAAAAATGCACAGCCGTGTGAAGTGTGCTTGCATTCCTTAATCATTTACTTCTTGCATTTCTATGAAAGATGTTGTTCAGATAGTATCCTCTTATCCATAGGGTAAATTAGTAGCAAAATTAAATGATTTCCAATATGTGAAAAAAAGCAGCTCTATAGCCTCTCTGTATCAACATAAAGCCAAGGAAAACCAATATTGTCAGTTTGCTTTTGGCAAGGTCTTGCTATGGATATTAACAAAAAAGGCTTAAGATAAGATACAGTTTAAGAAAATGTAGCATTGCAATTGTTTATTGAGCATCTATATTCATTATTTCCATGTATCCAGAGAGCGTTGTAGAATAACACCACTTCACTCAACAGCCACGCGTACATAATTAATGAAAAGAAGTTGTCTCTGTCTTCACAGGAAAAGGCTTTCCATTACTTATAGGAACAAAAACTAGGCAACCTACGCCACACCCCAGAACACCAGCCCACATGACATGCTTTCCAGGTGGAATCGGTCCCTGGGTTTCTTTGCTTTCTAGCCAGGCTTCAAGTAATAAAGATCATTTTAAGAATGTTAGTACAGAGCACCAGGGATACCCTGCAAACCGAAAGAAGCGCGACTAATGATGCTTGTTCAGAAACTGCCCTCGAAGGAGGGGCTCAAACAAGGAGCCAGTGAGGCCTCAGTCATCGCTCATCCTAGCAGTGGTTGGCATGATTGCCATCGGACTTACTCGCATCGCAGTTTTCTTCAATACTGGCTGTGTAGATATTTTGGGTAAAGACTGGTGGATTGTCATTTATGTCCATCACTTTGACTCTAAGTTCAAGAGGTCTTTCTAAGTCTTCACCCCGTGAATTTAAAGCCCGGCAGTAGATCTGTGGGAAGTTAGGGGGGGAAATTGTCTTTCTCAGCCAACAGAAATGAAGTAACATGCTTGAAATACAGAAGGGAAAATGCAGACACATTTTCTGTAAACCTGACTCTATTCCCATCTAGTAATTTAGATTTGACCAAACCATTCACAGACATGCCCACCTCGTGTACCAAATCTTACACATCCACATTCTATCCATTCCTCCAAGGTTTTGTTTGGTTTTATACAAACCAAGTATTTCTCCTGAGACATATATTTTTAAAAGGAAGAACACTAATATGAATACATTAAAATATACTTCTGCGACTCACCAAAAAAATTGGAGTTATCTCTCTGTCCACCACTGAAGTGATGTTAATTTCCCCAGTCCGTGGATTAATGGTGAATACTCCATAAGGTGGTCGGTCGATCCCCACCCCAGAGATGCGATATGTAATCTTCTGGTTAACTTCACAGTCTGATCGAATCTGCATGGAAAATGGCTATGATTGGTACCTGATTTCCAGCCCACCACGAATGTTAGATGGTAGGGTAGTGGCTTTGTAAAGTGTGCACCTCATCATAGCCCCATGCACTTGGAATAGAAACCAAACAGCATGATTTAGTCATTAGGTGACCTTGGAAAATTTGCTTAACTCCACCAACCACCAACTTAAAATGGCCATGATAGTATTTACATAATCTTTCTGAGTTAGAATTGTGCTATAATGTCTCATAGGGTTACTGTAGGAAAAATAGGAGGTAAATTATATGTAGCTCATTCCAATTCCTTGATGCTGGATTTGTTGTTAACTAACAATACATAATTAATTCTCTGATGTCCTTGAATGAAGAGAAAGAATTTGACAGAAGAGATCACACCCAATACTATTTCAAAAAATGATGTCATATTCATATTACCTTACCTCAACTTGAGATTCAATTAAAATGGTGGATTACTTAAGGAAATAGAGTGTTTGTAAGTATGGGTAATATTTTTATTAATCAAACTCACCCTATTGCGCTGTCAAATAGATTTTATGACAAAAGTCTGTCATTTAGACTTTTTTATAGTTTATATTCATTTATCATCAATTATTTAATTTCAAAATTTTAAATTTCACTTATAAATGGAAGATGAGTGCATTCAGTTAAGTATCATGGTTTGTTACTTGAGTACCTATGATTAAAGAAAGATCTGGAAATATGACTTTCATTGTTTTTATTGTAGCTGCCAATTCCAGTTCACAGGGACTTCAGATAACAGAATCAAACTTTTTTGTAGGGTTTTTCAACTGTAATCTCTATGGGAACAAACAAGTCTCTTTTCTGCAGAGCTACTGGGTGGGTTTGAACTACTAACGTTTCTATTAGTAATGCAGTCCTTAACTGTTGTGCGGCCAAGTTTCCAAAGCTCCATTCTAATCCAAAGATAATTTTTATATAGACAATAATCCAGGAAACCCCCCCAAATAAAAATGTTTAAATAAAATATATACTATGAGTGGAATAACATAAACCATGACTGTGAGCTGCATGGAAACAATAGACATTTTAAAGATTTTTAAAATTTTGAGACCTTCTGAGAGAGACTATCTCTTTGTTCCTGGACTGATGTTACAAAACCAGTCCCCCGTCTGCCACAAATCAGACCTTTTCTTTTGCATACTGTTACACAATCGTTTCAGAACCTCGAAATCAAAGGCTCGATTAACAGTCTGATCTGGTGGAACGAATGGTAACTAAAGGGCACAGTCTTAGAGGTTCTACCAATTTCTACCTAAATGGTCAGTCTGGTCATTTAAAGAAGTTTGAGTATAGTTCCATGTTTTCTCCCACTCTCTCCAGGACTCTCTAATGTGATCTGTTTCAGGGCAGTTGGTAGTGGTAAGCTTGTCTCAGGTTGTGGAGATTGAAGTCTGCATGGTCCATTACTCCATTGGCACATCTGTTTCCATGCATATTCAATTATTTTTCTTCTCTTCCTTCTGGGCAGGGAGAGACTAATCATTGCGCCTTACATGAACACTCAAAAGCCTTTAAGACTCCAGTCACTACTCACCCGAGAAGGGTGTAGAACATTGTCTTTGTGGACTTTCTTACACTGATTGACTTTGGTGTCCCCTGAATCCAGAGACTCATTCCTCCAACGTATTTGATTATGTCTAAGAAGTTTTCATATCTTTGTTTATTACCCATTTTCTTTTAACTATATTTCTTTATTAATAGCAATTCTTTGTGAAGAGTTTCTTAGATTTTTGGATGTGAGGACCTAGTAAGAAATTTTGATAACATTTATACTTTCTGGGAGTGAATTAATCAGTTTATAAAGCTTTGGCTTTCCAGAGGAATAATCTGCATACATATCTAAGCTCCCTATAGCATATACATACAATAACGAATAGTAAACAAATAGATGAACAAAGTAGAGTTATATTGGAGATAGATACTTCACTTCTAGGATATGCCCACCCCCTCCAACCCCATCACAAGCTCCATAGCAGCCTCTTAGAACATGATGATCAAGTTGACGCTTCAGCAGCAACGTGAACAAGTGATGACACCCCATCTTCTAGCCCCATTCTAGAGTAGGGTGCGCTTTCCTGCCCTGCACTTAGGGCACTCCCCCTTGTTTCATCACTTACTTTGGCAATTGGATTCCTCTTTGAGTTGTCTTCTCCTTCTCGACAAGCTGCTGCAAACTTGATCCACTCCCTTTTTTGTCTTCTGACAGTTTGCCATTTGGTTGTACCATTTTCCATGTCTAATTCTTTCACCTTAAGAAAAAATAAAATTCTTATAGTCTTAGTATTTTTCTTTTTTTAATTATTATTTTTTAGTATTTTTCTTATAGTACATAACCATATTAATTTAACATTATGAATATATCCAGAAGAAACAATTATATTAGACTTCACCAAATAAAATCTTTTAACTAATCTAATACTGAAGAAAGATGTAGCCTTGCCATCCCCAGATTAGCTATTTTTTTATTTTTAATGATTTCACTTCTAACTACTTATTTTGTTGAAACAAATGTGATTAGCTATATATAAAGATAAGGATATATATAATAGTATGCAATTTGTTGTAATTTTTCTTCTTTAAACTAGCTTCGCCTTGCCTACCTTATTTCTCATTGAGACATGACTATACTTCACAGCTTCTAGAGTTTAAAAGATTGCTGGCATCTCATGTGAGTACATGCCACACAAAACAAAAGTTGCGCTCTTGATGAGGACACCACAGAGCGTTAGAATCCAAATAAATTGTTGCAAGATAAAATATTATTAGCTGAATTAATGATGCCTACAATAATCTCATAGACACTGGTATGACGTCTCTGTGTTACACATGTGGCCCTCTGTTGGTCATATGTTTTTCCCCTGGTAGGTTTGTATGCTGTCATTGGAGGTTGTCTATGAATTTTCACTATGAAAGAGTTTAGAAATGATAAGACGTGTACGGCCATCACATACAGGTATGTGTAAGTGCTGATGCACTTATCAAGTACACTGATAGCATTCTGAAGCGCAGGCTTGATTGAAAACCCACCCATGGAGTGCAGAGGTCCCATGTGAATGGAACCGACTCCTTGAAGGATCAAAGCATTTATATTAGGCCTTATTTTGATAAAAGTTTCTGAAATACAGCACACATGCTCTACTTTTGTCAACAATAGTCATTTGATTTTTCAAATGATTTAAGGTGATCATAATGATTGTTTAACAACAATAACAAACAAAGCCCGGCCAAAGCATTTGGTAGATTTCTTTTGTGATGCTAGTAAAATAGGAACCAGATTCTCTGTTCTATTTAATTATGAGCACATATATATTTTTTATATTTTGGATTTTCTATCTTCCCCTCTTGGATAAAACATCAATTGTCTGTCTTACTAATGTAAGAAATGCTTTCTTTTTATTCTAAGGCTTTATCTTGCTTCCTTTGCTTTGCAATAGGTTGGGACACATATAAATAAACGGCTAGGATACCTGGAGATGTAGGAGTTGCTAAAAGATGAAATTGTCAAAAACTGCTGAACAAGCAGGGGAATTAGAGGTCTGGAAGTCTTACTATTACTATTTTAGTTGAGTAGAGGTTATTTCTCTAACTTTTATCTGAATGACTATGGTGCAAGCATTCTGAATCTTGATATATAATGCATTACAAAATTAACTTTTTCGTTTAGAAAATAATTTTATTAAACATTACCTCAACAATAAATTCACTGTTAACTTCTAGCACCACCTGTTAAAGAAAGCACAGAATTAGCATGCATTTTCATAATTCAAAAGGAACTTAGAGACATCTACTATGTGACTTATTGATTTCTTTTTTAAATCATTTTTTGGGGAGTTCTTACAGATATTGTAACATTCCATAGTTCCGTCACATCAAACAGTATTGTATACTTGATACCACAGTCAGTTTCAAAACATTCTCCTTCATCTTGAGCTCCTTGATATCTGCTCCTCTTGATCCCCTCCCCAACCCTTATTATTATTTTATATCTATGTATATCTATATTCATATCCATCCATCTATCTATCTATCTATCGATCAATCTATCTATCTATCTATCTATCTATCTATCTATCTATCTATCTATCTATCTATCTGTCTATGAGAGAGCCATATCTTACACTGTCTAATATATCCATTCTCCTATAATCCTGTTGTTGGTTCCCCACGGGTGAGGTTATACAGTGATCATTGCTATCAGCTCCCCCTTCTCTCCCTCTGCCCCCTCTTTTCCTGTACCCTCAGGAAACCGCTACTCTTACTACTTTTTCTGTGGGGTTACCTATATTGGTTTTCAAGAATTGAAATTTACCAATGACCATATGCAAGTCTAACAAGGTTAATGAGGTAGAACTGAAACCATAATAGCAGGGGAAGAAATGTTAAAGAACTGGAGGATAGTTACATGTTTCATCAGTGCTATTCTGCACCCTGGATATTTCATCCCTTCCTTTTGGCCCTTCTGTGAGGACTAATTATTCAACAGGTGGGTTTTGGGTCTCCACTATATCCACCCTCCTTCACAGAATTTGGTTGCTTATTTTTGACCTGATACCTAATCCCATCGATATCTCATGATCACACAGGCTGGGTGCTTCTTCAATGTGGGCTTTGTTGCTTCCCTGATAGATGACCACTTGCTTATCTTCAAGCGTTTAAGACCCCAGGTGCTATATCTTTTAATAGATGAACACCATCCGCTTTCTTCACCACACTGGTTTATGCACCCATTTGTCTTCAGTGTTCATGTAGGGAAGGTGAGCAATCTACATGTCGTGCCACATTATAAGAATAAACTGTTTTTGTCCTGAGGTAAGAGTTAAGTATAGGTCCCAAGCCCATCTGCTTCCTTCTTGTATTTACACACACACACACACACATACACAAACACACAAATCACCTATCTTTACATATATGCATCTCTCGCTATATATATTCTTTTTTATTCCTGCCTCATTATCATGCTTACCCATCATTCACATCTCAGTAATTTCTCTTGGAAACATTTCTATTGATCAAACATGACCTGAAGCGCTACACCCTCCTTGCCACCTATTTTAGAACCCTTATTATTCCCTTGTCCATGCCATGAATGGCTCATGCTGCCCTCCCCACCTCCTTCCCTCCCGTACTGTCCCCCACCCCCACTTGCTCTGGAACTACCAGTCGAGTCACTGTCTCCTTGGGATTGCTTATCCTGCCTATCTTTTGTGGACTGACACCAAAGTTTATACATATATATTTGTGTGTGACCTCTGTGGAAAATGTGGGTACTAAAAATCAACAGTAGAGGCTTTTAAACTATTAGGGAAGATAAACACATAACTTTAAAGCATGTTAGGTTGGGATAACTGAGGTAACAGTGCATACAATGGAAAAGGTGGGCAGATAACTCAAATGGTCAAAGTTAATTTTGTGCGACCTCCAAGAAGAGGAGGGGTTTGGAAGGATTTTGCAGGGTGAGTTTGTTTTGAGAGAAACCATTGATGGGGAAAGACGTTTCCACCAGAGTCAAACCTGTACGGAGATGTAAAGGCACTTGATAGATCACCCGGGAGGAGTGAGTAATCGTGTGACATGAAAGGTGGAGGCAATCGTGAAGAGCCGTGGAGACAAAGTTTGCAGTGTCAGATCATGAAGTGCTTTGTGTATGGCACTAAGGAGTTTGGACTCTGCTTTCAGCAATGCCTGTGAGAGTGACTGGAACCAGAGGAAGAGAATAACAAAGAGGACAAGGGGAGTGGGGGAGGGAAGAAAGAAAAGCACAAAGCTGAATATGAGGGCAGGGAGGCTTGATGAACAACCTGCTCCAGTGAAGAAGACCAAGAAATAATCCTCCGTATTATCAGGTCTAATGATCTCCTGTACCTGTAATTTTGATTCTGCCATTTCTAATCTTTCATGTACCGCCCCCCCCGTGTGATTATGATTTGTCCTCCTTTCCCCTGGCTTGTTCTTTTTGTCTCCTCTGTCTACTTTCCCCATAAACCCTCCTTCCTTTGCTTTTAAATTGGCTATTTGGACATAGTCATTAACATATACACAGCTTTGGAATCAAAACTCTTTCTCCTGGTCACCATTCAGCCGAATAATAGATCAGTTTATAAACTAAATATCACCCATGAGTAATATAATAATCCTTAAACAACTAACTATGAGAGGCAAAATGGTCAACCTTTACCAAAAAGCAAAGAGGGAAAGAGATTTAATCACTGGAAATTGTGTAACAGAAGATAAGTAAGGTGACGATAATGCTGATATCTTATAAAAATTGTCACCAATACACAGAACAATGTGTTTAAAAATTGTAAAGGGGAAATCTAATTTGGTATGTGAACTTTCACCTAAAACATAGTAAGCTATTACTTATGAAACATATGTCATGAAATAACTAACCCTTCGATCCCCATCAGACCTGTTGCCATTGAGGTGATTCCAAATCACACTAACCCTAAACGACAGAGTGGACCTGCCACACACAGATTCCCATATAGGTGACACCATGATACATGGAGAAAAGATGGAAGTTATCAAAGATTTCATCTTGCTTGGATTCACCATCGGTGGTCCTGGCAGCAGCAGCCAAGAAATCAAAGGACGCATTGCATGGAGTAAATCTGCCTCATGAGACATCTTTAAAGTGTGGAAGAGAACTAATGGACACTTGCCCTTAGTCAGGGCATTTCCATCACCTCATATGCAGGCGAAAGGTAGACATTGGATAAGAAAGACTGGCAAAGAGTCGGTGCATTTGAATGAGAGTGCTTCAAGGATACTGAGGGTGCCGTGGACCGACCCAAACAAACGAATGTGGGTTAAGGAAGCACAGGCAGCAAGATGCATCTATATACCTTGGTCGGGTTATGAGGAGAGGCCGGTCCCCGGAGAGAGACGCCATGCTTGGCAAAGTGGAAGGGCAAGGACAAAGAGGGAGCCCCTGGACCAGATGGACTGACCGGGTGACCGCAGCCATGGGCTCAGCCCTGACAGCAGTCGTGAGAGTGGTACAAGCCTGAGCAGTGGCTGGTTCTGTTGTGGAGAGGAGTTAGAACTGACTTGAGGACCCTTCACAACACCAGCAACACTGATGGAGACAGACACCCCCATCTTCCACCGGGGAGCAGGGGCCGCTGAGTCAAACAGCCAACATGTCCATTTGGTCAAGGGCTGACCAACTGTGCCGCCGGGGAACCTCGAGCGTAGCATCAGCCTCACATTTCTTTGACCTCCTTGCATGTTAAAAGTTGAATAAAGATTATTTCTACCTTCTCGAAAGCAGCATGTTACCTGCTTACTGGAGGATGCCATGACCTTTTTGGTTCCTGTGTGCCTTCGCCGTACTACTACATTCAAACAATTAGATCTTCCCTCTTTGGCCAATCATACCATTCAGTCTCCTTTCTCGCTACTTCACTTCCACTACCGTATCTAATCTCTTCTTTCGGAACCTTGGTTCATCACCAACTTCTGCCACAACTACACACCACTACCATCATCACCACCAACACTTCTTGCCCTTGTCCCTTTTCTTACCCTTCTCCTACTGACAGAATCCGCTCTGCACCCCCAGCCTGGTCTCTCAATCTCTCCTGAGCCTCGGCCTGGCAGAGTCCTTGCTTTAGAGATCTGTCTTCTGACCCTCTGTCTATGTCAGCAAATAGCCACCAGAGTACGTGTTCTGTCCGTCACACTTCTTTTCATGACCCTATTTCCTTTAATAGCTTCACTTCCTTCTACATCAAATAACAGTCTTGTTTGGACCAACTTCACTTCTTCATCCTTTATATCTATCCCCAAATTTAAAAGCACATTGAAATTAAACAAATGAAATCCCTGAGTCATCATTTGACTTGAGTCGTCAAATAAAACATGCAAGCCTTTTGCTGAATTCTCTGCTTCTAGTAATAGTATTTCCATTCTCCCAGAATGCCGTGCCTGATCCTCCAGAATCATCTAGTTCTTTTTCCCCTAGGAGTTACTACCATCTGTACATCCCATCACTTATTTCATAATGTTTCCATTCTCTCTTTTTCCAGGGCTACTTCAGCACTTATGTTCAGGTTCTGTGATGTCTTAACACTCACTGCCATCAAACCAACTCATAGCAAACCTGTAGGACAGGGTAGAACTGCCCCTGTGGGTTTCCAAGACTATGCCTTTTTAAGAGAATAGAAAGCCCCATTGTTCTTTTTGGAACTGCTGGTGGTTTTCAACTGCCTACTCTTCAGATCACAGCTGAACTGGTAACCACTACCCTACCAGGGCACCAACTATGTATTACCTATACAGTGTCAAATTACCCAAAATCTGACAGAGAATCACAAATGGTTGCACTGTGTTGCTTACCCACCCACAATCAGTAAGGACAAGTGTAGCTGCAGAATCTCAAAGCTATAATCAATGCAATAACAATTTTAACCTCAAATTATAGTGAGTCCTAGCTGGGGTTCTGTTCTACCAGAGAATGTGTCAGTCATTTCCAGGTATTAGTGGTATAAACATTCTCATCCTGATTTCTCTCTGCTCGCAAATGGCGTGTAAGACAGTATTATGTCTACTCAGCGACATGAAAGTGGGCCCAAGTCACCGTTCTACCGACTGAGTTATCAGCTCAGTCCCTACCACTTCTTTTGTATCATTTGATCTTATTTCATTCCTGGTTATGATTTAGCTTGTACTTCATATAATGGTAGCCACGAGGAATGAGAAATACAGCCGTTTCTCCTGATTACCCCTAATACTATTTGATAGGGGTCTTACAAATGTTTACTCATGTAAACCTAAAAATTTTTTTTGTGCAACTATGTGCTTTCTCCATTTTTCCATAGTGATGTCTAAAAAAGTGCCATAATGAATATATGATGTTTCAGAGGATGACATTTTAGAATTCTGTAAATATTGGTACCTAAAAAAACCCTGTGACATAACTTTTAAATGCAGCCAACAGACTCTAAATAGCATAGCCATGATACACAATGCTATCGATTAAATTAAAATAAAGATGAATAGTTCCTCTTAAACAACAAGGAGTTTTAGTTTTTTCTCTTGAACTCTAATGTCCAATGGCCAGTCAATAAGTCATTCTACTGAAACATATTTTTTAACTTTATATTCCTTTAAAAGCATTTTTCTGCTTTTATTCAACAGTGTACCAAACTTCTCTATAACAAAACTCTGCATAAGCGTGGGCATTCTCTTTAATTAAAATGTCTGTTATTGCAAGACTCTGAAAATTCTCACAGGAGGACCAGCGGCACAGTGATTGCCTGTTAGGCTCTTGGTCTCCAGATCAGCAGTTTGAAGTCACTAGCTGCTCCTGGGGGCCAAGACAAGACTTTCTACTCCTCGGAAGAGTTCCCCTCCTAGAATCCCCCCGGGGCAGTTATACCCTGTCCTGTAGGAGCTGACACAGCAGCAGTGGGCCCTCTGTGGTATTGTCGTGTAGCAAAGTGTATCTGCCAGGGGAGAGGGATTATTTTCCCTTTAAAATGAGAGTTGGCAGAGAAAAATCAGCTTCGTATACCCAGATCGATTTGCAAAATACCACCTCTGTCCAGCTACCAAGACACTTCCAAGTTATAGTGACTTCGTAGGACAGCATAAAGCTGTTCTTTGAGATTTCCAAAACTGTAAACCTTTACAGAAGCAGACGGTCACACCAGAGCTGCTGGTGGGCTTGAACTGCTGACCTCGTGCGGTTAGAAGCCCAATGCTTAACTGACTGTGCTCCCAGTGTGCTCTTTGTCTCTCTCTTTATATATATAAGGCCTATCTATATAAGTTCTCTCTCTTTGTGTGTATGTGTATATATGTGTGTGCTAAGTTCTCTTGACCTTGTTCATGACTTCTAAATGGTTGCTCTCAGACTGAAGAGAACCCTAGGGATTCTTGAGCCTAAACTGCATGTCATTTTATCATACTCAACACATTTTGTTTTGAAGACCATGGCCGTGGCCCTGTCAGACCAGCAGGGCTTTGTTCTCTAGCAGAACTTAGATTAAGCAGATGGGGCCTCTGAAGACACCTTTGTGACATTTCCACTTATAACTCAGCGTTCTGAGCTGACAGGAGGGCGACAAACCCCAGGCCCTCTCAAATGCCTCACTTTATATGCAGATCCCCCTGAAGGAACTCTGTAGGTAAGGAAAAGGCTTTTCTTTTTCATTTGAATCCCTGGATCCAAGATATATTAAATATTGCCAGGAAGCACTTCACGGTCCAAGAAACACCAATGAATGAGTGTTTGGGAAGAAATACAATCTTCCCACAAATTGGACGAAGTAGCCCAACTGTCTGAACCTTACGTGAGCTGTGAAGAATAGCTGCATGGTCAACTTAGAAACCGGTTGTCCATCAAATTTACTTATGAGAGCACACGGTGGGCCAGCCCTCACTGGGTTCTGTGACTTGGTATGAGAGTCTAGGTGGAAGACAGCCATACAAAATGCAAGTGGCTAACCCAGCCACCGGAATGGAGAGTACTAGCCAAGGGGAGTTAGATAAATGTGCTTGTGAGGGAGCAAAAATAGCCTGGAGAGATGTGTAGTGTCCTGAACATACAGACAGAATGCTCTTTAGAAGGGAGGATGGGTAATACAAAAAAAAGAAAGAAAGAAAGAAAGAGAGAAAGAAGGGAGGATGGGGAAGCATTGTCTCACATGCTCTGAGACGTCATCAGGAGAGACTAGTCTCTGGGCAAGACATCCTGAACACCCTCGTAAACACAGATGGATACAGCGGTTGTGATAATGCGCTCAAACAAGAACAATGGTGAGGCTGGCATGGGGCGGGCAGTGTTTTGTTCTGTTGTACACAGGTCATTCTGCGTGGGAGCTGCCTCAGCAGCAGCCAATAATTACAACCATGTCAATGTGTAAGCAGGAATTATATAGTGACGTGATGGGGTAAGAAAGACGAGTTAGAAACTAAATACATAGATTCATTCATAAATATGTGACAGGCTCTGTTCTCTCTCTCTCCATTCCTACAGATCATGAAGTGTATGTGCTACGCGAGATACTAGGTGTTTGATACTCTATTTCCATGTAACCTTTAGGGAGTTGCTGAAATATTTTGAGCCTTGTTTTCTCTTTAAATCCTTGCTCTGAGAAAGAATGTGATGCTCTTAAATGAAGCATATGGAATCTAAGTTATGGTATGCCTTTTGCAATGTTAGAATTCTCCTTAGTTTCTCACAGGTGGACAGTATTTAAAGTATTAGCTACTGAACAAGCTGACGTTTCTTCTTTACAACTTACCTTTTTAAAAAAAAATCATTTCATTGGGGGCTCATCATAATCCATCCATCCATCCATTGTATAAAGCAAATTTGTTACCCTCATCATTCTCAAACAACTTACCTTTTTGATGTCAGTTTTGAAGCCATTTGCACCTCTAGGACCAACTTATTAATAAGCAGGTCTCTGCTGAAAAATACTTATAAAAATAATTGAGTGAAGCAAATGCCACCCTCATCGGGGTATGGCAGAGGTGCCAGGTTCAAGACTAATTATACTGCTTTTTTGTTTATAATTGAAGGTCTATCATGAATGGCATTTTAGTTCAGCCTTATAATTTTCTGCACAGAAAGGAAAGGCAGGCATTTCTCATGCAAGCCGTCCCTGCCGGTTTCTCTCCGTCACTCCTTCCACACGCCCTATCATCAGAGCTGCGGTCCCTGAGTGGGGAATTCCGCTTGGGAAAGGGAAGGGGAAACCACGCTGTGACTCAAACAAGGGGTCCTTGTTCTAGTAGCATCTCCTTCCTGCAATGCCCGTGGCATCAAGTGCTCTCCTGACCCAGTTTTGAAGTCCTGTCTGGAGGCTGATCTACTGCCCTTTTCAAACAGCGGATGGAGACCACTCTCTAGTCACTCCTTTTGTCAGGTTGCTAGGCTCCAACGTCATTATTCACCCAATGATAGGGAACCAGGAACTCAGGAGAGTCCCTAGGCCCCCTTGGCACCCAGGGATTAATGAAAATGCCCAACTCTCAGGATGCCTTCATAGCCCAGGTAGTCCCAATCCGTTTGCCACGTATAAGCCTTCTTCTATCATTCCAAACTGTTGTTAACTCCTCTGAACCCCATCCTCTTCCCGCCCAGTACAAACCCAGTGGAGCCTGGCAGTGTGGCGTTTTGTACTTCCTTGTTTCTGGGAACTGTGAACATAGTAAACCTAGTTATTTTTAATGACCTTTCAGACTCCTCTTTCCCATGTCTTACTTGACTTACAACCCCACATATTTGTTAGAACACTCCCTGGATAGTTACGGGTGAGAAAGAAGTCATATACCTATGTATTCAGGACCCCCCCCCCCCCAAATTTCTAAAACTGAGATGTATCTTTTAAAAATTGAGAAGCATCAAATCATGATGTATTTTAGGACATATATATATATATTTAAAATCCTACACCTCTACAGGTAGATATTATTGAGAAAATGATAATAAAGTTACACACCATGATTTAGTAATAGTTTTAGACCTCTCTTGGGTTCTAAAATTTTTTTTAGGCAAAGTTCTTAATCGGAGCTTTGCAGAGGTTTGAAGACAAAACTGTAAATGTGTCTATTTGGCTTAAAATACATTTTGCAATCACCCAGCCATTTATACATTAAAATACTAGAATTAAGATTTGCTTCCACCTATATGAAATCTTGGTATGATGAGATCAATGACTTCTATAACAAGTAGTATGGATACTAAGCTTTCTGCTATCCAATGTGTTTTTCTTAGTACAAATTAAAAGTCCAATTAGATAAGGTGGGTTTTGTTTATCCATCAGTCTATACTTGTAGAAATTGCCCATAGGGACCAGGTATAAGGCATCATGCTATATATATATATATATATATATATATATATATATATATATATATATATATATATATATATATATATATACCATAGTGAATGAAGGGGGAAGTGCAGAGTGGAGACCCAAAGCCCATTTGTTAGTCACTGGAGATCCCCTCACAGAGGGGTTTAGGAGAGGAGATGGGTCAGTCAGGGTGCAATGTAGTACCGATGAAGAACACAGCTTCCCCGCAGATCCTGGATGCTTCCTCCCCCCAACTACCATGATCCGAATTCTACCTTGCAGGACTGGATAGGGCAGAGGTTGTACACCGGTGCATATGGGGGCTGGAGGCACAGGGAATCCAGAGTGGATAATACCTTCAGGACCAGGGGTGTGAGGGGCTATGCTGGGAGAGTAGAGGGTGAGTGGGTTGGAAAGGCGGAACCGATTACAAGGATCCACATGTGACGGCAGAGAAGGGGGTGGAGGGAGACTCCGGATAGGGCAAGATACGACAAAATAACAATCTATAAATTATCAAGGGCTCATGCGGGAGCGGGGAGCAGGGAGGGAGGGAAAAAAAAACGAGGACCTGATGCAAAGGGCTTAAGTGGAGAGCAAATGCTTTGAAAATGATTAGGGCAAAGAATGTACGGATGTACTTTATACAATTGATGTATGTATATGTATGGATTGTGATAAGAGTTGTATGAGCCCCTAATAAAATGTAAAAAAAAAGTTGTACGAGCCCCCAATAAAATGATTAAAAAAATGAATGGAAAGCAAATTTCTATTATACATGCCAGAATTAACATATTGATATGTGAAAAGTAAATTGGTAAGTGGTTAAGTTAATTTTTTATACATTTAAAAACTTTATACTGGTTTGGAACTTGCAATGGCACAACATTTATATGCCTAAGCATTTTTTTAACTTTCTGAAATTCAGAGTATTTAATTGAAGGATTGGCAGCTTATACACAGCAAAAATGGTTCCATATGTGGACAAGATTTCTCAAGTGATCAAAGTTGCGTGACTATTCTGACTCCATAAAACATGGGCCTTTTGACATTCTTGGGCAGTTACAAATTAAATTTCAAAAACTTTAAAAATATAAAAAAATAAACATGGGCCTTTTAAAGCTGCTTGGAGGCATTCTTTCCTAACGAAATGAGTAGACTCTATCGCATTACCCAAATCTTTAGATTCTCCAAGCAAGGGTATGAAAATAATATTCCTGAGCCAGACACAAACTTGTACTGTGTAACTGCTGAGCAGATGATTATGGAATCATAGAGTTTCTACAGTACAGGAAGGCACCATTATGTCTAACCATTCATTCTCAGATGGAGAATTAAGAGACCTTGAGAAGTTGAGGGCTTTGGTCAAAGGTACACATTCCTTGTGTCCTGTGACTCAAGTCAGTGGTCACCAAGCCTCAGTCCATGATGCTTGTACCAAACCCTGCTCTGTTTTACAGTAGAACATGAGGAACTACCTTAGAAGGAAATGCCCAGGGAACTGTGTGATACAATAAAATGCCCTCCTGCTACCTACAGTTTTCTGTACTTTTTATTAGCTAAGTAAGTCAAACCTTGTTGAAAGCACTCTTTGTGGTTTAGAGATAAATGACCCAAAGTACCCATTAATCTGTAAGAGTTTGCCACACCCTCATTAATGTAAGCTGCAATAATGCCCCAGAGAGTCTTTGATTAGTTAATGAAGAGTTCAAGTTCAGGAACTTAAAAACAAGTAGACATGCTTGCTTTCTACATCTTTAATATTATGTTCGTTCAACTTAAATATTACCTGCATTTGTTTAAATACTGAAACATGCTCAAAAGCTCTACTTCACATTTGCAATGATTCATCACCGATAGTTTAAGACATCTATCAGAAACTCATAAGAAACCTACAGTCTTTGACTATATGAAATGTAAAACAAACATGTTCATATCCTCAGAGAATAAAGAGAAATTAAGTGTCAAAAGAACAAATCATTTTGTTGTCATCTGTTGCAGGCAGTGGCTTCCTTCCCCTAGTGACTCCATCACTAGGGGTGATGGACAGAATTGTACTGTCGTAGGTGGTGGTCTAGCCTGGCATATGTGCGCGAGAAGACGGCTCGGCCTTTTCACCTGCTCAACAGACGGTGAATTCAAACGGCCAACCTTTGATTTGCAGCCAAAAGCTCAACCATGGTGCTATCAAGGTTCCCTAAGACTAAGATTACATGGCATAATAAATAAATATTACCAAAAACATAACCTGGGAATCTGAAAAAGATAGCCTGGCAATCTCTTTTAACATCAAGGAGAAGAGAAATAAACTCTTTAGTTAAAACATAAAATCTGACTATGCAGAGACGTTTGAGACTTATTTTATTGGCCTCTAAAGGTGCCTCTACAATTTGGATGTATGAAGTCAGTTTTCACAACACAAAACAAAAAAGTCTCTCAGAGTCAAAGTAGGAAGATACTTTGGAGAAATGTAGCGAGTTGTATGCAATTCACTATATAAGTCGAGTTCTTGCCTCCTCCTTGAATCACACCAAATCAATTGAGTTATCCTCATTACAATAGGGTATCTGATATTTGACAGCTTACAAATATTTCTTTTTTTTTAACAAATATTTCTTTAAAATGACCAGTCGCCCAAACCCTGAGAATAGAATGTTCTGACAGCCTTCCCCCGTTCCCTTCCACACCTGGGCTGTGTGCCCGTTGGCAGAGTCAGGCCCCGAGTCCTTTCGGCATTCTTAGAAGCATAAACTACAAGAGTGGTCCCTGCTCTGTTGTTGCTGCTCCCCAGTCTTGACTTCCCTCAGTCTTTTAGAACCAAAGTTTAGATGAGTCCTGGTAGAGTTCCCCCTGCCTCAGATTAGGGCAGACATAATTTTCCAAATGAGGTTGGAGCACCTCTGTAGATGCTCCTGGGAGACTGATGTGCAGTCAACCATAGGGTATTTATTTGCCTTAATTTCCTTAGTAAAGAATTCATATAATCTTTCAACAATCCTTCCTTCCCCCAGTTCTTATTTTTTAAAATTATTTTTTACTGAATTGGTCTCTCTTTTGGCTATAAGTGTAACACAAACTATCTTAATGGTTTTAAGAAACTATCTACCCTCCCCCCTTTTCTTTGCTTCTGAATGGAACTGGCTTGACCATCTTGGTTGGTATGCCTCTATCGCTCTATAGTTCTGGAGTAGAAACCACCTTACTTCTTTCCAGCTTGGGACATTCCTAGGCATAGTGTCCTTACTTCTTTGGAACCTAAGGACTGGGCGAAAGTAAGTAATATCCCGGCTGGCACGAAAAGAATGAAGCATATTGCCATCAAGTTGATCTCAAGGCACAGCAACCTTATAGGATGGAGGCAGCCTGCCCCATAGTGTTTTCAAGGCACATTCCTGGAAGCAGGCGGGCATAAATTTCTCTTGCAGAGCAGCTAGTCCTTTTGAAACATTGACCTTCCAATTAGCAGCTGAGTGC
The DNA here is from genome assembly GCF_050624435.1 of Tenrec ecaudatus. Classification (NCBI taxonomy): domain Eukaryota; kingdom Metazoa; phylum Chordata; class Mammalia; order Afrosoricida; family Tenrecidae; genus Tenrec; species Tenrec ecaudatus. The sequence goes on from NC_134544.1 coordinate 44,811,935, forward strand.
TTTAATCCCTACTTCACCAGCACTCCCCTGTAAAGAAATAGCTCCCACAGGGGTATCCCGCCTGATCTGTAGGAATGTGCTTCTAATTCAGAAGACATTTGTCCTGGTGGTTGGTTTTCTTAATTTTCCTTTAGCCATTTATGACTTGAATATTCCATACTTATTTTGAAATAGTTAACCTCCACCGGGAAGCAAACTCTCAGAGGGAAATAACTGTTTAAAACGAATTCACATAATCAACTTTACTTCATTTCAAATTTAGAATCCATTTGCACTGGAAATGTATTACTAAAATATGCGTGAAAAAACATAAAAATAATTTTATTTCTGATTTATTTACTTACTGTAAACTTGTTTCAAATGTTAGCAATGCCTTCGCATTTAACCCACATTTGCTAACATCTCTAATGCCATTTGTAATTCAGTCAGATATTCACGCTGCTTCTCTATGCCATGGAGAACCTTCTGAAATCGAAAAGGTCAAGCTCATCGGCATGACTTTGAAAGAAGTGGATTAACATGGGATTAAACCCCATGTAGAAAATCTTAACAGCTGATAGAGGAGACAAAGCCTCAAGGATGTATTTCCTCCAGATATTTAAATTGTACTCACCATTAATATCATCAAAAGGCAGATGTTTCTGAAAAGGAGCCAGTCCATTCCTTCTGCTGTCTCTTACACGTGAACCCCAGGGAGATATGCTTTTCCTCCAGATCCACTGGGCTCTGAATTCAGCTCCACCACAAGGTGCACTGCAAGATGCTCTTTCTGAAGGACATGGACAATAACAGCCGCTCTTGTGACCGAGGGCTGGAGATGTTCTGTAATGACTCTGTTTCCCCACCCCAAACTGCTGGGTTGGTCTGGAAGGCTAGCATTGTTTGGGCTCTGGATTAGAACGTAGACACACCTTGATTCTTATTGCAATGAAACCCTTTGTTGGACACCAAAGAAAAATCTTACAGAGTGAGGGCAAGATTTACAGGGAAGATACCCAATGAATAATAAATTACTCACAACATGAAAAATAATTAAAATGCTAGGGCCTATCATCAGGCTGAATGAAATTAGTAGGCTTCTTCTTACTGCCAACATTGTAAAAGCAAAATTACATACACTGACAGCACACACACATACACACCCCACAGACGCACACAGAGACATCCACTATAGAGTCAGCTTCACGGAATAACACTTTTAGCAGAGTACATTGTTAGAAGTTACCAGACTTAAACCATGATCGATGGACAATGATAGAACAATGAAACATATCCTTTATTCAGAGGATACCGGTTTCCCTCTTCAAGAAGCTCTGTAATTGAACGGAGGAACCCTGGTGGTGCAGTGGTCATTCGATGGACTGCCAAAGGAAAGGTGCTCAGGACAAAACCACCAGCCACTCCTCAGGAGAAAAATGGATTCTCGACTCCGTGAATAGTCAGTCTTGGAAACTCACAGGGGCAGTTTTACCCCGTCTTGCAGGATCATTATGGGTCGACGTCAACCCGATGGTGGATGGCAGCATTTTTTTTTCTTTTACCCCGTACTGTGTAGCCATGCACTAGCACCATTTACTATACCCCCATGCCCCAGAGGGACTGGTGAGGGGCCGGGGATAGGGTGATGTTTTTTAATAATTGAACTGCATTCCTCAATTTTAAAGATGTCTGAAATGAGGTTTAGACCATGAAACTCTGATTTCATTAGTATGTTCGTTTCTACACTCTAGCACCTTCCTTTCTGATTATATAATTGACCTTTATGCTAACAATACCTAAATTATTGTAAAATTAACACAATACAGATTTCATTCCCTCTTCATGGCACCTCCACTTACAAAACATCCAGAAGGGATGTTTTCCTTTGAAGGGAAAAAAGACTAGATCCGCACCTGGGCCTTGTGAGCATCTTTTGGTTCCTTTTCCCCATCTCTTCCTTTCCGGTTGTTAGTAAGTTTTCAGGAGGGTATAGTCTCCTCATGGAAAACATTGCAGTGACATCAGCAACAACATCCACCAGCAGCATCAACCAAAGCAAAAAGAAGATGTAGTTAAATGTCCCTTAATTGCTAATCCTTTTGAGTTGGAAAGCTGCAGAAAGACTATATCCTGTCTTCACTAGCCCATAGCTAAAATTCAGGCACAAAGCAAACTATCTTTAGCGGTGAAATGCATTGTAAGCAGTGCTTGATCTTCTGAGAACCTTAATTTTAACATTTTTTGGGGTGGGGGGAGAAGCTAAGGAGAGAAGCAAAGTAATTAGAGGATTGGACTAGCATCCTCAGATGAAGAGAGATCTACTATATGTTCATATAGATATTTATGAGAAAGAGAAGGATATTATATTTAAAGAATGAAGAATAACTAAATTGTTATAACGTAATGGCATTATTTGGCGTATCTTCACAAGCCATTTGGGCACATTTGGCTAATTAAAAATGTATATATGCTTATTTATGTATATACTGACCAACTAGAGCACATCTTTGGTGTCATTCTACACAAATCCTTCTTTGGGTTATCCCACAGTCATTTGAAACGATGAATTCGACCCATAGGAACTGTTCAGATATATTTCAAGTTAGGTAGACGCTTAAGTGCAGCACGTCTGGTGAAGAGTGTGTCGAAGGGCAGAGCAAACTGACTTGCAGTGACACTCTGTGGAGCGATCGTCAGTGGGTGCCGGCAGTCGAATACGGATTTTGCTTTGGCATGACATTGTACAGCCATTTATCTGAATGTTAACACAACCTAAATCTACTGCGTGACTAAGGAGCCCACCCTCTCACTGTACGTTAGATAACTCTTCAAACCAGGACTCAGGGAGAGACTAAAGAAGCATTAGAAAATCCCTTTGTAACTGTATTATAGACAACTGATCCTTTGAAAATATTTTTATTGGGGGCTCTTACAGCTCTTATCACAATCCATCCATGCACCCATTGCGTCAAGCACATTTGTACCTATTTTGCCATCATCATTTTCAAAACATTTCCTTTCTATTTGAGCCCTTGATATCAACTCCTCATTTTCCTCCTCTCCCACCCTTCCTCCCTCATGAACCCTTGATAATTTATAATTGTTCTTTCCCCCGAAGGGAGACAGCAGTTGGTGTACAACTGACTTTTTATCACTTTTTATTTTCACAATTTTGTTTTTTTGTCCAGAAGTTTATAATGCAAGAATTACATCTACCTTGAACAAGTTTTCTTTTATGTCTAGGTCAGGGATAACCTTATGTTTACTCTTGAAATATTGATCAATAGCTCTAGTGAACTCAGGCTCTTGAGACATAGACAGAATTTCCATTTACTTCTCAGTATTTGAGGAGTGCCAATCCAACGGCTGCTTGAGATTATCCAGAAGACGTGCTATTGTTTTATACTGCTTCGTCTCCAGCTCAGCCGATCAAGACGGGTTCTTTGGCTTTACTTGTGTTGTACCTTTTTTTTTTTATCATTTTGCAGAGAATTTTACTTATCCTGGTCCATGCCTGTGAAGTTTTTGTTTGTTTGTTTGTTTTTGTCTGCACCAAAGGGAGACTGTGGGAGGAAGGCAGACAACACTGAGTAAGTGTGGTTTGCACATCACCATGCTCTAGATGCGGTACAACCAGACATCAACACGGGAGAACTTGTCGAGAATCCCTACAGAATGCTGTGAAGGTAAAAACTTAGCAGGAACACGTTAGTGGATTAATGGTCCTTTCTAAACACTGAATCCATCAGAGCTTGAAGGCAGCACTATGAGGTCAGGGGCAAGAACCCATCACAATGGTTTTTATTTTTAACTGTGATTACTTCTAGCAACCTATAGTTGTGTTAGAGTGTATGAAAAATTGATTGTTGTTTAGTCACCTAAAGACACTCAGTTTTGTTTTATGTCAGTTAGTGTTGAATAAGAACAATTTAATTTGTCTAACAAGAATTAATAAACCATCCCCATAAACAAACAAACAAAAGCAAGCAAACAAACAAAACAAAATTATTCTTCTTAGTTGCTGGATCAGCTGGAGATATTTGACATTCCCCCGCCCCCCCCGCCTTTGGTCATGCTATGCTTGGTTGATTTCTTCTGAAATATAAAGTCTTCTACTTACCCAAATGCTGTCCATATTTTGACGAAATGAGATATCAATATAGACAATTTGTATGGATTTTCTAGATGTACTTATTTTAACTTCCTGACCTCATTGGTGCCTAGAATTTGAATTTAAAGACTACTACCATGAACACATTTTCAAAATTCTGTAGTTACTGAGGCGTGGCCACCTGACTTCCCATGCCATCATTGTACTCCCCTCCGCCCCCACCCTCGGAGTAGGTAAACAGGATGTAAAACCCCAAGAGGCAAAGCTTCTGAGCTTAGTACATAGATAGCTGCTTCTGACGCTCCTGAGGGGTACCAATCATCAGAGAGAGAAAGAATCATGAAATACTAAGGGTTAACAATACCCTAGAAAAATCAGAATGATGGGAGGCAGGGGAAGGCAGCACAGAATTTCAATTTCATATGGACTCTAGAGCCAAGAGAACTGAAGGAAATCCTGCAGCTATTGTCCTGGAATAATCTTTCAACCTTCAGCCAGACATACCCCCTGGGGAGCGCATGATGGGGACCCAGTGCCCATCTGTAGACGACTGGACATCCCTTGCAGAGGGGTAGTGAGGAGGAGATGAGTCACTCAGGGCTCAGTGTAGCAATAATGAAACTCACAACCTTCCTCTACATCTTAAATGCTTCCTCCCCCCCACTATCATGGTCCCAATTCTACCTTGCAAACCTGGTTAGACCAGAGGATGCACAGTGGTACAGTTGGGATCTGGAAACACAGGGAATCTAGGACAGATGGACCCCTCGGGACCAACGGTGAGAGTGGCCACACCGGGAGGGAAGGGGGTGTAGAAAGGGGGAACCGATCTCGGGGATCTACATATAACCTCCTCTCTGGGGGATGGGCAACAGCAAAGTGGGTGAAGGGAGACGCTGGGCAGTGTAAGATAAGATAAGATAATAATGTATAAATTATTAAGGGTTCATGAGGGAGGGGTGAACGGGGAGGGAGGGGGAGAGAAAAAAGGAAAATGAGCTGATTCCAGGAACCCAAGTGGAAGTCAAATATTGAGAATGATGAGAGCAATGAATGTATAAGGGTGCTCTACTGAATTGATGTATGTATGGATTGTGATAAGAGTTGTATGAGTCTGAATAAAATGATTTATAAAAATAAAATATTTATGTAAATGTAAAAAATACCCCCTGGGATCTTCTTACAGCCAGGCAAGAGTTAACAAGTACAGAATATCTACCTTGAGCATGGTCCTGTTTAAAAAAATCCCTATATATACAAGATTCAACTGGCCGGTGCAAGTTGAAAGATGAGATAGCAACGTTTGTGCGGAGTGAGGTCATTGAATGGGGGAGAAACAACTCTGAGAAGGAAGGGGTGAAAGGTGGGACAACTCAAAGAATGTAATCCCTGTGGCTGAATTGTTCAGTTGAATTAATATATGTTTTGCAATGCATGTTCTCAACAAGAACCAAATTAAATTAAAAATAAAAATTTTAAAAGACATTAGTTGTTCTTAGATGATATTCAGCACGAATCCTAAACCATAACTATCTAAAAATAACTATCTTAGCAGCAATTCTATAACATCTTTGCCTGTATTGTTTACATTTCTTTTTATCACACGTAACTTATACTGGAACTGAATGAATGAGTTGCCTTTCTGTGGCACTACTTTTAAAAACACAAGTGTTAGACCTTTCGTGGTGTTCTCATCGAATGAAAATATCCTACTATTTTCCAAAGCTGGATGAGACAATATGACAAAAACATAAGAATAATAAAGTGTTAATATCCATTTATGAAATTAATTGTACATTGTCATATAAATAAATGAAATGCCACTGCTTGGACATCAAATATAAATACCATAGTGAATATACTAACATGTCTGCTAGTAGGCCTAACTATTAAATTCAATAGTTTGGTAAACTTGAATTTATGGAAAAAGTTGTGTATTTGTTTAAGATGATGTTTAGTCATCAGTTATTTGGTCCTCATGTATTTACATAAATACATTATATAAATTGGTTGTCATTGAATACAGGAAATTCTTTTTCTATATTTGTTATAAATGCATTATGTGGATTTAGATAAGATTATGAACTTCTCTGGATTTCAGTTTTTTTAAAGCAATTTATTTTATTGGGGGCTCTTTTAGCTCTTATCATAATCCATAAATATATCCATTGTGTCAAACGCATCTATACATATGTTGCCTTCATCTTTTTCAAAACATTTTCTTTCTACTTGAGCCTTTGATATCAGTTCCTCATTTCCCATCCCATCTCCCACCCTCATGTCTGCTTGATAATTTATAAATTCTTTTTTTTTTCATTTCTTATACCAATTGCTATCTCTTTTCAACCACTATTCTGCTGTCTGTCCCCCTGGGAGGGGGCCATATGTTGATTATTGTGACTGGTTCCCCTCACACTCTCCCCTCCTAGTATCACTGCTCCCCTTATTAGTCCTGGGGGGTTTATCTGCTCTGGATTCCCTGTGTTGCAAGCTCTTATCTGTACTAGTGTACATGTTATGGTCTAGCCAGATTTGTAAAAATAGAATGGGGTCATAATAGTTGGGGGTGGGTGGGGGGAGAGGAAGCATTAAAGAACAACTACTATATAAGTAGAACAGAAGGAAAAAATGAGACAATTGTATTATCTCCAGTTGACAGTAATGGTACCTGAGTACCACCCAGTTAAGGCTAACCACATGGAGACAGGTATGAGTATCAGGGAACTGAAGAAACGAATTAGGGTACTCAACTATGTCAAATGCCACAGCCAAGAAGGCTTTAGAGTTGACGCGAGCCAGAGGGGTTTCATTAGCTTGTGTCACCTTGAGCATATGGACAAAAGATGCACAAGGCTTGACTTGGTCTTGACCTAGAGCAGTTGCCATGAGTACATGTTTGATGGCTCATCATGAGATAATGCCACTGAGGGTAAACATCCTGTCTCCTCATTAAGCCCATTTATGTATGACAACCAGGGGGCCAGCAAACCAGGTTATTTAGCAGGTGTTAAAAATCACAGAGACTTTACGTCATCTTCTTAAAAGGTTATGTTAATATCATGAGGATGATGTTAGCTTATAACCTAAATTCATACTTACACCCTGACAGAGGTGTCTAGTTGGTGACATCAGTGTTTTGACACCATGAATATGGGCTGTTTGTGAGAAAAGTGAAGAAAGGGTGGCATGATTCCGTCTGTGTTAAAGTTTGTTACTTGTGTACTCGTGCCAAATTTGTTGCACATTTATCCCAGAAAGTGTCATCTCAGCCAGTCTCCTAATCCCAATCATCAGCATGTGATGGATAATTACTTAGATGTGGTCCTGGCTACTTTCGTGACACTAAGTAGTCCCCTTCTTTGGCCAAGTTATAAAATGTATGTAGTTAGTCTTTAGTGATAGGCCTGCATCTGGGTAGTCCTAGCCATGTAGGAAGACATCTAGGAACTGGGCTGTCAAAAACTAAGGGAGTGTTTTTAAAAGTATACATCTTAGATTCTCTGCTTTAAAATCATATGTGTCAATAGATAAAAAAAATTCAGATTTTTTTGGCTCCAGATTCCATAAATAAGAATCTTTGGGAATGAGACCTAAAATTACCTACTTTCACAAGCTCTCTAGATAATTCTTGAGTGGAAACTGAAGTGTAAATACTACTGAGCCAGGGGATTTAGTTAGACCCTACAGGTGATCCAGGGAGGAATGATAGTGAATAAGCAGGGACATTTCAGTAACATGAATAAGGTTAACTTCTTTCCAGGGGGAATATTGATCATTTATATTTATTTTTGTTTACTTCATTCATTCTGTTTTTACAAAAAGTTAGGCCCTGGATGGTTGTGGTGATTTCAATTCATCGTGATCCTATAGAAATGGGGTAGAAATGTGTATGGATTGTGATAACAATTGTATGAGCCCCTAATAAAACATTAAAAAAAAAGAAACAGGGTAGAAATGTTTCATAGGGTTCCCTAGACTAAGCTATTTATGGGAACCGATTGCCACACCTTTTCTTCCATGGAAAGGCTAGTGGATTCAAACCTCCAACCTTTGTTCAACACCATTGTGCCACCTACCAGGGCTCTGTCAGGATTCTTGTTACGTTGTTAAGTGCCATTGAGCCCGTGTTGATCTATAGCAGCCCTACGCAGGACAGAACAAGACCCTCCCTGGTCCTGCGCCAACCTCACAACAGTTGCTGTGTCTGAGCCCAGGGTTGCAGCCACGGTGTCAATCCATTTGCTAGAAGGCCTGCCTCGTTTCCACCGCCTCTCCACCTTACCAAACATGATGTCCTTCTCCACGGACCGGACTACTTCAACAACACGTCCAAAGTATGAAGATGAAGTCTCGCCAACGTTGCCTCTAAGGAGTCCTCCGGCCATACTTCTTCCGAGACAGATCAGTTTGTCCTTTTAGCAGCCTGTGGTATCTTCAGTAATTTTTTTCAGCACCACGATTCAAATGCATTGATTCTTTTTCGGTCTTCCTTATTCAATGTCCAATTTTCTCATGCGTATGAGGCCATTGAAAATGCCATGGCTGTGCTCAAGTGCGTGGGAGAAAGATGGAACTTTCTATCCAGTCTCAGAAACCCACAGGTGCAGTTTTACCCTGTCCAACGGGGTTGCTATGAATCAGAATTAACTCCATGGCAATGAGTTTGGTTTTTGAGTTTTTGTCAAATGTACCCTAGTCCTCAAAGTGACACTCCTGTTTTCAATACCCTAAAGAAGTTTTTGTTTAGTTACTATTTTGGGTAGTTAGGTTTGGAGTCAACTTTGTTAGGCCAGATTTCTCAGTGTTTGGGCAGTTAAGGCGTAGTAAGCCCCCGTGAGGTGACCTAAAACAATGTAATCTTATCCATAATGGGATCTGCTTTGGGCAGCCTATAAAAAGATGACAGTGAATGCAGCATTCATACTCAGATCATAACTTGATGCCATAAGTGGGTGCTATGGAAAAGCTTTCTTGCTTTCCCAAGAGGTCTGGATCTTGCTTTTTGGTGGCTCTGGATCCAGCACCTGGGTGATGGAGCTCAGGTTCTTTGGCCTTGAGCCACCTGCCTGCCATATTGCCTGTGGATCCTGGGAGTCAGCAGCAGCCTGCCATCTGAACTACTGACCCTGAATTAATTCTCTGGAACCACAAGCCTGTTGCCTGCCTGCTCTTCTTGGATTCATCAGCCCCTGCAGTGATGTTTATCAGGAAAAGCATCTGACACATGCACTTGGAATGCCCCTGCACTTGGATTTACACACTTTACAAGTAGTGTGAGCAATTTTCATGATATCAATTTCTTTTTATATATACACATGTAAGCTTCTCTGGTTTCACTTCTCTACAATGCCTAGGCCTTTAAGTATTCTTAATAATAGTAAAAACACTTTTAATGTTATATAATTCATATATAATACAATTCAATAGTTCAACAATATTAAAAGGAGTTGTATGATTATTACCACACTCAATTTTAGAGCATTTTTTTCTTTCTTGTGCTCACTGTTGTTAGCTCCCCATTTTCCCCTGACCACCCCAGCCATGGTCTTAGGAAATTATTATTCTAGGTAGTGTCTTAATAGATTTCTCTCTCCAGAATTTCAGAAAAGTGTACAACATAAAAAAGCCAAAAAAAACCCCAACAACCCAAGAATGACAAAATAAAATAGAACAAAACCTTAATAAAAAAGAAAAAGAAAATACTAAAAACTAGAACAAATAAAAATACGCCAAAAGAGAGATCAAATGATAAGGTGTCACATTCTAACTGATCTATAGCTGCAATAATCCACTTTACCAAGTGCTCTGTATGACAGATAGGGTATTCACATCCCTGGACTGTGGTCAGAGGGACTTCTTCAGAGGCGTAATCCACATGGAAACCCTATAAATGGAGATTGAGCTTTCATTGTCATCCAGTTTTCCTTTATTGTGTCCCTTAGTTTTAATGAGATAATAGTTTAGTAAATTTCACATATACAATCTTCCCCCGTAACATAGTTGTGGTAGTTACATAACCTCCTGTCAACTTAAGGGTATTAAGAGTCAAGGGCTTAGCCTCTCAATCAGGTTGCAGCTTGATCACCACATTTGGAGGCTTGAGAGAGATAAGTAGCTCACTGCAGGCCGTACCACACTGTCTCTCTGCTTCACACTCCTATTTGCAAGCCACATGGAGCCAGACTGATGACATCCAGAGCCATGGAGATGCATCCACTGCCACTGGACCCAAAGGACTTTCTACCCACTGGCCTGTGAATTTCTTGCGTTCTATATCATTGCATGTGCTATGAGTTTGAAAAGGATTTCATGGCTACTATCAGATTTATGGGCTAATTATTGAACTTATGGACTTGATCTTGATTGGGCTGGGATGTTTTAATGATGCAGAATTACTTCTTGATATAAAGTTCTCTCTAACATGTATATGAATGTCTCTGGATTTGTTTCTCTAGTCAACCCAGTCTAACACAATATGAAGGCAACTTTTTATAGCCTAACAAAATTAAAAGCAGAGACTACCAGAAAGATGTTTACTTGTATTTTGTTGACTATTCTAAGGCATTCAACTGTGTGGATCATAACAAAATGTGGCTAGCCTTGAGAGGAATGGGAATTCCAGAACACTTCATTGTGCTCATGTGGAAGCAGTATGTGAATCAAGAGGCAGTTGAGCAAACAGCACAAGGGAATACTGCGCGGTTGAAAACCAGGAAAGGTGTACACTAGGGTGGCATCCTCTTACCATGCTTATTCAGTGTGTGTGCTGAGCAAATACTTAAGAGTATCTGGATTACATGAGGGAAAAAAATGACATCTGGATTGGAGGGAGGCTTATTAACAATCTGCAATATGCAGACAGAAACCTTGCTTGCTGAAATAAGGAGGACTGGAAGTATTTGCTGATGAAAATCAAGGATGGCAGCCTTTAGTGTGGATTACAACTCAATGTAAAGAAATACCGAATCTGCACAATTGAACCAATAGGTAACATTTTCCTAAATGAAGAAAATAATTGAAATGCTCAAGGATCTTGTCTTGCTAAGGTCCACAATCAGTGGTCATGTAAGCAGCAGTCAAGAGCCCTCTCTAAAGAGGTCTTTAAAGTATTGAAAAGCAAGTAGGTTACTTTAAGGACTAAGGTATGCCTGACTAAGACATGGTATATTTGATTGCATCATATGCATATGAAAGTTGGACACTGAATAAGGAAAACCGAAGAAGAATTGATGCATTTTAATTATGGAGCTGGTGAAAATATTGAAAGGACTATGGGCCACCAAAAGAACACACCAGTCACTTTTGGGAAGTACAGCTGGAATAGTTCTTAGAGACAAGGATACTGAGACTTTGAACCTGTTGTAGGGAGCGAGTAGTCCCTGGTGCAGGGCCTCTTGCTTTATACAGTAGAGGGGCAGCAAAAAAGAAGGCAGATGGGTTTCCGCAGCGGCTGCCACCATGGGCTCACCCAGAATAACAGCTCTGGGGACGACTCAGGACTGCGCAGGGCTACATTCTGTTGCCCAAACAGAGGGTCTCTAGGAGTCAGACCGACGTGATGACAACTTCACAGCTAAATGATATATCTCCCTTTTCCTATCTTATTACCAACACTTTACGTCAAACACTTATTACCAACACTTTCCATTGCACTGAGCCATGACTCTCAATTGTTTGGCAGTGCTGAAATAAAGAGAAAAAAGCAGTTATATAACAGTGAAAGGTGCCAGCCACATAATAATTTTGATTGGCTGTTATTTAATGATGCATTCATCCTCCCTTTGTCATCTGATATGGTGGTTTTCCATAATGTCAAGCAGACATCATGACTTGATCTCTAGAACCTAACCATTTTGATAAGCGAGGAGTGCATGTATTATCTCTAGTTTAAAGTGGTATCACCATGTTAAAAAATTATAAAACAGTACTTCTATTGGCAATGGGAGGAGCCCTAGTGGCATAGTTGGTTACTCATTGGGCTGCTAACTCCAGGCTTAGTAGTTCAAACCCACCAGCTGCTCCATGGGAGAAAGATGAGGCTTTTTACTTCTATAAAGCTGTAAAGACTTGGGAATTCCAAGAGATAGTTATAGTCTGTCTTACAATGCCTCTTTGATTAGAAATTCACTGGATGATTATGGGTTGACTGAAAATAGTGCGGATTTGGCAAGGACTGTGATGTAATCTAAGGATTCAGGTCTCGTAGACTATCATTGCAAGGTTAGACTTTAGAATAACAGCAAGGAGACTTCATTTACTCATGTACTCTCTATAAGTTATTCAATGTCTGATGTCACTCTGCTGAACTCTTTGCTCCCATTACTTCAAAAAGTATCATTGAATTAAATGTATGTTCAACCAAGGATCCCTGGTCCCATAGTATGTTGCTCACTGGGCTGCTAACCATGAGGTCAGCAGTTTGAACTCACCATCCTTTCCTGAGGAGAAAGATGAGGCTTTTGGCTCCCATCTAGTTTCACAGTTCCCATAACGAATCCGCAGATGTAGCTCTATTCTGTGCTATAGGGTCACTGTGAGTGAAAATCTACTCACTAGCAGTGAGTTTATATCCAACTAGTGATAACATGATACTTTGTAATCCCTTTAAAAATAAACTAGATGCCAGAACTCCGAGCCTAAATGTATCAGTTTGATGTTAGATATAAGCTATTAAGATGTTGGGTTTATCTTAAAAATGATGACTGAATTTACTTTCTTTCTAGCTGTAAATAAATATCAAGACCAATGATCAAGTAGTGTCACTCCTGGTTTGTAACAGTAAAGCCAAGTCATGTATTATAAGAGAATGATTCCATGTCTAGACATCCTCTGGAGGTAAACATCTCATTAATAAAAATAATGTAAAACCATGAAGGTATCAATTAGTGAAAAGGGGAATTTCACAAGTTTCCTATTACACAGTACTGAGTTATGTTACCTAATCTATCAATATATTAATTCATCACTCGTTTTTATTTATAGGGGAATATTCAAGAACATTCTGAGGGCTATGGAGGACATGAAAGGTTGTAAATTAATTTATTGGCTCTCTCTTCGTATTTTGCCTTTATCATTTCACTGCTCAATTACCTTATTTCTAAATTTCCCACTTCGGCATTTCTTCACTTGAGGACTGCTTTTTTCTGGTGCTAACAAGTCCCCTTTCCCACTGTGCAGTCGCCTACAAGTAGCAGGGAACTCCTCCAGCGTCCTTTGCTCCTAACTCAAACCAAGCCCGTTGTCAGTGAGTCCATTTGGGCTCTCAGTGGCCCCGCAGGACAAAATGGAACTGCCACCGCTCCACCACCGCTGCTGCTAAACGGATGGTGACTGTTACATAACTACACGCTCCCGTTTATTCGTGGGTGGATTAACTTCGTGGGGCAGAGACGACCTTGTGTCTTCGCAATTTCCCACAGTGTTAACCTAAATGGACTTCAGTAGATGGAGATGGGGAATCTACTAGAGACACAGGTAGTATTAAAGGGAAGCATTTGAAGCTATTGCGATTTGTAATGTGTAATTTAAATGGAAATAAGTTGGTTGAATGATAGTTCAAGTGCAGCCAGAGAGAAGCCGGGGTAAAGGCTGGGGCTCTGAGGAAGGGAGAGCTGACGAGAGTAGGAAGTCTTCAGGATGTGGCTACAAAGCTGGGTCCAGGAAGCCAGATTAGACAAGGGGAGAAGCGAAGCCCGCGCGAGCTGGATGGTGAGAAGATGGTGGAAGTGAACGTGTTGGAAGCCTTGCTCCAATGGCAGCATTGCACCAGTCAGGAGCCTTGAGGAAGGGAACTAGAAAGGTAGGAGCAGTGCTTGGAGACTCTGGAGACCGAAATGAAGGTGTCTAAGGGACTGCTGTGCTGGATTGCAATAGTCATAGATTGTGATGCAGCGGAGATGGAGGCGAGCAAATGCAAGTCTAGAAACGGAAAACCGAGAGTGTTGTGCGGTTTATCCGTGGAGGTGTTTAAGTGACTGTGAACACTCTCTGAAGTTGAAGCAGAGGGTTGTGAGCCAGGCTATGAAAGTTCAAATGTTATTGTTAATCTGCCATCCAGCCAGCCTGCCTCATAATGCCTGTCCAGTGAAATTACCTGGTATGATGCTTCTACCCAAAGGTTTTGTCACTCCAACCAAATACCTGGGTGTGTGAAGCCCTAACGTGGGAGTGTGAAGCCCTAATGTGGGAAGTGATCAATTTTGCCATTCTGCTGGGTATAATATGAGCCATCTCAGAGGCAGCAGCTGGAGACTCTCCCAACCATCACGAAAGAAGAGCCACAAGCAGAGCACCTCTGAGATCCCAGCGTGGAGATGCAGTGAAAGTCACAGAGGCAGCAGCACCAAGACAACGACATAGGTTTCTCTGTAGAGGGAACAAGCAAGGCAGGGAGCCTTTGGGCAGGAGGCTGGCTATAGAGAGAGGTGTCCTCTGGGAATTTTTCAGTGCCCAGCATCCTCTGAGTTTTGTAGCACTTACATGTGCAGGGAATGAATCAAGAGGCCAACATGGCCGAGAGGCTGCAAACCAGAGAAAGAAAAGTGCCCGCAGGCACAGCTGCGAAGAGGGTGCTGTAGACAAAACCAGACCCAAAGCCAATCTTACTGCCATGGACCTGATGCCAACTCATAGCCACCCTATATGACAGGGTAAAACTGCCTCTGGGGGGTTTCCCAGATGGTAACTGTTAACACAAGTAGAAAGCCCCATCTTTCTCCCTTAGAACCTTTGGTGCTTTCGAATTGCTGACCTTGCGGTAGGCCACCGTCGCGTAGCTCCTATGATGAAATAACAGCATGCTTGATATTTCTGACCCTGACCTGTAATGTGTTTTTTTATTTAACAAACCCTACAATCATGAGTATTGTATTGACTTTTACGTGACCAATGCCACAGACGCTCCAACCCAGCAGAGAAGTCGAGTGCTGGGGAAAGGATGGCTGGTGCGGACTAGGCTAAAGGAGGCTGGAGGAGGAAGGCTGGGTGGAGCCCTCCCTCACGGAGCTCACCTTGGACACATAGGGAGTTGTATTCTTCCTGTTTGTGCAGTCAGGGCAGGGCAGACATGGCCCCCTATCATTCTGACACCTGTCTACCTTATGCACCATGGCTAGGGCCAATTGTGATCCATGGGGTTCTTATATGCTAACTTTTCTCTTGCTATTAGATTGCTGGGGCTTTCTTCTTAGTTCATCTTAGTCTGGGAACTCCACCAAAACCTGATCAGCATATTGGCACTACACAAGCCTCTGCTGACAAATGAGTGGTGGCTGCCGCTGAGAAGCATTGTGTGGCCATCAAACCCCGGTCTCCCGTGGGGGAGGTAAGAAATGGAGGAGGGGGAGAGGGATCCATGCAGGCCACAGGAACCCCTAAGACGAAAGGTTTTGTGCAAGACACAGGTGATAATGGTCTAAAAGTGACCCCAAGAAACATACCCCATACAGGTACAGTGCTATGTTTTTAAAAGAAAATATGAAAAACAACTTATTAAAAGAAACAAAGTACAAATGTAAAAAATTCTAAAAAGTCAACAACATACAATCCTGAAATAACAGTCATAACAAAAAATTGTGAGTGGTTATGAAAGTAGATATGTATGCTCTAGAAGGTGGGAGAGTGGATGTGCTTAGGTATACTCATGAGCCTTTGAATGGCCATATTTGTATTTACTACATATGTATTCATATACATAATAAAACACATAGGAAATGCAGGGAAACTTCTTAGTTGAACCCAAACATCTCGTGGGGCCGAGTTACCAGATTTGGAAGTATTTGGACCCTAATCTCAGGGGACAGCTAGGTCAATTGGCACAACATAGTTCATAAACACACTATTCTAGTTTGATAAGTATCATCTGAGGTCTTAAGAGCTTAAGACCCAACTATTGGTCACTTCCCATCTACAGCAAAACAGAGGGAGGGCAACCAAAGAGTCAGGCAAGCTCCTAGTCTACGGGGCCAGCGGACCACATAAAACTCAGCCGTCTCTAGCCAGAGACCAGATGTTGCCCAGTTGTCCTACTGACCACTCTGACCAGGGACACGAGAAAAGGTCCCATTTAGAGTAGGAGAAAAATGTAGACTAAAATTCATATTTATCAACAGGTCAGCTCACTAGACTGATAGAGTTTGAGGAAGCCCCTGATACTCTTACCCTAAGAGCCCCTTTTATTTTTTTATTATTTGTTTTTAAGATAATTTTATTGGGGACTTGTACAACTTTTATCACAATCCATCCATCCATTGTGTCAAGCGTGTTTGTACATTTGTTGCCATCATCATTCTCAAAACATTTTCTTTCTACTTGAGCCCTTGGTATCAGGTCCTCATTTTTCCCTTCCTCCCCCTCCTTCCTCCCTCCCAAACCCTTGATAAGTTATAGATTATTATGATTTTTCCATGTCTTGCACTGTCTGATGTCTATCTTCACCCACTTTTCTGTTGTTTACCCCCCAGGGATAGGGTTATACGTTTACCTTTGTGATTGGTTCCCCCTTTCTTCCCCACCTCCCCCTTATCCTCCTGGTATCTCTACTTTCATTATTGGTCCTGAAGGGTTCATCTGTCCTGGATTCCCTGTGTTTTCAACTCTGATCTGTACCAGAGTACATGCTCTGGTCTAGCCAGATTCGTAAAGTAGAATTGGGATCATGATAGTGTGTATGGGGCCTGGTGGGGCGGGGAGGAAGCATTAAAGAACTGGAGGAAAGTTGTATGTTTCATCATTGCTACACTGCACCCTGACAGGCTTATCTCTTCCCCGCAACTCTTCCCAGTTTTCTGCAGATGGGTTTTGGGTCTCCATTCTGCACTCCCTTTTATTCACAATGATATGATTTTTTTGTTCTTTCATTCCTGATACCTGATCCCACCAACACCTTGTGATCATACAGGCTGATGTGCTTCTTCCATGTGGGCTTTGCTGTTTCTCAGCTAGATGGCTGCTTGTTTATCTTCAAGCCTTTAAGACCCCCAAATGCTATATCTTTTGATATTTGGGCACCATCAGTTTTAGTGATCATGTCGGGAACATGAGCATCATAGAATGCCAATTTAATAGAACAAAGTGTTCTTGCACTGAAGGAGTACTTGAATAGAGGGCTAATGTAAGAGCCCCTTTTAATCTGGAAGCGATTCTACTCTCAGAGATAGCTTTCTGTGAAGTAATAGATTTATTCAATAAACAGTAACTTCAGGAGGAAAGTGCTTCTTAGAACAATAAACTCTCCAAGACCAAGAAGGTACCATTTGCTCAAAAGCAAAAATAAAAAGACACAGAGGAGCAAGGAACTGATAGGCGTGGAGATGGAAAAGGTGAGTGGAAATGGGCAGAGTGCTGACATATTGTGGGGAGAACAGCTTTGTCACAAAACAAAGTACATAGATGTTGCTAAATAGGAAACACATTTGCTGGGTAAATGTTTACCTAAAACACAAAATAAAAGGTTAAAAAGAAAAGATAATGGAGGCACATTAATCATTTTATTGCTGTAAACATAACTCTTTGACAATTACAAACTGACTTGAAGTAGCACAGTGCCCAAGCAATGAAGAATACCGCAAATAATCTAAATTAAGAAACTTGAAGGAAAATACTTTGCTTAAACATCATCAAGAAATGAATATTGAAGTTTATAATTGCTTGTAAAACAGACCAAATAAAAATAGGCTAGAGCAGATACAGTTGGAAGATAAAATGTAACAATAATTCTAATTAACCAAATGAGGAGCGTATTGACAATTAATGAAAGACTGTTCATTGTCTCAGAGTTATTTGATGACTACAACAGGCCAATCCATTCAAGCTTTAGTCCTAAAATAAAATGAGTAGTCTAGAAATGCAAGGCTGGTTCTATTTCATGGGGTGGTGGTCAGGATCTCCCA
This sequence comes from Tenrec ecaudatus, assembly GCF_050624435.1. Lineage (NCBI taxonomy): Eukaryota > Metazoa > Chordata > Mammalia > Afrosoricida > Tenrecidae > Tenrec > Tenrec ecaudatus. The sequence goes on from NC_134544.1 coordinate 44,829,914, forward strand.
TCGACTAGTGTGTTCAACAACAATGCAAAGCAAGACTTAAAAATACCAGAAATCACAAATAAGCTTGAAATTTATTAAATAAATATGGGGAAATGTGTCAACATCATTTTTAAGCTTGCTTGGGTTTCAAGGGACCTTCCCAAATAGCCATGTCATTTCAATCATGTTTATAACAGACTTATGAACCTCTACTAAAATCAAATTTCTACTAGTTTACTAGTGTCAAATTTCCTACACCCTGGCTGGCAATCACATTTTGGTGTAACCTTAGAAGTGAATTATATAGATAACTTTAAAGAATAACCTTAGAAAAGAGAAAAATGTCTGTCTTGAATAGTTATAATTAACTCCTTTCAATAAATTTCACTAAAGGAAATGTTGCTTAAAAATGTTAAACATAAATGCTGAACAGGGTCCACAAGAGTCACATAAATAATTCTAAGTGGATAATTTTTAATGTAATTTTTTTTCTAGTGCAAATAGAGTTGCATGAGGCAAAATGTATGGAAGCTTTTGCTCCCAGGTACCCCCTCTTTACAAAAGCAGATGTTACAAACATTGAACTCTTTGTTTACTACAGAAGCTAAAACTACCCTCTCATCTCGTTTTTATAAAAGTAAGCTGATCTGAGATTCAGCTTGAAATACAGGTTTGAATTATAGCTATTTACTTATAAAATAATTTCTATGTCATTTTTAGGCTAGGGAATGGCACACATTAATTAGATTAAATTATCAAAGGAGAAAAATGAAATTCTGATCAGAGGCTGTTTATTGAAAATTACAACATACCTGTTAGAATGGTTGATGTCTTAAGAAGGCAATTTTAAAATTTAAGATCACATTGCTAGAACACTAATGTGTAATTCTGAAAATAACAATGCAATTGGTAGTGTATCTTTCTAGAAAGATTGATGCCTATGTCTGTATTTTTTTCTTGTCTGCCATGATTATGTGTTATCAAGAGACCATAGTAACAGTACTAATTAAAGATGATCACTCTGGAAATTGTCAGATAACCTAAAGAGATCTCTGCATGGTATAATTTATCTTCAGATTTCTGATAATATGCTATGTCCAAGTGACAACTAGATTCTTTCTGGTCAGATTTCATTCCCGCCTTACCATTCCCTAGCTAACAATTGCTTTTATTTTTTCAAACTCCTGGACATAGGCAAATTAAAAATAATTTCAATAGCTACACTTCAACTTTATTTCTGGAAACCCTACCCATTATTAATGAAGTTCCCAAATGGGAGAAAGATAGTTAAAAAAAGAAAACAAAGGGGAAAAATCCCTTTGAATAACTTTATTTATACCTCAGCATCGTTTTCATTTTACGGACTATCAAAATTTTACAAAAATCTTACAGAGTTAAAATAAGATGGATATTGTGGCTTTTGAAAAACTGACCTCATATGCTCTTATGGAGAGCAAATAGTGCCAGGAAAAAGAATTCACCTACCTCTTTGCTTCCTTTGACAGGGTTGGAAATTCAAGACCTATTCAGATCTCACAACATCCCGGGCAATTTGAGAAATTGGAAGGGAATCTCACAAGTTCTATTTTATTCACAAATCCAGAGCAAAAGTTCTTTGGTTTTGGGTTATTGTTATATTTAGTTTTACTTTGGTGAAACCACCTCTATTCACATTGAATTTTAAAAGACAGAATATTCTTCTCCTCTGGAGTGAACCTACCTGTCTCTAGAATGTCCCATTCATTTTAGAGATTTTAATCAGGTAGCACTCTATAGTAAGCCCACAGAAATGATACATCACAGATAGGACCTTCTGGAGCTTTGAAGATAGAAAAATATATCACAATTTGGAAAACATCTCTCAGTTGCAATAATATAAAGCAAGTGCTGAGTGACAAATCAATTATGAACATAAAATGTATGCTAGTGAAAAGAAGGCATTCACGGGGTGGGATAGACAAAGAAAATGGGTCCACCTAATGCTATTTCACTCTTGTCCACACAATATCATCAACTCTGTTCAAAGTTCTTGGTTGATCTCTCCAGAATGACAGCAGAGAGTCGTGGGATGAACAAAACAAAACAAAAGCCCCGAAACTCAATTCAAACTGATCATTAGAATGGTATTTCTTTCCCAAACTGTTCTTCTCTAACTTTCCCCAGTAAACATTTTCTACATGTTCAAAAATCAAGGTTTTAGATACTCTTTAAAAAAAATCTTGAAGCTTATTCACACTGCAAGCTAGTTTTCATGACTTGAACTTTGCAGCTATGTAATATACAGCTGGGTACAAATGAATAACACGTGCGAAAACCACCATCTGAAAATAAGGCGCAGTTCCCACCCACTTATGAGCTTATTAGGAAGGTAAACTACCACGAGTGGCAACAGCCATACCCAGTGAGAAGTACACGGACAGGTTTTCCTTTATTCAGCAAAGCGACGTGGTAAAGGAACAAACAGACAAGCAGAGCGTGGCCTTCTGCAACGATGCCAGGACGCAGCATCCCACAATAGGACATCTACCATGAGACTCTAACTTGAATCAGCAAAGTTCTTGGTCCCATAAGATGTAGCTGAAGCTTCATCTTAAGAACCAGTGTCAGATATTGCCAGGTGACCTCACGTCACCTCGCCCACTGCAACTTTCTGGTCGGATGAGTCTCCAAGGAAACCTTTCCTCCTGCGAAGTTTCATCTCTCGACTGCACTGATAAGGAGTCCCAGAGATACAGCCGTGAAACACTCAGCTGTTAGGTAAGAGGTTCACAAGTTCAAATCCACCTGAGGTAATGGGGGAGAAAAGGCCTGGCACCTGCTCCCATGAAGATGACCATCAAGGAAGCCTTGGGGCGGCTGTTCAAGTCAATGGCACCACACAACAGCCATGCGGTTATTGTGGAAGGAGTGTTTGGTAGACGATGCACTTGGCGATGTCGTCATCCTTTAATATTATTATCATGTTAAAATTGCTTAGCTTTGGCCTGATTTAGGGGGTTGCCTTTTTATTAACGTGGTTTGTCAACCACATGGGTCACCTAAGGCTCATATGAAATTCTTCCTTCATATATGAGCACATGCTGCAGGTTTAGTTCTTTTTGAACATGGCTAGTGATAGATGGCAAGTCAAGACGCCGTGAGGAGAATCATGCCCATCAGGCCAATCTTAAGGTGGGTCCTTGTAAATGACTGTGCTGTATTCATGCCACCTGCCGGGGATGTACTACAGGCCACACAAATGCATAAAGGCTGCTACAGGCCGCCGCATAGGCACAAAGATTACCTGCCTCAAGTTTTAGTTCATGTTCGTCTCTTTAGTATTAATTTAAGGAAATCTCTCCCTCTACAGGGAGGTTTCTGCTTCTTTTTCTGAGTCTGGTTTCTCTTGTGTTTCCACTATTATCTTAGAGCCCATTGTGCATCATAAATAACCTTATTAACTTTTGCATGGTGGAAACAGAATCCAAATGACCCTCACTGTCCAACGGTGGGCTGGGGTCCTGGCTACTTGGTGTATTGCACTGTGCTGTACTTTGTGATCCTACTTCGAGCCGTGCTAGGGGAGGTGGAGTCAAGGGTCTGGCTAAAATGATGATCAGAGGAGCTTCTCATATGGCCAATGGTGGCTGTCCCCCCCATGCTGCCACTCAAGCCCCCGCCCCCACCCAGGTTGCTCAGCCCGATGCCACCACCACTCATTCCAGCTCCACTCAGGCCCCCACCGCCAGCACTGAGGCTGGGGCCCACCAGACCACTACTGCCTAAACCGCCCCCTCCACTGATGCCAGCGGTACCACTAATTCCAGCCATGCCAGCCCCAGAAACTACCCTCTCGGTCACAATCACATTGTGGGCATTCGATAACTCTGGGTGCATCCCGAGAGTGCCCATCACCCCAGAGGTGGGTCTGATCACTCTCTCCGTCACGACCACATTGGAAGCCTCTCTAGGATCAGCTATGGTCAAAGTGGTTGGTAGACTTGAACCTGGTGCGATTACCCTTTCTGTCACAATCACATTTGACCCATCTCTCAGATCAGGCATATCTAACATCCCATGGAAATCAGCCCCAGAGATTGGGCCGACCACCCTCTCTGTCACCACCACATTGGATGCCTGTCGGTTATCATGAATGTGGACAGAGGGCTTCAGAGTGCCCGAGGTGGTGTAAGACTCTTGCATAGTGACATTACCATAGCTCAGAGGATCAGGAATAGGCATAGGATGATGGACCCCAGGTCCCGAGGGATAGGTGCTCTCAGAAATCACTGTGGTCGTGCCAAAATGTGGTGAGATCGGTGGGTGTCCACTAGGAAAGAGCTCTGTTCCCTGTGGAGGGCAAACTGGTTCTGCCCTCTCAGGGGGCCACGAGGGATCAAAATCTGGACAGGGTTCGACTTCTTTTCCCAGACTGATATCTGCCAACTTCTTAAATTTAGGCCCCAGTGTGTCCAAGAAGTTGTCATCCAAGTCTTCCCCAATGAAGCTACAACAACCCACAGACCCAGCAGGGGAACCTGCACCTTCAATGTCATAGATGAGCAAGCAGTCATTGGATGGGCGACCTTCATCTTCATCTGCATAAGCATATGCTTTCTAAAGTTGTGGAGAAAAGAGAAAGTAAATGATAAACGTATACTTAGCATAAATTGCAATGACATATTTAGAAAAGAAATGATGAATACCCAATAGAACAGTCTTTGTTATTATTCACTTTTCTTCCAGATGATTTTAAAAGGAGGACATTTAAAACAAAATTATATGATTGACTAGACATGGTGGGAAAATTGCTATATAATTACTAGAAAGAATTTGTTGGGAATAACTTTAACTATAAATTTGATGATGTATTTTGAATTAAAAACTACTTGGTAGCATGCTTTGGACACCAAGGAGTATGAAGAAATCGCATGAATTTCCCTTCCATTCCAAGGACATAAACTCCTATATTGTTTCATTCCAAGGACATAAACTCCTATATTGTTTCATTGCACAAAAAGTAGTTCACAGTGTATTTGGGATCCCTTGGTGCTGTATTTCCTTTCCTGAGATGAATGTGCTAGTTTTATCTCAATGTAAATTTTTCATAAAACTGTGATTCTCGGTCTGTGCCTTTTGGATGAAAAAATTGAAGATGATCAAAGACCAATTTTAGGCATAGAGTCTCATTCAGTGAAGTGAAAATGCTTCTAGTTTATCTTTCTTGTTCATAATATTGAATTGTAAATTCTGAGGGGGAAGTGTGAGCAATAATTGCTATCACTATTCTCGTGTCATCTTAATTTAAAAACGTATCTCATGCTCTTCCTGATTGCCAAGTCCTCTGCGGGGAGCTTGTCGAAGTGTGAACAAAACCAGATAAAGTCTCCCCTCGATAAGACTTGCTATATATAAGCATATAGAGTTAATTTTTATTTTTCACAGTCATTATATTCCAAAATTTTGTCATGAAGACTGTCATGAGCACTGCATTGCTGAATAATGAATCCCAAAGGGGCACCACAGAAGCAAAGACTCCCAGAGTAAGAGACGACCGTGCACTCAGGGCAGAGACGCATTTAGGGAGCAAGGATAAGAGAGGAGGAGATGTGGCCAGAGGCCTTACCTGACAGAAGTAACTCTCCATGAAATTCATATTCAGACCCCCTTCTCTACATTCCCTCATAGAATTTCTTCGTAATGTTCCAGAATAGTCTTGACAAATCTCGGGCATTCCAGATGTTTTAACTCCACTCGTGACTTCAAATCCTGATGTTCTTTCTCCTCCTCCCAGATCTTGCATTTCTCGGCCACAATACTCATTTGTATAAACTCCTAAGAGTGTTGATCAAATTGAAGTGAGTTTCTCTTGTATATTGAAAACATAAAATTAGTAACTTATTTTAATGCATCGGTTCTTCACTTAAGTCTACATTTATAAACAAAAGTCAAATGAAGATGGCCTATAAAGACAGGGAATACGAACGAAGTATCAAGTTCAAATGTTATTATTCATCAGTTTGTGAATCTGGTAAAGATATGAGAAAGCTTGTAAAGGTGCTTTCCAGGGAGTGGAAAACTGCACAAAAGTGATGAAATCATTTTCCTCAGAGATTTTGGTTTTGAATGAATGGAAATTGAGATAGGTGGAAATTCCTAAATTTAAAAAATCTTTTTTCTTAAAAAACACACAGTTTAGCTCAATGCATTAGCTGGAACTCTGAACAACCCGGAGAAAGAATGAGCACCATTGCCATTTAGAGACGGGGAAGACAAGGCTAGGGGCTGAGGAAAGTTTTCCTGGAGAGCTTGGATGCTCGTCTGACAAGAGGAGAGGGAGTTGTGGAAGATGGTTACACTATTCAGAGGAGACAGGATGAAGTAATGCCCTGATCGATGGAAGTGATGAGGACATGAAGAGTGTTGACAATCACTTGAATATTTTAAAGACCTTTGTTTGGGTGTGTTTTCCATACTGCTATGAAAATTCCCGGAGTGCCTGTTTGGGGCAAAACTTTAAGTACTTAGCTACTAACCGAAAGGCTGGTAATTTAAACCCACTCGGAGGCTTCTCAGGAGAGAGGTCCAACGATCACAGCACCGAAGACCATAAGGAGGGCAGTTTTAGTCTGAAACGTGTGTTGAAATCAACTCAATGGTAACTGATTGGGTTTTATTTGCTGGTGATGCCTTTCCTGGTGCAAAGACTCAGCAAAATGTGTGGACTGACAGAAGGAAAAGTGCGTAAATAAATGCTGGTGCAGGTGATAGCTTGGCAACTGACTGGTGTCAGTGATGAGTTCTGCTTCTGAGGTGAGAGTATGCTGGCGCCATTAACAAGGACATCGTGACAGGTGGCACGATATTTTCAAAGAGGACCCTGCGCAATGCTCAGGGTGATCTGCAGTTCTACCACTAGGTATGCTACATTTGAAGGGGGAAAACGACGGTTTCTCGTTTGAAGAAGAACACGAGAAAAGCACAGTCATTGTTTACCTTGAAAGAGGTAAGATGATAAAGTTATTTTCAAAGGGAAGTGATTTTACATGCTTTTTAAAAGTCTGAGTCATAGCTGTCCGTTTATGACCTTCTGCTTGTTATTTGGGTAATAGCAATGGATCAGTTGTGCCATTTTAAAGGCAAATTTTATCACCTTATGCATGTGAGTTGTGGTTTTGCCTTGGACTGCAATCCTCAAGGACGGGAGTTCAAAACCCCTAGCCACTTGGAGGGAGAGAGAGCTTTCTACTCCCAGGAAGAGCTACAGCCTCAGAGACCCCTAGGGGCGGTTCTGCCTTGTCCTGAGGAGTCGCTGTGCGTTGACATCGACTCAATGGCAGTGAAATTGGTTGGGGGTTTTATGGACGTGTGAGAAAGCCTCCACTGAGCACGCTGACAGTTTGGTGGTGTTTCGTCTGCTAGCTTTGATTTAAGAACGCAGAGAAATCACTTTTAGGTCATTTGGTATGTTGTTACAGAGAATGAATGTAGTCATTTTCTTTGTCACGTCGAGCAGCTGCAGTGAGAGTGGGTTCTCATGTTTAGGGGAGATGAGGAGGAAGGTTCGAGCTTCAGTCAACGAGCTTGGGCTATTTTAACGGAGGTGATCTTGAATTAGAATTAAGTAGTCCTGGAGAGTCAGTGGGCTTGATAATTGCAAAGTTGATCATTCAAACCACCAACTATTCCGTGGCAGAAAAATGAGTCCGTCTGTCCCTGTCAAGATGGACACTTTGGGAAACCTTCACGACTCGGTCCCATGGAGTTCTTGTGAGTCAGGATCGAGTCGACAGCTGTGGGGTTACTGGAATTAGCAGTGTTTGTGTGTGTATGTGATGACATTTGCTCTGCTCGACAAAATCTTGACTTAAACTGACTTCATTACTTTTCTCGTCTTAATACTATTCTTATGTCGGGTCACACAAAAACAATAAGGAAGATAGGCTTTCTCTTATTAATCTGGCCTCTAGTTATTTTTAAAAGCACTAACCCATGATCGGAAGGTAAGCTATACAGAGAGAGAGAACACAGACCCTTGCGGGGGCTGTTAAAATGTCGTTTGAGCCGTTAAAATGAAAACACATTTTTTTCTTACCCGTGTTGTCAACGCATTCAATGATGTTTGCATTCTCGGGCAGCATCTGTGGCATGCAAATGGTGCCCAAGTCCTGAAAAACAGGAAAGTTTTCACATGTTTAGCCACTCTTTCACTTCTATAGTCACGCATTTGGTTTATTCTCAAATTACCATACATTTCCTACAAGAACATTACTTCAGAAACGTTTGAAAGTTACTGAAACCCTGAGTCTTGAAGAGCCTTTTGGTTGTTTCCATCTAGTTTACAGACAGCGTAGACGGTTGTTTCATGTGTGTAAAACTGAGGTTAGGTGACTACCAAAGGACATAGTGTTTAGATGAGCGCTTACCCTGAGTTCAGGCTGTGGTCCCTCGACTGCCCAGGACTGAATCGCTCCATCTGAACATTCAGGAACAGGCTCAAAACCACCTCCAACACCAGGGGCGCCTCCACAATCACAGCAGATGAGCAAAAACGGAACCACTGCAGGTGGAAGAGATGGAACCCCGAAGTTATCAGTGGACCCTATCCACCCAGTGACCTATTTTTTTTAAAGCATTTGGTTGAATTTAGATCCCTGATATAACTCTGTTTGATTATCAATGTATGAAAGTGTCAGGAAGCAAACATAATAATGGTTGGACATCCAAATAAGTGTGTGTTTCAGCACAGTACTCTGTAATTCATTTTAATCTGATATGTTCACATTGGAGTCCTGGTGGCCCAAGAGTTAAACTCTCCACTCCCAGCCCAAAGGTTCATGGTTCTGAATCATCCAGTGGCTTTTCACAACTGGCAATTTAGGCCCATACAGATTACAACCAAGAAAACCTAATGAGGCAATTCTACTCTAAGAGTCATAACTTACTGTCAAGTACACTTAACATTGAGTGTTCGAATCATAAATAGTGCTCTACTCCTTAAACAGATAAGTATTTTTGCCCTGTCATTCACCAGGACGTGCTGGAGGGAGAGCTAAAGAAAGCTGGCCGGAAGGTTACTCGTTTGGATCTGCGTGTGTCCACTTCTTGGCGTTGATCTACATTCCTTTTAGAGTCCCTTCTGCTTCATTTTCATGGTACAATCTTCCTTGAAGTGCAAGACATTCTTCTCTAGGAGGTGTAACATCTCGCGGGTGATTGCCATTGCTCTGCTGTTCATTCAAAGCCCCGCTGACACTGCAGGGTTTTGAATGTTTGTTTACTCACATCTAACCAATCAGAGGTGTCCTATGATGTGGACGGCTCCGCTCCAATTCGCAGAAGCACCCATAGTGATTCACTTACACCGGCAGCTGAACTGGTAAGGATGTGTCTGTGGCTGCGTTCCATCTCTCCCTTCTGGTCTCTGTGTTAATTCACATCCTGCATTTCCCACCCTAGGCTTATACTCGAGTCAATCAGTTTTTCTGGTTTCCCAGGTAATAATTAGGTAGCTCGGCTTATACTTGGGTCGGCTTATATTCGAGTATGTACGATATGTCCTCTAGCAACAAACAAACAAAACCTCTAATCCCAAACCTCAAAACCAACAACTCCCAAATCCAAAACAACTTAAACCCCAAACTTGTTGACACCAAGTCAGTTCCAGTTTATAGGTGCCTCCCACGCATAGAAAGGCTCCATAGGGTTGTAATCTGTATGGATTTTCAGGTCTTCCTTTTGCAGGACTACTGTGTTGGTTTGACGTTCCAGCCAAATCCCACTCTTTGTGCCCTCCCTAGGTCTATGCAAAAAAAACCAAACACCACCACCATCGAGTTGACTCTGATGCATGGGTACCCTCTAAAGGGTCTAAGAGACGGTATCTTTGTGAGAGCAAGCAGGATCATCAGTCTCCTGCAGCCATTGCGGCGGGTGGGTTCCAGCTGCCAATGCTGCTCTTAGCAGGCCCGCAGCTCAGCCCACGCTCAGCGCCAACAGGGTTTCCTACTCGAGAACCTAGCATGTGCTAACTGAAGTATTGCTTTTCCATCCATCAAAGCAATGTGGGGAGGTCTTATTATTCATAGATGCCAAAAACAGAGGCTCAGACAGGTTACAATGAACTATAGAAACTGAAGCTCTAGTCCAGGTTCATCTGACTCTGCTTGCATTATGCTAGACAGTCTTCACATAGCATGGAATTCCTTTAAGATCCCGGCCCTCCTTCTGGTTCTAGTTTCATCTCTCACCATACTGCCATGCGCACCCAATTCCTTACACAGTGGACCCTTTTCCTTTCTCACTTTTCTGTGATTTAGTGGGTTATGTTTCTTCCTCTTTGTGTTCCCCTTCTTTTGTCCATCAGTTGAACCCACATTCAACTGTTAAATATCCAATTCATAATTTACTTTCAGTGTGTAGGCTTTTCTGATGATTTTAATTGTTTTCTATCGTCCCTTCTCTCAAGCAGCAAGTCAAGCCAGCCTCTGTTCCATTCTGTCGAGACTGGCTGAAAAAGGAGCTTATTTTCCACTGGAGTCAAGAAGCTTGATCTTTTCCATAAACCCAGTGCCAAGCACCTACATTTGTTGATAATTGTAGGAAATACTTCACAGAATATACTTTCTCAAAGAATACCAAAACTTATCTCCTCTCCCACCAATTCAAACATAGAGAAGAAAGAAAGTGCTTAGAGTACTTACGTCCTAAGACCAAGAATCCCATGATGAGCAATCCGATGCCCGCAGGGCCGAAGTGTACATTATCGGAAGGATTTGCAAGAACGTTACCCTCTGCATCTGTTGGGTTCTTGCTTATAGAGTCTGGGTCATATGGGTCGGTATAATCAGATGGAGTATATTCCCCTTCTGTGACCGTACTGGTACCAGTGCCACCGCCAGTGCCACCGCCAGTGCCACTGGCACCGCCAGTGCCTGTACCAGTACTTGTGCCAGAATCGGTGCTAGTATCTGTTTTATCTCCATGAGTGATAGTAGAACCATCGATATCAATAACAATTGTACCAGTGCATGTTTTTTGCATAGCATCTGTAACAAAGTTAAAAATGGAAGACATGTTTCACACATTTGGTAGACAGCACAAATCTGGTTTTCTTTTGCATCAATACTTATTGCAACATAGGTATTCCCATCAATTCAGTAACTTTTCTAAATTGTCCCCTGGTCATGAATCAGTTTATTTTTATATTGAAATGCTATGAATATTGGCGTTCCTGAAATACGATCTCATGTGCTGAGAAGCACAAACAGTAAAGGTTACACTGTGTACTGACCAGTAATATGTTACAAGATATGGTGGGGTCATTTTCAGACTGTGGGTAACTTGATCACTTTTCTATACATTCAATCTAGCATTTGTTTAATGTTTTATGCTTTCTTTTATTATAGTTTTACTCTCATCCACCTTAATTTCTCTTTTTCTCCTTCCTTTGATGGGGCTAACATAGCCAACAAGTTTTTAGCAGGGTGGCTAATTATTTCTATACAAATCTATTAGTGATAAAATAGCAGCCTGTAAACTGAAAACCAACCCTATAAAAGAGGTAATTTGCACGCACGTGTGTGTATGTGTGAGAGAGAGTGAAGCACTTTTATTTTATAAGGAGATATTCCAAATTTGCTAAATACCTTGTTCTTCAAAGTTTCAATACACTAATGTTTTTGTTGAGTAAATTGAGAGGGAGCACATTTGTTATATCTTATAACCTAATCACATCATACTTTCTGCTTGTTTTCTATAGTTTTATAGTTGTATGGTTTTCCATATTTCAGATGTAAATTGATATTGAGCACATTCCCTGTGAAACTCAAAACAAACTCACTGTGATCTCGTTGATTCTGATTTATAGCAACCCTACAGGACAGAGTAGACTTGTCCCTGTAGGTTTCTGAGGCTGTACAACTTTATGAGAGCAGTAAACCACATTGTTCCCTTATGGAACGACTGGTGGGTTTGAACTGCCAACCTTGTGGTTAGCAGCCCAATGCTTCAACCACTATGACAATAGGGCTCCTATACAAAAGGGAGTCCATCAAAATACATTTAAATTTATTTGTGTTTGTCGTGGAATATATATGTATGTGTATTTATGTATCCATAGATGTACATACATACATATATATGTTAAAACTCACCAAGTTGGATACTTTAGATGAATAAGAAACACATATAAATGAAACTGAATAAACAATGCACTTGAACCTCTATGTGTGTCCTTATCATTTTACAGTCAAACAGGGACCATTACAAGCTAGCAAGTAATCATGGCTTCTATAATTTAACATAAAAATTACTGCGTGGAAAAGATGATAAGAAAAGATACTCAAATGGGAAAATGTTCAGATCAGTCTTAAATGTACATTCCTGTAGTAATTAATATTAGGAAAATAAAATAAGTCATATTCTGCATGACATCTAAATGAAAAATACACTATTTGTGTTCATATTTTTCCTGCAGTTTTTCAAAATGTCTTCTCTTTAATTTCTATAACTTCTATATTATCTACATTCAACAGAGATTTGAGTCCATGGTAATCCATGATAAGGAACTACACATTGCTGAAGAACAATTGCACCAACGTGAAAAGTGTGAAGTTTTCCCTCCTTCAGAGACAAGGCTTCCATCTAATACAGGAAAGTTTCCTCACCAACACATACTGTTCACGCACAAATTTTTTATAACTTCCATGCTCTGGTTGAACTTTTATAGACATAATAATAATACTTAGCTCTATGTAGGAATGATATTTGAAGGAACATTATCTTATCTACAATGTACATGTCATGAAATATTTTGGCTTAATTATTTTTATATAATTAGTTGTGAAGCATTAAAAAGTTATAATACACTGTTTTTTGTATGCCTATCATCAATTATTTTGAGCCATGAAGAATGGCTCAACAATTCAATATGCCAAATACTTCAGTCTGTTAAATAGTGTACAATTCTGATCTACCAAGATATTTACTGCAAAAAGTATTACATCACATGTGAAAAGGAATGTGAGTGATTTTCCGTTTTTCAAAGTAGAGACAGACTCCTCTATTTTTGTCAGTAAACTCAGGTAATTGAGGACTGTATTCTAATTAGAAGCGAAGAGCACTAGCATGACTTCTTGTCTACTTTCCCAACTGGAAGGGAGGAGCGGCGATCATGTAGCGTGGCTCCTAGGGCGCTTTACAGTGTATCATGGCACATAATTTTCACAATAATTCTCTGAACTCTTATTAGTAACATCAGCCTTGTCAACTACTACTATCAGTAGAGTTAATTGAATTTTCTTTACAACATAAGTATGTGAATACTATATCCAGTTTCAAAAGGATATAATTATAGAGAGAAGCAAAAAAAAAAAAACCCAAAAAAAACCAAAAAACCACCCCCAACCCCAAAGCCACAGAAGACATACAGCATTACTCAAAGACAAGCTAAATTGAAAATTTTAGGTACTGTGCCTTGGTCATAATTAAAATATACAAGAGCTGTTCACTTACTGATGTTAAAATTGATGTGATCATGTGCTTCTTTTTGTCTCATATATTTTAAATACTAATTTGCTGTGCTCTGGTCTAGCCAGATTTGTAAGGTAGAATTGGGGTCATGATAGTGGTGGGTAACGGTGGGGGAAACATTACAAAACTAGAGGAAAGTTGTATGTTTCATCGGTGTTGTACTGCGCACTGATTGGCTCATTTCCTCCCCGTGACCCTTCTGTAAGGGGATGTCCAATTGCCTACAGATGGACTTTGGGTCTCCACTCTGCACTCCCCCTCATTCACAAGGATACGATTTTTGTTCTGGGTATCCGATGCCTGATACCTGATCCTATCGACATTAATACTGCCTGGTATCTGACCCCAATTCTACTTTACATATCTGGCTAGACCAGAGCATGTACATGGGTACAGATAAGAACTGGAAACACAGGGAATCTAGGTCAGATAAAACCCTCAGGACCAATATTAAGAGTAGCTATACGAGGAGAGTAAGGGGAAGAAGGGGGTAGAAAGGGGGAACTGCTCACAATGATCTATCTATAACCTCCTCCCAGGGTGACACCAGAAAAGTGGGTGAAGAGAGACATCAGTCAGTGTAAGACATGACAGAATATTAATTTATAAATTATCAAGGGTTCATGATGGAGAGAGGACAGGGAGGGAGGGGAAAAATGAGAAGCTGATATCAAGGGCTTGAGTAGAAAAAATACTTTGAAAATGATGACGGCAACAAATGTGCTTGACACAATGGATGTATGTATGGATTGTGATGAGAGTTGTACAAGCCCCCAATAAAATGCATTTAAAAACAAACAAACAAACAAATAAGTAAAAGCAACCAGAGTGTAAAGAAAGAAGCAATACTACATTAACTTGAAGGTGGCATTGTCATCCACAGGTTCCTTGAATTTAAAGCAAGTTACTGTAACTAATGTTATAAAGCAAAATACATAAAAATTGTTGAAAGGAAAAATAATATGATCTGTAAACTTTCACCCAAACTACAGTAAAATGTTTTCTAAAAGAAAAAAAATTCGAATTTGTTCTTGTTATTTTCCATTGAGTCAGCACTGGCCCATAGAGACCCTATGCAAAACAGAACTAAAAGCTAGCCAGTCCTGTGCCATCCTGACAATTGTTCTTCTATTTAACTCTAATAACAAATTTCATATTTTAATAAACTTTCCATTGGTATATGTGGGAAGCAGAAGGATTTCTCCCAAGTCGTCTCCCCCAAATATATGCCAAACTTAGCTGCTTGCGAATGACTATACACTTGGAGGTCATCAGGAGTAGATCAGGGGTCATTCTCCTTAAGAGCTATCAGCCATCTAGAGCAAGCAGACACCACTGTTTATCCCACAACAAGTAGGGCCCACTCCCTTCTGATAAAGATAGTAGTTGTCTGTTTCATTGTGGAAGACACCAGAGAGGTCAAACCCATCCACAGATGACCAAGGTTAGGCTGCCATCCTAAATCTAGGATCTGCCCATCTTGTCACATGTATACCCCTAATCCCTCCTCTTCCTATTGCGTGCATTTCCCTAGACCACCCCCTCTCATTGCTCTATAACCTATAGCACAACCCCTTCCTGTGATGTATGTCCTCACCTGTAATTAGGGGGCATGCATGTCCCCAGAGAAGATAAAAGCCTGGGCTATCATTAAAGACTGTCTCCCTCTATATGGACCACCAAGCAGGGCTGAGGTGAGCATGCTACCATGAATTGTGTCTGACTCCATTTATTTCAATAGTTCTCTTCTATCTCTCATGCTCTCTATAACCTTACTATTATCTTTACTTATCGCTGTATAATTGCGCCTACCGGACCCGTAATAATGTGTTAGGGGCTGGCTTCCCCTGACAGGTATAGTTTCTGGAAGTTTCATTGTTTATCTCAAGTGTACTATGATTGACATTACCAAGAAACCTACTATGGTTACTTTGAATATTTATTAATTAAAGTGAATGTTGTAATTGACATCATTGTCCATCTAGCTTTGTATACTTATGACTTTTTCCTGAAGCTTGATTACCAGAAGTAGAATTATTGGGTTCAAATATTTAAATGATTTTGATTGTGGAAATACTTCTTATTTCTATTAGGATTTTTCTCATTGATGTAATCCTAGAACCTGGCACATAGTCTGACAGATGGTTTGGACTTATTTGAAAAAAATGAATAAAAGCATAATAAAAGTGTATAATAGAGAGCACACTTAATATCTATCAGAAAAGTATTACATTTATTTTTTTTCCTCTGACCCAGTATTACATTTCTTAATGATAAAAAGAATGTTTTCTTAGGCTAACAATTGTGTACATGTAGGTCCCAGTTTCCCTCATTTGCCCACTTTAATTTTGGAGGTAAGAAAAGGAGAAAGCTGATAATTGCCTAAGCTAATTCCAGCACTGAGTCAAAATAACCCTTGTCTATGGTAAAAATCAATATTCTCTGTGTAGAATGCATTTCATAAATTATATGTATTTTGACTGTATAGTTTGGTAAAAATTCTGCATTATAGAACATCTTTTAAGGGACCAGGGGTGGGATCTGGGAGGGAGGGGATGGGGGAAAAAAAAGGGAAACCAAGCTGATTCCAGGAACCCAAGTGGAAGGTGAATTATGAGAGTGACGAGTGCAACGAATGTATAAGGGTGCTTTGCTCATTTGATGTATGCACAGATTGTGATAAGAGCCTTATGAGCCCCAATAAAAAGATTAAAAAAAAGAAAGAAAATGATTAGGGCAAAGAATGTACGGATGTGCTTTATACAATTGATGTATGTATATGTATATGTATGGATTGTGATAAGAGTTGTATGAGCCCCTAATAAAATGTAAAAACAAACAAACAAACAAAAAGAACATCTTTTAAAAACACTATTTAAAGCCTTCTGATATGTTAAGCAAGTGTAAACTGGCAACCAATTTTCAAGATGGAGCACATAGAAAGAGATTAACAGAAGAAGGAAGAAAGAGAGAAGAAAGAAGAGGATATAATGTAGCTAAAATATTAATTAGCATGCTAGAAACTAATGAGTATGTAAATAAATTAGTAAATCATATTAATTATTACAATTTTCTTTGGGAAAATTTTCTGCGTTAGTGAATAAACCCCAAATCCTGTCAAGTTGATTCCAATTAACAACAGCCTTACAGCTCACAGAAGAAATGCCCAATCGGTGTCCAAAGTTGCAGTCTTTATGGACTAAGGGGTGCCTAACCCGAGCCATGGTATTTCCAACCTATGAAAGATGGACAACGAATAAAGGAGATGGCAGAACAATTGATGCATTTGGGTTCCAGTGTTGGTGAGCACTATTGAAAGGACTCTGGACTGTCATATTGAAAGGACTCTGGACTGTCAGAAGTCCAGCGAGAATGCTTGTAAGGGGAGTAATGATTCCCTGAGGGTACAGGTGGGGGCAGAAGTGACAGCTATGATGATCCATAACCTCACTTGAGGGGAACGGGCATCAGAATTTTTGGTGAATGGATTCATTGGATGGGGTAAGTTATGGCAAAACAAATTTATTAAGGGCTCAAGGGGGTGGTAGGGTGAGGAAGGGAGGGGATAAAGGGGAGCTCATATCAAGGAGTTCAAGAAAAAATAAATGGATTGTAAATGATGATGGCAACAATCTGATCTATGGGTTATAGTAATATCTATAAGAGCTCCCAATAAAATATTAAATTTAAAAAAAGTGAGGATGAGGAGAAACTGTCCCATGTCCTTTGGATATTTATCAGGAGAGATGAGTGGACAAGGGCAGTATGCTTGGTAAAGGAGAAGTACCTCCCCCCCCCCCAAAAAAAAAAGAGATCCTCACAGGGCTAGATAGCCATAGTGGCTGCCCAAATGGGTTCAAACATAACCACAATTGGGGGATTGCTCAGGAGTAGGCAATCATTCCTGCTATTGAGCAATCGGTCTCTGAGACAGAACTGACCCAATGGCACCTAAAGACAATCTTTCCAGAAGCAGACTGCCACATGCTGTCCGTGTAGACTAACTTCTGGTGGGTTGGAAAAACGGAACTTTCAGGTAGCAGGTGAGTGCTTCACCACTGTTCTACTGGACCATCTCCTTAGGCAACCAAAGGGTTTAGTTTAATTTTGTTGCTTTTGAAAAATAATAATTGAAACATGCTGTGTTCTATCTTTTTTTGTTATTGAAAGTAATACTACAAGTTCCTAAAATTTACGTAAAAGTAAGTTAGTTTGGTTTCTGATTCAATTATTACAAAATGTACATTAACCAAATATAAATTCATAGCATAATTTTAAAATGTCAATTACCTATGTTACTATTGACATTGATATATCAAATAGCAGCACTCTTCTTCCTCTTTTTAATCATTTTATTGGGGGCTCTTACAGCTCCTATCACAATCCATACATCCCTCCATTGTGCCAAGCACATTTGTCCATATGTTGCTATCCTCATTTTCAAAACATTTTCTTTCTACTTGCACCCTTAGTATCAGCTCCTCATTTCCCCCCCTCACTTCCCCCCCTCATCCAACACCCCCCCATGAACCCTTGATAATTTATCATTTTTTTCATGGTTTTCACTGACTGATGTCTCCCTTCCTCCACTTTTCTGTTGTCTGTCTCCCAAGGAGGGAGTTATATGTAGATCATTGTGATTGGTTTCCCCTTTCTACCCAACCTTTCCCTTCCCCTCCTGGTATTGCTACTCTCCTTATTAGTCCTGAGGGTTTTATCTGTCCTGGATTCCCTGTACTTCCAGCTCTTATCTGTACCTGTGTCTAGCTGGATTTGTAAGGTAGAATTGGGGTCATGATGGGGGAAGGAAGCATTAAAGATCTAGAGGAAGGCTATATGTTTCATCCGTGCTATACTGCACCCTGACTGGCTCATTTCTTCCTTGTGACTCTTCTGTGAGGGGATGCTCAATTGCCTACAGATGGGCTTTGGGCTCCACTCTGCTCTCCCCCCCATTCACATTGATATGATTTTTGTTCTGGGTTGAGCTGCACTCCTCTAAATGCTTTACAGTCCTTCAGTCCTTTAATCTTTCTAAATCTCCATTGTGACGACTGTTCCATGTCACACACTAGAAGGGTGAGGCATCGATGTAATGAATAGCTTCTTCAGCATTCTATTCCTAGTAAGTGATTCTAAAAGAGACTCATCAGTCTTCTAGCAGCATTCTTGATCAGCCACTAAGTTACATTATCATAACATTTAAGATCTGATATTATAAGACCAAACATGACATCCTCTTTTTTGAAAACGTACTACTTAACAATACTAAAAATATTAAATTTAATATCTGAATGAATACATATCTTTCTCTGGTGAAGAGAAAAGTTAAATCGGCATCTTACCATCTATAGATAGAATTGTTCCTTGGTATTTTCCTCCAAGCATTTGGTATATTTCCCAGGTAACTCTATTGTTCAAAGTAAGTATGCCTGTTCTTAAACCAACAGCTAGTAGGTTGCCTGGATTTGTTCCCATTACATATCTGTATTATAAAAAAACAGTATGAATTAATGTCAGCCAAAATTTATTTTTCAACCAGTACTTGTAACTATTGTATATGGTTTTCTATTATTAGAGACATTTGTTCACCCCAGGGTGACCCAAGTTGTGTTTTACTTGAGCCTTTAGTACTTGAATGGTCAATGGGAGAGGAGGTGTGGCCCCTGCTCTCAAGGAGTTCACACCTTTAGGGGACAAGTAATGGTGGTGGAGTGTGGTCACACTGACAATGGATGTGCCACAAGGTGCAAGTAGGCACAAAGAACTTTCAAAACACATTTGTGGTGTTCCCTCTCTCAATTCACTGCTGTTCTTGATTACAAGCACAGGTGAACACATATATGCAGACACACATCTTTTCGTGCTCAAGTAGAAGTATTTTCATAAAGAGAGTGTTTTAGAATAAAAACAAAACCAAATAAACTCACTTCCATCTAGTCAATTCTGACTCATAGTGACCCTATGGTCAGACGTGAACTGCCTCTGCAGATTTCTGAGACTGTAATTCTTTCAAACTGCTAACCTTGAGGTTAACCCCCCACCCCAGCCCATGCATAACCTACTAGGTCACCAATGCTCCTGTTTTTTACATAATATCATTTCTTAATTTAATTCATACCAAAGTTATTGTCCATATTAAGTTCAATGAAAGTGAAGAAAGCATCTCTGATTCCAAACTGGGCAAATTGTCCATGAAAAACCTAGTACCGGGAGGACTGGCCATGTCACATTTCAATTAGCCAGCTGACGGATAAAATATCCAAATTACAGGCATGCCAAGCTTTTCAAGTTGTAGTATTTGCATGTCATAAATCTTTTTGTTTTGTGTCTTGGCATTTTACATCTTCCATAAATCTTTATATTTCCGTTGCTTAACCAGGAAATTCAGTAATAATGTATAATAACTAATTCTTCTACTTTAACTACAGTTTTGGACCAATGAAAAGTATTTTAATTCAGATACTCAATACTTCTAAAAAAATAACATACATATTTAAGTTTAATACCAACACCAAAAATCCATGGAGCAGAGCACATTTTCTCCCAGGGAACAGTTATAGATTTGAACTGCTCATTGAACATAAATGTATCAGAGATTTGGTCTCAGTCAATATTATAATTAAAATTATTTTGAATATTGATGTAAGCAGTCAAGTGATTATCCATTATACCAATAAGGCTCCTTTTAAAGCTCAATGTGTGAAGAAAATTAGTTAAAATATGTCAGTCTTACCTGACAGTTGTAGACGCTTGATTTGTGTCCAAGTCAGTAGCTATGAAATCTCCCACTTGATAGTTTTTCCCCATACTACCAGTTACGACATACGTCTTTGTACCTGGACGGAACACTGCACCCTCGATCACATTTTCCACTTTTACTGTGACAGAAGTGGCGGTGAGTTTATATTGAGACATAATCGATTGATGGAATTCGGCTTTGTTTCTCACACCAAGACTCAGTTGCATATTCTGCATAGCTTCATAATCTAGGGGCTAAGAAAGAGAGAGTAAAATATTTTTCTGGTAAAAAAGAAATCACTCTAGAGAAGAGAAGTCCTTTGGAAATGGTAAAAACCCAAACTGAACCCACTGGAAAACTTCACTTCTCTTTCGTTGATGAATTAAAAATTTTTAGAAACACATAACCTAGTCTTGTTTTCTACTTAAGGGAATATACACATATTCAAATATAGTAGGGAAAAAATAAAATTTTCCTAGAGCCATAATTGAAAAAGTTGAAAGCGTATAACATGAGCTTTAGCTGTTCAATAATTTAAAAACTCCTTAAAATAATACAGGCATATGAATTCAGGCATTTTGTAGAATAGTCAAAGACAGGGATGTTAGCTTCTATTATCTAATTTTTCTCAGAAAGGAGTTTTATAACAAAATATTAATCAAATACATTGGTAGTTCAATTATTTTATTGTTTTTACCCATAACACTATTTAAAGTAATGTTTACTTTGGTAAAAAGTACTTCTTTCAATAAATCAGGTAACTGAGTGTACTATATGAAGATTTTAAAGGTTTTCTCTATAATCTTGATAAAACATATATCATATTATAAGATAATTTAATGGCCGGTTTTATTATGAAGGATAGTGCCACTTTCCATGCGCTCACATTCCAGCTTTACAGCTGTGCCCACAAAGAACAGCTCCATTTTTCTAAGTTCCCATGTAATTTAAATGAACATTGACCGGCAGAGTGAGCTCTCTTATTTAGCTAAAATCTTAGCTATAATTTTGACTTTCTTTTCATTCAAAGAATCACCACAAAGCCATCTCTATACATTTATTGCATATGAATATGATATAAATACAACAACAATACTGGAATTAATATATGATGTCACACCTGGAAGAAAATTAGCATCATCCCTGCTTTGTCACTGGAGATACTGAAGACAGAATGGCTGACTACTTGTCGAACGGAACATAACAGTTTGGCATGAAATATGTATTGATTCCATGGTTCTGGCTGGAATTATAACTGGGTTATGAACTTCCCAGTTCCCTATGTGAACTTCAGAGCTAGAGAGCTCTACGTCTGAATGCCCACTGTACCACTTACTGGCTATGAGACCTTGGCTGATTAATTACTCTCTGAGTCTCTCTGTCTTTACTTTCAGTATGAGCATGATCTGATCTAGTTGACTGAGAGGCTGTGAGGGGTAGATTAAAATATCTGCATACTTTCTTAGTAACTGGAGCTATGGGCAAACATGAGCCATATGAAAATCTATGTGTCAGAATTGACTCTGACAGTAACTGACAATAACAACGAATCAAATGAGTATGCAGAAATGTAGCAACAACAATCCACAGATAGGTTTCCCTAGGCCGTTCTGAAGGAAGAAAACAGTTGAAAAGAGATTGCATTTGACCATGAAGAATATGTATTGCATGGTCAGTTAAAATCCATGCACATTTATTGCAGATTTTCAAAATCGCATCTACAAGTAGCACATGGAGAAACCTTCCCTACCAGCTCCCTAGGAGTCAGACGTTTTTCTCATACCTTAGAAGAAATCCTACTGCAGATAAAGGTACGTGGTGGTTCAGTAATGGAGAGTCAACATAGACCAACTCTGTTGACCGGGACCACAACTCAAGTCTACGTATGTTTTTTTATTAGCATGCGTCAGCGGTCATAGTGAGATAGGAATGCAACAATCCCAAATGACAGTAATTAAATTTTATGAAAATGAAATCAGTGTTTCACATATGAGGGAGTTTTGTAAAGTTTGTGGGAAAAATAAAATTAAAAGAGAATGGATTTTAAAAATGATCTTTTTAAAGCCCCCTCATAGATGAAGAATAAGCTTGGTGCATACTAATTTACAGTGTGACATGGGCACATTTTTTCAAGAATTCATCACCATTTTGTTGTAAGTCTAAAATCAAATTCTTGTTTGAAAATTCCTTCAAGGTATAAGATCTGTGGGGCAGTACTATATTTATAGAGAAGAGTTTTAAGTTAAATTTTAATGCTTGGTTCCCTGAAATCATATAAAAAGAAAAAAAACTCTTTTTTAATAAAACAAGCTCTATATCAGACACTATTTTGAAACACAGGATTTAACATTCTTTTACTGATTCAAGTTTATACAATATGAACATCATTTGATTTTAAGTTTAGCACTTTGGGGGAAAAATAATAAAATATACATAGAAGATTTAGAATAATTATACCATACCTTGATAACCTTTAAAATTCCTGTATTTGTTCTTTCATTCATTTCGATGGCAAACCAACCTCCCTCATTTCCAGAGATAAAGAATATGTCCCCTATCCAATTCGCTGAGTACTCCTCGTCCATGTCAATCACCCTCATCTGGAGCAGTTCTGAATAGAGGGCATTTTCTTCAATATTTATGGTATACTGAAATCAGAAGGAAAATTAGCGTGAGACAAGTTCTGAGTGAGAGTAGCACAAAACTAGCCATGTGTTAAACTAATTATAATTATTCCTTATTTTTAAAAAGAGATTGGTATTAGTCATATCATTTTCATTATTCAAATCCTTCCTCCTCCACACCCCCAGTTCTATCAACTAACAAAAGTAAAAGATTACTTTGACTAAAGATGCATCCTTAAAAAGCTGTCTCTCTACTAAGTAGAAAATGTAATGAATTCAAAGGTGTTTATTTCAGGAACAAAAACTTACTGTGGACTGTTCCAAGTAGGGTATGTTATCATTGACATCGAGTATTTTAATGTTGCATTCACACTCTGCTGAAATGCCATCGATGCCACCATCTCGGTCTGAACCTCTGACGGCAAGAGCATACTGGCTGTAGGTCTAAAAATGCACGAGACGAGCAATATAAAAGTTGATGCAGACAGCCCTTTCACGATCACATACAAAATTCTTTATAAAAGGTATTGAAAACTCTCAAATCCCACATGAACCAATGCTGATTTCTCTATTTTCACTCCCAACAACACTTCTCCAGCTTTTCAAAGCAGAAGCACATTGAAATACTTCATTTGATGTTGGACAGGGTTTCGGACTGCAATGGTCAGAAGGAGAGAGAAGATGGGCGTCTTGAGCTCATACCCTGGACGTCAGGTTACAAATCGCTACACTGGTGCCTTCAACGTGACAGTATGTTCTAGTACTTCGGACATCACTTTGGTAAGCTATTCACTTTTTTAACATTCAATGAATTTCATTGGGCTCTTTAAGTATTTTTGGGTGAGAAAAACCAGGTGATTTCTGATAATTTAACCAATTTTAAAAGGTGGTGAAATTGACTGATAGGCAGTCAATTTTTGATAATTTAGCCAAGTGAAAGGGTGGTGGAAGCAATGGAGAATATTTGGTTTGGATGAATGCTAAACATAACATTGACCTATCCTAAACCTAGCGGGAATTTGTCACTTTCAAATGACCATAACAACTTCACTGGAGAACCAAACCCATGGTCAATGAGTCAAACTGGTTCCAAGGCGTGAATCTTTACAGAAGCGGCCAGCCTCATCTTTCTCCCAGGGCCCAGGAGGTGGGCTCAAGCCATCAACATTTGGGTCAGCAGCTGAGGGCTTTTACTATTGCCCCAACAGAACAACACAAACCAAACACACTGCCATAGAGCCCGCTCTGAGTCAGGCCACCCTTTGGGACTGGGCAGAACAACCCCTGTGAGTCTCTGTGCCTGTGGCACTTTCCCCAAGTAGAAATGCCCGTCTGTGATCACAGGGCAAACTCGGGGTTCAGACTGTGCCCACCACCACCACTACACCACCAGGGCCTCACTGCCTCATGAGACACGCTGAAAGAAGTCTTCTCATTGAATTAAACTTGAGTATCAAATAGTACAAGGTAATTCCTTATTTGTTTACCTAGTACATGGAGGCCAGCTTATTGTATCTAAAGGCAGTTTTTGTTAAACAATGAAAAAAGAGACATTTTACATGATGGGACTACCTGGCATACAACGGTGATTCTAATTCTCTTATTTGTAAAAAAAAAAAATTAGATGGCATGTTAGTTCATTTTTACCCATCATTCTGGGTCTTGATTGATTTCCCCAAATAGTCATTAATCTGTTAATAGCTATTGCATATGAATTTTTTAAAAGAAAAACACATCTGCTGTCAAATGTTTGGGATATGCTGGATTGAACAAAGATAAGCACTTCTCCAAGTAGGACAGATTTGGGGAGCCTTATCATGTTCAGATGCTTTGGGACTCCCAGGGTTGTGATATGTTATCAAACTTATGCTAGAAGATTTACAAAACAACGAAACTTCTTTTAAAAAAATACCATTTGAATGTATATTCAGGGAAACCTTAGAAAGCAAATTAGGTTCCCATTTGACAATATCTACCTCTGGTCTTGTAGTGGTCATGCTTTGGACTGCTGAACACCAAATTAACAGTTCCACACTACCTAACACTACAAGGAGAAGGAGGCTTTCTTTTCCCTATGGGCTTATAGTCTCAGACACCCACCCTGCCCTAGAGGATCACTATGAGTTAGAATCTACTCGATGACAGTCAGGGTGATGTTTGACACAAAGTATAAATGGTATAAATGATACTACTTAAAATTGTTGCTGGATTACTATATTTTCTATTCAAATGTAGCAAAGTATTTTAATAATAAAAGTTGCTCTACGCCATGCTTATTTTATGTGTTCTCCAAATATAATTATCTTAGATTAAATGAAATTGTAATAGGACCAAATGAAAAATGATTATATAGAATATACTTAAATTTCCTCATGCTTTAGATTATTTATTATGTCACTACTATTTTTTTGTGTGTGAAAAGACTATCAAAAATTAAAATATCTTAAATTTTTCCCTTCTCTTTTCATAGGCATTTTTATTGCTAGGATTAGTTCTTTGGAGGCTAAACAACCATTAAAAATTAAATACCTCTCTATCTAGAAAATTATTCATGGTTCTAATTTCGCCAGTATATCTGTTGATAATGAACATTGGTGAATCAGAAGGTTCTTGTCTTATGATCTTGAAGGCTATTTTTGAGTTCAGATTATTTGGTTCATCTGCATCCGTAGCATTGATTATCATCACCAGGGTATCTAGAGATCAAGCAAAGCAGATTACAAATAGACAGTTTACCTTTTTGTCATAGTATCACCTTGCCAACATGGTTTCAGGGTCAGCTAGTCTGCATAGTGGGCACTTTACCATTTCCCCTTTATGCGCCTTCAACATCAATATTTTATCTCCCTACCACACATTTACACATTTTACTATGACTCTAGACCTTACTGAGAAATGAGAAACGAAGAGTAAGTGTTATTCTGGCTTTCAGTTTCTTATTCCAGTACGATCTATTTCTTTCTTTTTGATACACCTTTGTCTCTTTCAGCTGTGAAGGTGAAGCTAAATGATAATGAGAAAGGACTACTCTTTTCCCGGGTTGGCACCTTCTAACTCTGTGACCTTAGCCTCAGTTTCCACACTTGTAATAGTACCACATTCATTGAATTCAGGTAACAGTCAAACAGCTGGATGAGGGGAAACGAGATAAAATGGTTTTATTGAATAATGTATGCTCAATAAATAGTATGTATTAATATCTTTCTGTTTCACCAAGTACAAGGTTACTAGCAGGTTGAAAGACTAGATACCACCCCCACCCCAGCCCCCGCCACTTAACTCATGGGTTGTGAACAGTGACCTGGAAGTTAGTATATTCTTGCTTGCTTAAAAAAGTGGGCTACTTACTAGCGTTTGAGTTCTCTTCTATTTGTCCTACAAATGTAGACATAGAAAATACAGGAGGGTTGTCGTTTATATCCAAAACCCTGACTCTGAGTTCCAGAGGCCGCTCTAAATCCTGACCCAGTGAATTCAGAGCCCGGCAATAGATCTAGAGGAGAAAAGAGAAATAGTTACCCAGGGTCGCAGCGATTGAGTCCATTCTCCCTTTGGGAATTCTGCTAGACGTTGTGGGAACTGAGCTAGAGGACAGGCACAGGCAGGCCGTACAATCAGCAAAAGGAAACAAATGCTGACAGAAGATCGTTTAAGAAAAGGAACACGCGAAGGTCTATAAAGGAAGAAAAAATGACTTCTGTAAATTCGTAGGAAGCTATCAGGATTGAAATGGATCTTAAAGGAGGATTACAACAGATGGAGCTGGGAATTGGGAGTGTCCAAGTCACAGGATGACTCGGGATAGAACCAGAGTGATGAAAATGCGCTGCTGGCCAGTAGAGAGAGTGGCTGCTGAGAGGCTTGGTCATGGGCTCATGTAGAGAGAGTGGCTGCTGAGAGGCTTGGTCATGGGCTCATGTAGAATCAAGGAGGGATTGGAAGAAAATGTAGGAGTTCTATGCTAGTGATGACTTCCTGGGTATTTTTATTAAATGTACATAAGTCCACATTCAAATGTACTACTTTGTATAAGCTGTACCCAAATGACATTGTGCTAAGAGAAAAGCTAATAGGCTGGAATTCTGATTGAAATCAATTTAGTCTGAAGAATGGAGACTAGCTGCATGAATGAAAGTGGCCAATAAGAATACTATTTAAAAAGATAAGTGAAACATTTATTGATGGAGTTTTAATAGAACATCTTCTATTACAGGATCCAGCAACATTTCCTTTATTTATAATTTTTTATTAAGAGTACTAAAAAGTGTTGGCTCACAGTGGTAGTAAACAGCCAAGGGAAGGAGCAAAAATAGTAAATGACAACGAAAGTTGATGAAATAAGTTTCTACAATAACTACACCATTCTGAGTTGATGGATATCTCTTGGGATAAGCTGTGAGGGGAATCAGGAAAGTGCTCCTGCTTCAGGAGTTAATTGGAAACACTTCTGAGCTGGCAGCGATAAAATTCATTGTGGGGATTTGTGGGAGATTGTCTCAGACTTTGGAATGAAGTTGGCCATGCGGTCAGCTTCTCCACATGAGAATGGGGTTGAGGGTTTGCAAAGAGAGGCGACTTAAAGCGTTATGGCAATTGCTGGAAAGAATGGGGTAACATGTATAATGAATGAAAGGATGTCCAAGCCATATCCAGGGCTCGGGTGAACTTGAAGCAATACAAATGTATAATAAAGTTATGTTCCTGCAGAAAAGATTCCCCCAGTCGTGTCAGATCAGCCCATGGCACTGGAGTTAAATGGAGTTAAAAGTAGCAACTGCATGAAAGAAAAAAACGGCAGAAGTTAGTATTGTCCTTTCAAACCAATGCTCCAGTTTTTCCATTAAGGGCAACCCTAGGGGTTAGTGTTTCTTTTTTTTAAGACATTTAAGCGAATGATTTCTCACTCTCTCTCCATCTTCTTTCTTTGTGTTGGAGCATGTGATGTTTGTGGAGGAAGGGACAATGAAAAAGTGCCAAACTACTGAGCCTCTTGAAATTCCATCAAGTATCAGAGGAGTTTATGATTCTCCAAGAATGATGAAGACTCAAAGGTACATATACATGTATGTGTGCATAGATAGAGACCTGAAGTTTACTTACAATGAAAAAGGGAGTGACCTCTCGATCAACGACAGCTGTTATATTAATTTCACCCGTTTTTTCATTAACAATAAAGACTCCGTAAGGTGGTTGATCAATTCCTACTCCAGAGATGCGATACGTCACTTTCTGGTTTGCAGCGCAGTCTGAATGAATCTGTAGACGGAGAGCAAGGAGCAGTGAAATATTACAGTGGGCAAACAAGGAGTGGACTCTGTGTCAGGCTGCTGAGCGCAAGATCAGCAGTTGGAAACCACCAGCCATGCCACGGGAGCAGGAGGAGGCTTTCTATGTGTGTAAGGACTTACCATCTCGGAAAACCTCCGGGGCAATACCAGCCCTTCCTCTAGGGTTGCTATGAGTCAGAATTAACTCTATGTCAGTGAGTATGTGTGACTCTCAATATACTGCAGCCATCATTCTTGAGAATGATTGAGTGTGGGCCCCATGTTATCAATTGGGAAATGCTTTCTTGGATAAGTATAATAATTACAACTCTAGTATTTTCAGTGGTAGCTTGCAAGGTGATAAAAGAAACTCAAAATTCTATTTCTACTCAAGAAGAGAAAACTAGACCAAATTATATAATTAAAGACATCTCCCATTTTCATTGGCCCCTGTACTTTACAAAACACAGTGTACTTCTCTAAATTCATTAAATATCTTTTGTAAAAATCTGGAACTTGAAGTGGCACATGATCATATGCATTGATGTCACCGATACAGTGAATTGATGTTTAACTTTGACTGCCTATAAATTTTTAGATTATGCTTTAGCTGCTTCAAGTTTTGATACTTGAGTGATGACAGGCCTGATCTGCATCTTAACTTTTTATTAAGATATGTTCTTCACTATCCCGAAAATGCAAGGTGCCGGTTTAATTTTTGTCGTAATATTTAAAAGGCCATTCTGAAGCTTTTGAGCTTTTGGTTGATACTTACTTTGGCAATTGGGTTTCTTTTGGAGTTGTCCTCGCCTTCCCGACAGGCTGCAGCAAACTTGATCCATTCACGTTTTTGCCTTCTGATTGTATGCCATTTGATGGTGCCATTTTTAGCGTTATAATCTCTTACCTGGGATGCGCATGATAAAGTAATGTCAAAAATAAAATGAAAGTATTAACTTTTACTGGTAGTTCATATTGAATCAGAGATTTTATTATTTATTTATTTATTTATTTTTTGAATCAGAGATTTTAGAGAAGGGGAAATTAGAATATAGAGGATAATTAAGTGGGACATTGGTGGTTTTGATAATCTATTAATGTAGCATAATATCAGTTTTATTTATCAGGATGTCTTTTATTTTGGAAAATATACTTTTACAGACTATTTTCATTGTAAAAAGAGATTTTGTATATGTTACCTGGACTCGAAATTCACTGTTAACTTCCACCACCACCTGCAAAGAAAAAGACAGTCACAGTAGTTAGTTTATAACTGAATGCTTGAAAATTCATGCTGTCTCATTCAGTAATGCTGGACCCATGAGTAGTCTTGTGAGTCGCTGGGATTATTTACCAATGACAGGAGTACTGAGGAGGGAATTATGTCCCAATGACAGATGGGATTACATTACCTCTCAGATCTGATTGGGCTGCTGAAAATCCCTTTGGGTTTTACTTTTAAAGTTTGCTCCTTTAAAAATATGACTTTTATTTTTAAACATTTTTATTCTTAGCCTCTGAAGATACTAGTTATCCTCTGAGGAAAGATATTTGAAGCTAGAACCCAGAGGAAATTTGAAACTTGGTTTTTCTTTTTTAACATTTTATTAGGGGCTCACACAACTCTTATCACAATCCATGCATATACATACATCAATTGTATAAAGCACATCTGTACATTCTTTGCCCTAATCACTCTCAAAGCATTTGCTCTCTACTTAAGCCCTCTGCATCAGGTCCTTTTTTTTTTCCCCTCCCTTCCCGCTCCCCCCTCCCTCATGAGCCCTTGATAATCCACAGATTGTTATTTTGTCATATCTTGCCCTATCCGGAGTCTCCCTTCCCCCCCTTCTCTGCCGTCCATCTCCCAGGGAGGAGGTCACATATGGATCCTTTTAGTCAGTTCCCCCTTTCCAACCCACTCACCCTCCACTCTCCCAGCCTCGCCCCTCACACTCCTTTTCCTGAAGGTATCGTCCACCCTGGATTCCCTGTGCCTCTAGCTCCCATATGCACCAGTGTGGAGACCAGAGGTCCAAGTGTCGACTACTGGAGATCCCCTCACAGAGGGGTTTAGGAGAGGAGATGGGTCAGTCAGGGTGTGATGTAGTACCGATGAAGAACTCAGCTTTCCCCCAGATCCTGGATGCTTCCTCCCCCCAACTACCATGATCCGAATTCTACCTTGCAGGACCGGATAGGGCAGAGATTGTACACTGAAACTTGGTTTTCATAGTAAATCTTATGCCTGCTGAACTGAAGATATTCTGCTACTATTAAGTGATATTGAATAATAAGTATTAATACCAAAAAATTCAACTATGGTTTCAGTATCTCACACAACACAGGTAGAAGAAGGGATGAAAATGTTTTGGAGGAAAGGAAGAATATAAGCAGGAAGATATTTAGAAAAAATACAGAGTATTTGTTCCTTCATTTTCCAATTCTAGATGAAAGATTTTTTGGCTTTCTTAAAAATTTGAGGATAATTATTTTTCATCTCCTTCTGAAATATGAAAATTAAAAACACTGAAATAAAAGCAAATGCTTCCCTTTTTGTAGGAGTTTAGAAGGGACATTTTATTGCTTCAAGTTGTTTAATGTAGATGGTACCATTGCATCCTTCCCTAGCAAGAAGAGGAAATTGTAGGAGTACAGGGAAAAGATGCTGGGGAAGCCATATCCACTAGTCTTTTCTTCTGCATTAGCGATTTCCTTAGTCAAAAAGATGACTAGGTCAAGCAGGGTCCTGCTTCACTTCAGCTTTGGTGTTATAGGTATTTTTTGGTGAGAAATTAGGATGATTTAAATTTTTGTCTAAAACCACAGGTATTTCTAAAATAACAGGCATGTAAATATTGAATTTAATATATCAATATACTTGTTTCATACATTGTACAATGTCTATCTGAAACTTAGTTGTGAGTTGGTAGGGTAGTGTGTATTCATTAGTTTTTAAATTGCACTTTAAACCTTTAAATTCTTAGTTTTTATTTCTCCTTATACAAACAAGTTTAAATTTTGAATTTGATTTCTTCCTAATGGTAAAATATAAACATTATTGTGATTACAACTTGACTTAATTGTCATGACTGATATTAGCAAAATACATGATCTAATATAAAAATTTGAACAATGATCCTTAACAAATATATTAAATTATTACATGTACATGTTTATTAATTATAATATTTACTATTTGCAATGAATAAATCATTATAAATTACAATTCACTTTCATAATTAAACAAAACATAAGACTTTTAAGTGAATACTTTAAAGTTTACTTTCATAATTAAATAAAATATAAAACTTAAGTGTCTATGTGCATAGTTTTTAGATTCTGCCACAATTGGTAATTTAAAAAATACATATGTAGTGTTATATGAGGTATGGAAGGGTAGCATTTTGATTATAGGAAATAAATACTTAATGCTCATCATTATCACTGTTACAATTCATTGAATGACAACTAAACACTACACAATGCGTTTAGAGAAATCTACACATCCCATCTACACAATAAGCACGTGGGGCAGATACCCCTACAATCTCCATTGAAAGATGAGGAAACTGAGGCTTGGGTATTAATTTATGATGAAAAATATTCCAGCACAATTTGATCTAAATTTGTACTTGAGCCAGGGATTCTACAGGAAAGTGTCAGATAATTTGTTTACCTAGGCAGATTACTAACTAAAAAATGATTCAAAGATTGACACGGTCATTTTGAGAATTGCAGACCTCTTGATTTCAATCTTTCTACAATTATTTCTGTGCTTAGAAATGCTCACAATAAAATAATACTAAACCTTAAAAACAATAAAACTAAAAGAAAAAGGGAAGTTCAGTGTCAGCAACTGAGAAGTTACTTGTCATGCCAGTGCAGTGTGTCATTCTTTTTCCCCAGGAGCTCCTTGAGCCCTTTGTTCCTACGTGCGAATTTGTGGGTGGGAAGGGGGTTGCTGGGACAGCTTGCTTGTCTGCCTGGGAGTTATTTCTTCATCACTATAGAATTGTGTACTCAGCTGTTACCTGCATTGCGCTTCTCTCACCACACTGGAGTGTCAGGACCTGCTGTTTGTTTTGGATCATGATGCTAGATGACTCATGGCCATTTTCAAATTTATGAAGCTGGGTCATTCTTTTTCCCATGAGAGGTAAAGTAGGCAGGAGACCAAGTAGGTTTCACCATAGAGTCATGCTCTCAGTGTATTGGTCATTAAAAACACTGCCAAGTCTTCCAAACGAGGCATGCTCCTATAGGGCTTCCCTCTGTGGCTCAGAGTCTAGTGGACGGTCTGAAACAAAGTCACTGTGGAATTTTGGGATGGAATATAGCCAGCTCAAAAGAGCACTTGATAAAGTTGGAGACTTCGATGCATTTTTCAAATTTTCAGGACTTTCGTGTTCTCGTGTAAAAAAAAAGAAACACATACACACAAATTTTAAAGAAAGGTTCTCTGTTCTCACACCAAATTCCTGTCTGAAGGAGAGAAATAGTGGAGATGGGAAGGGGATAAAACAATTGTGGGTTTACAAACGGACTTTGACACACTTGGCAGGATGATGGGAAGAGGCAAAGATGACAGGGTATGAGGGTTGAGCATCTGCTGCATCAGAACAAGTTTCTGGTGGAAAGGAGTTCAGTGAGCCTGAGTGTATCCGGCTTCCTATTAGTCTGTGCTGCCATATGAGGAGGAGCTGACGCAGAGCAGTGGGAGGGGGAGCAGACAGGAAAACATAAAGGGAGTGATACTACCAAGGTACAACTGACCAGGGCTTAGGTACAGATGGCATGTGGGAAACAAAATAGAGACAAGTCTGAGAGCTCTTAATTGGGAGACTGGGAATACGGAAGCAGCAGAAATAAACACACAGATTTGAGATGACAGAAATGACCGAGTAAACTTGCTCGGCAATTTGAAATAGATCTCAGGACTGGAAACAGATGTTCAGGCTAAATACATAGATTTGAAGACATCTGCTCATTCATGAGAGTTGGAAATAAGGGGAAACGTGAATAGAGAGAAGCAAAGTAGAGGATAATGGAGCCCTGGGATGTCCTTGGCTTGGCGTTGAGCAGATAACTGCAAGGTCGACAGCCCAAAGCTGCTGGCTGCTTCAAGGGAAGAAGATGAGGCTGTCTGCTCTCATAAGCTTTTCAGACAGCATCACTAGAAGTTAGAACTGACTCAATGGCAGGAGGGTCAAACTGGGGAATAGAGCAAAGAAACTCTCTGTGATCAAGGATGTACCTGGGGAAATTCCTACACTTATATAATGGGAAACAACAGCATCAAACAAAAACAAGCAAACAAACAAGCAGATATGTTGTGGTCTAAGAAACAGGCGGAAGAAGTACTTACTGCAGTGTCACAGGAAGGAACAACCGAAAGTCAGAAGAGATGCAAATGAGTGTGAGCTGATGCCAACAAGCAGAGCAAAGTGAGTTCCAAGGAAAATGTGGAGGGTTTCCATGACCTGCCAGCAAATGCTTATCTCTGTCTAGAACAAGAGTTTGCTTGCTATACGCAGAGGAAAGGAACATAGAGATAGTCACTTTCCCCAGAAACTTAGTGATAAGAGGAAATAGATAAGATCGTAGAATTGAATGTAGTAGCATTTAAGGAAAGTGTTTGGAAGCGGAAGCTGCATGTATATTTGAAAACAGAAAAAGAAAGAAAGAGATCCTGATTGGAAGAAGGTGAAACAATGGTGGATGGAAGTGTTCTGATCCAGAGAAGAGCAGGAAGGAATCAGCTGAAAGAAAGGAATTCAAAGAAAGAGGGCAAAGAAGGGAGGTATGCTGGAGATGAAAACCCACAGGTTAAGAGAGAATGAAGGACATTATCCTGAATGATTTCAACCTTGCTCCTAAAGAGTAAAATGATTTTCTTACAAAGAGAATAGTTTGGATCCAGAAATAGTTTGGAATGATGGTGGTGGAGACGGCCCTTATAGATGAATAGAAGGACTAATTGCTTATACTATACCTCTTTTGCTGATTATTCACTGGGTGAATCTGTGTGAGTCATGTGTATCGGTATCTGTATATAAAACTAAAGCTACTCCTAGATTCTGAACGTTAATGAACACAGAAAACAATTCTCCTGCAGGCCATCCTCAATGAGTCTGCCCTTCCCGTCTATTTCAGAAGTCGATCCATTTATTTTCAAAAGTCACAGTACATAAAATTACATGCTAATTGTAATGATTCGCTAATCATAGTTACTTAAAGGTGTTTATTAGTCCTTTGATATTGAAGTTGATAATTGTCTGCATAAAATAAAAGTAGAGTTGAGAAAAATAAGTAATTTTTGTAGTACAACTATCTTGCTTCTAATAACTGTGAGTAGTATTTCACAATAAAAATTAAGCAGTTTTTATAAAGCATCAAATTCTAGTGTATTTAACTCTTCTTATTATAACTCACATGAATGAACTTGAAGCAACCTAAAATACAATAATTTGTTTCTTTTAAAAAATGTCATGTGTTTTTCCTTCCTATTGCTTCTGACAAAGAGCATTCATTAGTACAGGGTTCATAGGTTGATGGGTTCATGGGTAGATATCTCTTCCTGTTAATTGATTGATTGATTTAACAAGCATGTATTGAATGCTTATTATGTGAACCCAAGCCTGGATTAAGATTTTGAAACATTATGGTGGTCTCTAAAAACATTATGGTGATAATATTCGATGAAATGTAGAGTAAATACAATACTATCTAATGCTACGGCATGGCAATAAGCATTCAAGAAATCAAACACGGTTATTGCCATGTTAATCTTTAGTCCATGTTAATTGTTGATGACTTTTTTTGGAATGTGTGGGTGAAGAGAAATATGAAACACCCCAAAATATCATTCTGGTATCTCAGCTTTGTGTGATTATATGCACACTGAATAATCTGCACTGATGCCAGGCATTTGGAGAGATTCAAAGGTGAAACAGACACAGACCCTGTCCTCAAATAACTCTCAGTCAAGTAACTTAATGAGCAACAGACAGTCGTTGACTTGTGGGGAAGTGGTTTTTCATTGCACACCAAACCACTTTTCCTCCAACAGAGGGCAACTCGGTGTGTTGCACAGCCAACTGCGCTCCATGAGGTTTGCATTAGGCAGTGTCAAAGACTGCACTCAATTCTCAGAGATGGAGAGCGCTCACCCACAGCAGATGGGCCTCAACTCATTGAGGAAAATCCATGCCAAGCAGAACCGCAAGAGTTGTATGACCTGGCGCTCTGCTAGGGTGTACCTTAGGAACAGTAAGCC
Source organism: Tenrec ecaudatus (assembly GCF_050624435.1). Taxonomy (NCBI): domain Eukaryota; kingdom Metazoa; phylum Chordata; class Mammalia; order Afrosoricida; family Tenrecidae; genus Tenrec; species Tenrec ecaudatus. Next base: position 44,865,317 of record NC_134544.1, read on the forward strand.
CAAGTACCTTGCCCAGCTTGCTCCCGACCAACACATTAGGCAACTGCGATGTTAGGATATGGAAATCATCAGCAATAATATCCTTAAGAACGTATCATGGAGAAAGATCGATCAGAAATTAGATGGCTACAGACAAGAGGGTCATGTTCCTGATGATCAGTTCTACACCACCCTCCACCGCCACCCACTGCCACCCACTCTCCGCCCCTTTTAAATGACGGCAGACTTTCTCACTCCTTTAACTGGTTTCCATACCCAAATTTGGGATGGCAACATTTTACTCACTGACCACTCAGACCAACTAATAGTAGTGTCTTAAAGTGCATTTGTTGAGGACGATACTGAGGTCTCCTCTAGACCTTATGTGCAAAGTATATTGGTCAATTAGGAATGTCTATAAAAGGGCAGGGCTATTCTTGGCTAGAATGCTTTATGGTTTCAGCTTGATAATTGCCTATTTTTTGGTTTATACCCACAGACGTTTCTCATTGTGTATTTGTTATAAAAACAAGAGAAATTATTTCTATAGAAGTCAAAGATTCAAGGGTTTCTTGGTAGTGAGGAAAAAAATTGCCACTTAACAGATTGTGCTGTGTGTGTGTGTGTGTGTGTCCGTGTGTATGTGTGTGAGTGAAAAGATGATAATCCTAAATCTGGAGTGAAATAATAAAGTGTTTAAGAACACCGCAGCGATAAGAATGATTATTCATAAAGGCAGTTCACAAATGTCACTGAATGTGCAGCTTTCATTTTCTATGAAACATGTTTCTGAAATACTCATTTCTATAATGTCTATCCCTACAGAATATGCACAAGGCATACATCTTGAATTCGAAGTGTGGTGAAAGAGTTTCCTCTTTTCTTCTCTTCAGTGTGGTTTGTGTGTCTATGTTAGCTCTTCTATTGCTTTCAGCTTCTATGAACACAATTAGGAAATTTAAGGCATCTGGTTGAAGGACTATGTAATACAAGGTGTGTGTGTTTGTATTATATATATTCTGTGCTTTAGTCTGAATCCTAAAACGCACTCTGAAAATTTCCTGATTATATTCTAAAGAGCTACATCTAAATTCAAATTATGGAGATAGGTTATCAGGTTGTCAGAAAATTTTCTTATATGCAATGGAAAGCAAAGAAAGTGGACTAGTATGAATAACTGAAGAAATCAAATATATCTGGTTGCTAAATTATTAAATAATGGTCATACGTTTGTTCTCTGAACTTAAGCGGCATATGTTTTAAGAGAGAGAGACCTTGAGATTTGTATTAACTTAACTGGACTAATTGGACCCAACAAATGTGTAAGTAATTTAAAAAAATCATTAGAACTACTGAAGTTCTCCTAGTGAGCAGACCGCATACACTTTACCACAGTGAGACCATTCACACCGATGCCTTATAGTTGGTGCAAGAGGTAACATCAACTGCTACTTCAGAGACAGCACATCCTAATCTGCACCCGGATACTTCTCAAATACACGGATTTCACAGAATCCTGCTGTGTGAGAGCAGGTTTGAGCTGTTGTTTGTCTGTAAGCAGACTTGTCTGAATAAGGACATCATCACGCTACAATCTTTGTCACCCTGTGAGAGGCTCTTCCAGTTTTATTCTCCCCGATCCAGCCCACTGACATTAACAAGATCTGAAACCTTCAGGAAGGTGGAGCAGCCTAGCCATTATGCTTATAAGCAGCCCAGTTCTTGAATGGATTTGCTGTAAAATTTAATATCTTGTAAATGTTTCAAAGGTCTTCATAGTTGATCAACTATACTTCCTTACATGGATTTTCATTGATCAATGTTTACATAGATTTTTTTTCTGTATTGGTAAAAAGCCAACTTTTATAGTGAAGCTAAAAGAGTGAGAATGGAAGAGTTTGCTAGAGGACGGGCTGTTCTTTGTGGGCGTGAGGGCGGTGGTTGAATAGAAAGGAATTATTTTTAAAGCAAAAGAGAGATTAGACAAACTCAAAACAACAATTGTCAAAATCATTTGGTTAAATCAGTCATAAAAACAAATCACGATTTGCTAATAAACCTGAGAAAGTAAAATGATTTACCAACAAATAAACACATGATTTTCATGTGTCCACATGGAAATTCATAATTAAGTCCTTTGAGAAATAATTCTCACAAGAGTGATGAAAAGCTTATGATTGAATCCAAGGAAAATATGTCAAAACAAACAAAAAAGCTACCGATATTCAGTAAATGTCAATACCCACCATGAGCATAGGTGCTTTTGGTAAGGGGATACACTTCATGGAAGGGTGACAAACTCAGAAGTAGTAAACAAAAAAGAAATTCACAGGATGTACTTCATAAGCAATAATCCTTAAAATCAAGAAGTAAGGCATATCTTATGGATTCAATGAAAGTGAGAAAAATAAATATCTGAACAAACGTGAGTCACTTGAATCTCTAGTAGGCCTAAATGGGTCATATTTATATGACATTAAAGGGAAAATCACTTGGCTCCTTGACAATACACAAATGCTCATCTGTTCAAATTTGTATATTGTATAATGCACGTTGGTCCCTATCATATACTGAATTATGCTAGCAACTGGTCCCAAACATCCATAAAGGTCCGTGCAATACAATGGCTTGAAGAGCAGCTTGGCACGGAAGCTACCAGCTCATTGATGCCCATTCATAACTAAATCAACTATTTATTACCCCTCTTAATAAACTAAATTTCAACTAACCACTATGCCTCGAATAAAAACATTAAATTGTTATGCAAACCCAACCTTCCAGTTCAAAAATTAAACAAGTTGAAACAAAAACGAACCAGGGCACTACCTCCTGCCAAGGCGGAGGACAAGTTCCCTGGCACATGCCTCTTGGGATTCCATCAGCTGCGCTGTGAGAACATCGAGGTAATACACTGGTGTTGCTTCAGTATCTGCCCTAGCTTGAGAACGCTAGTAAGGGGTAAAGGGGGCTATGACAAACGCTTCATTACATTTGAGCACCTAATGCAGAGCGTTTACGTCAACGAGCCAGTATAGCAATCATTATACTTACACCTTAATTAGAGCCATTCTTTACCTTACAATGTTATTTATATATCTGCTATACTATCTTTTTTAATGGAAAAATACCATTTAAATCACATCCATAAAACAAACAAACAAACAAATCACATTTTTCTGGGAGTGTGGGGTGTCCAGCATTAGTGGTATGCATCGTCACCACACAGGGAACTAAGGGCTGGTTTGGATAGGAATGCCAGTCACAGGCTGCTATGATTTTAATTTTTGCAAGTCCTATTTTTATGTTTTAAAGTTTCCTGCAAAGTTATTAAAAAGAACACAAATAGCGTAGGTTCGACACATCAGAACGTGCCTGTGCTATTTAGTTTACAAGCCCATTTGCAAAAGCGAATTTGAGTGATCAAGTGCTACTAAGTAGTCATGTGCATTTCCTGAATGCAGTGCTTTCCTAGCATGACTAGCATGGACCCCAGCCTGAGAGAAACGGCAGCATGAGTTGACACTGATGCATTAATAAGATCTCCAGTCTTCAATTACAGAGAGAAGCCCTGTGTAAAAATCTAGTTCATAAAATCACCTTGTCATTAGCATAAATTTTTAATGGGTTTAGGGTAGAAATAGCACTTTCTGGAAAGTGCTCATTTACCACAAGATCCGCCGAGCAGGATTTTCTGACAGAGCCCACTTACCAGCAAGACGAACAGCACAGCCGCTGCTCTGAGGAGGTGCCAGCCCATCGCTGCTGGGTGCTTTCACATCCAAGACCCAGGGAGCTTTGTTGTTCTCAGTTCCTTGTCTTGGCCCCGCTCAGCTGGTGTCTGATTAAACTAATTTCCCAGTCGATGTTCTTACATGCAGGCTTTGAGGTGTTTCTGCCTTCCTCTGGGAGAAGGACTGGCGGGACGTATAACCAGTTCGGATCCCCACCCTAAAAACTTGGGCTGGTCTCACCGAAATGCTTGACAAGATCATCATTGCTCCAGGTAAAAGCTCTGGGACACACCCTGCTGCCGGCTGCAAAACAGCTCTCTGTGGGGCATCCAGCTTGACTCCTTGGCAGCATGCTTTTGGAGGCAGGCGTTTGAATTTACTGGGGTGGGGGTGGGGGTGGGGGGGCGTTGTACAGTGGACAGGGCTGTTCACGGTGTGACTTATTTAAGGTAGCTTTGCTCCTTACATAAAGGTAAATGACATACGGTGTTTATAGCATTGGAAGAGGGTTTTGTCCCCATGATCATAGTCAAGCCCTGGGGTCACAGTAAAAAAAAAGAAAGAAAGAAAGAAAAAGATAAACTTTCCATTTCGGGAAATGTTAGGAAATATGAGCATTTTCTGAGTTGTTTGAGCTATTCACATTTCAGTACTCTTGCACGTGACCATCACTCCAGGTGTTCGCTATTCAAACAAGGAAAGTTCAGATACTTGCCTTGGTGAGGTCCTCTCCATGGATCGCCGTTCTCTTTAAGTGACCATCCTGACACCAGGGAAACCTCCATTTTCTCAGGAAATGAAGATTTCCTCCTTGAAATGGTTTTTCTTTTCAAGAGTCTGTTTTCTTCAAATGCAGTGACACAAAACTTAAAAAACCACCAGGCTAGATTTACAGGAGATCGTTGAAACCCCTAATTAAAACCGTGGTGATAAGTTTTCAAACAAGGTTCTGTGCTCTAAATATTAAGGTAACACAGAAAGCTGCTCTACAGGTGAGGTGGGTGAAAAGTCAATGATGATTCCCCAGGCCAGAGCCAAGAATCTGGATAGTGAGCCAATTAGAACACGGGGAACGCATTGCAGAAATGGCTGCCCACACATGCATAGGAAATTGAAGGCAGCTCTGCGTTTTGTGAAAGTAAATCGTGACCTACATGAGGCAGTGTTTGAACATGTTCTTGGGATATTTCCTTTTCCCTGTCAATTTCCCCTAGAAATATTGTGGGTTGCAGGAAGCCCATAGAGGCTGGTGGTTTTCAAGTTTGGAGTGGCAGTCTGGGGCAGGGGACAGATCCACTAAGGTGTTGATCATGGTGGAAAGGATGCCAGGAAGGCCTCTGAGGGGCAGGATCTCTCAGAGGGACAGAGATTTTACAGAACACATCATTTCCCCTCTGAGTATGTCGTAAAGAATACTCTTCCACTGTGGCTTGAAACTCCATGCCATTGATGATGGAACTGAGAGCAATGAAGACAGGTTGCTAATTACTCTTGCTTGTCCCAAATAAGAATGCTCATAGTAGATGGATTGTTTCAAGGAAATCCATCACTTTCATCAGGAGAGTTCCGAATGTGAAGCATTTTCTTTGAAATTTATGGAATACTGAAATGGAAAGTAAGAAATTTTAACACGCAATTGTATGAGTGAAGGGATGTACTAGACTTACACAAAATGTTCAAAAGAAGATGCTCAAGACAAACTTCGCATTAGTTATTTATGATAGAATGTGGATGCTGATCAATGACATAGTCTGAGCAAGGTGTTGGTAGCAGAAACTACTAATTTACTGACTACCAGACAGGAAAGGATCCACTTGATGGCTTTCCAGTGGTCAGTGACTATCTTATCCCTCTTGGATTCTGGGCATCAGCCTTCATACATGGGTGACTCTTCTCCAGCTGACTCCTCCTCTAACCGAATGTCCTGACCCAACAATCCCAACCAGCTACAGCCTTCGGAAGGCAGCCACCTCTCCAGCAGCTTTCTGGAGAGGAGGCGTGGCAGAACCCTACAGTGCAGAGCAATTGCTACCCTGACCGTCACATAGGAGCTGCTCATTGGAATCACAGATGGGAGAGGGCTTTATGATTCACCAGCCCTCCTCTTTTTCTTCTTCCCATGTCTTCTTCTCTTACTCACTGTAATTGCCTCAGGGCAATGCGCTCCTATAAGATTTTCTGAAATGAGGGCATGTTCTTTATCTGTGCTATCTGATATGGTCGGCACTGTTCACATGTGACTATTGAGCATTTGAAATGTGGCTGATATGATTGACAGATGGAGTTTTTCTTTTCTTTTCCTTTAGTGAATTTAAATTGGTATACCCACAGGTGGAGAATGGCTACAATATGGGAGAAGGTACAGGGCTCAGATCATTTCACATTCATTATCTTTTCTTGCTCCGAGTTGTAATTCTTTCTCTTAAAGCCAACCTTCCTAAATTAAATGTACTCTTTTTCTTAACGGAGAGAAATCTGCCCCTGCTCCAGTTTCCAATCAGCCCCTTTTAATTCCTTTTCTTTTAATGTTCCTATTATCTGTGTTAGGAACCCTACTAGTTCCTAGTGGCTACTTGTTGGGCTGCTAATGATAAGGTCTGTAGTTCAACACCCCCCCCCCCAGCTTTTCTGAAGGTAAAAGATGAAGCTATATATTTCTGTACAATTTTACAGTCTTGAGAAATCCAACGGGGACGTTCTACCTTGTGCTAGAGGGTTGCTTGCGTCAGAATTAGCTCGATGGAAGTGAAAGGGGTGAGTTCTTTTGCGTTAGTCCCGTTCCAGAGGTTTCACTATGCCCTGCTTCCAATATACCCATCTTCTCATTCCCACATTTATATTCCTCACTTCCTTCTCCAACCACCTCATCGGCAACTCCTCACCACAGCATTGTCTGAGCTGCACTTGACCTCTCCTCTGAGCGCCGACTGTTTTATATCTGTTCTTCCATTTACATGCTAATAGTTTTCACTCGTTGGAAATTTTATAAAAGTTAGGGTGTTTACTCTGCCTTTGGGATTTCCCTGGAAACCTGACAGTGTTTCCCGTAGGAATCCGAATTCTTCTAGGAAGATCTTTTTTTCCTCTCTCCTAATTCCAGACTGTCCTAAACTTAACCTTGGAATGTTGTAATGCCTTCTTGAAAAACAAAGTCTGGTTGTTAACTAAAGTTGATGGATTCTCTTGATGTACAATTCCTTAAGCCCATGTAAATGGCTATTCTATCTCCCTTAATTTTCAAAACCAGTGGCAAGGAGATGTAGATTGTGTAACCCTTTGGCATATCCTACATTTGTATCCCTAGTTTCGTAAGTGTTTTAAAATCATGCTAACCTTCTGGTAAAGGAAATGATGGGCAAAATATTTAGAATGAGCAAGCAAAAACCAAATGTTAATATAATAACACAGAATGTAAGGCCTACCATGAAGAATGAAGCAGAAACATGCGTAAATGAATGAGAGAAATGAGTAAACCACAGGTCTATTCAGGGACTTAGGGCTCACACTTAATTCTAGTCCCAAATCTAAGAATAATTGCTTCTTATGACATGGCCCTGCTTGATAACCACCCTCACTGGATAGATGGGTGCCATAGCAAAGTGTGGTGAAAAAATGGTTTGTGCCCAGCTATCAGAAAGAATAGCATCTGGGGTCTTAAAATCTTGTCCTAAAACAGGCAGCCATCTAAATGAGGTTTCAACCAAGTCCACACGGAAAGCCAGCCTGGGAAATCTCAGGAATGTAAATAAAAAAATCCAAATCTGAAAGCAGGTAGGGTATCGGCACGTAATTTGTGAATAGCCAATTTTCAGAATGCTGGGGATGACAGTGGAAGCCCAAAAAACCATGCGCAGGGTCACTACACGGATTAAGTCTCCGGCCAATCTTCCCTGACCACAGTGGCATTATGTAAATAGACTTAATATCGGATCACGAGCTTTGTAAAGCCAATTATGCCAGATGTAGTTAGATTAAAATGTAATATTTTATCATTTGGTTTCCCTTTTAACCCATTTTAAAGTTGTTTCAGTTTTTAATATCCTATATTTTCTTTGGGAATGAGGTTTATATTCTGCCTAGTTATTGTTGAACTTTGTGTGTTTACTCCATTTGTAGCATGTATGACTTTCCGTATATGAAGTCTAACATGAGTGGAACTTTATAGACAGTAATGGGATTGATAAGTACTTGAGGGCATGGTGTCGGGGCAGGAGGAGACCTTGTTTGGTGCCATTGACTCCTTTCTGACCCATAGTGACCTTATGCACAATGCAATGACCCAGTTCGGCACCTTCTTTACAATTGTCCCTATGGCTGAGCCCAATGTAGCAGCTACTGGGCTCATCTTCTTGAGGCCCTTCCTCTTTCTTAAACATTACCAATTGTGATGTTCTTCTCCAGGGACTGGTCTCTCCTGACATGTCCAAAGTATGTAAGATAAAGTCTCCATCCTAGCCTCTAAGGAGCACTCTGGCTTTACTTCTTCCAAGACAGATTGATGTATCCTTTCAGCAGTCCATGGTACATTCAAGATTCTTCTCCTGCCCCACAGTCAAATGCAGCCATTCTTCTTTGGTCTTATTTATTCATTGTCCAAGTTCCACATGCATCTGATGCAATGGAGAATACCCTGGCTGGGGTCACGGGCACCTTCGTCCACAAAATAACACCCTTGCTTTTCGATACTCTAAAGAGGCCTTGTGCAGCACATTTATCCAATGCAATGTGTTGTTCGATCTCTTGGAAAGCTGCATCCATGAGCATTGATTTTGGATCCAAGAAAGACAGCACTCTCAACAATGTCAACCTTTTCTCTTTTTATCAGGATGTTGATCTATTGGTCTAGTTATAAGGATTTTTGTCTTCTTTACCTGTAGAATGTTTTCAGAGGCTTCCTCCAAGTGGCAGCCGATTGTCTGTTCTCCCTCATCGGTTCTCCGTCTGGAAGCTCTATTGAAACCCTGCTCACTGTGGGTGACCGTGCTAGAATGTGAAATACCAATGACATAGCTTCCAGCCTCACAGCAACTCACAAACCACCACCATACGACAACTTGACAGACGAGTGGCAGAAAATATGATCTAGCATTATATTATTTGATCTCACAAGGTCCTATAGATTGATCTGAAGGGTTCTAACAGAACGCATGATGAGTGAGACTAACCACCAGGATTAAACAAATTAACCACTAAGGAAATAATAGTCATTATAAGCAAATGAATATTTTGTCCATTTCAAAATTTCAAATAGACACATTAATTAATTAGAACAACCTGCTAAATAATCCTTTCCCACTCTCTTTCAACCTAGATCCAAAGAAAAACTTAATTTTATTTTTCTATCGTCCTGGCGGTACTATGAATTAGGGACTGGGCTGCTAACTGCAAGGTCAGTGGTTCTATCCTACTCTCCAGTCTTTGGGGGAAAGGTGAGGCTTTTTTCTTACATTAAGGTTTATAGTCTCGGAAAATCTATGGAGAACTGTTATTAATTGAAATTGACCTAATGCGGCTTTGCTAATATGGTTTTGTTCTCATCAGTTCTAGAATTAGAGTTCAATAGCATTACATATTTACATAGTTTTCACTATATAGGAGGAATATTTAAGAATAGGAGAAAAATCACAATTAATTTTAAAAACCTTGGACTCAATCTCAATACTTAAGTGTTAAGTGTCCTATGAGGGTTTAGCCCCATAAAATCAGAGCAGGGAAGGCAACTAAGCTATTATTATGGCCTATGCTTTACATTGGAAAAATTATTCCAATGAGCATCTCATTGGCTATTAATTAATTTTGGGCTCTGCGGAGTGTTCAAAATAATTTTGAACTCTGCCTTTAAGGACACACTAGCTGCACCCACTCTGCAGTAGACAGAGGAATGCAGAATGGGAGAAAGCAAAAAATATTGCTGCTGGCATTCCAGTGCGTACCTGTGCGGGTTCATTCCAAGCACAGCACGTTTAAACCTGTCTCCGCTCTATAGGCAAGTCCTCTCAATAACAGACTTGTCTTAGCCTCATTAGTGCGACTTCGCAAAAGAGCTCCAATCAAGAGTGGTTTCCCAGTGGGTCTGCTGGGCCAGTTAAACCCACGGCAGAAAGGTCAGGCGGTTACGGTTACTATTTCTGGCATTTCAAAGGGATACTCATGACACATTTTCTCAAAAGACACACGAGGGCTTACTATGAAGAAATGCTCACCTCACTGAGCGCTGAATTGGTGGGGAAAATGTTAGGAAGTTTGGCCTGAGGAATTTTTTTCGTCATGGCAAGGCACCTCCTTGGGTTTCTCAAGGTCTGCAGGGAAGACCCCTTTAGAATCTCATTGAGAAATTTCACTCCGTCGACCCTGCAGCCCTCCCCAAAGTCACAGAACATTCCAAAGTAATACACTTGCATCCTTCACAGCTGCCAAAGCTGTTGTGTAAATCAAAAGGTGCAGAATTCTCTGGAGGAAGGGTTAGACCGGTGGAAGCACTGTTGTCCACAGTACGTAGTCTTAAATGGGGGATATGGTGAGACACACAGCTTCACAGTTTGATATTTTTGTTTAATCAAGCTTTCTATGATTTTGTAGCCCTCCTTTTCCCACGTACCCATGGGAAGACTGTTCTACCCACACACTTCTGGGTCTTAGCTACTTCCCCAGGCACTTTTTAGATTTCATGTGTGGGTTTAGTCCTTGCTTGTGCTTAAAATAATTATGATCAGTTTATTCCTACCCCTCTTCTCCCCGGCCCTGTGTTTGTACTGTAAAGAAACCAGGCTGCACACGGCGGATGCAGCATGGCTTTGCGTTCAAGGGGCTTCAGGCTAATTGGCGTGAAGGAAACAAGTTTTACTTCACCCAAAACATGGTAAATTGAGGCACGTTTTGGATCTTTTGGGACCCTTTAGACCAACTTTGTTGGAAGGAAGTTCAAGAAATGGTATACTGCTAAAAGATACACCTTAATTATTTAATAGAATAAATTATTACAAAGTGTAATTTCTTTGTAATTTACCGAAACCTTTTAGGTTCCAGTTTAACTTTTTTATTCCATTTTATTTCAAACTTGTCTTTTGTTTTTATTTGTTGGGGTTAAGGATCCTTTCCTTTCATCTTGCAGCACCATATGCTATCCTTCTAATATCGCCTTTGCATCCAAATTCTTTCTTCAAATCTGTTTCATATCTAGTATCCAGAAGTGTCTCTCTGAAACATTGCTTTTTTATGTCATACCTCCATAATTTTAGATTGCCTTCCAGATTAAAATACCTTCAACATTGCAATAGTCTGGTCAAAAAAGACTCTCCAGGTTATTTATGACAGAAGGCAGAAAAAGAAATCGATAATTTCTCATGCTGTCATTATTCAAGGGGCTTCCCAACCAAGGTGGAAATTAATTATCTTTTAATTTCAGGTTGCTGCTCTCTCATATGTCCCACTATTCGTTGACATTGCCATAGACTCTCATTTTAAAGGCAGTGATAGCAGTGTGTTTCAGGGTAACAGTGAGGACTAGTATTTTCCTGGAATACTTTTCAATTTCAGATCTGCATATAGTCCATAAGTAGGTAAAATTTTTAGTCCATCACTTTCAGAAACTCTTGGACATTGTGGTTTTCACCAACACTACTTGAACTCTATTAAAAAACTATGCTAATTGTCTGGGTAAAATTAAGATGGGAAATGCACATTCCTCTTCTTAAGGCTGCTATTATCTTGCATGGGACCTTGCAGGGGTGGCGAGGCTTGTCTTCATTGCAAGGCGCATTGGCGTGTGTGTTCTGGAACGGCCACAGCTCTATGAGGCCCTTCGAAAGAAAAATTGTCTCCACATTAGGGAATTGGAGAACAATCCGTGGAAGAGGTAGATTTTGGGATTTTAAGGATGATTTTATTTTCACGAAATGGAGATGTAAATAGGAGAGAAAGCACAGAGAAATGTACACTTTTAGCCCAGAAATGAGTCAGTTTGGACCTAAGAACACCATTTATGAGCGGTAGCAATAGTGACAAGTTAACAGAAACTGAGGGTGAAATGTGAAGGCACTGGCACGTCTTTGTGAGAGATTTTGGTGGTTTTCTCTGACAGCATTTTGCCACAGGTCTGTGAGTGGGAACGGCCTTAGAAATTTGTCCTGAGAGCTTTGTGATGAATGGATAGGTCAACGGCATTAGGAAGAGAAATTTGAAGGCCATCATAAAAGTTTTGGTCCTGAAACTGAAATGTTTTTTAACAGAAAAAGCCAGAGTGAAATGTAATATACTGATAGCAGGTGACAGATTGGACAGGGATGGAGAAATGAACATTCTAACAAAGCCCTGTTGCTTTTTTGCTCCATCTAGATGTCGCATCTGGCTCATCATCACTAACCTCTGAGTCTTTGAATGTGCGTCAATGGCCTGCTATGCCACCGGTTAATCCTGCGGGTCATTGGCCTATGCAGTTTGCGAGTAGCCTGACATCTTACCAATGGACTTTGTGTTCATTTGTCTCCACAGCCAGCAACCTGTTGTCTGATCTGTCAATCTTGGATTTGTCCATCCCTGCAACTACATGAGTTAAGGGAAGCATCTAGCTTGACTTGGAATTTGCTAGCATCTACAACCTTATGAGCTCTTTCTTTTAGTCAAATTTATCTATCTATCACCTCTCACTCCCTGTATTCTCTCTCTCTCTGTGTCTCTCTCGCTTTCTCATTCTACCCTGTCATACAGGGATGCCATGAGTTGAAGTTAACCTGTTGGCAGTGAGTTTGTTTTTTGGAATATATGAATTTGGTTTTTGGTTTTGGTATATATATATATATACCAAATATATATATTCAAATATATGAAAGAAATACAGAAAATTTTGAAATATTGCGAGAATTACCAAACGTGACACAGAGATAAGAAATGAGCTCATGCTGTTTGAAAAACTGATACTGATAGACTTGCTGGATCCAAAGTTGCTGTATAACTTCTGGTTGTAAAACAAGAATATTTGGAAGGTGTGAGGGGCGATGCTGAGAGAGTAGAGGGTGAGTGGGTTGGAAACGGGGAACTGATTACAAGGATCCACATGTGGCCTCCTCCCTGGGGGAGGGACGGCAGAGAGGGGGGGAAGGGAGACTCCGGATAGGGCAAGATATGACAAAATAACGATGTATAAATTACCAAGAGCACATGAGGGAGGGGGGAGCGGGGAGGGAGGGGAAAAAAAAAGAGGACCTGATGCAAAGGGCTTAAGTGGAGAGCAAATGCTTTGAGAATGATTGGGGCAGGGAATGTATGGATGTGCTTTATAAAACTGATGTATGTATATGTATGGATTGTGATAAGAGTTGTATGAGTCCCTAATACAATGTAAAAAAAGAAAAGAGGAGAAAAAAAGAGAAAATGATTAGGGTAAAGAATGTACACATGTGCTTTATACAATTGATGTATGTATATGTATGAACTGTGATAAGAGTTGTATGAGCCCCTAATAAATTGTTTTAAAAAAAGAATATTTGGAAGGTACTATAATGTTTAATGAAACAAGGTATATCTATATAATATTTTGGGAAGATAATATGACAGTAGCTAACACAATTTAAATAGATGTACATTTTGAGTTGGTGGTTTTGATTTTATTGTTCCAATTCCAGATAGTGATACAATTGATTAAAGTTACCCCTACCATCATGCAAAAAAATAGATATATGTGTGTATATGTATATATGTGTGTGTGTGTGTGTATATATATATATGTATGTATGTGTATATATATATATATATATGCCATATTGAATGAAGGGGGAAGTGCAGAGTGGAGACCCAAGGCCCAAGTGTCGTCCAATGGAGATCCCCTCATAGAGGGGTTTGGGGGAGGAGATGGGTCAGTCTGGGTGCGAAGAGGTACCGATGGAGAGCGCAGTTCCCCCAGATCCTGGATGCTTCCACCCCCCAACTACCATGATCCGAATTCTGCCTTGCGGGGCTGGATGGGGCAGAGGTTGTACACTGGTGCATGTGGGGGCTGGAGGCACGGGGAGTCTGGGGTGGATGGTGCCTTCGGGACCAGGAGTGTCGGGGGCGATGCTGGGAGAGTGGAGGGTGGGTGGGTTGGAGGGGGAGAACTGATTGCAATTGTTCGCGTGTGACCTCCTCCCTGGGAGAGGGACAGCAGAGAAGGGGGGGAGGGGAGACTCCGGATGGGGCAGGATATGACAAAATAACGGTGTATAAATTACCGGGGGCACATGAGGGAGGGGGGAGGGGGGGAGGTGGATCTGATGCGGGGGGGGGGGGCTTGGGTGGAGAGCAGATGCTTTGAGAATGGTTGGGGCGGGGAATGTATGGATGTGCTTTATACAATTGATGTATGTATATGTATGGATTGTGATAAGAGTTGTATGAGTCCCTAATAAAATGTAAAAAAAGAAAAGAGGAGAAAAAAAAGAAAGTGATTGGGGCAAGGAGTGTACGGATGTGCTTTATGCAGTTGGTGTGTGTATGTGTGCGGACTGTGATGGGAGTTGTATGAGCCCCTAGTAAAATGTTAAAAAAATAAAATAAAGTTACGCCTACATGATTTTTATTGTCTCGTTGTTAAAATAGGGAGAAACTTACAACTACCCAAATGCCTTATCAGAATAGAACTTGCTAATTAATTTGTGGCACATCTGTATTGCCATTGTTCGGTGCCATCAAATCAACTCCAATGCACAGTGACCATGTGCACAACAGAAGGAAACACTCCCTGTTCTTTGCCACCATCACAATGATTATTATGCTTGAGCCCAAGGTTGCAGCCACTGTGTCAATGTATCTTGTCCAGGAGCTGCCTCTCTTTTGTTGCCTTTCTACTTCCCCAAGCACGATGTCCTTTTTTCAGGGACTGGCTTGTCCTGATAACATGTCCAATGTGTGTAAGGTGAATTGTGGCCTCCTCGCTTCTAAGGCACTTTCTGGTTGCACTTCTTCCAAGACAGATTTGTTTGTTTTGTTTGGCCGGCCTCGGTAGTTTCCGTATTCTTCAACAGCATGGTTATTCAAATGCACAGATTCTTCTTTGGTCTTCCTTATTCAACGTCCAACCTTCATCTGTGTATGAGGAAATTGGGCCAGGTGCACCTCAGTCAATTATACACTGGTGTCTAAAACTTCAAGCTCACAGTCACTGGGTCAACTCTGACTCACTGTGACCTTGTAGGACAGGGTGCAACTATTCCTGTGTGTTTCTGAGACTGTTAATTTGTGACGGGGCGAGAAAGCCTCCTCTTTCTTTTGTAGGGTTGTTGGTGGTTTCAAGTGAAATACAGTAAGAGTCATCTCTCAATATACTGTTATGGAAAGATGTCCAGGTTACAAGTCTAAAATTCATAATGTATGCATGTATACACAGCATGAACACTTTAAAATAGAATATAGGTGTACACACAATTTTATGCACACATATAAATATTCTGGAATTATGTATGAGGAATTATTTAATGTAGGAAGAATTGTATGCTTTATTTTGTATCCTTTCACTCTATTTCCATAATTTATCATGGTTTGTTTTACATGCCATAGTTTTTGACAACTTACAGCAAAAGACATATGAGGGAAAGTCAAGAAGGTTAAAATGTATTGCTGTGAGGATACAGGTTCCTTCATACATGGGCTTATTCAAAACACAACATTTTAAAGCCTATCTCTGCAGTCAGTCATTGGATAGAGACAAATTGCTCTGTAATACATTTGCCTCCAAATATATATAAAGATGCTTTCTGTGTCATGGAGAAAAAACAGTTTTGAGGTCTAAAAAAGTTAAAGAAAATGCAAGTGGATGCCTTCATAAATCATAGAAACTTTGCAAAACTTTATGAGAATGCTGCTCCTCATTAAACAATACCTTATAGATGGATCTGGTATTTTAAGAAGGTGGGAAAAACCACAAAGATGAGCCAAAAGAAGGAAGACCACCCATTTTGATGGATGAAGACCTGTGGCTGCCATTCAGAAATAGATGGAAACTGACCCCTAATCCTCTAGCTAGCAAACATGGTATCTCACATAGGCGGGCATTTTCCACGTTAAGCAAACATCTCCTCATGAGCTTTTGGATTTTTGAGGAAAAACTAGATGAATGCTAGAAGCATTGCTCAAAAGTCAGGTAGTTCGAGGAGCTGATGTTTTAAGCAAGATCCAAGGTAATAAAGACAATTTTATGGAGTGAATGGAAACTTAAAACGAGTCTCTGATTTATAAATGTGATGCTGAGAGCCAGGTCCAACCAAAACAATGGCTCTTCTGAGAGTATCTGTTGGGTCGGTGAAATTCAAGGCATAGAAGTTAGGTCACTAAGTTATGGAAGTGAAATCCAGAATAGGTCAATCGATAGAGACAGAACTGGATGAATGGCTCCTTCAGGGCATGGCAGGGGAAGTTGGGGGACTGGGGAGCTAAGTACAAGAATGAAGAGTATGTTTTAATACTGGTTGTGGTGATTGCTGTACTGAATTGATGTGACTGAATTGTATGATATGTAAATTATATGCCAATGAAACGGTTGGGTAAAAAGTTATGGCAACTTTTGTTTGTATCTGGTTGGGTGGTATTTATAGATATTCTCAAATGGCACAGTATGACCATGGGAAGACATTTTAAGGAAATTGAAATCTCTATTGACAAGTAAAAGGTCAGGAAAGTAGTATTGATGAGTTTTTTGTTTGTGTTTTAACCATAAAAACGTTCCTGTTCAATATTCTTCCAGGGTAACAATGACCGTCCAATGAGCCTTTGGTTGAGAAACATAACCCCATCCCCCCTTCAGTTCTGGTCTTGCCCCTTTCACACTCTTTTTGCTCTTCAACCCCAAAGAACATTACAAAGGGCTGCTGTTAGAGTCCTTCACAGATGCCCAAACTGCCACTTTGAAGATCATGTCAAGACCGAATAAGGTCACATTTTGGTATTTTTGTTTAATTAAGGTTCTCATGATTTGGCAGCAATGTGTTTTCATTAACTTTTGGACAACCGAACCCAATGCATCTCAGGACTGCACCGTCTTCACATCATTGCTATGTTGAGCCCATGGTTGGAGCCACTGCCTCAGTCTATCTCAAGGAGAGTCTTTCTCTGTTTTCACTGACCATCTGGTGGGCTGTGCAGAGTTCCTAACCGCAAGGTCAGTAGTTTGAACCAACTAGCTGTGCAAAGATGAAAGATGAGGCTGTCTACTCTGGTAAAGATTTAAAGTCTCAGAAACCCAAAGAGGCAGCTCTACTCTCTCCTATAGGGTTGTGATGAGTTTCAGTGGACTTGATGGCTGTGAGTCTGATTGATTTTTGGTTTGGGTTTTGCTATGGCAAACATGATGTCCTTCTCCAGGGACCGTGTCTTCTAAGAGCATGTCCAAAGTATCTGAGACAGTTTCACATTCATACTTGAAAGGAACATTCTAGCTTTATTTCTTAGACACAATTGTGTTTGGCCATGTTATATTCAATATCCTTTGCTAATGCCATGATTAAAATCAATCAGCAACTCTCCTCTCTTTCTTGTTCATTATCTATTTTTGAAAGGCATAGGAGATGATTGAAAATACTATGACTTGGGTCGGGTGCACTTTCTCAAAGTGATCTGTTGTCAATGAATGGAAATGCAGAAGAACGAGAAGCACATGGAATGAATCTGTAAAAAATCAGAGGGCTACAGTTAGCTCAGGCATGTAGCAAGGAACTGAGCTGTGTCTTCTCTATTTATTCATGTTCAAGTTTAGGAATCCATGACTGGTTACATTTACTCAAATTGTCTAAAAAGTGACTTTCTCAAAATGACATTCTCTAAGAACACAAGTCATCTGGTGCTGTAAAGATACAATCTATAAAAGAAAGAAAAAGGAGCAAACAAGCTCCAGGAATCACACACACAGGGACGTTTGCATTTCCTTGCGAATCAGCATGGTCCATTTGCAGAACACGCTGACCCAAATGTGCATCCTTAAAGCCTCGATTTGTTTCCGAGTTCTAGCCATATTCCGGCTACAGTGATCATTTCTTTAAAGAGGGATTGTGGAGTAGGTCTGCCTAATGCAACATACGGTGTGATTTTCTGACTGCTACTTACATTCATGCTGACTGTGGGCTTAAGTAAACGAAAACCTTGACAATGGCCCGCGTTTCCTTGTCTAGCACGTTACACATCGGTCCAGCTGTGAGGAGTTTTCTTTTTCCTGTTGCGGTATAAACCATACCGAATGCCGTAGTCTTTGATCTTCATCTGTAAATGTTTCAAGTCCTCTTTACTTTAAGTAAGGAAGTTGTGTCATCAGTGCATTGCAGGCTATTAATGAATTGTCTTCCAGTCATGGCTTTGAGTCTTCTTTATATATTATATGTTTTTGGATTTTGTGTTCAACATATATATTGAATAAATACAGTGAAAGGATACAACGCACACACACACACACTGTGTTATTTTAGGTAAACTAGAGAAACAAATCCACAGAAACTCATATATGTATAACAGAGTTTTATATATAGGGTAAGTGTACATTCAGAAAGCTTCCCAACCCAGTCCAATCCAAACCCATAAATCTGACTTAGCTCATATGTCCGAAGCCGATCTACAAAGTCCTCCTCAAATTCACAAAATACACACAATGACATTGAATGCAGGAGGATCACAAGCCAGTGGGTAGAAAGTCTTTGAATCCAGTGGTGGTGTAAGCATCTTGGCGCAGGCAGGGGGCTCCACACGTCTGCCCCAGCACCCAGGGCTGCATCAGGATAGGTCCATGTGGCCTCTCCTCAGGGATGTCTTACAGGAAGTGAGCCTTGCCAGCTGAAGCAGGGAACTGCCTAAGGCAGCTGCACTCTGGTCCAACCACCAGAGAGCAAGAGACTTGAGAAACAGGAAGGTGAGGCTCACTGAACCATTTATCTCTCTGCCCTTCAATTGATCCCACATGTGTTCAATGGCCAGGTTGGCACAATAAACCTTAACTATCTCATATACTGTACACACACACACACATACACACAGACACACATATATATAGTTTTAGTGTCACAAGTAGACTAGATCATATAAGAGTCTAATTGAAGACAGATAAGAATCAGAGACTTGTATGTATGAAAGTTGTCATTTTTAAAAGATGACAATAATATTAGATAATTGGATGAAATCATAACAAGAAAACAGAAAAGATGGCATAAAAATATCTGAAGAGAAAACTTGCATACTTATATTTCTAGCTAAAGAGACATGGCAAATTAGACAGGCGGTCCTTGAACGAGGAGGTGGTAGAACTAGTTTAGTCCAAGATCATTTAAATTAAAAGAAGAGTCAAGATGAAAAGATTCCAAAACAGATGTGAAGATAGAAGAAAAGGGAGAAAATAAACACTCTCCTAATTTTCCTCTGTCCTCTTCAGCTGTTAAGATTCTGTTTCTTCACAGGTGTATTCTTCCGGGTGCACTCCATGGGGGGCTTGGTAAAGCTTGGTCCTACACCCCTTCTTCCCTCTCTACAGTCTTTTTCAAGATTTATCTCAGAGTTTTTGGGTGGCACAAACAAGTAATTAATTGAGTTACTAAAGAAAAGGCCAGAAGTTCAAGTCTACCTGGAAGGACCTCCAAGGAAAGGTCTGGTGATCTTGTTATGAAGTTTAGCCCCTGAAACCTACGGAGCACAGTGCAACTCTGACACACCTGAGAGGACCAGACGTTGGAGTCAACCAGGCCACACCCGGTGGTGACAGTAGATTGACTTCATGCACTAACTACTTACACAAGTGCTGGTTGCCCTTGACTGGACTCTAGCGCATGACTAGGCTCCACAGGATCTTTACTGGTGGCTTTCTTTCTTTCCTTTTTTTCTACTGAGTTTTAGTTTTTTCAAGATTATAATGAAAATTCTTTTTAAGGGATGACATGAAATTGCCTCAAACCTTGTTAGAAGCTTAGGGAATCGTCTGGGCCACCTAGAGTTTTCTAGATATAGATCTATACAGCCAGGCCTTTGTTTTAAACTCCAGACCTGTCCATTCAAATGCCTACTCGATATTTTCATTTGGATGGTTCAAATATAACTCAAACTAAACACGCTGAAAGATGATTTTCTCCCCATTAAAAAGGGTCCCTCCATCCAAGTCCATTCTCCAGTGGATAAGACCCCTATCTAATGGCAAAAGAGAGAACATAAAGATATAATGACGTGTGTTCTTGTTACCCTTTCATTCCCAATCTATCCCAATGTCTTATTGATTTTGCATCTAAAATATCCCTAAAATGTTTTCTCTCTATCTCAAAAATCACTATCTTAGCCAATTCCTCATTTTGATTGATGTTTTACCTACCTAACAGGTCTGCCTTATTCTGGCTGCACTCCAGTATGTTTACAATATTGACATTGAATAAAATATTCCAAAGAACGTACTTGAGCATATCACCATATCACTGTCCCAACACCCCATCCCCCCAAAAAACCCAACCCACTGATATCAAGCTAATTTGGACTCATAAGAACAATATAGGACAGAGTAGAATGTCCTCATAGAATTTCCAAGGTTGTAATCTTTACAAAACCACACTCTGACAGTTTTGTCCGATGGAGAAATACGTAGCTTTGAACTTTCAACCTGTGTGAAAGCATAGTGGCTTTGAGTATAAAAGAGAATAAAAGTTCTTACTCTGGGCTAAAAAGACATGCATAGTATGACATTTACCCATCCTCCAGACTTGTATCATGTTCTATCTATAATAAACTCTCTGGGGTCTTGGACATCTGCCTTTTTTTACAATAATTACACTTACAAGTTTACATGCATTTGTGTCATTATTAATTACTATATTACTCCACCAAGTGTTATGGCAATAGAAATTATGTGGCTTCTGATGAAAATTTTATTATAATAAATTTTATTATAATAAATATGATAACACTTTAAGATACTTTCAAATTGGTGATGAAAGAAAGAAAGAGGACTTTCAAAAAGAAAGATTGCATATTTCAAACATTTCTGGGGAATCTGATTGTGATAAATACTAAGAAGTCTCTGACTTTGAGAATCAGATAATTACTATTAAATCCTAAAAGCACTAATGATAACATGGAGGTATATATTGTGAGAGTATACAAAGTGATAGATTATCACAAGAGTATCCAAATTGATAGAGCCATTGTGGGCGTACATTCTGGATAGAGAAGGATGTAGGAATAGATCCCCCGTGTCACTAAATAGTAAAGAAATGTATGTCCAAGAGCTTTGAGGTCTTAATAGTAAAAGATAATTTAGCAGGAACAAAAGATTAATTTATAAAGAAAAATAGTAGAAGGTGGACCTTAACTTGATGTATTCAAATGTAAATGTTTGGAAATGGAGCCATTTCACAAGGCTCAGGGTCTGGGTATGAAAACTGGTATGTATGATAGTATGAATTGCATTTCAGATTCCATGTACATGTTTCCTAAGAAGTTAAATGTTTCTGAAATTGGGGACCATGTAGTCTTTCTTTGATTTTTTTAATGTTGCTTGTACTTTCCCAATGAATATTCTAAGCTCCATTGATTTAAAATCTGATTGTCTCTTCAGAAATTCTGCCCCATTACTCCTTATAGGATTTCTCTTGATTCTGCTTATCACAGCCTACCTCAACCATAGGTTCGGCTTAGTCATTTTAATTTATTGAAATAATAACCAATATTTGTTTAATTTATTTATTCATAATTTGACCTCCTTCAGTGACAGTCCATAAAGAGTGAATCTTTTTGGTAATCAGGACAAGAATTACAGCAAGGAATCTGGGAACAGGTTTTTGAAACATGTATCTGGTTCTTGGGAGGGATTTTCAGCTCAAGCAACTGCAAACATCATCAAAATTCCATGATCTAATCATGAAATGGTAATGACTAACCCCAGGAAATGCGGAGGCAAGCAGTCAAACTTGTTTATTATGAGTCATGAAATTGTGGATGAACAGCCAGTGAAAAGAACACTGAGAAAACTTTGCATACATTCAGGGACTGTTGGTTGAGAAATAAGTACTATAGTAAAGTATAAGTCTACCTAGAATCTTGTGACAACTTCTTTTTTGGAAACCATGCTTACTTTACTTTTACTTATTTATGTTACCAATTTATTGGGGGCTTGTACAGCTCTTATCACAATCCATCATCCATCCATTGTGTCAAGCACATTTGTACATATGTTGCCATCATCATTTTCAAAAACATTTTCGTTCTACTTCAGCCCTTGGTATCAACTCCTCATTGTTTGTGTGTCAATGTTACATCGTCGCATCTAACTATTCATCAAAAAATATATATAAATAAAACCTCTCCAAACTCACTACCATCTAGTCAGTTCTGATTCATAGAGACCCTTTAGGACACGGTAGACTGCCCCTGTGGGTTTTGAGGTTGTAACTCTTTATAAGAGTAAAAATTCTCATATTTTTGTCACTGAGAAACTGGTAGTTTTCAATTGTTTACCTTACAGTTAGCAAACTAATGAATAACCACTGTGCAGCAGGGCTTCAAGGAGGATTTTCAGAAAATCATAAAAATTAGCATAAAAATATTTATTTAGTTCTGCGGTAAAAACTACCTTGCACAGAAACAAAAGATAAGACATAAGCCAAAAAGGATTTCCACAGAATAATGGAAACCTATTGGTTACACGTAAGGCATGGTTGGCAGTTCAAAACCAACGGCTGTCCCATGGGAGAAAGACCGGGCTTTCTACTGCCATAAAAAGTTACCACCTCAAAACCCACAGTGGGAGGGAGGAGGGGGTCGCTATGAGTCCGTATCCATTCAAAGATAGTGCATTTTAAAAATTTTATGAAACAAAAATTCAAAATGTCAAAAGGCCTCTGGAAGCAGCAGTGAAGTAATTAAATGACACACTGCAATAACTCAGAGAATCTGTTGAAAAAGCTCCTTTAAAGTAAAAATGAAATATGTTACTTGAAGACCAAGGTGAGCCTGATGCAGACGGTGTTATTTTCAATGGTCTCATACACAGGAGAACACCGGGCAACGAGTAAGGAAGGCCTGTGAAGAATGGATGCACTTGAATTAGGGTGTGGGTGCAGAATACTGAAAGTACCATGGACTGGCCGAACAACAACAACAACAACAACAACAACAACAACAACAACAGCTATCTCTCTTGGAGGAAGTGCTACCAGAATGTTCCCTTGAAGAAAGGATGATGAGACTTCATCGCGTGCACTCTGGATGTTATTAAGAGAGGCTGGTTCCTGGAAGACGACACCATGCTTTGGTAAAAATAAAGGATCAGAGAGAAACGCAAGAGGAAGGTCCTCAAGGGAATGGCCCCGTCACAGTGGCTGCCAGGATGGGCTGCGGCATCGTAACGCCTGTGAGGAGGGCCCAGGACTGGGCTGGGTGTGGTCCTGTTGCACACAGAACGCTGTGTTCTAATTAACTCAGGGTGATCCGATAACAACACAGCATCCATCTAGGTCTATGTCCTTCTCCAGGGGTTGTTTCCATCTCTGTGCTCTTTGAGTCTCATGCCACCAAAATGGCAGTTTTGACACCCCCTGAGGGACCCCAGACCTGTTCCTTTAAGGGAAGTCAGAAAGGGCCAGGCTAGCTCTGGGGTGGGGGGTGGGGGGGGGAACGATGAGGAAAGGGAGTCAATAAAATTCTTGTAGGGCAACCCTTTTCATTCTTAAAGAATGAGCAGATACATTGTCAGAATAAGAAAAATAATTCTCAGATTTTTCTCAGCAGTACAGTTTTAAATGTTAAAATTTCTTAATTATCCCTTGAGCTTATTGTTTCCTTCAGGAAAATCTATCAAGATGATCAGTCTAAAAAATAATGGCAATAACTTTCTGAGCTTACTTCTCTACCTAAATGTTCCTTCATAAATGATAACTCTTACATAAATGCATAGAAACATGGTGATTTGGAGTCATCTATTATTTTAATAATTAATACTAATTTATGATATTCTTTACCTATTTGGAAATGCTATTATTTTTTGTTAATCATTTTTATTGGGATCTCTTACAGATATCATAGCACTCCATAGTTCAATCATATCAAGCAGTATTGGACAAATGGTACCACATTCAGTTTCAAAACTTTTTCTTCCTTGAACTCCTGGATTTCAGCTCTCCTTGATCCCCTCCCTTCATGCCATACCCCCCCCCACCAAGGAACCTTTATTTTTATTTTTTGTTGTGTCTTCCACCATCCATATGTCCATTCACATGTAATTCTGTTGTTCTACTCATTTATGATATTCTTAGGAATTCTTGGAGACACAACCTGAATGTTGCTGTGAATTAGCAGAAGATAAGTGGCATAGAGCATGAGAAGACAAATTTTGTAGTAAGCCAGCCCTGAGATAAAATTTTGGATTTTGTGACATTGACCAAGTCAACTAATGGCCATGAATCTCTGTTTTGCCTTTGAAAATGGAGAGAATAAAATCAATTTGATAAGCAAGGGCTCATGAGCTTTACATGTGGGAATGAGAATATCTGGTAGCTTGTTTAATTCAGTTAATGCACTAGAGATGAAAATGTGCATGTGAAGGGAAGTAGTGAGAGATATGAGAGAGATCAAAGTAGGAGCCAGACTCTGAATGGTCTGATAGCCATAGGGAGTAATTGAGCTGGTGACAATAGCTTTTCAAATCCTGCCACATTGCCTCATGGTCTTAATTTGATTAACAACAGCTAAGTATTTCTTCTGATCTCTCCTTGAGTAACCTCAGGCCCATTTAACCCTAGACTCGCAATTTTACAATGTTGATGATGATGGGAATTTCAGAAAACCTTGGGGGAAGAGGAAGGGAAAAGAGAAAGTGTTCATCTCCTTTCCAGCAGGAAGAGTGGCCAAATGAGAATTTTAGCTGCCAGCACATCAAGGAGACATAATCACTGGAAGTACAGAAGCTTGCACAAACGCAAGCTTATTGAGTACACCTTCCTGAAGCTGTGCTAGGCTAGGAGAAAGTTGAGACTGTCTGCACCCGAAACGATTCCAGGCTGGGAAGCCTGATGCGGAGTTACTCTGAGTTGGAATCAACTCAATGTCAGTGAGGTTTTGGTTTGGTGCTGGGATCTGAGGCTATGAATACAAGTGAAATACGTGTGCTGTTAGCTGGCAGTCTATTAAGGTGATATGGAATTCTTGGGGGGTGTACATATTTCACGAGCGATGATGCCAACTGAAAGGAATGGGAGTTTGAGTCCACCTGGAGGTTACGTGGGAAAATGGCCAGGCGATATCCTTCTTACAAACCAACCACTAAGCCTCCTTTGAGGAAACAACGGTGCTCTAGCACAAGAAGGTTTACCATGAGCCAGGGGGTTTGTTTGGTTTTAATATGTGTGTGAAAAATAAAGGTAAAATTGACAAGTCCCATGATCAAACTTTTTTAAAGGAGGAATCACTCATCTGCTGTGCAGTACGAGCCTTCCTGGGGAAATTAACATTTGATCTAGGCCTTCAGGGAGCGTGTAGGATGTTGGCAGATGGACATGGATGAAAGGGAGGGAAACACGTTAATCCTAGAGGAAAGGGATTGTGTGGAAGCCACAGTGAGACAACGCCTGAAGAGGAAAAGAGAACTTGGCTAGTAATTGTTATTGGGTTCACTGTGCTGCCAGTGACCCTGATTTATTTAATTCCAGGAGGAGACACAAGTAAATTTCCTTTTCTTGTTGCTAAGTGGGCAGCAAAGGAACTCAGCCATATGGCATGCCATGCAGGTTCACAGTCTCTTTTTCCTCCACCCTCCCCTGTTCAGGACACACCTCAGTAGGTGTGTTTGCAACCACCACCAACTTGTTCATATCAGCCCACATCAGAACCATGTACTTCTTCTAAAAGCCCAGGACTGTTTGCTGGTGCTTTTTCAACCATTGGCTTATGTTACTCCTCTGTGAGGTATCACAGGATGCCCTATGATTACTGATTTCTCTTTAGCACAAGTTCAGAAAGAAACTCCTGATGGGAAAGCTTCTTATCCATTTTATTTACACAACCGGGCTCCAAAACACTTTATTAAATGCTAGGTATTCTTCGGCAAACATTTGTTTAACAACTTATCATTATTGTTTATCTGCTATGTATCTTCTTTCTAGTGGGTGATCTCATAGTGTGTGTTGGCGTGTATGTGGGTGTTGGGGTGTGTGTGTGTGGTGTGTGTTCGCTGCTAAGTCTATGCAATATCCTAAAAATTTCCCTTCTATGATTGCTATGTGTTTCTGTTAAGATTTTGAGATGTTAGTATAAGGTCCATGAGGCTATAGTGAAAAACGAACATGCTTTTCGCTCTAGTTATGGAAAGAGGGCAGTTTGGCATGATGTGAAGCCTTAGGCCAGGATCTGTGGTAAAAAGCAGTTTGACTTTCAGAAACGATTTCCTCTTTCAAGAGAACATTTCTCAGAACGCGCCCTGTGTTGGGAAGTATGTGGTTACAAGCAGGACCGCATCCCTATCACACGGAGGAGCAAGTACCAGCAGGAGCTTTCTGTTCCTCAAAGGACTCTTTCCTCCACCCACATGCAGATGCCAGTAAACACCCACATATGGCCAGAATTCCTGTCCATTATTAAGGCAGAACATATCCTTCCAGCCAAATAACTAGAGAACATGATGAAAAATAAATTTGACAGTGGCCTAGCCAACGAATGCCCCTATACATCTGTAGTTTGTCTTACTGTGGTGGTGGTGTTATGATGGAAAGTAGAACAGTGGCATGTGAACTTCATGAATTTTCCCGTCCTCTACCTGAAATTGATCAAAGATGCAATCAAGATGCATTGATGTTTATTGGCCACTGGAATGCAAAAGTTTGAAACAAAGAAGGAGCAGTGAGTGGAATATATGGCTTCAGCAACATAAAGGAAGCTGGCGATCACGTGATAGATTATTGCGAGACCAACGACTTCTTCGTGCATTTACATTTTTGTCAACAACACAAAAGATGATTCTTCATGCATATTGCTCCAGATGAAACACACAGAAATCAAGTTATTACATCTTTGGGAAGAGACAATGGAGAACCCCACTATCAGTAACTAAAAGGAGGCCAGTGACTGAGTGTGAAACAGATTGTCAATTAATAAAGATCATGCAACAACAATCTGTACTCTGAGCAAATAACCAGAGAAGTTGGGTTACATAGAGAAGAGCGTGGCACCAGGATTGGAGAAAGGCTTATTAACAACCTGCAATATGCAGATGACCCGACTTTGCTTCCTGAAAGCGAGGAGCACTTGAAGCACTTGCTGATGAAGATCAGTGATTGCAGCCTTCAGAATGGATTATGACTCGGTGTAAAGAAGACCAAAATGCTCCCAACTGGACCAATAGGTAGCATCGTGATAAATGGGGAAAAGATCGCAGTTGTCAAGATTTCAGCTGCCTCGGATCCATAGTCAATGTTCACGAAAGGAGAAGTCAAGAGATCAAAAGATGTGTTGCGTTAGGCCATTCTGCTGCATGAGACCTGTTCACTTTAAAGTGCTGAGAAGCAAGGATATGGCTTTGAGTAATATGTGCACCTAACCCAAGCCATGCCATTTTCATAGGCATGTGAAAATCAAACCGTGAATAAGTGAGACCGAAGAAGAATCGATGCATTTGAATGACGGTGCCGGTGAAGAATATTGAAAGTACCATGGACTGCCAAAAACCCAACAAATCGGACTTGAAGAAGGGCAGTCAGAATGCTCCTTAGAAATAAGGATGGTGGCGCTTTGTCTCGTGTCATTTGAGCACACTATCAGGAGAGACCAGTCCCTGGAGAAGGGCACAGCTTTTTAAAGTAGAGGGGTCGTGAAGAAGAGAAAGGCCAGATGGACTGACAGTGGCTGCAGCAGTGGGCTTGGACTTCAGCACAGTGTGAGGAGTGCGTAAGACAGCTTAATGAAGTCCCAGTTCTCTGAGCATGATACTCTCATGCATAAAATGACAATATCATTTCTAGTTATAGTACTTATTTTCCTTTGGTCAGAGAATATCAATCTGTACCCCAGGAAATATGGAGACTACAACTATTAGAGTCTTTTGATTACTGATTTCCGTGCAAATATTTGCTTATTTTGTTTGCACAACTGCCCCCTGATCCATGTAGATGTTCCAAGTGAGTACAATGAAATGTTCTGGAATTTCCTCAAACTGCTGCTCTATCAGTTAGCATCCCAACGTGGAATCAACTATGCTACAAGCACTCCTTGCTCCTTTGGATAACTGAAGACTCACTGTCGTTGGGTCTGTTCAGACCCATCGTGACAGTGGAGGACAGAGTAGAACTGCCCCTGTGATTACTGAGGCTGCAAACCTTTATGGGAACAGAAAGCCTCATCTGTGAGGCCGAGCAGCTGGTGATGGCGAACTTCAGACCTTGTGGTTAGCAGCCTGCCGTAACCCACTGCAACAGCAGGGTGCTTTCTGACACCACATCTGAAACACATGTGAAGGTTTACGCCTTTCTTTCTTCCAAGACACAGGTGTTCAATCTGCTGGAACTCTATGCTCTATTCAATCATCTTTGCCTACACTGCATTCAAAGTATCCTTTTTCTTTGGTTTTCTCAACTTAAAGCCCAAGTTCTATACACATACAAGGCTATTGAAAGTAACCTGGTGTGATTCAGGCATATCTTAGTCCTCAAAGTGATTTTTTTTAACACATTAAAAAGGTCTTTCACAGTACACTTACCCCATGCAACACATCCTTTGATTTTTTTTTTGACTATTGTTTTCTTGGGCATTGGGATGATTCAGTATTTTCTCCATTTAATTATAGTGTTGCTTCTTGATCCAATTGTGAGGACTTCTGTTTTCTGTACATTCAGATGTAATCCACACTGAAAGTTGTAGTCTCAGATCTTCATCAGTAAGATGAAGACAAGTCCTCTTCCTTTCCAGTAAGCAAGTTTGTGTCATCTATATATCATACGTTCTGAATCTTTCTCCAACCCTGGAGCTATCTATTTAGCGCACATTTATGGATTGCATGCTCTGTATACAGCTTGAACACATATCGAGAGAGGAACACAGTCCTTATGTTCTCCTTTCCTCGTTTTAACCCAGGCAATATTCCCAGGATTTGCTTGTCCCAATTAAGTGCTCTGGAATTTCCATTCATTGAAATGTTACTCATTATTTGCTATTATTAATAAATTGTTATGGTCCATAATATTGAAGATTTTTGCATGGTCAACAAATCACAGATAAGCATTTTTCTTTCATTCTCTGCTCTCATCCAAGATCCATTTGACATTAATGATGTCCCTCCTTCTACGCGCTCTTCTGAATGCAACTTATATTTCTGACAACTCCATGTTGATACACTACTACCATTTAAAATAATTTTTGGCAATTTTTACTTAAGTGTGATATTAAATATATTGGTAAAAATTTTCAAATTGGGTTAGACCATCTATCTTTGGAATGGGCACTGCAATACTATGCATTGTTGAATTTGGCTCTTCTAGCCTTCATCTTTGTTACTCCAACCAAACAGCATTTTGCTGATGAGTCTATATAAGAGGAGCTGGGAAGGACCCAGATAGAATTTAGTTGTGAGTGTTGTTGACAGTGAATTGCGATTTCCATCTTGCTAAGTAGGAGTCATCTAAGAAGTAGGAAGTGGGGATTTCACTACTAGCAAAAGAGAGGTGTAAAGAGTGGGGGACATCATTTGGATGCACAAGACACATGTGCATTGAACCGACTTGATCCAGGAGGCCCCTGTGATACAAAAGGAGGAGCAGAGGAGCAGAGGTGACAGAACCAGGAGCCAGAGCCTGAGGCAAAGCAGTGGACTTTCCAGACATCAGAGAAATTAAAGCTGAGTGCCTTTAGCCTGGAGGGTGTCTTGTGAAGTGGGTGTCTGTAGGCACTTAGTTGAGGGAGCTAGGTTTGCTGGCTTAAAGTGCTATTGCTGAACACCTTCAGGCTGAGGTTTGTGACGCGTGACAGAGTCGCATGCCCTTTGGACCTTTTTTGGCAGCCATACACAGCTTTTTAACTTTGCCTTAGTAAGTCAGAGTCCATTTTAAGAGGCCCTGGGCTAGAGTAAGACATGTCTGCCTGCGGGCATGGCAGAGGCAGAGCTTTCCTGACTGAGCAGCTGTATCTTAAGCATTTATCACTGAATTGCTAACTTCACCAATAAACCCCATAATCATGAGTATCATCAATGTATGTCCATCTCACTGAATTAATGAACCAAAGAGGAATGGTTGGAAGATGGGATATATCTGACTTTAGCATCATTGGAATTGGACTTCAGCAGTTAATGCTGATGGCGGTGATCTTCTTCTCCCCTTGGGATATTAAAGGTGGCCAGATGCTACTCCCATATCACACTTTCTTTTTTTACAGACACAAATATGGATATTTTATAGTGGCAAGTCAAGTAGCTATCTTCCAAATTTCTTGGCATAGGCAAATCAGTTCTTCTAGCATTACATCTATTTATTCTAACAGTTTGATTGGTGTTCTGTCAATTCACGGAACCTAGTTTTTGGACTAATGATGTCAGTGCAGCTTGGACTTCTTTATACAATTGATTCTTTTAATTTTGGTTTAATTTTAGTTTTATTGCCATATGATTCATTTATACAATTTAATAGTGCAATCATATTAAAAGGAATTGAACAATCAATTTTAGGATTTTTTCTTCTTCTTTTGGTTGCACATCATTATTAGCTCCCCATTTCCCCCCAGGAACCCCTGCTGTAGCCCCAAGAGACCATTGATCTAGTTACAATCTCTGTAGACTTACCTGTCCTGGATTTAATATACAGATAAACACACAAAAACCAACAAACAAAACTCTAACAATTACAAAATAAAAGAGAAAACCTTCCATCAGCGAAGGAGAAAATATTAAAAAGTAGAACAAATTTAAAATGGGTGTAAAGGGAGAGCAAATTACAAGGTGTTACATTTTTTTTAACAATTTATTGGGGCTGATACAATTCTTTTCACAGTTCATACATATACATACATCAACTGTATAAAGCACATCTGTACAGTCTTTGCCCTAATCATTTTTTTCTCTTTTCTTCTTTTACATTTTATTAGGGACTCCAACAACTCTTACCACAATCCATACATATACATAGATCAATTGTATAAAGCACATCCATACATTCCCTGCCCCAATCATTCTCAAGGCATTTGCTCTCCACTTAAGCCCCTTGCATCAGGTCCTCTTTTTTTTCCCCCCCTCCCTCCCCTTTCCCCCCTCCCTCATATGCCCTTGGTAATTTATACCTCGTTATTTTGTCATATCTTGCCCTATTCGGGGTCTCCCTTCCCCCCTTCTCTGCTGTCCCTCTCCCAGGGAAGAGGTCACATGTGGCTCCTTGTAATCAGTTCCCCCTTTCCAACCCACTCACCCTCCACTCTCCCAGCATCGTCCCTCACGCCCTTGGTCCTGAAGGTATCATCCACCCTGGATTCCCTGTACCTCCAACCCTCATATGTACCAGTGTACAGTCTCTGTCCTATCCAGCCCTGCAAGGTAGAATTCGGATCATGGTAGTTGGGGGGAGGAAGCATCCAGGATCTGGGGGAAAGCTGTGTTCTTCATCGATACTACCTCACACCCTAATTAACCCATCTCCTCTCCTAGGCCCCTCTATGAGGGGATCTCCATTGGCCGACACTTGGGCCTTGGGTCTCCACTCTGCACTTCCCCCTTCATTTAATATAATATATATATACACATACATATATACATATACACATATATACACATACATACACACACTTATATCTTTTTTTTTTTTTTGCATGATGCCTTATATCTGGTCCCTTGGGCACCTCGTGATCGCACTGGCCGGTGTGCTTCTTCCATGTGGGCTTATTTGTTTCTGAGCGAGATGGCCGCTTGTTCACCTTCAAGCCTTTAAGACCCCAGACACTATCTCTTTTGATAGCCGGGCACCATCAGCTTTCTTCACCACATTTGCTTGTGCACCCATTTGTCTTCAGCGATCCTATCATGGAGGTGTGCAGTCACTGATATGATTTTTTGTTCTTTGATGCCTGGTAACTGATCCCTTTGGGACCACTCGATCACACAGGCTGGTGTGTTCTTCCATGTGGACTTTGTTGCTTCTGAGCTAGATGGCCGCTTGTTTATCTTCAAGCCTTTAAGACCCCAGTCACTATCTCTTTTGATAGCCGGGCACCATCAGCTTTCTTCACCACATTTACTTGTTCACCCACTTTGGCTCCAGCCGTTGTGTCGGGAGAGTGAGCATCATAGAGTTCCAATTTAATAAAAGAAGGTATTCATGCATAGAGGGAGTGTTTGAGTAGAGGCCCAAGGTCCTTCCGCCACCTTAATACTTGACCTATAAATATCGACACAAAGATCTATTTCCCCAACCTCCTATATATATTTGCATGTACATGTCTTTGTCTAGACCTCCATGAATGCCCTTTGACTCCTAGCTCTTTCCTCCATCTCCCTTGACCTTCCTCCTGCCCTACTACCATGCTTCATCGCCACCTGGGCTAGAGTATACCTCTTCTCTAAGCAACCTTACCCTCGATCATTTCCCATCAGGCCTGCCACTCCCCCTTCTCTACCCTTTGGGGTCCCATGTTTTTCCCTTGTCCCTGGGTTTGTTAACACCACTTCCTTACCCCCCCTACCCCCCACCCCAAGTCCCCCCGGAACTGTCGGTCCCGTTGTTTTTCATCCAGATAGTTCATCCAGCCTGTCCTATTCAGACAGACCTGTGGAGTCACTAACATGCACGAAAACTAGACAGAGGAACACAAAGCAACAGTATACAACCAGACAACAAAACAACCAAAACAAACCACTGAAAAAGAACAGAACAAAACAGTTCACAAGAGAAAAGCTTGTAGTTAGTTCAGGGATCTTTGCTGGCCCTTAGGAGCGTTTTCCAGTCCAGTCTGTTGGGGTACCACGCCCTGGCCCCAAAGTCCACTTTCAGCATTCCCTGGGGACCTTGCCACTCCATTCCCTTGCTGTTCCGCTGCACTCCCCCAGTGATTTGCCTCGGTGTGGTGGGATCAGGTCAGGTGCAATTCCCACACTGTGTCTCCGGTGCTGTCCCCTGTATTGCCCTTAGTCACTGAGGGGCATCATGTCTCATAGTAGGGCCAGCCATGTTGTTCTCTCTGTGGACTGGCTGCTCTACTCAGGAACATCGTCATCACGGCCTGGTGGGCCAGGCTGTGCTCCACTCTCTCCTCCTGCCCCTTCGTCTGCTCCCGTGTGCTCTGATCAAATATGTCCATCTCCCATAGCTGCAGGGTCAATGTCGTCCTTTGGAACAAGTTCTTTTCGGGGGAGGGGCAGGAATCCACTTAATTTATGGTGTTGGGGCCAGCCTCCCAGACCTCTCCACCGGTTCCATCCTCCACGCCGGGATATTGCATTCACACCTTGCGACACTGGGTTGAAGTCTGGTCCCACTTTCCCTGTGGAGATATAAACCATACCCTCCCCTTGGGTGGATTAATGCCCCATTTCTGTCATGCTGATTGTACTTACCTCAGGGGACTCATGTTGTACCTGTCCCTTTGGGTCTGGCTTACCTCGCTTAACATAATTCCTTCCAGCTCTTCCCATGAAATAACGTGTTTCATGTGCTCATCGGTGCTTTTTAGTGCTGCATAATACTCCATTGTGTGTATGTGCCAAAGTTTGCTAATCCACTCGTCTATCGATGGAAACTTAGGCTGTTTCCAAGTCTTTGCTATTGTGAATTGTGCCGCAATAAACATTGGAGCTCATATTACTGGTCGTGTTTTATTTGCTGCTTCAACCGGGTATATGCCCAGTAGAGGGATGGCTGGGTCGTAAGGTAGATCAATTTCCATTTTCTTTAGGTATCGCCAGATTGCTTTCCACAGTGTCTGTACAAATCTGCACGACCACCAGCAGTGGAGGAGGGTTCCTATTTCACCACAGCCCCTCCAACACTTGTTGCTCTCTGATTTACTGATCTGAGCTAGCCTGAGGGGTGTTAGGTGGTATCTCATGGTTGTTTTGATTTGCATTTCTCTTATGGCAAGGGACTTCGAGCACTTTCTCATATATTTATTGGCCATATTGATCTCCTCTCTAGTGAAAGTTCTTCTCATTTCTTTTGCCCACTTCCTTAGGGGGTTAACTGTTTTCCTCTTTTTGCAGGTCATGATGGTGTTGTAGATTTTAGTAATGAGCCCTTTGTCTGACGTGTCATTACTAAAAATCTTCTCCCAGTCTGTGGGTTGCCTTGTCACCCTCTTGGCAAAGTCTTTCGAGGTGCACAGGTGTTTTATTCTTATTAGATCCCATTTGTCGATTTCCAGATCACCTGTGTGTGTCCCCTTCCCTGTTGCAGTGAGCCTATGTGCTCCCTGGGCCAGTGCTCTGAGATTAGTCCCGATTCCCTCCTTAATGGTCCTGATGGTTTGGGGTTTGACTTCTAGATCTGTGATCCACCTTGAGTGTATTCTTGTGCATGGGGTGAGGTAGACGTCTTGTTTCAACTTTCTACATGTGGATATCCATTGTTTCCAGCACCACTTATTAAAGAGGGCATCTGCTTCCCACTTGACGTTTTTGGGACCCTTGTCGAAGATCAGTTGTCTATATGCTGATGATTTTACTCCTGGGCTTTCTATTCTTTTCCACTGGTCTGAGTGTCTATCATTGTGCCAGTACCATAACTTAACTGCATCTTCAATCATTCACTCTCCAATGCATTCTGTAGGACAGCTAGTGATTCACATCCCTGGTCTATGGGCAGAGGGAATTTACTGGAGGTTTAATCCACTTGTGTTTCCCCTTCAATTTTTTGTTTTTTAATTGAAACAACTTTAAAATAGATCAAAAGAGAGATCAAATGATGATTTTTTATCATTTTAACTCAACTGTATGTTTATAATCAACTTTATAATGCTCTCTGTCTGATAAGATAACAAGTTCATGTGGTCAGAGGGAATTCACCAGAGGCCTGCAAATGAATTTTGGGCTTCCACTGTCATCCATAGCCTTCTGAAAGCCAGGTGTTTACAATCTGAGCTCTGAAACCATTCCCTTCTTCAAATTTAGATTTTATTATTTACAATACTTGGATCACACAGGCTGGTGTGCTTCTGACGTGGAGACTTAGTTGGCTGCTTGTTTGAAGATAACCCTTTAAGATTTCAGATACTATTCTTTCTGATCAGCAGGCACCATCTAGTTTCTTTACCACACTTTGATATAGCAATCATCTCTTCAGTGATCCTTTATGTGGGTGAGCATCCAGCAGGACCAAGTCATAAGAACTAATTGTTCTTAGATTAGGGTTAGAATTAAATGCAGGCCCCAAACTCATTCAAAATCTGTGATATATATATGGTTCATTTTAGAGATATTGTTATCGTTTTACATTAAAGGAACAATATTAATCATCCCCCGAGGCATACAGTGACTCTATTGATAGTCATTAATCTAGCCAGTGGTATAGAATTTAAAACATTGTTGAGAAAGGAAAAGTATACCGTTATCAGTGGACTAAGAACCACAATATATGAATTGTTGATTTGCACAGGTTGAAATTTTTTTTGTGTGCACAGATTGAAATCTTACGTGCCTGGACCAAATTTTGCAAACAATGGGGGTTGGTGATAGGGGAAAGCGTTTAACAACATTTATTCGCAAAGATAGAACCATGCCTACCAGATTAATATATGCCATCATAAAGCAACAAAGGTATTAAAATAGTTCATATATGGTAATTCCAGGCCGACCTTCATTGGGTACCCTCACTGCAAGGGATCTGAACCAAAGTCCAAGGCTTACCAGTTCTATAATCTTGGGATACCAGTCCTCTGCTTCATTTCACACTAAGAAGTCTCAGCCTCAAGTGTAAAGACTAACTACTCTTTATTCTTGATCTTATGCTATATCCTGAAATGGTTGAATGTCAACCCATTCCTTTTAGTATGTACTGGGTGTATTCCATCCATTTTCTTTGGATGCTTCCCTTGTTGTTCAATATTGTGCCCATGGCATTTTTACAATATTTTAATTTGAGGTTTGAGTTAGTTTTCTGTTATTAC
This sequence comes from Tenrec ecaudatus, assembly GCF_050624435.1. Taxonomy (NCBI): domain Eukaryota; kingdom Metazoa; phylum Chordata; class Mammalia; order Afrosoricida; family Tenrecidae; genus Tenrec; species Tenrec ecaudatus. The sequence continues at coordinate 44,901,061 of NC_134544.1, forward strand.
AGCTTGAGGAATGCTGACCATAGTCTTAACTTTTGGACATACAACTCTTGATCTTTGCACATATGATTGTAACCTTTGTCTATTTCAATCTGCCAGGTGAACTTTTCTGCCCTGCCCTTAAAATTCATTATTTCTTCAATTTATTTTAACTACTTGAGCATAGGTTTAAGAGAAAATTTTAGAGTCTCTGCTAACCTGATGATCTTGACGTCATTCTATATTCATCTGATCTTAGGTCATCAGGGTTTAATGCATCAAAATGATCACTGAGATCTTGCTACACAGGATGGATATATTCAACATCATACCTTGACCCTTATGAACTCCTTTTAATTTTCTTCTGCTTCTTCATCTTAAACCTATGTATAAGCAAATCACAGTAGGTTATTGGCCTTGCTGTTACTCATGATATTGAGCTTCTCAATTTGATTCCTGTGTAGTCCATCTGGTGATATCCGTGTGTATAGTTGCTGCTTATGTTGCTGGGGAAAAAAGTAGTTGCAATGAATAAATTGTTGATCTTGCAAAATTCTGTCATGCAATCTCCAGCATCATTTCTATCACCAGTACCATATTTCTCAGATTCTACTTCATCATTTCCAGCTTTAATTTCAGTCATCTGTAATTATCAATGCATCATTATTGTATGTTTAAGCAATTTCAGATTGCAGGAGTTAGCAAAAACCTTCAGTTTCTTCATCTTTGGCATGAGCGATTCTTGTGTAAGTTTGAATAATCGTATTCACTGCTGGTCTTTGTAGGTGCATTACTGACAGCACTGAACTTCAAATAAATCTTGACATTTTCTTTTCGAAGATGAACAGGATGCAATTCTGCTTCAAAGTGCCATTTCTGGCATAGTCTGGGATTCCATATCATTAGTGCTTAGATATTGATTTTTATGTTACCCAGTTTGTTTTTAACAACTTCCAGTTTCCCTAGATTCATATTTCATAATTCTACATTCAGATTGTTAATGAGATTCTAATCAGATAATTAATACTAATAATTATTATTTGCAGCCATTTCTTCTCCTTTTGAGCTGTGGTAAATCAGCAAATGAGAGTCTTGAGAACTCATCTACATTATTAAGGCCAGCTCCACTTTGTGGAGGCTGCTCTCCTCCAGTTGTATTTTGAATGCCCTTCAACCTGAGGGGCTCATCTTCTGGCACCATCTAAGACAATAGTCCACAGCTAGCCTTCAGGTTCATGGTCAATTTTTTCAGAAGTAGATCCCCAAGTCCTGCTCTGAGCTTGTCTCAGTTTGGAAACTTCATGGAAACCTGAGTTGACCCCAGTGGTATTTGAACAACCTGTGACATCTCTTCTGGCAGTATAGCAGTATACAAGTCCCCACAGTATGGCAAACTGACAGAAAAGTTATGGCAATAAGATATGTGGGTATAGTAATTACTTTGTAATTGCTGTTGTTAGCTATCAAGAGGTTGTCTCCGAGTGGCCTTATGTATAATGCAACAAAAAGTTCCCCAGCTGTGCATCATTTTTATGGTCTTCGATATGTTTGAGTGCAATACATATAGTCTGATCATTAATGGTGACATAAAAATATTTGGTATTTCATTGGGCCTCCACTCAAGTACTTACTCAATGCAAGAACACGTTCTATTAAATTGGCATTCCATGATGCATACCATCCCGACATGATTGCTGAAGAAAAATGTGTGCATAAGCAAATGTGGTGAAGAAAGCTGATGGTGCCTGGCTATCAAAAGATATAGCATCTGGGGTCTTAAAGGCTTGAAGATAAACAAATGGCCATCTAGCTGAGAAGCATCAAAGTCCACATGGAAGATGCACAACATTCTGTCTGACCACGAGGTGTAGAAGTGACCAGTTATCAGATATCAAAGAACAAAAAATCATACCAGTGGGTGCCCACCTTCCCAACATGATCTCTGAAGACAAACGTGTGCATAAACAAATGTAGTGAAGAAAGCTGATGGTGCCCGGCTATCAAAAGATATAGCATCTGGAGTCTTAAATGCTTTAAGATAAACAAATGACCATCTAGCTCAGAAGCAACAAAACCCACATATAAGAAGCACACCAGCCTGTGTGACCACGAGCTGTCAAAGGGATCAAGTATCAAGCATCAAATAACAAAAAAAAAAACCCCATATAATTGTAAATGAGGATGAGTGCAGAGTGGAGACTCAAAGCCCATTGGCAGGCAACTGGACACCCTCTTACTGAAGGATTGTGGGGAGGAGATGAGCCAGTCAGGGTGCAGGGTAGCAACGATGAAACATATAACTTTCCTCTAGTTCTTAAATGTGTCCTCCTCCCCACTACCATGATCCCAATTCTACCTTAAAAATCTGGCTAGACCAGAGGAAGATAGCAACTGGAAACACAGGGAATCCAGGACAGATGACTCCTTCAGGACCAGTGGTGAGAGTGGCGATGCCTGGAGGGTCGAGGGTATGTGGGGTGGAAAGGGGGAACCGATCACAAGAATCTACATATAGCCTCCTCCTTGGGAGATACACAGTAGAGAAGAGGGCGGCGGGGGGAGACATTGGACGTGTAACATATGAGAAAATAATAATAATTTATGAATTATGAAGCATAATTATGAAGCATTGACACAATGGATGTATGTATGCATTGAGATAAGAATTGTACAAGCCCCCAATAAAATGATTTTTAAAAATTTGGTATTTCAATGAAAATATTTCTTACCCCAGGAATGTATATGGCAAAAATATTTTACTAATTAGAAAATTGAGAAAGAATTGTAGACATTTCTTTAACCCTGTCCTTGATCTGAGGCTTTCTTGAACTTTTTATATCACATTTTGGATTGGAAGGGTGGGAGTGCGGTATCATCAGATTCTATAAGTGAGAGTGGATATTTGATTTTAGACATGAGCCCTTATTTCCAATCTGAATTCAAAATAGGAGCCACTGCCAGAGACTGACTAGCAATCATAACCACAAACGTTAGCTCACACTGGATTTGTGATGTGTGCTCAAGTTGAACCTGAACAGAACTTGCGAACTTCCTGAAGAATGGGGCCATTATCCCACGTCCACTGCTGCCTCATCATAACCACTTGACACGGTTGTTCACATTAATATTACTATCATTTGGCTAAATTAATAGGTACAGCAAGTGTACGTTCCCAGCAAGAACTTGTTAAACTTGTTTTAACCCCCCTGAGTAGGTGTGCCACATCAGTGCCGCCTCTCAGTTGTACTCATTATCTCTCTCAGCCAACTTAAGTTTTTCACATTTAATTTAGTGTTTAATACAAAGAATTTAAAATATGGACACGTTAAGAAGAAAACGTACTTCTAAAAAAGTCTCACATCACTTGGGACATTTCAGTGGAGTTTTTATTGGTAGTAAATTTGGTAATTCTATTGTCCTCCTGTTACATTTTAAAACCAACTTCACTTGAACAAAATCTCTGTATCACTGGACTCAGTCATTTTCCATAAAGTGGGAATATTATGCTAGATGGTGTGAGTCTCTTCTATAATTCTAATGGTTTATGATGCTAGAAAATGAATTTTTTGTAATATATGCACTGACTTTATGGGACAAATTTTTAAAATTATACCAACAAAATCTGTACATCATAAAGTATGGCTCCTCTTTTGTTTTCTGTTGTCGGTTTTGCATGGAAAACTTTTCAATCCTTTAGGACGGAAACTTGTTACCTTTAAAATATGCTAGTATGCCCCACACTCCCATGTGGGAAGTAGTAGGGTATTTTAAAGGTAACAAGTTGCAATGTATATATGCAATATATTTAAAGAGATAAAAATCATATAGTTGAGAATTGCCGTGACTATGGTCTCTGTCTTTCACTTCACAGGGCCTGAGATGGCACAAGAGACTTGTCCAAAGTCATCTTCCGACTCCATCGGTGCTCCATAGCACACTTGCTGAGGTTCTTACGGGGAGATTTCAAAAACTATCTGTAGCCCTCAGATATAAGCTGGGGATGCCTACAGCCTAGCTTGAAAAATTAGGTGACACATAAATACCCAGAAACTTCTAGAACAAAAAGGGACCAAAATGAGTTACATCAGTTTCCCAATTATAAGCAGAATGGAAATGTAAGCTGATCATTTAAATAAATGTTTAAATATAGTATCTAACTTTCACTCTTTTCCTGTTAGGAGAAATAAATAGATATTTATTCAGTTGGCCAATAGTACTGCTATTAAATATTTGCCTGGATTTTAACACATTGTTATAGTTTCATGGGGTACATATTTGTAGTTGTTATTTACTAATGATGGCATAAAGACTGCATAAGTCAGATTTGAATAAACCAAACAAACAAACAAACAGCTCACTGCCATCATAGGGGGGTTGTGACTCATAGAGACCTTTTAGGACAGAAATATAAGTACTTGCTATAAATTTCATTTCATAAGGAAAAATGTTATAAAGTTAGTGTATGGAACCAGAATCAAAATAATCTATGAGAAAGATGTTTCTTGTTGTGCACCACTTCATGATCTTTGTTATATTTGAGTGTAATACATATATTCTTATCATTAATTTTGATATAAAATGTTTACTATTTCAATTAAAATGGGATTTTTTTTATCTCACAGATGGATATGGTGAAAATATTATTACAAATAACCATGTGCTTTGTTCTGTGAATAGGTCCTGGGTACTGCATGAATGGGGTTAAACATATTTGAGTCTAAAACGTTAGCAGAATGAATCAACCAAGACATGTTGGCAGAAAGAACAGTCTATCGACATCTGAATAATCAGACACTGAAAATGTAGTTCACTTTCCAGTCCCTCCGTTTTCTTACTGGAAAAACAAGGCTCATAATGACATCTCTCTCCTAGTGTCATTTAAAAAATTATGTGATTTAGTATGTGTGTCAGGCATAGAAAGAGTATTGATTATATTTTACCTATTATTATAGTACATAATATTACCAAGAATGGACATATATAAACTCATAAAATTTCCAGTTTTCCAAATGTGGAGTTGAATTCATGCTGAGTTAATTCTGTTGGTATATTCTGGTCTTTTCTCTGGTGTGTTGAATTGATTTCTATTTCCTTCATTGTCTAGGTTATGACCAGGTTCAGAGTGTAGACCAGCAGTCCTCAAACTACAGCCTGTGGGCCACATGCGGCCCACTGAGGACATTTATTTGGCCTACTAGGTGTTTTTGCCGCCAATACCTGTCCTGCTTAGCATCCAACTCGTCCAGTGTGCATAGGAATTTGTTCATATTTTTTTAAACTATAGTCCGGCCCGCCAATGGTCTGAGGGACAGTGAACTGCCACCCTGTTTAAAAAGTGTGAGGACTCCTGGTGTAGACCATAGTTCTTGTAATGGGCCATGGGAATAAAGAAGAGGATCGAAAGCTTGGAGTATTGTATTTCCTTTCCAGCCGTCTCCTGAAAGGTACTTAAATGCTGCCTCAGTTCTTTTTAAGCACATTTCTTTCTCCTCCCTAGTGAACAGTGAGCAGTAAAACTGGATCTATGGATGGGAAAGAAGATAATGGCATAAGGAGCTTGGGAGAACAGGTGATTGCCTCGAGGTGTAGACCGGGTGGAGGACAGAGACAGTGGGTGGAGATGTGTAACAGGGTGGAGCTGGGATGACCCAGAGCAAGCCAGGACCTGCGCTCAACCTCTGGGTCTGCCTGTACTAAGAGGTGGAGAGGTTTGGCTGAAATTGGGTAACTTTGGTCCTTGAAAGGATGGAATGTAGGTTGAAAAGAAGGGAGAGAAATGTTAGCATATGTCTAAAACTGACAGAAAGGAGATGTTGTGTTTAGCAGGATATTGTTGAAGGCTGGGAGGGAAAAAGAGAAAGGGACACAGGGGAGGAGATGTGTTAAAGAAGTTAGAGGGAAACCAGGAAATGAAAGAGTCACAAGAAGAATCTGAATACACTAGACTCCCTATGACTCAAGAGACTCAGTTAGACAGTACTTCTGATGCCAATTAAAAGCTAAATTCAACAATGGAAATCAAAGTGGTGTTGCTATTTGCAATTTGTTCTGGATTGCCCGTGTAAGGGCAAAATGGTGTTGCATTAAAGAGCAAAGTTTGGTTTCTGTGACTAGGACTGAACTTTTGTCTAATGGTAGTATTGACCTCATAATGAATACAGACGCCTGAAAGGAAATGGTCTGGGGTTCGAAGTGATAGGTTTAGGGACTTCAGGCAAATAATACCCTCAATCTGCTTTGCCTTTATTTTTATTTTCATATTAGTTTAATTTATTGTTAACTGAGAGTGAATACATACATCGTAGCATTCCATAGTTCGATCGCGTCAAGCAGGATTGTACAATTGCTACCACAATCATTTTCCAAACATTTTTTTCTTCCTGGACTTCTTGACATCATCTCTCTTCTACCCCACGGACCCCCACCCCACTTCCACTGCTGTACCTACTCCCCCAAACCCTGATTCCACTTGCTGTCCTATAGGGATGTCAATCCTGGGTTTCATAGACCCCAAAACCAAAAGATATATAACACAACTTCAAGAGGGTAGCCCCCAACGACTCAATACCTCTGAGATAAACCCTAATGTGAACAAACAAAGCAAAGCAAACCAAAAACACAGAACATTTTGAAAACCAGACCAGGTCCAGTGTCCATCAGACGGGGATCAACTGGCAAAGGTTTAACGGTTCAAGTCAAGTTTATCCCTTTGATCTATACGAGTCTCTCCAATTCACTCTGTTTAGTAACCACTTTCCTTCCATCTCTCACATGGATAGAGGAAGATCCCTGGATGCTTATTTCCTATGTAGTTCCAACAAATGTATCTTTGGCTCCCACTGTCATCCATCACCTTGTGCACACTGGATTCTCACAATTCTCCCTCATTCAACTTCGGATTATATGGATTCCAATCCTTTGGTGACTGATGATCATGTGCTTCTTCCATGTGGATTTAATGGACATCTCACTTAGATGGCTGCTTGTTTGAAGACAAGTCTTTAAGACACACAGATGCAATTTATGTGAATGCTGGGCACCATCTAATTTCTTCACCATCTTTGCTATATCCTCTGTGTTCTGTTCCTGAGGGTGAGTATCAAGCAGGGCCATGATGTTAGAACAACTTGTTCTTCAATTGAAGCTAGGATTTAGTGCAGCCCCAAACCCATTCCTGGATCTATGCTTTTTTGTTGTTGTTTGTTTGTTAATATGCTGTTGGCTCCCCTGAGGCATTGCAGTCTTCTGTTAATATTGCCTTTGATTAGTTTCTTGTGCTAATTTTTTTTAAGCTCTGTTGAGAGAGGGATATTGGGCCAATGTAGGCTAAATCCTTATCACAGTTCTTGAAATATTCACTTGTACAGAATCAATCCTTTCATGGATGGATGATGTACAAACAATGGGGGTAAATTACCAGGGAGATTTGCACTAATAATTACTGAGAATGTCCATCACAGATTTACCTAAATAATACATGTCTTAATACCGCCTATCAGGCATTGATGTAGTAAGACCATGTGTGCCTCCGAACAGTACAACAATCTTGGTAAAGCTGTTTTCTGCTTTCTCAGACACTATGTATTTCAGACTTAAGTCCTCAGGTTACAAGTGTGTCTGAGGTCAAGTCCTGTTCACCCAGTGGAGTTTCTGTGTTGGATCTCATGATGCAGATGCTGGAGCACACTGTGAGCCTTGAAGAACCAGGATTCAGTGTCTCAACCTTCCATGGACACCCAGCCTGGGCCCCCAGGATGAACCCAGAAGCCTGGGTCAGTGTGGTCCATCTGGGTCTTACCACCAAAGGCCTCTCCCCTGCCCCCACTTTTCACTTAGTCACCTCCCCGCCACCCCCCGGAGGTCTGACCTCCTTTTCATACCAACAGACATGCATGTGTGTTCTCCCAGACACATTTGCTCCCTTTCCCCTCTCCTGACTTGTTTTTCCCTTCGGTATCCTTCATTCCTCTGTTAGGGCTGTCTACCTGTCGGGGGCTCAGGGGGACGGAACCTCATCATCGATTTACATGGAAGTCACTCAGTAGACAGCAACCCCTTGGCCTCCCTTGTCCATTTAGTTCCAGCTGACAAGAGGTGCCCTCTGGCAAAGTGACCTTCAAAATACCTAGAGTGGATGGTGTATGGTTCATTGGCAGTGGCCAGGCTGTCTGGTGCCCTGGTCAGCAGATTGCATGCCCTACAAGCCTGTGCTTGTGTCTGTTCTGCTAGCTGCTCCTTGCTATAGCAGTGGACTCGTACAGTATTTACCCTTTGGTGACTGACTGACTTCACTCAGCATAATGTCTTCCAGATACCTCCATCCTTGAGGTGTTGCACAGTTTCATTGCTGTTTTTCAGGGAAGCATAGTATTCCATTGTATGTATATATGAGGGGTTTTTCCTAAATACACTCTTCTACTGATGGTAATTTAGGCTGTTTCCAGCTTCTTGCTATTGTGAACTGTGCTGCAAAGAACTTGGGGGATGCTGTATCTGTTTGTGATCTGTTTCTTATTTCTTTTGGGTATATGCCCAGTGATGATATTCCTGGGTCCTATGGTATTTCAATTGCCATCTGTTTTAGGAATTGCCATCTTGCCTTCCACCGTGGCTCTACCTATTTATAAGCCCATCAGCAGTGGGTAAGATTTCCAATCTCACCATATCCTCTCCAGCATTGGTGGTTCACATTTTTTTAAATTGGGATACATTTCTAGATGCTAGATGGTATCTCATAGTTATTTTGACTTGCATTTCTGGGATGCTAGTGAATAGAAGCATTTTCTCGTGTGCTTGAGTGTCATCCTTTGTGAATCGTTTGTTCAGGTCCTTTGCCCACCTTCTCAGAAGGTTATTAGTTTTTTTTCTTGTTGTATGATTGTAATATACAGTAGACTTTAATAGATAGTCTTTTCTCCATTTTGTCACTACTAAATAGCTTTTCCCAACCGGTGGGCTCTCATTTTACCCTTTTAATAAAGTCTTTTGATGTCCATCAGTGCTTTATTTTTATTAGGTCCCACTAATCTACGTTGTCTTCCATGGAGCATGTTTCCTTCAGTATCTCTGATAGCCCCTCTGTTCCCTGCACTCAGGCTCCTAGCCTTGTCCCAATTTTCTCATTGATGATCCTGATAGCTTTGGGCTTTTTCATCCAGGTCTTTGATCCACTTTGAGTTAGTTTTTCTGCCTGGATATAGGTCTTGTTCATTCGTCTCCAAGTGGATATGTAGTTTTTTCAACACCATTTATTGAAGAGAGCACTGGCTTCCCATTTAATACCCATTGGGCCTTTGTCAAACATCACTTGTCTGTATGTGTATGTTTTTATTTATGGGGTTTCTGTCTTGATCCATTGGTCCATGTATCTATCCTTACACCAGTACCAGGCTGTTTTTGACATCTGTGGCTGGATAGTAGGTTTTGAGGGCAGGTAGTTTAAGACCACCTACTTTATTCTTCTTTTTGAGAAGTTCTTTCCTTATCCTGGGATTCTTCCCTATGCATATGAAGTAGGCAATTAGTTTTCCATTTCTTTAATGAATGATGCTGGAATTTGGAACGAGATTGCAATAAATTTGTAGATTGCTGTAGGTAATATTGACATTTTCACAATAGTGAATCTTCTGATCCACGAACACAGGATGTTCTTCCATTTGTGTAGATTCTTTGTGGTTTCTTGCAGTGATGTTTTGTAGTTTTCTTTGTACAGGTCTTTTTTTTTTTTGTTAGGTTTATTCCTAGGTATTTCAGCTTTTGTGTGGCCATTATGAATGGTGTTTTTCCTTGATAGCTTCTTTTTTTTGTATTCTCATCACTGATATACAGGAATCTGATTTATTTCTGCTTGCTGATTTTTTATCCTGCTACTCTACTAAACCCCTCATTTTTTCCCAGCAATCCTATAGTGGACACAGGTCTCTCAATATAAAAAATCATATCATCTGCAAACAATGAAAGTTTCAATCCTTCTTTGCCCAGTTGTACTCCCTTGATTTCTTACCATTGTCTCATGGGACTTGCTAGGACTTCCAGCACAGTGTCACATTATTAGAACAAACTGTTCTTGTACTGAGGCAAGATTTAAGTAGAAGTCTAAAGTCCATCTTCTTCCTTGTTATATACATATACGTATATGTGAATATATATTTAATTTTTTCCTTCCTACCCCACAGCTATGTTTACTCATCATTTATATTTCAGTTATTCCCCTCAGGTACAATTCAATTGTTTAAATGCATCAAGAAAATCTACCCACTCCTCGCTGTCAATTTTATAACACTTACTATTCTCTTGTAATCATCATTATTGGCTCCCCACTCCCCTTCCTCAACCCCTACCCTCAGGAAACATTGCCCCACAGGAAACATTGGTCCTGTCACTGATTCCATAAGGTTGGCTATCCTCGATGACTTGTATAGAAAACAGCCCAAAAAGCATACAAATAGTCCCAAGTCTAACAAGAATAATGACATAGAACAAGTAAATACCTCTGTTTAAAAAAAGAAAAGGATATGTTAAAAACCAGCATTCCAGTCCCCATTTCTTTCAGAGTCACCTATCCTGGTTCCCATTTACTTAACCACTTAGACTTCCTTTAGGTCATCAGTAATCGTGTCCGAAAGATCAGCAACCTGTAAATCCACATTGTTATTCCAACCATAAAGGATGGAGAAGTCTAGTCCCCTCTCGCCCCCTCCACTGTTATGTCTTTCACCTTCCATTGTGGCCCTCTTGTGTGTAATACACATCCAGTTCAGATGGGGTGCCAAGTGCTATACATTTTGACTACTATATGTCTTGAAGTGTCTGTGTTTGGTGGCAAGGGCGGGGGGCGGGCAGATTTAATATAGTTGGTGTTCTCTTTGCTTCTTGGATGGTTATTGTCTCCTCCTTTGTGATATTGGGTAATTTTCTTCCAAAAATTCCCGTACTATTTTAACTGTAGCCTTACTTGTTTCTTTCTGCTCAGGCACCATAATAATTCAAATATTATTTTGCTTCATGGTATCCCACAGGCTTTCTTCAGATTATTTTGCTTTTTTTGTTTGATTGTTTCGCTTGTTCACGGAATTCTGCTTGGTTTTCCTTGAGGTTGCTGATTTGATTTTCCATTTCTTCCAGTGTATTGTTCAGATCTTGTATTTTTTTATGACTGCTGTCATTCCTTAGTTCCTGACTTTCCTTTGGGTGTGAACTTTCCAGTAGCTCCATTTTTATATCTGTTTTCAAGAATGATCCCCTAATCTCTTGTAAGGTCCTAAGCATCATTTTCTTCCATTGTCTATCTGGCAGTACAAGGGCTCCTTATTCTTTGTACTCCATTGAATTTGAGTAATCTTAAGTTGCTGACCTGTTTCTCTTGATTTTTTGGTGGTTGCTTATGGCTCTTGTATGCATAGCATAGTGGTCAAAGTGTAGATAATTCATAGGCTTCTGGGTTGTGTATGGTGGGGAAGGGTTGGCTCTTACGTTAGAGCAGGATCAGATAGGAGTATTGTGTGGGGATGAGGATGGAGTGATAGTTTACTGTGTAGGGGGAATAGTACAAAGTGCTGAGGAATAGGTTTTAAGTGGACAACAGTGTTATAAGACATGTGTTGTTACATGGTAGGTTATAAGAGAGTGTATGCTATTGAGGTGGAAGAAGTAGGGTCGGAGGTAATGATGGTTGTGGTAAGTGAGGGGTATATTAAGAAATATACCAGTCCCCGATCGACCCTGTATATTATACAGGGAAAGTATAGTTTTTTATTGTGTTTATATTAGAAGACCCTTTTATTGTGGGTTTCTGTACAACTTTGTACTATCTGCTTTTTATGTGTGGTCCTAGGATGGAAATAGGCTATTGGAATGGGGGCCCAAGTTGGGAGCCCAATCAGGAGGCAGTCCTGCTAAGAACCTACCATATGTACTCGTGTATAGACTGTTTTTCAGCATATTTTAAATGCATTTTTTGTGGTAAAACTAGGTCCCTTGGCTGATATCTGGGTTGGGTTTACTCGAGTATATACAATAAGGCCCTTTGTCTACCAGACACCTAGATAGGGGAGGGAATGCTGCCAAAAAACATGGGAAGGCTGGGTTCCTGTTCCTATGGTGGGAAAAAAGAGTTTTATGATTTTCTTCCTCAAAAGAAAATAGGAAAAAAGTCAATATAGTCTTAATATACTCTTGAACCACCCTCAGATGGTTCAAATTCTGTTACTATTTTACTGGGCCGGATCCCTTCATGTTAACTGGGAGTTTTGTCTGTTGGCCATTAGAGCTGTGTCCTTGAAAGAAGGAGAGGACAGGGGACCCAGTGAGAGAGTGTAGTAATTGTGAAGGCTCTGTTTCACAGGCCACAGTGAGCTCCAGCATACAGGTCTCTCAGTGGTTGTGAGGGAATAGGACCATGGTCTACACGTGGGAATGGGAATTCTAAGCAAGGGACTGTATCTGAGTGCCATCTTCCTGGAACCTCCTTATCTGCTCTACCTTTAATTGCCTACTCCTAGTTGCTTAAAAGCACCACCCTCTCAATTCCTAAGGATTTCTGAAAAATTTTGGAAGGTTTCATCAGTGTGTGATGAGCAGATATGATCATATATCAGGTGTCCAAATCTCCTTCCCCATACCATGCCACTTCTACTGCGTGTCACTTGGGTTCCACGAGGTTCAGAAGAGAAAATGCTGCTCTCATTTATAATGGAGTATCAACTGAAGGATAAACTATCACCTCTTTCCACCACTTGTCAGATTATCGGTTGTCCTGTGATCACTCTTGTGATATTAAAATGCTGGAAGTTATGTCATCAGTATTTAAAATTTCCCCAGAGTCACCTGTGGTGAACAGGTTTCAGCAGAGCTTCCATGTTAAGGCTGACCAGGAAGAATAGTCTGTCAGTTCTAGAAAGGTGATCTCCTGATAATTAGTCAGTGAAAATCTAATGGATCACTACAGAAGGTTGTCTGATGTACTACAAGAACAGCCACCTTGATTGGAAGGCACTCAAAATAACACAGTGGCTGCAACAATGGACTTGAGCCAACTATCATGAAGTTGGCCCAGCATCTGGCAACGCGTTGCTCTTCTGTACATTGTTGGAGTTAGCTCAGCAGTAACTGACAGCAATATAACATCTTTCAAAAATGAAGAGTTTTGTACCACTCCTTCGCTCAGTCTGAGGTCTGGGTGGACTGGGAAGAATCTGAGTGACACACACCATGCTGCTCTCACCTGTGCCTCACTCTGCCATGACTGAGACTTTGGCCCTGGGCCAAGCTGATGACTGTTTGTGTCTTTCATTTGGACGAAGTTTCGTCCTCTCTCCTGATCATACAGATTATCAAGGCAACCTTTTATGAAGGAATTCACTCGATTGTGCCAAATTCTTAAAAATCAAAATTAAAAAAAATTTTAAATCCTAAAAATCTAAGTTTTTGAAATCTAAAGAACTACTTTTAAAAATCTAAAGGGAAACAAATAAAATGGTATACATTCTTTCACTCAATGTCTTCTAAAATATTCTTATCATCAAGAACTCTCTTGTCATTTGGTAGTTTCAATGAATAAATAGATGCTTACATAAAATGTATTGCCTTTTTCTGTGGCTCTCTCTAAAAGACAAGGGCTGACAACATAACGAAAACAAAAATCAAAATGTGGGCAACACGCTTTTCATTCACCTGCGCTGTTGCCTCTGGGATAAGTATTTCCCGCATATGCTTCAGGGAAATGGGTTTGTATGAGCATTACCTTAGACAGAATCCCATGGGGGAAAGAGTCAGGAGGACAAATTTGATTCAGGGAAGAAAACATCAGTTGTCACAAAAAGTTGTGTTGTTTGTCATATAGATTTGTCTCTTGATTCTAACACATACCTGATATCATGGAAAAATAAAGAAAATTTCAAGAAAACCTAAATACACTAATATACAATTCCAAATTGAAACAAATAATAATAGCTTTTCCTCACAGAGCCCATTCTAGCTTCTGTGTCTGAAGACCATGCATCTCTAGGATACCTGAAGGATGTGGTAGTGTCCAGAAGGAGACAGTGATAACCCTCAATTCTGAGGGCAGCAACATACATGAAGGAGCCCTGGCAGCCTAGTGGGCGATGAATTGAGCTGATAACCACAAGCCCATTTGCTCTGAGAAGCAAATGGAGGCTGTCTAGCCCTGTAAAGATTTAGTCTCAACAACCTCAAGGGCCACTTCTACTCTGACCTATAGGACTGCTGTGAGTAGAAATCCACTTGATGGCAGAGTTGTTTTTCATAATCTCCCACAGAAAAGGCCACAATGGATTGAATGGGGATGGCATAAAACGGTTGGTGCCATAGAAGGCTCAAATGGCATGTAAAGTTGTTAAGACTCTCACGGCAGCCTTTCTCCTTAGGCTTACTTCTTTCAGCATGCACTCCACTGAACTACTTCTGACCTCTGAATGCTATGCCTTTTCATGACCTTGACTTTGCCCATGTCGTTTCGTTATGGAATGTACTTTCTCTCAGTCTCCATTTTTCTTAGCGTAGTGATTTCTTATTCTTTCAGAGTAGCTGTAACCCAAGTGACATTTCGTCTGCTCAATTCGGGCACACATTTTAGTGCGTACAACAAAAGTTAGTTAGTTGTCATCAAGTAGACAGCCTTGAACTTGGTAGCATTAGAATAAACCATTTATGCACCTTACTTTTTAAGGACTAATTTACTATTAAATGACAACCCATGGGAAGAAAAGAGAATGTGGCTCAGGACAGTGGAAAGCTCACTATTGGTTTTTAAATGTTCTCTGAGCTTTGTCTGTAGATTTAACAGGGGATGGGTCATGAGATTTGAAAATAAGCAAATTTATACTTACTATACTTTGTGAGAAATAAAACAGAAAGCTGCCTAGTTGATGGAGAACTTAGTATAGTTTTAAGAAGGGAAAACATCTAGCATTCTTAACTGGGTAAAAGATAAGGTAATGGAATTTGCAGAAAATAAAATAGTAAAAAAAGAACAGAAAAAGGTAATGGAGAGAATTCTGATTCATAGTGCACCTAGGACAGAGTAGTACCACCCTTGTGGGTTTCTGAGAGTGTAACCCATTAGTAGAGTGGAAAACCTCATTGTTTACCTGTGGAGTGGCTGGTGGTTTTGAACTGAGACCTTGTAGCTAACAGGCTGCTGCACAACCCACTATACTATTGGAGCTCCTCAACAAGGGCCCGCCCTCTAGTTTTCCAAACCTGCGTTCAGTTGGCAAACACCTCTCCAACTTCTAGGTTGGAAGATCATGCGGCTCCTCTAACATTTGAATGTCCTTTCCATTTTGTAAGTTGAATTTTCACTCACAGTGCCCTTAGCTTGAGTGGAAACCATTCATTTTCGGAGTGAAAGTAAATTCTTATGACCTTGTGAAAGTCAGAGATGCTTGAAAATGTCTGTGTGTAGGCCTACACCCACGCACATTGTTATTATTTTTTCAGTTTAATTATCCAGTCATTTTCAATCGCAGCTATCTAAAATCCTCAGCCTGCCATTATAAGAGTTCTGGACCCCATGGGTGGAATGCCTGGCAGGCCACCCCTGCAGAAGCCACTTGCTTGGATGAGAGGACAGTTTGATTCACCATCTGTGAAAGTGGGACTGATTCCTCCAGGCTGCAGGTTTGCAGAGGAACCAGCGGCTGCCTAACTTCTTAAGTACATTGTCATGCGTCTACAGAAATCTTTTTGTTTCTTTTAGTATAGGGCTTCAATTCATGAGGATTGTTCTTTTTTATATATTAGACTTATTTATTTTTTTTTTACAACAGCTTCAGGTCTATAGAAAAATTGCAGACAGGACAAATTTCCCACACAACCCACCCCCTGCACACATCATTAACATCTTACCATCATGTGGTACATTTGTGACAATTGATGAACCGATATTAACGCTTTCTTACAGTCCATAGTTTGCATTAATGTTCATTCTTTGTGCTACACAGTGTGATGCATTTTGACAAAGGGATAATGCCTGTGCCCACCAGCAGAGTGCCGTGCAGAACAGTTTCACCGCTCTAAGAATCCCTATGCTCCCTCTATTTATCCGTCCTCCTGAATGCCTGGCAGCCCCGCATCTTTTTTCCTCTTTCTTTAGGGTTTTTCCTTTTTGTGCCATAAAGTTGGGATCATGCCATGGAGAGCTTTTCCAGACTGTCTTCATGTCACTCAGCAACATGTACTTTGTGATTAGATAGTTCATATCTCTTTATCTCGCTAGACCCAATCCGACTTTTGCTCTTCTAAAACAAACATGTATCTGAGATAAGATACTCTGGCTGGATCTCTGGGGTAGGCTCAGACAGTTCCCAGGTCAACCCACATTAAAAAAAAAACCCCAGATTTTCTTGTACAGGAGGACAAGAAGCTATGTAAGACTCTTGGGCCTACCAGCATTTTGTCAGAATTATATTTTTTTCTTTCTAAGCTATGGGGCTCATCTTTTCTCTATTAAAGTAAAGACAGCTAGCTCAAAGATATGCATATTTGGAACAGTGCAAGAAGGACTAAGATCACAAGAAGGCTATGGTATTGGGGAGGGGCGTCAATGAAAGACAAAGGGAATGGTCTGAGAGCAGGATGGGAAGTTGCTTTGTAAGACAGTGGTTTTATCAAGAAAAACAAAACAAACAAACAAAATCCATGTCACTTGGGAGTTTAAACATTTAAAAATAAAAATGATAAAATTTCATATTGTTATTTGTAGAAAAACAGCAAAAATGTCATCTTGTTCTCCTGTGTGGAAAACCACTTTGTTGGCTTAATCTGTAAGCTCATCTTCATTCAGAACATACACACCCCAAGCTAAAACTGCTTATTCAGAGATGCTGCTCACCTAATGAATTATTCTCTGACTCTGTTTTTAGCTGGGTGTGGAAAGGTAATTTTCCATCTTGGCTGGAAGCTTGGAAGTGAGTCAAGGTGAACACCCATCTGAGCACAAAACTATTAAAACTATTAGGAATGAGTTATCCTGAATCAGTTGGTGCTCGTGAACAGGCTGAGAAGTATTCATCTATCCTGACTAAAACTGCTTAAAATATAGATTTGGGAATGGATAAAAAATAAACTAAAGAAAAGACCATGTAAGGAATGACAAAATGCCCAAGTGCTCTGAAAATTAAAGAGTAACTAGACCAGAAAATATAGGAAATATAATGATGAATACCTTTATTGTTTCTCAAGTCATTATTTTTCAAAGCATTCTTTTTCTAAAAGCATATATCTACTGCTATCTTGTTGATTCTGACTCATAATCAGCCTAGAGCGTTGTAAATCTTTGCAGCTGGTGGGGTTTGAACTGTTGACTTTGGTGTTAGCTGTCCAGCATTTACCTAACGGCATCACTAGATCTCCTTTGGTGATAGCATAACTAGATATTATTCCATAAAATTTGATGTACTCAATACCTAAAATGAACAATTGTCACTTTTAAAATAAAGTTACTCGCTCCATTTTCTGTTTAGATAGTGTAAAATCAAATAAGAAAATAAAACTTTACTTACCAACGCTATAAATATTTTTGTAAAAAAATTAGAATATGTATTACCTTTATCTTATATAATATGTACTTAGAGTGAGGACCAACATCAATTGTTAAAACTATCTTCCTGAACTGCGTGGGCCATTTGATTTTCAAAGGTATCCGTAAAAGATCAAGTCCATCCATCAAACTTTCTGGTCCAACAGCAAGTAACATCAAAAAAGGTACAGTTCAAACATTGCTCCATCACTTGTGTCTGTCTGTCTACGGTGGTGGCTTGTGTGTTGCTCTGATGCTGGACACTATGTCACCTGTATTTGAAATGCCACTAGGTTCACCCAAAGTGAACAGATTTCATCAATGCTTCCTAACTAAGAACAGACTGCCAAGGAAGAATAGGCTGCCCCTTTTGGAGGGAGCAGTCACTGAAAACCTTATGCACAGCATGGAAATACTGAAGGCCAAATGAGCAGAAGCAGATTTGCATATGTTCATTTGCATATTTAAGATCATTCAGTACATGAACATCAATATAGAGAACCCTTCAGAAACAGTCAGAGGAGTAATGGTTCCTTGAGGGTACGGGAAGACGGGTGGTGGTAAGGAATGGATAGCACTGATGAATGTGTAACCTCCCCCACTTGATGAGATCAAACAACAGATTGTATGTAAATGGATATATATGGATTGTGTAAGATATGGCAAACCCCCTCAACTATTGTAGGGAAAAAAGGGTGTTCTTAGGGGGTAGGGAGAGTAAGGGAGGGGATGACGGAGAACTGATATCCAGAAGTTCAGGAAGAAAGAAAATGCTTTGAAACTGATTGTGGTGGCAATTGCTCAATGCTGCTTGATGTGATTGAACTATGGCATGCTATGGTAACTGTAAGAGCGCCCCACAAAATAATTAATTATAGAAAGAAGAAGAACCGATGCATTTGAAATGTGGTGCTGGTGAAAAATATTTAAAGTACCATTAAATGGACTGCCTAAAGGATCACCAAATCTGTCTTGGAAAAAGTACCACCAGAGTGCTCCTTAGAGGCAAGGAGGGCGAGACTTCATCATGCATACTTTGAGCATATTGTCAGGAGAGACCAGTGCCTGGAGAAGGACCTCGTGCTTGGTAAATAAAGCGGCAGTGCAAAGGAGGAAGGCCCTCAAAGAGATAGGTTGGCCCAGTGGTTGCAGCAATGGCTTCAAGCATAGTGACAATTGAGAGGCTGGCACACGACCGTGCATGTTTCTTTCTGTTGTACAGAGGGTCGTTATGAGTTAGAACCAACTCTATCACATCTAACAATAACAACAAGAATTGCTATTTAATACAAATGTACAGCTAGTTGTAAGTGTTCCTAGCCATAATTCTTGAAGGCTTGTATCGTTCCTACAGCTAGAAATAACGGCAGTGATCAATATTGAAGTAGGGGATTGTGACTCGTAGAGCTACTTTCCTTGAGATGATGTTTCCTTGCTTTGATCATGAAAATATTTTGTATGTAGATATTGATAACAAAATCCCATTGGACTTTTTAATCTGCTCACATTTGATACCAGAATTTTGGGTCTCTCAACTTTATGCAAAGTAGAATCATAGTTGAGTTTCCAGAGTAAGTTTATACTGGTATCAAATAATGTCTGATGCAAAAAAAAAAAAACACAACACCCCACACTGTCCTATATTCAATGTTTGGCAGGTAAAGAATGACCTTTAAAAGCTCTGATTAGTGGCTAAGTGAGTCCACTGGGTATCAATGTTGACTTGAGATAAAGAAGCCTTTCCTCTATGGACCAAATGACCTGAGCATTAAACAACCTCAGCTTCACTTGAAACACGCGAAGAGTAGCCTACATCGGGCACTCACCTACTTGACAGGGATACTGTGCTTCACATTAAACTTAAATTCTGAGCATGTTTGTGAAAGGCTCACGCTGGCAGTGGGAGCTCTAAGTCCACTTTTGAAATGAACTCAGCTTCCATTGAGTGCTTTCCAATCATTGTCCTGTAATGTGAGAAGTTTCTCAGGCAGAGCCTGTTTGAAAGTGGACTTCTATGGCTCCCTTAGTACTAGGTAAGGGCAATTCATAAGGGAAGTCTCCCTCTCAAGGATCTTAGATGAAATTGGAGTTGTAGGGTCACATTGTCATGAGTCATACCCCCACCGCTTTGGTCAGAACCAATCTTTCCCTGAACCAATCTCGTCTTTCTAATCTGCACAAATGTGCATGTCTCAGTCTTAGTTCTTTCCTGCTTCTGTCGTCTCATCTGCAATTGTGGAGATTGGACCTGCCCGAATTATAATTTTGTGGCCATTTCCTTTTTTCTCCATGAGCTGTTTAAGTCACTGCACAGCTGTAAATCTCTGGACACCATTATGGCTGCACAGACTGAGTATGATGTACTTATGATATGAAAGTTATTATGTGAAAATATCCCTGTAAAATGATTTTAAATGATCTAATTTTTAGCTGATTAAATGTAATGATCCTTTAACAAAACCACTCTTGGAACTTTGTGAGAAGTTATTTCAATGGAAAATTCCAAGGTTATAGTATAAAATATAGTTTATACAAAACAGGAAACTAAGTTTTAAATGAGTCCTTTTATTTTCGTTATGTTGACCCAAAGTACTACTTTCCTGAAAATGCCTTGCACACCTGCCTTCATTTTTTAAAATATAAAACCCTTCATTGTGATTTAGAGAGCGAATAATCAGTTTTGGCATTCCACAATGTTTATACACACTTTGCTTCCACTTCTTCATTTCAATCCCCTCAAAGTGCCATCAAGAGGGAGCTGCCAGAACTTTTAGGAAGATTCAGAAAAGAGCATGGAATAAAGAAGATGATGAGAGGTGAATCTTGGCTGAAGGTAAAGTATACCATAGTGATGCTCACTTGTGTCCCATTGATGAGGCAAAGACCCTTAACTGTGTGGAGCATAGCAAGCTATGGATAACATTGCAAAGACTGGAAATTCAAGAACGATTCACTGTACTCAGAATGAAACGGCACACGGACCAAGAGACAAACCTGCACCCTGACTACACTGCACCCTGACTGGCTTGAAGCCTGTAAGACCCCAGATACTATATCTTTTGATAGCTGGGCACCATGAGCTTTCTTCACCACATTTGCTTATGTACCGGCTTTCTCTTCAGTGATCATGTCAGGAAGGCGAGCAGCATGGAATGCCAGTTTAATACAACAAAATGTTCTTGCATTGAGGGAGTACTTGAGTGGAGGCCCAATGTCCTCTGCTACCTTAATACTAAACCTATAAATATATGCACATTGATATATTCCCCCATCATCATATATACATATATTTACATATGTACATGTCTGTATTTAGACCTCTATAAATTCCCTTTGCCTCCTAGTTTTTTCCTCTATTTCCTCTTGTCCCACTATCATGCTCAGCCTTAATTTGGGTTTCAGTAATTCCTCTCAGTTACATTGCCCTTGATCAAGTCCCACCAGGCCTCTTACACCCTCCTTGCCACTGATTTTGGATCACTTGCTGTTCCTTTGTCCCTGGGTTGGTTAACACCACTTCCTTTCCCCACTTACCCCTCTCCCATGTCCCCCTGGAACCATTGGTCCTGTTGTTTTCTCCTCCAGATTGTTTATCCAGCCTATCTTATCTAGATAGACCTGCAGCGATAATAATATGTACAACAAAACAACAAGACAACAAAACAAAGTGAAAAAAGAAAACGAAACAATGACAAAAACAACAAAAACAATGACCAACAAAAGAGAGAAAAGCCTGTAAATAGTTCAAGGTCTTTTTGTTAACCTCAGGAGTGTTTTCCAGTGGAATTTGATGGGGTGCCACGCCCTGGCCCCAAAGTCCATTTTTGTATTCCCTTGGGACTTCCTTGCTCTGCTCCCCTTGCTGTTCCGTTGCATGTCCTTAGTGTTTTGCCTCGATGAGGTGGGGTCAGATTGGGTGCAATTCCCACAGTTTGTCTCCATTGTTGTCCCCTGTACGGCTATGGGTCAGTGAGGGATGTTGTGTCTCATAGTGGGGCCAGGCATATGGTCCTCTGTGCATTGGCTTCTCTGAGCAGGGTTATTGTGCTCAAGGCTTGGTGGGCCAGGATGTGCTCCACTCTCTCTTCCTCCCCCTTCATTTGCTCCTGTGTGCTCTGATCAGATATGTCCCTCTCCAAACTTCATTGCTGTCTTCTGAAGTAAATTCTTCTGGGGGCAAGAGCAATTGTCCACATAGTTGGGATTGGGGCTGGCCCCTCAGACCACTCTACTGATTTCCTGCTTCATGACAGTATGTTACATTCACATCTCGGAGCACTGGTCCCTCTTTTCCTGTGGAGATAGAAACAATACATCTTGGCGCACTGGTCCCTCTTTCCCTGTGGAGATAGAAACAGGGTTAGTGCCCTTTTCCCCTGCTACCCATTTATCCTTTTTTTTAAACCCCTCCTTTCTATTTAGTTACCATATGTATCTCTGGATTTGGTCTGGCTCCCGCCATACTACCTGGACCTCACCCCAGAATGTTTGTATATAGTAGATTTTTCCCTATGCCCTTTTGCGTTTTCTTTTTTAAACTTACCTCAGCGGATTCATGTTGTACTTTTCCTTTTGTGCTTGGCTTACTTTGCTTAGCATAATTTTCTTCAGTTCTTCCCATGCAGCAATATGCTTCATGTGTTCATCATTCCTTTTTAGTGATACATGGTACTCCATTGTATGTATGTACCACGGATTTTTTTTAAACGTTTTATTAGGGGCTCATACAACTCTTATCACAGTCCATACATATACATACTTCAATTGTATAAAGCACATCGGTACATTCTTTGCCCTAATCATTTTCTTTTCTTTCTTTCCCTTTTCTTTTTTTTACATTTTATTAGGGACTCATACAACTCTTATCACAATCCATACATATACATACATCAATTGTATAAAGCACATCCATACATTCCCCGCCCCAATCATTCTCAAAGCATTTGCTCTCCACTTAAGCCCTTTGCATCAGGTCCTCTTTTTTTTCCCCTCCCTCCCCACTCCCCCCTCCCTCATGTGCCCTTGGTAATTTATACATCGTTATTTTGTCATATCTTGCTCTATCTGGAGTCTCCCTTCCCCCCCTTCTCTGCCGTCCCTCTCCCAGGGAGGAGGTCACATGTGGATCCCTGTAATCAGTTCCCCCTTTCCAACCCACTCACCCTACACTCTCCCAGCATCGTCTCTCACACCCTTGGTCCTGAAGGTATCATCCACCCTGGATTCCCTGTGCCTCCAGGCCTCATATGTACCAGTGTACAACCTCTGCCCTATCCAGCCCTGCAAGGTAGAATTCGGATCATGGTAGTTGGGGGGAGGAAGCATCCAGGATCTGGGGGAAAGCTGTGCTCTTCGTCGGTACTACCTTGCACCCTGACTGACCCATCTCCTCTCCTAAACCCCTCTATGAGGGGATCTCCAGTGGCCGACACTTGGGCCTTGGGTTTCCACTCTGCACTTCCCCCTTCATTCAATGTGGTATATATACACACACACATATTCTTTTTTTTTTTTTGCATGATGCCTTATACCTGGTCCCTTTGGCACCTCGTGATCGCACTGGCTGGTGTGCTTCTTCCATGTGGGCTCTTTTGCTTCTGAGCTAGATGGCCGCTTGTTTATCTTCAAGCCTTTAAGACCCCAGACACTATCTCTTTTGATAGCCGGGCACCATCAGCTTTCTTCGCCACATTTGCTTATGCACCCATTTGTCTTCAGCGATCCTATCATGGAGGTGTGCAGCCAATGATATGATGATTTTTTGTTCTTTGATGCCTGATAACTGATCCCTTTGGGATCACTCGCTCACTCAGGCTGGTGTGTTCTTCCATGTGGGCTTTGTTGCTTCTGAGCTAGATGGCCGCTTGTTTATCTTCAAGCCTTTAAGACCCCAGACACTATCTCTTTTGATAGTCGGGCACCATCAGCTTTCTTCACCACATTTACTTGTTCACCCACTTTGGCTTCAGCAGTTTGTACCACGGATTTTTAATCCATTCATCTGTTGATGGAAATTTGGATTGTTTCCAATTACTTGCAATTGTGGACATTGGAGCACAGATGTCTGGCTATGGTTTGTTTCTTGCCTCTTCTGGGTATATGACCTGTAGGAACTTCAACCTTCTTTAAAAGAACAATTCCAGCTTTTACTTTAACAGTTTCCATGCACAGATGAAGAAGTTATGCTGTCTTATAACAAGTCAGGGACATTTTAATTTTGATAAAGGAGTTAAAACTCTGACAAACCCACTTTGGGTTTCAGAACATTGGAATCTCTATGGATGTACCAAACTCACTACTAGTCAGTTGATTAGGACTCATAGCAACCCTGTAGGAGATAGTGGTCTTTCTCCTGTGGGCTTCTGAAGCCATGAATCTGTATGGGAACAGAGAGGGGCATCTTTCCCTTGTAGAGTGACCTGTGGGTTTGAATAGCTGATCTGTGGTCAACAGTCAAGCACACAATCCACTGCACCATCAGGGCTTCGTATTTATGGTAGAGTCACTCTTATAGAAAGCTCCCTTTTAAGATGACAAGTTGCAACTGCCTACTGTTCAGTTCCTAAAAAGGTGAAGTGTTAGTTGAGGGAAAACCCAAGTTCATGTAGATTTTACTGTTCATATATACCTTTGCATCAAGCAACGTCATATGAAGTATAACTTACTCTAAATAATTGGTCCAACACAAACTTCTTTATATAAAGCCAGCAGGCACTTCCTCTTTCTCAGGCTGGCCAACACTACAGTAAAATGCCCTGAGATTTTATGAGTGACCAGGGTTAACAGTGGCATATGGTGTATATCCTACATCTCAAAAACTTGAGCTCATAGGGGGGAGCTGGTGCCATTTTTGTGATCAGCAGTCAAATCTACCCAGAAACAAGTTTACTGTTTGAGATCAATTAACTTGTTTCTGGGTAGATTTTAGGTATACTGGACAGTGTAATCTGTCACTTCTACCCAACAATATGAGTAGAACGCTTAAACAAAATATTAGATGTTATATGCCAGATACAAAGAAACATACACCATTCTTTCATTCATGGAAACCTCAAACCAAGAAATCATCCAAATGATATCGTTAAAAGATAGTTACACTTGAGGTGGTAATGATGTTAATGTTAATGATGAGAGACGGGGATCCTGGCAATGGTCTAAATCATCTGGGAGCTGGCTATGTGGATATAGTTGTTGGTCTTAGTTGCCGTTGAGTCAATTCAGACATGGTTACCTTATGTATAATAGAAGAAAACACTGTCCAGTCCTGAGCTGGAGTCATGGTCATTGGCTTGCTTGAGTTTGTGGTTGCTGCAACTACTCGGGGCTGCCTGCTAATGTAGGCAGCTCATATGCGAAGGCGATAGTACAGTTGCATCCTCAGAGTTTTTCAAGGAAAAAACAATTAGCCCTTTGTGTATTCTTTAATTTTCTAACTCAGTCAGAGGAAAACTTGGCTTTAAGATCTAATATTTGCCCACCCGTTTCTTGCTTTTATGTCCATAGAATTCCTTTGACAGCATAGTTATGTGCAATGTCCAATAGAGGACACTATTTGCATCACACATGCACATAAGTAACAATTAACACTGGTGATTCCACCAATGATAGAAATGAAGAGTTTTAATTACATTCCTGTGTTCTCATGGCCTTGTACTGGAAGTCCAGAGAGGAGAGGCGATGTTCTAATGGGAGGTTGGAAACCGGGTGGAGACTATGAAGGCTGCATCAGTGGTGTGAGTAATCAATTCTACCCAAGGGCAAAGGAGGAGGGAGCTGTTTCGGGTGGTTCTGCCCTGCCACTCCAGCCCTGTGGCGCTGACAAGAGCAGCCACTACCCATACCTTTATTTAGGAGGAGGGACCAGAAAGCAAGCAAACACATCTGAAATGCAAAATACCTGATTTTTTTCTGCCCAGGTAGCTCATATCACTAATGGCATAAATTCCTGCCTACTTAGTTTGTTCTTACTGTGTCACTTTAGGTGAGCACACAAAATGCGCCTGATGCTAGACATAATTTGCTTATTATCACTTACTGAGATTCACGAAGAGTCTCAAATATACTTCCTCAGTGTCCTCTCACCTTTCAAGAATCAAACTGTGTGCTTGCCCAAAGTGAGAAGCAGCTGGTTGGCTAGAACGTCATGTTTTCCCCTGGTTCAGGCAGAACTCCGATTCTTCAGTCACTGACAGTCTTTGTTCTTCTTAGGTCTCCAAGTCTCTGCTTGGCTGATGGTTTCAGACCAGACCTTCCTTCTTTCCGGACAAATCAGACTGGGTCTCTATGGTCCTTGTCACTTTTTTCCCCATACTCCTTCTCTTGTCAACCGGATATGTTTGAAAATGTTGGCCTCTGTGTCTCTCCTTCCAGAACTCCTGCCCTGTTTTCTTTCCTCTTTCCCTCCTTCTTTCTGCTCTCTCTCTCTCTCTCTCTGCTACTGCCAAACATGACCATCACAAATATATATATATATATATATGACCATCACAAATATATATATATGACCATCACAAATATATATATATATGACCATCACAAATATATATATATGACCATCATAAATATATATATATATGGTGGTGATATGCTTTATTTTTATTTTTCTTGGATACATTTTAATGACTTTTATGCACACTTATATTGTTCCTTGTATTTCAATGTTCAGCTCTCCCTGACCTCTTTCAAGTTCTCCTATCAATCCTGCTTATTCTTTTTATACTTCCATCTGTCCTGTATTATGTCACTCACACTTCAGCTATACTATTTTTGGTCTAAGATAGTTTTCTTGTTCTTTTGCTTAAATAGATTCCTCAAGTCCCATTCAGCAAATTATAGAAGAGAGGAGTCCAATTTTTCTCTCCTACACTTACTCATCAGTCTGCCATGTGTCTGCCAGGTGTCACCCTCTTGTTTATACTATGAATTGAAAATTGTAGGCCAAATCTTTTAAGAATTTTTAGTTTATTTGTCCCTAACATGCAAAGAAGTCTGATTATTGAATGAATATGCAGGAAATTTTAATGAAAAATAAACTGCATAGAATCATCATTGCTTCTATTTTTCCTTCACTCAATAGTACCTTGATCAATCATTATTCTCAATATTGCCCACCGTCCTAAAGTCAGTATTTAGATCTTCTGGCTTAGTTCCATTCCCTGTGCTTTTGGAGAATATGCCAGAAAAGTCCCACATTCCTTAGACTTGTTCAGTCAGAAGCTGCAGGAAGAGGAAAGAGAGGTGAGAAAGGGAGAGAAAAATGATGAAGGGAAGGAGAATAACAATATTTTTCTAAGAAATATTCAATGATATTGTAATCTAACTGAGTGTACACAATGATGAACAGAAGATGAATAGACAATACAGCTTCGATAAGGAGTTACTGTCAAATACTGTTGAATTAAAGGTTCAGCTCTATATGATTAGACATGTCATAACAAACCAATGTCTGCCAATCAGCCAATACATTATTACAAGTGGAGGAACAGATTTAGTTTTATTTTATTTCTTTATTAACATTTTATTAGGGACTCATACAACTCTTATCACAATCCACACATATACATACATCAATTGTATAAAGCACATCTGGTTTTAAATGACAAACTTTGGAGGCTAAAAAAATCTTGGTTGAGAATTATTGTAAAGGATGAATGACTTTGCTGCTAGCTGAAGGAGTCCTGGTGCAGAGGGGTTAAAGAAGTCTCCCATGTGAACCCCCAAGGCCTCTGTGAAGGTCAAAGCCTTCGAAACCCGTGGCAGCCTACGCTGTCTTAGAGGGTCAGCATTGATGGCACACAAGAACAGGACTGAGAACGTGCACGCTGCCTCATCAGAGCTTGGTGAGTATGGGAGAAAGCAGGTCCAACCTAATTACCGATGGATTCTAAAGAGTAACATTCCCACTACCTTTCCATTGCAATTGCATCAGCTAACTTTTCTTGAGCTGATTTTGATCTTGGGGAGAGCATAGTGAGGGATGATAATAATCACCTGGCCACGATATTTTCTTGAACTAAAATGCTTTTGTTTAAAGCTGTGAACTAACTTGAATATGTGCTTTAACACTCAATGTTTAGGAATTATTTTCTGATGTATGAGGTCATTGTTCATTTTATGAATGATTGTTTTTGTAATTATATCATCTCTAAATTATACAATCATGGCTATAGTACTCACCATTATAATTTTCCTATAGATTTCAAGAATTTTTTAGAAGTTGCCATTGCAATGCATTTCTTTTGACGAATAAAGAATGACCCAAAGTGGTAAACCAAAATATTGGAATGTGTCTCTGCTACTTTGTCACTTTAATAATATTGAATAGTGAGAATATTAATAAATCAGGAAATCAGCAGAAATCTTAAATATAAAAACATTCATATAGTTGTATGGATTTTAATCTATATGTTAAGTCAAGATTATGCCATAGGAAGTATGTCATTATGATCATTATGACTACATTTTTTAATAATTAGTAATGATTTGTATTGTTACAAGCCGTATTTACGAGTATAGGTAATAATATCTCATAAATAAAGACAATTTGTTGGAGGGGTTGAGTAAAAAATTTGCTTAGGATGCTGCCACCTTCAGGAAGTTATTCTCTATGGTAAATTTATGGTTTGGGGAAGCATTTCTGTCCAAAGGGCATTCAAATTCTTTGTTGCCAAAGTATAACTAATTTCTACCTGATAACTAAATACTGTTATGATAAATAGTACTGTTGATATTAAAAGTTATATTTTTAGGAAACATTTTAAATGGGCCATGGTACTACATTAAGAACAAAGAACATATTGCTTTTATTCAGAAAGATATAATATAAACTATATTTTAAAGACTATAATTTACTCTTAGTAAAATACATAAGTCATCTATGAGTGGTTTGATAAATAACTATGTGGTACTCTTGCTTCAAAGAGATTAACTGTTAAAGCTATACTTGTAAACTTTGATAACCTTAATTTTTTTTCTATTAATATAGTTCTGTTGAATTAATTGTGCATGATTTACAAAGGAAAATTATTTTTCCTATAGTTTTCACTACAATGTTGTGTATACAAAGCTATTATTTTGGAATTTGTTCAATGTCTTATTTCAGTAAAAATACAAATTCACTGACCACTATGGATTTATAGAAACTTTGAATTGACAGTTTTCCCAATTTTCATCATTCTCTGAAGATCAAATTCATAGATAAACATCAAATTATTTCTTTCAAGGCCTAGTAACATTTATATTTTCAGTTAACACTCTTCCAAAACACATGTTCAGCTATTATACTTTGATAAACCAAAATATAAATGGTGAAAGCACACAATTGTTATACATAACATAAAGTTAATCATTTCTTTCCATCTTACCTTTAAGCAACCTCTAAGTATCTTTCAGTGCAAAAGTACCTATAGAAACATAACACACACACATGCACAAACAATTTTTTGCTTTAATGTTATAAAAATGAGATCATGCTCTAGAAAAACTATAAAACCATACCTGACAACGTTTTCACTGAGCAATGTGTGAAGAATATCCAGTCAGATTATTAGGCACAAGTTAACTCACATTAACAACTGCATAATGATTGAGAAACACAACAATGGATAATTCCAGGTTACCTTTACATTTAAAATTATCATAGAGTAAAATTTATTTGGGGGTATGCAAACTTCATGTTAACGCATGAGTGTTTTTGTATTCATGACCATTACCTGGAGGCATGCTTGATACAGTAGAAGGTCTGTGAAAGAGTGAGACCCTCATAGAGTTGGATGGGCACATCAGTTTCAAACAAAGACTCAAACATAGGAATACGCGTGAGGCTATTGCAGGAGTGCGCAGGAGTTTATTCATTGTATATAGGTTTGTTAGGCTATTAATAGACTCAACAGGCACCTAACATAGTGCCCAGAGTCCTTGTAATGCTCTGGTTAAGCTCGGAGCTGCTAACTGATGGGAGAAAGATATAGTAGTTTGCTCCCACAAAAATTAAACAAACAACCAAACAAATCTTTTGTCACAGGGGTTCATAATAACCCTATAAAACACAATAGGACTGCCTGTGGGGTTTTCAAGGTTGTAATCTTTATGGAAACAAAACTTTCCCACCTCTCTCCCATGGAATTGCGAATGAGTTCCAATATCAAAGTTCCCATTAACAATTATGAGCTTAACCACTGCCACCAAAGCTCATCCATAAAAGTTACAGCCACGGAGACTCTCTGGCCCGTAGGGTCACCAGCTACAGAGCCTTTTCTTTTTATGTCCTTAAAATTAGGATATAGAACAATTTCATCACCCGCCAAACTCTCTCATAGTATCCGTTTGTAGTCACAGCCTTTCCCCACTCGACAAGTCCTGACAACCATTGACCTATTATCCACATTGATAGTTTATTTTTATTGAGAATGTCATACAGATCGTGTGTTAGGCCGGGCTTTCTAAAGAAGCAAAACCAGTGTATGTATGTATATATCCAGTGTATATTCAGCGTGCGCGCGCACACACACGCACGCACGCACGCGCGATCTATAATACAGGCCATTGGCTTAGCCTCGGTAGGACTCCGTGAGAGCATTGCCCGGGGATGGGAGTATGCTTGCCCTCAGACAGAGTGAATTGGAAAGTGGATTAAAATATAACATCATTTGCTTTCCCTTTTGACTCAATTATGATTTGTTCTAGTTTGGTTTTTTTTTTCAACCTTCTGCTTTCTCTTGGATTGAGGTTTGTTGGTTTTTTGTTGTCATTGTTAGGGTTTATGATTTTCTTTGTAGAAATCCAGTATGGGTAATTGTGGAGATAGTAACTAGATTAATAGCTCCTTGGGGTTATGGGAGGAGAGGTTTTGTGAGAGGGATGGGGAGCTAATAATAATTAATATAAAATAAAGAAATTTGTTTTAAAATTTATTGTAATAGTGACGAAACAATTTTTCAAAATATATTGTATGGGATGTGAATTATAGGCCAATAAAACTTAAAAAAAATCAAACCAACAAATTAATTATCTGACAACCAGAAAAAGTTGATAAGACTTTGAGTGGTCCCAATTTTGGGATATTATGAATAAACTTGCTATAAACATTCATGTAGAAGTTGTTATGTGAAGATACATTTTTATCTTGCCATGGTAAATGCCAGACCGGGGATTGCTTGATCAAATGCTAGGCTTCACTTGGCAATGAACAGCCGGCCGGTCTTGTGGGGCATGGCTGTTACACTTGGCACTGCCCGCGGTCGCTGATTCCTTGTCATCACTCACAGTGGTTGCTGTTGGTATTTTTCATTTCAGGATTTCTAATAGATTTGTAGTAGTATTTTACTGTGATTTCAATGAACATTTCCCTAATGGTTAATGATATTGAACATCTTTTAATGTTTTCATTTCTTATTTATATCCTCTTTGATGAGGTGTCTGTTTAAATCCTTTGCCCATTTTAAAATAGGTTTTTATACTCTTGAGTTTTGAGAATTTTTTTCTGAATAAATTCTTTGTTAGATATTCATTTTTCAGATATGTTCTCTCTGTCTGTAGCTTGCCTTTTAATTTTTTTGGCAACGGCATTCACAAAGCAACAACTTTTCGTTCAGATTGATTTAGTATCATTCTCCCTTTGATGTGTTGTTTATTATGCATGTCTAAGAACACTTAGCCTAAACCAAATAACAACAATTTTCTTTTGCTTTTCTTCTAAAGTGTTCATGATTTGACAACATAAATCTATGGTTCATAAATCTATGACAACATAAATCTATGGTTAGTATACATTTTTGAATAGTATACGAGGTCATGTTTTTGCCCTTTGGTGCAGTCAGTTCGGTTCGGATTCGTCAGGACTCTGCACATAATAGAGCTAACCAATCACTGCGCGGTGCTGCCTGCACAGTACTACCTCTGAGTCCATCCTAGCAGCCACTGGATCGGTCTATCAAGTAAAATATCTCCCTCTTTTTGTCGCCCCTCCGCGTTGCCAAGCAAAGGTTTGGTTTCTCTTGATACATGTCCAAAGTACACGAGATGAAATCTCGCTGTTCTTGCTTCGAAGGAGCATTCTGGTTGGAACTTTCTAAACAGATTTATTTGTTTCTGCAAGCCCACAGTACTTTGAATGCTCTTCACCAACGTCATCAGACAAGTGCATCAATTTATGCTTATTCTTCCTTTTCATTGTCCAGAATCCGCCTGCATCCGAGGGAATTGAAAGTACCACGATTTGAATCAGGCACACGTTAGTCGTCAATTTTAACATGGAAGTGAGAAATCAGCTTTCACTTTCTTGCATGTAGCTTTCCATTTGTTCCAACACCATTTGCTGAGTGGATGATCTTTTCTCCAACAAACGCCTTTTGTAACATTGTAGAACCCGCTTCTGGTTATGCATTCCCATATTTCCTTATGACTGCCATTACCCATAAGGCCACAATAAACCCCTACATATACCCACAATTTTTATTTATGGAGAATTAATTCTAAAAGTAAAATTCTCTAACAATAATATAAGTGGATTTAAAATTTTATCTAGATATTAATTAGGTGTATTTTAAAAAATTATAGCAATTTGCATTCCTATAAGTAATATGGGAGAATGAGTTAATTTCCTTTTAATCAGTGGAAAATATTTGAACTTTTTAATAATATTTGTTAATCTGGTGGATAAAAGAGTTATATTGTGGTTCCAAGTTTAAATTCTATGATTCTAAAGAAGTTGACATTTCCTTGCTTTTTATTGGCCATTTACATTTTTCCTTTCTGTTGAATTATGGTTGTTGGAAAGTCTCGATTTCCATTTGCTGTAGAACTGTCCAGTTAATGGCAGCTGTTGGGATTTTCAGTGAGAATCATTTCCCTCTCTGAAGCTAAGTGTGCTCCTTTATATGAAATTGTAGAAGTGCTTTTCTCTGGGAGTTCCCATGGCCTTTGTATCAGAAGCACATATGAAAATAACTGTTATAAGAAGTGAACACCTGAAGACAAATGGGTTCATAAGCAAATGTGATGAGGAAAGCTGATGGTGCCCAGCTATCAAAAGGTACAGCATCTGGTGTCTTAAAGGCTTGAAGATAAAGAAGCAGCCATCTAATTCAAAAGCAAGAAAGCCCACATGGAAGAAGCACACCAGCTGTGTGACCACGAGGTGTTGAAGGGATCAGGTATCAGTCATCAAAATTTAAAAAATCATATCACTGTAAATGAGGGTGAGTGCAGAGTAGAAACCCAAAGCCCATCTACCGGCAACTGAACATCCCCTTAGAGAAGGGCCTCAGGGAGGAGAAGAACCAGAAGCAGGATTCAAGACCAGCAATAGGAGTGAGCTAGCTTCCCTGCACGCACTGTCAATTTACACTAAGGGGAGGCCACACTGAAGGAACCCTCCCTCAACCACATCAAGGCTGTAACCATACTAAGGAGGTCTGTTCTCTTCACAGCTGCTTTGCAGAAGATTCCATCATGTGTTAGATCATATCACGGGAGAGTCCTGGCCCACCCAAAATGACATAAAACCTACCTACCATATCAAAATGCAATGCCATCCATCAATTCTGATTCACAGTGACCCTAAAAGGACAGGGCAGAACTGCCTGTGGGTTTCCAAGACTAATTACCAGTGTGGAAAGCCTCGGCTTTTCTCCAGAGTGTCTGTCTACTGGTTTTGAACTGCTGGCTCACTGTGGGGTTAGCAGCCCAATGCTAACTCTGCTAGCAGGGCTTCTACCTAGTTTTCTGTATCTCTTTCACTTGGTTTTAGACGATGACGTTGCTTTTGCGTTGTTTGACTATCAGTGTCATTGTAATTGAGCCATTGTACTTAAGAACGCTTATATTTATTTATTGAAATTATTTTATTGGGGGCTCATAAAACTTATCATAATCCATATATCCATCTATTGCATCAAGCATATTTGTATGTTTGTTGTCATCATTTTCAAAACATTTTCTTTCTACTTGAGCCCTTGGTATCCGTTCCTCATTTTTTCTCTCCCTCCTTGCTCCCCTTCCCTCATGAACTTTTGTTAATTTATAAATTATTATTTTTTCATGTCTTACACTGACCGATGTCTCCCTTCACCCACTATTCTATTGTCCACCCCCCTGAGAGGGGATTATAAGTAGATCATTGAGATAATTTCCCCTGTCTCCCCACCTTTCCTTTTCCCCTCCTGATATGGCTACTGTCAATATTAGTCCTGAGGGCTTTATCTTTCCTGGATTCCCTATGTTTCCAGCTCTTATCTGAACCTGTGTACATGCTCTGGTCTAGCCAGATTGGTAAGGTAGAATTGGGATCATGATAGTGGGGAGAGGAAGCATTTGGAACTAGAGGAGAGTTGTATGTTTCATCGTTGCTACACTGCACCCTGACTGGCTTGTCTCTTCCCCACAACACTTCTGTAAGGGGATGTCAAGTTGCCTACAGATGGGCTTTGGGTCTCCATTCCACATTCCCCCTCATTCACATTGATATGATTTTTTTGTTCTGGGGCTTTGATGCCTAATACCTGATCCCATTGTCACCTCGTGAACACACAGGTTGGTGTGCTTCTTCCATGTGGGCTTTGCTGCTTCTCAACTAGATGGCTGCTTGTTCATCTTCAAGCCTTTCAGACCCCAGATGCTTTATCTTTTGAAAGCTGGGAACCATGAGCTTTCTTCACCACATTTGCTTATGCACCTGCTTTGTGTACAGCGATTGTGTCAGGAAGGTGAGCATCATGGAATGCCAGGTTAATAGAACAAAATGTTCTTGCATTGAGGGAGTACTTGCGTAGAGACTCAATGTCCATCTGCTACCTTAATTCTAAACTTATAAATATATGTACATAGATCTATTTCCCCATCATCATATATAAATTCGTTTACATATGTGCATGCCTGTATTTAGACCTCTTTAATGCCCTTTGCCTTCTATTTGTTTCCTCCATTTCCTTTTGTCCCACTAAAATGTTCAGCCTGAATTTGAGTTTCAGTAATTCCTCTTGGTACATTCCCCCGATCATGTCTACCAGACCCCCACACCCTCCTTGCCATTGCTTTTAGATCACTTGATGTTCCCTTGCCCCTGGGTTTGTTAGCACCCACTTCCTTTTCCCCCAGGGCTCTCCCTCTTCCATGTGAATCTCTCCCTGCCAGGAATCGTTGGTCCCATTGTTATCTCCTCCATATTGTTTATCCCACCTAGCTTATCTAGATAGACAAGCAGAGATAATAATATCCACATAAAAAACAAGATAGAGCAAAGCAAAGCAACAAAAAAATGACAAACAGCAAAAAAAAACCCCCACAACAACAATAAAAGAAAAACCTTTAAATAATTCAAGGTCTGTTTGTTGACCCTTAGGAGTGTTTTCAGGTCGAGTATGATGGGGTCATGCCCTGGCCCCAAAGTATATTGTTTATCTTCCCTGGGGTCTTGGTTGCACTGTGCCCCTTGCTGTTCTCTTGCACAGCCTTGGTGTTTCCCCTCAGTGTGGTGGGGTCAGATCAGGCGCAATTCCTGCACTGTGTCTCCAATATTGTCCCTGTAGCACTATGGGTCAGTGAGGGACTTCTGTGTCTGGTGGGGGGTTGGGGGAGGTGGGCGCCTCGATGGTCCTCTCAGTGCATTGGTTGGTATGAGCAGGAATGTTGTTCTTAGGGCTTGATGGGCCAGGATGTGCTCCACTCTCTCTCCCTCTCCCTTCATTTGCTTCTGTGTGCTTTGATCAGATATGTCCTTCTCCCTGAGCTGTAGCTTCAGTGTTATCCTCTGCTGAATTCTTCAAAAACTCTTGTTTTTATAGACCATTTTACCCTTGTACTAAGGGTATGATAAACAAAAGAAATGGACTATATTGGCTTTCATCTAGGAAGGCAACAGGAGACTGGTTTCCAGCCCTGGAAGTGATTTTTTCATTTGAATCTTGCTTACCTTACTTATTGTGTAGCTTTGAGCAAGTTACCTAAACTCTGTGAACTTTGATTTCTCATCTATACTGTGAGAGAAATAACACCTACTTCAGATTTTTGTGGAGATTAAGTGAGAGAAGAAATACTATGTTCTTACTTTCGTGGCTGCCACATGGAGAACTCAAACCAAACGTCTGTAAGTGTTTGACCTTCATTCACTTGGTAGTCGAAAAGCCAATTGCTTGGTAATCTTGTTTTGCACATAGTCCACCAGCCAACCTTTAAACTTTACTTAACGTGAGAACCTCTGTTTTATTTGACTAGTAGTACTTTTTGAACATTAGTACTTTTTTTATTTTTTAAAATTTTTGAACAGTAGTACTTTTTAAAGACATAGACTACATTCACACTTGCATGAATGTACCCACACAGCCACACAAATAGTATGTAGAGGGGGCTTGATTTTTAGTAAGACAACCAAAATATTTTCATAAGGGAAACTTCTTTTTTTATATAAGCAGAGAATAGCAGCTTAAAGGCCCTGTTTCCAGTGGATCATGTTCTGTATGATACTTTACAACTAGATTTTTTTCAGTCATATTTGCATATATATATGCATATACTAAATTAAACGAACTCTAAGATTCCTACATTCTTTTTATGTGAATTATGCCTCACAATAAAGTCATATTTTCTTTCTTTACTCATTTTATTATTATTACTTGGTGTGCGGAAATGGGGTAGCTTCAAACTCATAGTGACACTACGTGGCAAAGAAGAATTACGCCTAGGGTTTCCCAAGGCTACAAACCTTCCTGGGAGCAGAAAACAGCATCTTTCTCCTCCCAAGTGTCTGGTGTGTTTAAACTGTTTTTTAGGAGTCAATTTTTTGACTTAGGGCTCTAAGTCCTTGTCTGACTAAAGATAATAAGCCAAATTCTAAACCATAAGACTCCCTGCAGGCTGTTTCCAAAATTTACATGAAGATGTCAGTTAATTACATGTCCAGTAATCAGCTGGAAAATGAAGAAAATATTGTTTCTACTAGAATAGCTAGATTGGAAGCCCCCCCTTTTACCTTGAATTCTTGCCCAGTATTAGGGTGTTAATGTAAATTCAATATTTAATTAATGTTTTAAAAAGTTAGGTGTATAAGAAATATTGATATGGTCAAGATTATTGACTCAAACCCATCAGCTGATCCCAAGGAGAAGGCAGGTTGAATGTGACTTAGTGGTGATGAGCTATTGATTATATATGTTGTTTTTACAGCAACTTCCTTTGCCTGTTGTATGCAGGCAGTAGTTATATCTAATTTTACCCTTAAACAGTAACTTAAATACGAGATAAATGTTTTAAAAGTATGTGTGTTTATAAACATAAAACTTCTTTATGCAATTGAGTAAAATTAGAGACCAAACTATATGCATGTTCTTTTCTCAGATTAAAGCTTGCCAAATAAGTAAAACAAGTGGGACTTAGTTAAACATTAAGTTGGGTGCAAGGGACGAGACCCTGATAAGAGAAAAATGTGGCTCTGTTTCCAGATTGAAAAATGTGGCTCTGTTTCCAGATTGAGCAAATTCCATTTGCTTTGTAAACAGCAACTGTGAGGAGGCATCGGGACTCAGGCCTGTGGGAAAGGCAAACCGCTTGCTTCAAACAAGATTCCATTTCTATATGATCTGCTTAAATTTGAAGTGCCAGCTTAACGAAAAATTTAATTTACCCCATTAAACAACTGTTTAAGGTTTTAAAAATTCTTGTGAAACCCTATTTAGGTGCATGGATTCAAATTTAAATTGAAACCAACAGAAATACCTCTTCCTTTATCACACCAAGGGTTCCAGGCCACGGATGAGTGTGCCTCCTTACCCCTCATCTGGGGCTACCTCTACCGTCCCTTCTACTGACTAGTGACGCTTGTTTCAAGGATCCTATGGATCTTGAAGTTCTCCAGGTGACAATTACCATCACCCACAAAGCCCAGGAAATCCTCTGGGGCCTTGGGAATCCTGCCACCCCCCGCCCCTTTTTCTGGGAAATCTCGTAACAGTTATCGGCCCTGTGGGATCTATTAGTTTATTACGTAGATAATCAACTGGCGCCTGGGAAGCTTTAGAATTCCTGGTTGGGGGAGAAGAAACGGAACTCCCAAGTTCAGGAAAGACGCTAAATGTGCCTGTGAGCCAGGGGTTTCCTGGATGGGACGTCTGGATATTTCTTATTTTGTTTTAGTAACTGTCCTGGGAAATTCCCTTTCTTCTCTGGGGAATCTCTTAACCGTTGTAGGCATCCTTGGGATCCAGTGATTCAGTAGATTTACTAGAGAGGGAAGGGCCTTGCAGGGGAGACGTGGCAGGATCCCTAAGACATGGGAAGCCTCGGGATCTCAGACAAGGGAAAAGGAGAGGCTTATCAGGGGGTCTCGGCAGGAAGGACCTTAAGTTTATTCATGACCAGAGATGGGGAATTCTGGGAACTGGGTCTATAGGGGTGGGGTAATGGCACGTGGGTGCACAAGCAGCAGATGTTCAAACGCAGAGCCCCGGGTACCGGCCTCTGGGAAGGCTGCGACCCCTCATTCGGGAGGTTCCAGCTGGCGGGTTCCTCAGGGCCGGTGCCTTGGTGTTGTTTGCTCTCTTGGGTTCGACTCCAGGTCACAGGTGTGCGGTCTAGTCCTGCTCTTCTGACTAGTTTAAGCGGGTCAAATGGGTGAACGGTACAGAGCAAGGGGTGGAACTAAACACAATCCTCCTAGAGCGGAGAAAACACATTATTCTTAAAGGGGAAAAAACCTTTCAAAGCAATGCAAGAAGTGAGACTACAATTCATAAGGTTAACTGGGTCGAGCCCCTGTGAGCTGGCTTGGAGATCTCTCTCAAAGTCATTGAACTTGAAAAATGGAGGTAGAAGATGGCAGCCTCTTTCCTTATCTGTCTCAAATTAATTTTATTTCCCTACAAA
The DNA here is from genome assembly GCF_050624435.1 of Tenrec ecaudatus. NCBI lineage: Eukaryota > Metazoa > Chordata > Mammalia > Afrosoricida > Tenrecidae > Tenrec > Tenrec ecaudatus. Next base: position 44,939,432 of record NC_134544.1, read on the forward strand.
GCATATAAAAAAACCCCAGTGACTTACATGTGGGAACTCCAAAAGCTATCACCATTTATTAAAATAAACAACAGCAAAACATCCATCAAGATGTGTATCATGTCAAATCAGATGACACAGTGTGTGAGGAAAAAAGCAACTCTATGCTCAATCTTACCCACTTCGGCCCCCTTTTCAACTGTGCTTCTCTGGGATTCGTGCTGTACTTTGCACTGTAACAGTATTGTTTTCTTCTTGGTTTCACATTTTTGCTAAATTCCCTTTATGGGGAAGGAAATGATGATTTAACTTTCTTTTAAAAACCCTCATAGAAACCTCCCTGCTTCACATACATACTTGCTCCTCAAGTCATCTTCCAATGTCATCTAGCTCCTCTTTTTGGTGATATTAAAGCTCATTACCGATAATATTCTGAATATATATATAATTTCAGAGCCAAACCATAGGTGCACTGTGATTACATATTTTTTGTACAATGCAAACACTATATTTTAGACTTAGCAACTGTCTTGTGTCTTGGCTGAGATCTCTCTGGTCCTTTGTTTCACGCTGACATTTCTCCACAGGTGTCGTCATTTCAGGCGTGCTGTTTTTGTTTGTAAGCCTCCCTTCCGGAGTCTTCTACCCCACAGCCAGTTTGGTTTGGCTTTTTCTTGATCAGATTCATTTTAATATTCTTCTTCAATCTCACCCTTAGGACCTTCTGCTCCTTTCTCCTGTGGTGGCTATTCGAATCCCACATTCCCTGACATTTGATTTTCTAGAGTGTTCCCTACTGCAGGAATGTAACTCTGAGAAAGGGGAAATGGGAAGCAATTCTTTTTAGATCTAGCTTATCTAAAATAGCTTTTCTTTTTCAGAGGATCCATTATATGGATCGCTTTTGAATTCAAAGTTAGAAATGAATTTTCCTCAAAAGATTGAAATTCATTACTCTGTTATATAGATAACTTCTAAGATCGCTGTTGAACATTTTGCCATAGAGAACTCCTCACTTACTGACTTTCTCCTTCTAGGACCTTTTGCATTGAAGACAAGATTAAAGCTATCCACTCCCGGCTATTTGGGTTATTAATGACATGCTTCTGTCAGGAACAGATGCTGAGATGCGACGTGAGAGGAACACTGGCCGTCATGGTTGGGCAGTGAGTGTCAGGTTGGGCAGGGATGTTGAGAGATAATATGGCAGTTTGGTGGTGATTCCTCTGGACAGTTAGATAGTAACTGTTGTCATCCTCTACTTTGTGATCTGAGGTGGTCATCCACCAGTTTCAAATAATTCTGACTTTCGCAAAACAATTTAATCGTTGGAAACTAACCATCTGTGTTTACGAGGGAGAAGTGGGTGTGTGCCTTTGTGTTAATCTCCAAGATTATACTACTCCGTTTTATACCACCTCAATGGTCTATTTGACCAAGCATTTTCTACCGACGCAAGCATAGCTGTCACTTTCAGCGAGACATGGTATGGCTAATACCTTTCTTGTTTTCACTGATAAAAGTTTTGATAGCTTAGACCCATAACACAATTTTAAAAAGAAAGTAAATAGGTCAGGAGAATTTTAGAAAAGATATATAGAAATCTAGATCTATTAATGTACTTTTAGTGTTGTTATTGTCTATTATTTTGTTGATTTGCTTTTTTGATTATTTCGTTATGCCTCTTAAATTGAAAACAGCAGACTAAATATTGTATGGCAAGTTTTTAAGATCTATGCATTTGTTGTTGGAATTTTCTGAAATTCAAATTCTCTAAATACTATTGTTAGACTTAATTGTTATATGATTTGCTCCACTGCTCAGATCCCGAATTATATTTAACTGCTGAAGTACAGTATCGAATAGTATATTTTCAGCATTTAAAATGATCCTTTAGTGCTATTCTTAGACTTTATAATTCTTCATATATTCAACTGGTTCAAATGTAACAAACATCAGCATCCCACAAGCCAAGTGATTTCCATCTTAATTTGAAATGTATTAAGTGTCTAAAACCTGGGGTTTCTTTTCTGCAGTGTTAGCACATTTCCTCCTGTAGCAATCAACGTGCTTCGTGCACTGATGGAGCGGTGAGAGGTTGTTGTGGTGAGAGCTGCCCAGGCAGACCCAACCCATAGCAACCCCACGGACAACAGGACAAAGTACTTCTGGACCCAGGGCATCCTCACAATGGCTCTTACGCTTGAGCCCATCAGTGGAGCCACTGTGTCAGTCCATCTTGTTGGAGGACTTCCTCCTTTCCATTGTCCTGCTATTGAATCAAGCCCGACATCCTTCTCCATGGATTGGTTGCTCCGACCCGTGTGTCCTCTAAGGAGTATTCTGGTTGTATTTCTTCCGAGACTTACTTGTTTGTCCTTTGGGCTCTTGATGGTTCTTTCAATATTCTTTGCCAGCACCATGATTCAAATGCATCCATTCGACATTGGTCTTCCTTATTCAATCTCCAACTTCACTTGCAGAGCAAGTGGTTGAAAATTCCATGACTGGGATCTGCTGCACCTTAGTCCTCCAAGGAACATCATTGCTTTTTGACAAGATGGATATATTTTATTCATAAGAAATTCTTGTGGAAGGAATGGTATTTGGGTGGAAAACACTTGAGGAGGGTTTCCAGTTAAATACTTCATGCAGAATCCATCCAAAATCACTCCTAAAGGATGATGATGGGATTAAACAATCGTTACTTTACAGAAGTACGAATGGTGAGATAGTTCAGAAGGTGGAAAACAGAAGGAAAAGTGGAATATGAATCAGTTGATAATTGAACACTGAAGCCAGAAATAAAAGGATTCATGTTTGTGTTAGACTGTGAAACAAAACTGGTGACACTCGTTTATGTATATGGAAGAATTTTATGTCAAGAAGGAATCTCGTATCAGGAAGGCATCCCAGCCCAGTCCAACGGAAGTCCAATTGTTTGATGCTAGAGAGGGCCATCTTCAGACTCACCTAGCTGCAGGCTGATGGTACATAAAGGTGAGGCAGGAACTAGGGAAATTACTGACCATTGGTACAGTCAAGTGGATCCCAGGTCAGTGGGAACATGGCAAGGTGCTGACAGCTCTCAGTGTTGAGTGTCCACATGGGGCCACCCCTGGAGGCAGGCATAGCATCACAACAGGCAGGAAGGCAATTGGGCAGAGAGGGAGAGAAGTGTCCCTCTTTTAAAAAGGCCATACCTTCAAGGAACCATCATTAGGCTAGGCGACCTGAATGATAGGATGGACAACCTGCTGATCTCAGGAACTGCCAGTGGACTGCCTTGACTGGAATTGGATTGGACTTAATTTTTCTACAATTGTGTAAGCCATTTCCTGATATAAATATTTTATAATCTACACCATATGTAATCATCACTGGTTTTGTTTCTCTACATGTGGTAGCTACATAATCTGGTGCCAATTTGAGACTATTAAGAGCGAAGGAGTGGAGTTTAGTCTGCCAATCAGGTAGCTGCTTGATCACTTCATTTGGAGGCACTACAGAGATAAATAGCTTGCTGGAGGTGGGGCAGACACACTCTCTGCTTTGTATTCCTGATGACAAGACACATGGAGCTACACTAGAGCCCTAGAGCTGGAGGAGCCACATGGAGACCCATGCCAGCACTGAGATGCTTACACTGCCCCTGGAGCTACAAGACTTTCCACCCACTGGCCCGTGATCATCCTGCATTCAGCATCATTGCATGTGCTTCATGAGTCTTATAGATGGTATCAAGCATATGGGCTAATATTGGACTTGTGGATTGATCTGGACTGGACTGGGGTGTTTTCTTAATGTTCTTTCATAGGTGTTTCCTTAATTGCTCTTTGATATAAAATTCTTTCTTATACACATATGAGTGTCTATGAATTTGTTTCTCTAGTTTACCCAGACAAGATTAACACACTAGATAACCCCACCTACACACTTTCCAAATCCTACACAACTGGATAAATGCCCCTTCTTTTCTTAATCAGAAGATTAGAAGTTTCCTCATTCAACCCAGCAATGTTGACTGCAGGATGATTTCTCTAAGGAAGGCATAATAAGGGAGAAATATGGTTTAGGACTTCAAAAGTTATTTAAAGATCTTGAGAATCAAAGGTCTTCTTTTCTAATTTCTATTTTAGATCGTTCTTTGTGATACTTAAAGTAGTATGTCCACTTGGCTGGGCTAGCATTCTCAGTGGTTTGACAACTAAGAGGCAGTCATCTCCGATTATGAGATCTGCTATGAATGAATTAATTGAGAAAACATTTCCTTGGGGGGTATAATATACTTGCAAAATATGTGGCCTCTGTGAAACTATGCATGTGTTTTGCTGGATGTAATGTGGATCTTTCTTCTGGCTCATCATATGACCTCTGCTTCTTTGAACATAGGCCGACAACCTTCATAGTATTGCTCGCTTGGTGAGTTGTCAGCAGTCTACCGTCTTGCCTTCCAATAGCAGACTCATTTACATCTGCAGCAGCAACATGCTTTCTGACCTGCTGATTTGGGGTTCATCAGTCCCTGTAGCTACATGAGTAAAGAGATGCCATCAGCTTGAGATATGACCCAGGGACTTATAAATTGTCAGACACTGCACCTGTGTGAATCCTGTCCTTGAGATAAAATATCTCAATATAAACATATTCAAGTTTCACTGATTTCATCTCTAGAGAACCCAGGCTAAGACATTATTTAGCAAAGTTCATAAGTTGACAAGTTCTACCTTGGTGCTCCATACTTCTGTTTAGTTTTTCTTTGCTTCACTCTTAAGTATGAAAAACCTCAGACTTCACAACAATTGTGTAAATGAGAAAACAGAGGAGAAATAACTGGTTGTTCTTAGAAAATTACTCTCATCCTATAATTCTATTCTTATCCAAACTATCAGTTGCATATAAGGAGAGAATACAGATATGCTCAGACATTCAACGTCTCAAATTTTATCCCTGATCTATCATTTAATAAGCTAATACAGGGTGTTATTCATTAAATGAGTGAAGGAACGAAGTTTATCCCAGTAAGTTGTGTTTTAACCTTGGCTCTGGAGTGATTGAGTCCTACAGTGACTGGGTGGCCTGTTTTGTACACTGAGTTTGAAGGTTGTGTAGCTTAATGTGCTAGTCTGGGTAGATTAGAGAAACAAATTCATAGACACTCATATGTATATGAGAAAGATGTTTATATACAAGAGCAATTAAATAGTGAGAAAATGTCCCAGCCCAGTCCAGATCAAGTCCATAGTGTAATATTAGCCCATGGGTCAGATTCCAATCTATACAGTCTTTTTCAGATTCACGAAATACATGCAATGATGCCTAATGCAGGAGGCACACAGGCCAGTGGGGTGGAAGTCTTGTGGCTCCAGTGGCGTTGTAAGCATCTCAGTGCTGGCAGGGGTCCCTATGTGGTGTCTCTGGCTCAAGAGGTCTGGTTGCATCAGGGTATGTCTAGGTGGTTTCTCCAGCTCCCAGGGCGTAGCACCATGTGTCTTGTCAGTAGAGTGTCTCTCAGGGAGTGAGCAGAGAGAGAGTGAAGTGTCTCCTGCCTTCAAGGGGAAAATACAGAAGTTTCCAGAATTCTCAGAAGAAGGCCATGCCCACACAGAGGCCTCATTGGTTATATCTTGATTGACAGGCAGACTCCACCATTTCACTAGTAATCTTTACAAATCGACACCAGATTATATAACTGCCACACTTGACACCTTACGTTTTTCTCTGCATGCTTAATTGTTTGCTTAGACATGTACATGTCTGTCATCCAAAAATACCTGGCAGAAAAGAAAATTATTCAAAACTCTCCATTGAGATATCAAGTTATACAAACTTCAAACCTCGTGTAAAACATGTATTAGTACTGACTGTATAATATTCCTAGTGACAGATTGCTTTAGAAGTGAGCATCACAAAGTTAGACACTGTGACATGGGTGAAAAAGTGTAATCAAGCCCACGCTCTTCCCTAGTTCACAGCATCCTGCCGTGTGTCTCTCTCGCTCAAGGTGCTTTTACCAATGTTTGATTTGCTAGATTTAATGAACTATTCAGGCCTTTGCTCAAACCTCACTTTCTCACAACCAACCTATGAGAAATATTTCTTCCATCGCTTTAAATAATGCATTCTGCTTCATTTTCCTTATTAAAAACAAACACCCAAACCAGTTAAGGCTGACTTATGGTGATCTCGTGCAGATCTAAGCAGACTTCTGGTTCATAGGGATTTCAGTGTTTATTTGTTTGATGTAGATCACCAGCCCTTTCTTCGAAGGTGCTTCTGGGTGGACCTCAACCTCTAATGCTTTGGTTAGCAGTTGAACACATTAAGCATTTGCACCACCCAGGAATGTCTATCTCCTTTATAGGACGTATCAATTCCTAACTTACACTGTTCCCCTTTGAATTATTTTTTTTTAGATGGCTTTGCGCGGGGGTCCCAGGACTTCCGTCATTGTGAGGTGAGCTAAGTGTTCCAGGAAGTTGGATGGAGTGGGGGAATGAATGAGCCGATTGGATGGTTGGGTACAGAGGCTATTTTGTTCAGCCCTGACACTGGAATAGCACACAAGGAGTCCTCAAAATGTGAAAGAAAGGGGTTCTCTTTCAGAGCATCACACAATTGGAGAAATGTGAGCTTTGTGGTAGACTTTAGAATGGCGGATGGATAAATTCCTCTCTTAGGCTTGCCCACCTTTTGAGAAAGCTGGAAAACAACTTGTATTTTTTTTAAAAAATCAAGACATCTAGGAGTCTACTGGCTTTCTTAAAGCTTCTCTATGAATAGTAGTGAATGTTCTAAGCCCTGGAAGTATAATTAGCAAGTGCTGACAAGCTCTGGAGAACACAGGCAGTTATGAAACTGTGCATCAAGAGGGTTGGTAATCTGGTCAATTTGTTCTCTTTTTCACTTCTTTTTCTGGAACTCTGCAGTAGTAAGTCATTGCGGTTTTTGGTAGGTGGAGGAGGGGGGTGCTTTTCTATCATACTTCTGGAAAGAAATGTTGATCTATGAAATATTCTTTATAAATCACAATGTAAAGAATCCACATTCATCAAGATCTAAGGAAACACTGGCTGAAAGCATATTCCTTGGCTTATTTGGATGTTTTAAAGAGCCAAGGGTGTGTTCTGTCTTTAATCTGGGAGTTCCACTCTCAATCAGCATGTACTGACAAAGCAAGGGATGTCGTTACTCTGGAGGCTGAAAACAAGATTCTACCTGTTGTCTCTGGTGAGAATAAATCCCAGTGAGAATGTGCTCAAAATTAAAGATTCCCACTCCATACGTGTGTATATGTTTGCATGTGTTATACACACATGCAGAGGGAAGCAAAGATAATGTCAAAATTTCAAATGAATTTGGCATATGCATATATATATATATATATAGATAGATAGATAGATAGATATCCTTACTTCCATCCAAATACTTACTACCATGGATTACTAATGGTTTGTGGAAAAATTAATAAGAACAAGTTATACTTTTTAACTGATGTATTCAGGTTGCTATTTGAAACGGATTCTTCTGGCGTCTGGCTTTAACCACCATAGAGAGGAGGCGAAAGGCTGACTCGTCATTGCTTGGCTTGGCTTGAAACAGCAGCCTGCACTGCTTGAATGTGGTCTGATAGGGGATGTTACAGTGTTTCCTGTGGATAATACTGGATCACACAGAGAAGTAACTGTGCTGGAGCCCCTGGAAGAAGGAGGGGACTCCATCAGGTGTGAGCCCAACTGGGGTGGATCCCTGGGGAAGTAGAGGTGGGCGGCAGGGCTTAACTGGTAAACTGAGCATCACAGTGGCAGAGACCTGCATGGTACTGGCCACGTTATAGCTCTTGAACGTATTTACAAGAGAAGGGCTATCAGGACAAGAGTGTGGCGTGCTCAGTACAAGAACAGCTTTCACGCATTCTCACGTTCTCCTGCTTCACCTCTAATGGAAATGCTGTGAATGCCAACCAGAAAGCTAAGAATGTGAGGAGGCAACTAGAGCAGAAAGCAACCACGCCCAAGAGGCCGCTAACTGTTGACCTTCAATGGCAAAGGGGGAAGACTGAAGTTTTTTATATCTATCTATCTATCTATCTATCTATCTATCTATCTATCTATCTATCTATTCTAATCTGTTTAGATAAGAAAGGACATCCATGCAACCTGTGCAGGATTTGGAATATGAGTCGGAATCATCTTGATGACTGTGGGTTTGGTTTGGGGATTTTTCATGGTGTTTTAATCCATCCTGAGGGCTGTATTCTTTGATCTTCAGTAAATGCTTCACGTCTCATGATTAGGTTGCAGTGTGGTTGGCAAACTGCGGCTTTCAAACCATATATGGCTCTTTCCATATGCACACGTGGCTTTAAAATGAAATTTTTAAAAGTACATTATTAAGATGATGATTTAATTTTTTATGGCTCTCGAATAATTTCTAAATTGTTGTGAAGGACCAGATTGGCTCTTCTGTCGCAAAAGGTTATGTATGCTAGGGCAGAAGTGATATTATTCCCGTAGTCACAATATATTATAAAATGACTCCATTTTGTTCACAAGCTTGCTCCTAACAGACTCTAAGGAAACAAGCTACCGACCTGTGTGAGTGACAGGTAGGAAGGAATGGTGGTTGACTGCTAACTGTCGTTAAAAAACAACAACAACTAAAGCAACAACAGTCCTCAGAACTTTCACTTTGACATCTATCAGCAATTAAACGCTGCTCCTATCCACATAAGGAGCCCTACATGAGGAGGCTACAAAGCGAAAGCCCAGCAGTTTGAAACCACCAGCAGCTCTGCTGGAGAAGAGATGTTCTGCTTCAACACAGAGCCAGTTTCAGAAATGCACAGAGACAGCCCCGCCCTGTCCTATGGGGTGGGGGGCACTGTGAGTCAACATGAGTTTGGAAGAGAACATAGAGCCTCTCATGGGAAGCCAGCCCTCGTGTGCACCTTCATCATTCATTGATATGGTTAGGTTCCAAAGAGCAGGTTGTTATGGAAAAATTGGCATGATGTGAAAAGAGAAGGTGACTACTGAGCACAAAATGGAGAACGACTAATCATCACTTACCTGTCCAATTACATAACTTCTAAACTATCATTATATAACTGCCAAATTAGATCTTTATATTTTAAACTGCTAGATGACTGGGAATCAAGGCCCATCCAAGTTGGCGCACATCATAGTGAAAATTACTCCCACTTCTCAGTACTTTTTACTGTCAGTTAATGCACCAAACAGTCAGGTAGTAGGTTTTTGGTTTGTTTGTTTTTTTAATCATTTTATTGGAGGTTGGTTTTTTTTAATTGTTGTAAAGTGAAATATCAGATGAGAGCCAATTAGCAAGGACTAGATAGGTATATACCTTGGTTTCAGTTTTATGAGATCATAGGCTATTCTTGGGCTTCTATCACACAGAATATAAGATAATAAATTGTGTTGTTTTTCTGGTCATTAGGTTTGTGGTAATTTGTTACACAGAAACAGAAAATGAATGCACATATTAATTGTTTCTCCCAGATAGATTGTAAGCCCTAGTGCCTAGAAGAACATAGGCTTCATGATAAATATTTAATAGATGCTTAAAGGAATCAAAGGGGACAATTAGTCATGAACCATCTAAAATGACAACTCCGTCCAAGGGAAAGTGAGTACATGAAGCCTGAAAGTTCAATGGCAAGTCAATCTATTGGGGAGGTTTTAGCATAGGGAACAGCATAGAAAACTTGAAGTTATACAAAAATGATTTGAGCCTCAGGTCTTCTTAGATGGTGGCCCTGCATAAGTATGTTTTCCTTTCTAATCTTTTGCCTTCTCATCTTATAAGTGATAGTAACACTACTTCCTATAGGTAGCTACATAAAGCAGATACTTTAATGTCTCAAACCTGTCATATTACAGGTCCTTAAGAAACTATTCCTCTAGGACAAGTTCTACCCATTTACTTGTATTTAAATTATTTATCAATTCAGTTAGAATTTGTACATATAATTTGACCCATTCAATGTTCAAGACAACAAAAATTGCCTAGTAATCATTCTATTGAAGAGCCTGGAATCCACCAGTCTGATATGATATAAAGGGGAAGGAGGAAAAATTGCTTCTGGAGCTTGAAGCCAGAATTTATAAGGGAATAAACAAAACCACAGCCAATAAAAATTACACTATTATTATAAAACAAAATGAGAACTTAAAACCTATCGCCAGCATACTTAACATTTATCACAAGCTGGACTAAGGCACTAAGTGCTTTAAATGCATAATATAATGTTGACAACTCTGGGTTCAGTGAGTGTTCATTTTACCAATAAAAGGATAACTCAAAGTTGTTATGCAGCCTGTGTGCTCATAAATCTCTTTTCCCTTGGGCTCGGTTCTCTGTCTCAGAGAACCATGTAACTACACTTGCTAAGCCTCTTGCCCTTTAGTTTCTGGGGCCCTTGCCCCATAGAAGGCAGCCGTAGGATACTGCAGGATGGGAAATAAGTTAGGATTATTCTAGTCTCTCTGCCACCTGTGGTATCCTTAGCAGCCGTTACTTCTCTTGGACTCTCGCTCTCTGACACAAGCTGCTCTCCTGTCCAAGCTCTGTGATGGCTCTAATTCTGCCTGCTAAGCCTCTGAGCCCTGGAACCACCATTTCTGCCCCGGAGTCCCTCCAGCCCAGGGACAAAGCTGTTTCCTGTTGCTACTAATCTACGAGTATACTTGCATAATATATAAATGGAATTTCATTACTATTTCAGCAATTCTATCATATGAGTAACTAATTTCTGGTTATTTGGAAGACTAAAATTGATTTGTCTTCTGGTTTTATCCTGACAAATTCATAACTCACTCCTAAAATTAAAATACTCCTCAAAGTGCATGTTCTAAATCACTAATCTACAACCGTTGTTATGAAAAAGTCACCTCCTTCACAGGCAGGAAGAATGAATATGATTTAGTGACTATTCATGATAGGACAGTAATATATTTAAATAATATTTATTATACAAAAAGAATATCTGAGATCATCATGAGTGAATATCATATTTTCCAAAACATATAGTACTTGGTAAATATTATGTATGCTATTTCAACAATAAGTAAATAGTTCATCCAGAATTTATATTTAAAAGGCAACATTCTATTCCATGTGTAACATAAATTGTTTTTTGTTGAATGACATTTATATATCCAAACAGAAGTTATTCAATGCCTTGATTCTATAAATTCAAATATTCCTCCCAATTATAATGCAGAAGTGTAAAATTGAATATATTGCTAATCAATTAACATCACAAGCCACTGTCATCCAGTCGATGTCAACTCACACTGACCCAAGATAGAGTTTCTGAGGCTGTAACCCTTAAAACAAACAGAGGGCTTTGTCTTTCTGGTGAGCTTGAGCCACATCTATCATGCTTTGTCTATGATTTTTCATGATATTGGCTCAGTTGTATTTTATTTACATCGGATCATAAGCTATATGGAAGACTGTAGTGTTTGACGTTTTCCTGGCTTTCAGTAAGCAAGGTTGTGTCATCTGCATATCGTAGATTATTGGTGAACCTTACTCCAATTATGATGCTGTGTTCTTCCCATAACTTCTTGGATTATTTGTTCAGCACATGATGAATAAGTACAGTGAAAAGATACAACATGGAGACACAGCTCTCTTGAGTTTAAACCATGCAACATTTCCTTGTTTTGTTCATGCAACTGCATCTTGCCTTATGCACAGGCTCCACAGGCGCACAACAAACTATTTGTGAAATTTTCACTCTTCTCCATGTTCTTCACAGTTTTTCTTTTACTGCTCTGCAAAGTGAATGCCTTTGTGTATTCAGTAAAACACAAGTAAACATCTTTCTGATATTAGCTGCTCCTAGTCAAGTTTCCATGTTGTCTTCTGAGTTGGACCTGGATATCTGGTAGCTTCCTGTTGATGTACTTACTGCTGCATTGTCTTTTAATAAGATGCTACCAAATTTTACCTGAATATAATAGTAATGACATTGTTTGATAATTTCCACATTCTGGTGAATCACCTTTCTTTGAAATGGTCATAAATATGGATTGTTCTCTTTTTTAATGAACAGGTTATTGCCATGTAATGCACATGACATACAATTCAACAGTTCAATCATATTAGGAAGAGGTGTGCGATAGTAACCACAATCAATTTCAAAACATTTTCTTCTTTCTGGTGCTTATTGTCTTTCCCTGCCCCCAAGAAACCATTAATCCAGTTACTGTCTCTGTAGATGTAATTATCCTTTCTTTCATATAGAGAAACACAAAAATTTAAAAACATAATAATGCAATAAAACAGAAAACCTCAATCAAAAAAAGAAGAAATATTAAAAACTAGACTAAAAATGTTAAATGTCAAAAGGGAGTTCAAATGATAAGGTATTAAATTTTAACCTACCTACATTTACAGCAATACAATTAAGTGTGGATCTTTTTCTGTCAGTTAACTAGGTAGCTTTCTTCCAAGTTTCTTTTAGATTATTGAGTACTTCTAGCACTGAATCAGTTTGTGGAAACATTTCAGTTAGTATTCTATCAATCTCTAGGATCTTGCTTCTTGCTAACACCTTCAGAGACCCTTGGGCTTCTTCCCTCAATACTTTGTGTTCTTGACCCATTTTTAGGGAACCCTTAAGTCTACACTTTCATTTGTTAATGTTTTCTTTTATAAAATAACACATTATAATTATAAATTTCTTAGAACTAGTCCAAATTTAAGACAAGGCTTAGAAGTCAAATTCATAGAGGCAGAATGATTTACCTCTTCTATTAAAGTAAAATAGCATATTAGATACTACAATATAAAAGTCCCATTTGACAGCTATATATTCCTTATATCAAGTGTAAATTACACTTGAATATAATTGTGTAATTTCACATACCTTAAAGTAATGTCTAAAAACAAGTTAGAAATCAAGACTGTACTAAATACGACTGAGCACTTGATCAAGACCAGCATTGCTATTAAGACTTTTCTGTTCCTTTCTATAATTAGGCAGATCCTATTAGGTGTGTAGACAATGTCCATTTCTGCCTCTTCCTGGGTAAACAAACTGTGATTCCAGCCTATTAACAGTCCACAGTCCCTTTATCTATCTACAGCACAGTGTTCCAAGATACTCAGTGAGTTTTGCTATCCTTTAAAATGGGCATAGGAAACATGGTAGCATAGTGGGTTGAGTGCATTGAGTTGCTAATGGTAAGGTCTGAGGTTGAAACCACCAGCAATTCTACTCCTGTAAAAATTTAGTCTCTGGCTATCCCACAGAGAAAGTGATGGACCAATGCTTAGGGAGGATATGGGAGATGAGGAGACAGGGGAGAGGAGGGGAGTGGTGAACCAATAATGACAGGGACAGAGGAGTAGTAAAGGTTCCAAAATTAATAGTGAGTAGGGTGCAGCCTTTCTGACTTTGGATGTGTCCTCAGGAAAGACAAATTGCTAGCACACATCATATTTGGTAGAGTGAAGGAATTCCTCAATGGGATGTCTACATAATAGTCACAAAAATATAACCTAACTTCATTAGTGTAGTACATTGTGCTGCACAGAGACAGCACCATGCCAGGCAGAGCCATACTGCATTGGGTGACTCTGCTCTGCAGATAAAATAATAATATAATGTGGGCAAGGGAGATAGATCCTCAGAAACTAAGAGGCAAAATGTCATCATATGTATTTTTGGTACAAACTTGCCAGAAGGAGCGTCAGATGCTTTCGTCAACTTCTAAGAAGTGCTCAGGGAGGTGGAAGACCATAAAGAGAACAGGAAATGTGAAGACAGGGCAAATACGGACACGGTCTGTTGTGAAAGAGAAAGGAAAATTGATACCTTTCCTAATGGGGACCCAAAAAAATTCAAAGACCTTAGTGCACCCAAGAGGCCTCCTTCATCCTTTTTCTTATTGTGTTCTGTGCATCACTCCCCAAATCAAAGGCGAGTATGTTGCCCCGTCCATTGGTGATGCTATAAAGAAGCTGAGAGACACATGGAACAATATGACTGCTGGTGACCTACAATCTCGGGAGAAGAAGGCCACCACGCTGAGGGGGGAATACAAAACAGTATTATTGCTGCACTTCAAATGAAAGGAAAATCTGATGCTGCCAAGAAATGGTGTCATAAAGGGTGAGAGACCCGAGAGAAAAAAAGTAGAAGGAGGACAATGAAGGAGAGTAAGATGAAGAAGATGATCACAATGATAAATAAGTGGGTTCTAGTGCATTTTTTCTTGTATAAAAAGCATTTAACCACCCCACCCACCCCAAGTGGTGTAATGGTTCAACATTGGTCTATGGTCTGGATGGTCAGCAGTTAAAAACCACCAGCATCTCCTCAGGAGAAAGACTGGGCTTTCTACTCTCATGAAGAGCTACAGTCTAGGAAACCCACAGCGGTCACTATGAGTCAGCATTGATTCAATGGTTGTGAGTACCCAACTCACTTCTTTTTTCTTTTTTTAAAAAATTTAATAAATCTTTTTATTGGGGCTCATACAACTCTTATCACAATCCATACATACATCAATTGAGTAAAGCACCCTTATACATTCGTTCCTCTCGTTGTTCTCAAAATTCGCCTTCCACTTGGGTTCCTGGAATCAGCTCATTTTCCTTTCCCCCCTCCCTCCCTCCCGCTGCCCCTTTCACTCTTAATAGTTTGTAAATAATTATTTTATCTTATCTTACACTGCCCAGCGTCTCCACTCACCCACCTTCCCATTGCCCATCTCCCAGAGAGGAGGTTACACACAGATCCCCAAGATCGGTTCATTCTTTCTACACCCCCTTCCCTCCCGGTGTCTCCAATCCTACCGCTGGTCCTGAGGAGTTCATCTGTCCTAGATTCCCTGTGTTTCCAGATCCCTACTGCACCGCTGTGCATCCTCTGGTCTAACCAAGTCTGCAAGGTAGAATTGGGATCATGATAATTGGGAGGGGAGGAAGCGTTCAAGAACTAGAGGCAGGTTTTGAGTTTCATTGTTGCTACACTGAACCCTGAGTGACTCATCTCTTCCCCAGTATCCCTCTGCAAGGGTTTTCCAACTCGCTTCTTTTAGAGAAGAAAGAAAAGGAGAGAAAGATTGAGGGAGAGGAAAGAAAGAAGGAAGGAAGGAAGAGAGGGAGGGAGGGAGGGAGGAAGGAAGGAAGGAAGGGTAAAGTGATGTAAGACTTTTAAAACTGTACAATGTTAACACACTACTTAACTATATTTGCCCTTAGATAGCCCTGCCCTGCGGGTATTTTCAATAGTCCCTAATGTTGCCTGGTGGAAGATGGGGTTGTGAATTGGCATGAAAAGTTAAATCAGACTCTTACTGAAGCACAGTACAAACTAGTTACAGATGGGGATGGTAATTATTATCCTTTTTCTCATCTTCAGGTGTTTTTAATGGCCAAACCAAATTCTCTGCCATCGAGTCAACTCCAATTCATGGCTACCTTTCAGGGCAGGCTAGAAATGCGCTCCATGTGTTACCAAGACTGTAACTTTTTGGAGGAGTAGAAAGCTTCATCTCTCTCCCGCAGGGTGGCTGGTGGTTCAAACTGCTGATCACAGCCCAAGGCATACCCACTATGCTACCATGGCTCCGCCTCTAAGGCAGCTGGTGCGTTCATACTGCTGACCTGGTACTTAGCAGCTCAACATGTAATGCATTGCACAACCAGGGCTCAGGACAAGATAACTCTTGTTACACAGAGGGTTTTTTATGAATTGGAGAAGACTCCATGGCAAATAACAACCATGGGATTTTCCCATTGTAACTCCATGATTTCATTCCTTCCTTCTGTTTTAAAGACAATCACCACTCTGAAGGTTATTTACAAAAATGATATAACTCTACAGTATTTTGTTCATTTTCATAATTTTATAAAGAAATTATACCAAATATATGATTTGATACTATTGAGTTTTCTTTTACACTTTTTACTTTTGGTGTGTGTTCTGCTTATCATCTATTTTCTTTGTAACAATACTCAAGGATATATTTTGGTTCTCGTTGGACTTGTTTTAATTTTCTTCTTATTAAACACAAATTTGTGAGGATGGCTGAGGACCTGGTGATGTTTGTGCTGTTGTACGTAGGGCCTCTATGGGTCAAAACCAGCTTGTCTGCATCTAACAACTACAATAAACTTCAATTTGTAAAGCAGTAATTGATGGTCTGTCCTGCAGTTGGCACTATCCTGTCCTGACTAGTGAAATTCAGATTTTCCATATGTAACCAGCACTGATAGAAGCTCTTAGGCATTACTAACATTTTTAAGAGTATAAAGGAGTCTACATATCAAAATGTTTGAACATTTCTGTATTGAGACATTGACGTCTGCTCTCAGCCCTAGAGAGGTCATCTTTCTGTTGTTTGTTTTTGTTTCATTCTTAACTCTTAGGTTTACAAGATGGACTTACAAGATTTACAAGAAACAATTGTTTCTTTATATTTTCTTACTATTTTTATTGTTTATATTTATTCAACTGCAGTAGCAATCTTGAGTATTGTAATAAAATTGT
This sequence comes from Tenrec ecaudatus, assembly GCF_050624435.1. Taxonomy (NCBI): domain Eukaryota; kingdom Metazoa; phylum Chordata; class Mammalia; order Afrosoricida; family Tenrecidae; genus Tenrec; species Tenrec ecaudatus. Next base: position 44,955,945 of record NC_134544.1, read on the forward strand.
AACTCTGAAAAATTCTCTATTTCCTAACCTAGAACGCTTAAAAATGAATGTTGTGGCCTTTCAGATTTTTCTTGATTTTTGTATGTGTTGTCATATTTTTAGATATTTTTAATCTGGGAGATTGTATTCTGATGAAAGTATAAATGACCGTTTTAAATTTACTAAGTCTTTTGTCAGCGTGTTTAATATAAAGAGAATCTCATCTATTGATCTTTTAAACCTTGCATGATTATTCCTTGAGTACATGTTTTTTTTCAAGTTTTCTAATTTTTGTTTTCATATTTTTCTTTTATCTGTTTAATTTTATGATTTCTTTTTATATGAGCCATTGAAATTTTAATTTCATTGAGTATCCTAATTATATTTATTTTTAAAGTCACTGTTAGATTTGTTTTACATTTTCATTTTAACTAGAATAATTTGATTTCTGATCGATGAGTGTTTCTCTTTTTCTCTTTAATGGTCTTTCTGCTTGCCAAACTTTGGAAGTTTAATTTGTAATCACATTTAAACATTTATTTAATCTTACCTCTCTGTCTACATTCACCTCTTCCTGTATTTTTTTTAGATGTCTTGAAGAATTTCAGGCCAAAGTTGGCATATTCAGGGCTTATGGTCCCTCTTTGGTATTGCCTAAGTGCTGACTAAGCTAACAAGGGTCTCAGCCCAGTTATAGTTCACAAATGTATGCCTGTGCTTTCCAGCTTCCCTCTTGGCCCCCGTAACATGTAGGCTTTTTACCATAGGTGACTGTTGCCTTTTACTTTCTAAGCAAAGGTAGTAGATGTGTTCACCCTAATAAATTAGCTAATCCCTATGGAAGAAAGAGTTTTATGGTTGTTCTAACAATATATATGCATAAGTTTATAAGATATAAAAGATGTATGCTTTTTCTGAGAGTAGAGGAATTTTGTATCACTAGCTTTCTTTAAATTAACACAATGACATCATTTCACCTTTGAGATTCATGTGACTCAATGGCAACTACTGTTTCCTTTTAGCTAAGCATTTTTAAAGTTCTTATTTTTAAGCAAAAATTATATTTCACTTATTGTTTAGCAGATTCATGCATTTTCTTTGTTTGAAATATGCCTTATGAATGCAGCAGTGGTGAATAGCAGTGCTCAGGCACATGCTTATTCCATATCTGAGGCATTTCCTCTCCATAATTTTAATGCCATTTCAGTATTACAGCTCAGGGGGTATGGGAAGAGAGGTGGGTGGGTAAGTGGGTGAAAGGGGAGCTGATAGTGTTGAAGATTGTAAAACCCTATTTTTGTGGGGAGTGAACAACAGATATAGTGGGTGGTGTAAGGTAGGCAAAAATAAATAAATGAATAAAACAGAGTTCCTGAGGGTGGGGGGGGGGGGTAGGGTGGGAGAGGGAAGGGATAAAGGAGAGCTGATATCAAGGAGTTCAAGCAGAAAGAATATACTTTGAAACTGAGTGTGGTAGCAAATGCACAATACTGCTCGATCTGATTGAACGATGGCATGTTATGATATCTGTAAGAGCTCTCAATAAAATGATTAGATAAAAAACAGCAAGAACAACAACAAAAATAGTCTACATCATTTCTCCAGCCCACCTGAATTAATTACTGTACACAAATGCTCATTTGAGCAGTAATTTCTGGAGCTTTTAGTTATTTCATTTTAAATCCGTAAAATTGATCGGATGTCGTGTTTTGAGGCGTATAAAGGGTCGGTAGGCAGAGCCAGGGGAATCGTGACTTTAGAAACCTAGTGTTTTCACAAGGGTGTGTGGGGGGGTGCTCCATTGCAAAAACTGCCATTTTCAAGACATTCAAGAGCAGGTATGTGGCTTTCGGGCGTGGCAGCATGGCAATGCTTGGTCACCTCGATCAGTGTCGTCTTGTGGGATGGCACAGAAAAGACCAGATCGGAATGCACTGCGGAGGGCACGAACAAGGAAAGCATGGAGACTTTGACGACAGCTAACACTTTTGTTAAAATATCATTTTCTTTAGTCCTTGTTGTTGTGGAGCGTGTACTCAGCAAAATATATACAAATCCAGCCTTTGTCGATACAGGCCATTAGTGATCTTTATTACATTATTGGGTGTGTGTCATCACCTCACTATCCTTTTCTGAGGTGTCGGTCAGCTATTAACATAAATTCATGCCCCCTAAATTCTGCAATCTCTCAAGGTGCTCGTGGTGGCGTGGTTACAAATTGGACTGTGATTTTCCTGTTGGCACTTTGAAACCACCAGCAGCTATGGGGAGAAAGACAAGGCTTTTACTCCCATGAACAGTTACAGTCTCAGAAGCCCCCCAAGGGTCATGATGAGTCAGCACTGACACAGCGCAATGAGTTTGATTCAATCTCACATGGATAGTGGTTAAGACAGTGTGCTGATCAGGGCAGACCGTTTTTACTAGTTAACTAAACTATTCTTTCCTTTTAAGACTTCAGGGAATTCACTTTGGTTGAAGGTTTAACAATCATTCCAAGGTAATAGCTTCAGGGATTCATCCAGCAACATGGGTCCAGAAAGGCTGGAGTTCCTGGTGTTTTGAAATTCTGTCTTGCACTTCCCCTTTGATCAGGATCCTCCTGTGGAATCAAATCGTTTAGCCCTGCATCATCCGCTTGTGAGCTCAGAGCAAAGGAGGCAATTATTCCTGGAGGCAATGAGGGACACATTCCACAACTTTCTCCTTTTCCTGATTTTCCCTTTTCTTGTTCCAAGCAAACAGAAACCAACTGTTGTGCCTGAGCTGGCCATCTGCATGTTTTTAAAAACACAGGTACGACCCAATGAGCTATGCAGTAGAACAGAGGCACTAAAGGGGTTATTAAATTAATTCGCTGGGATCTTCTAGGAAACGGTGACTCTCAATCTCCAAACCAGGAATATAAATCTTGCGGGTTTTTGGTTCTGCAGCCGCAGCTTCCTTTCTTTTTTTGGGGGGGGATTGTCATACACATATTTATCACGCAGCCCTCAGCAATTCCACATTTTACAATGTTCATTGATACAAAGTGCAATAATTGGTTGTGCAACCTTTTCTCTATGGGATGTGGCCATCCCTGTTAGAACCCCTTTCTCGCACCCCCGGGAACTGTTTTTAAAAAGGTGTGGGGCCCCAGAAGGCCAAGGCTCCACCAGTTGGGAGGCTTAGATTTCCATGAAATAACTCTATAGACCTTTGCTTGTCGCTATGCACGCCCTAATGTCTTCAATTTACTTTAAAGTCCTGAGAATGAAACAAGATGCTGAAGAACCCAATTGATGCCTAATATATATAGCAAAGGTTTACCTCTCGGCCTTGCGTTACATTTCTGAAACGTTTCCCCGGGTCCTGCTGACTGTTCTCCAAACTGAATTCCTGAGTCCTTCAGCACTAGGAAACTCAGGACCCCCCCCCCCCCCACCTTCTTTCCTCTCCTTCACGCCAACCTTTTGAATTAATTCCAGATTCCTGGAAATATACTTTCTTTCATTTATACTCCAGAAACAGGTTTTTCTCAGAAAATGATTAAACGTAACACATTGTCATGATATAAGAAACAAAAAACCGGAAAGCATGGCCTTACTTTTTCTATTTTTTTTTTAAACAACAAATCGTTTACTGGGGGCTCTTACAACTCTTATAACAATCCAAACATCAATTGTATCAAGCACATTTGTACATATGCTGCCATCATGATTTTTTAAAACATTTTATTAGGGACTCATACAACTCTTATCACAATCCATACATACATCAATTGTCTAAAGCACATCTGTACATTCTTTGTCCTCATCCTTTTCAAAGCATTTGCTCTCCACTTAAGCCTCTAGCATCAGCTCCTCATTTTTTCCCCTCCCTCCCCGCTCCCCCTCCCTCATGAGCCCTTGATAATTTATAAATTATTATTTTGTCATATCTTGCCCTATCCGGTGTCTCCCTTCACCCCCTTTCCTGTTGTCTGTCCCCCAGGGAGGAGGTCACTTGTAGATCCTTGTAATCGGTTCCCTCTTTCCAACCCACTCACCCACATGTGTGGTCAGGTGCAGTAAGGACACAGCTAGTGAGCACAGCAGAATATGAGCATGCTTTTGTCAACTGCCATTGGGTTGTCTACTGATCCTTGGGGACCCCATGCTCTGGTGATCTGTAAGGTTTTCAGAAACGAATTTTCAGAAACAGATCACCAGCCCACCTCCTATTTTTTGCGATACCCATCTTAGTCTGGGGCCTCTATTAACGCCCATTAAATATAATAAGAATATGTAGGTCTCCACTGACAGGTAGGTGGTACTTATACATGAGTTATAGTTCCTGGGTATCCCACAGGGAAGGTAAGAATGTTATTGCTGAACCTGTAATTACCTTTAGAATATGGGGTGAATAATCAAGACTTAACCCAAGAAAAATAATAAGTTAGTAAAAAGGTCATCGTAATGACTATAATGGATTTTTGTAATAATGTATTTTAACAGTGTAAGACATGACAAAATAATAATTTATAAATTATCAAGAGTTTGTGAGGGAAGAACGGGGTGGGGGGGGGCATGAGGAGCTGATACCAAGGGCTCAAGTAGAAATAAAATGTTTTGAGAATGATGACGGCAACAAATGTACAAATGTGCTTGACACAATGGATGGATAGATGGATTGTGATAAGAGTTGTACGAGCCCCCAATAAAATGATTTTTAAAAAATAAATCAAGCACGATGGGGTACCTCCCCACCCACCCAAACCAAAACTTTCTGTAGTACGTGTTTTTCCCACTAGGCGAGCATCCAGCAATGCACTCTGAGTTAGTGTGCCCAGTGGCATCGCCTGGGAAGGATGTCTGTAGTCAAAGTGAGTTTTTTTGTTAACGCAGTTTCACTTGAACCTCATTTTCTGTGATGGCCGATGTAAAAGAACAGCATGCGGTTGAGAAATTTTGTTTCCTGCTCAGGAACAATACCTCAGAAACTTTTGTGATGCTTAGCACAGCTTACGAGGACAGCGCTATAAAAAAACTCAATGTAAGAGTGGTTTTCTTATTTCAAAATAGGTGAAATGTTGAAATGTATTAAGTGTAATGGAGAGTACTTTGAAGGTGATATGGTTGTTTTGTAAAAAAAGGTTCAATACATAGCTTTGAAAAAAATTCCTTTTGGGGGTGTAGAGGGTTTACCCTCTCCTATATGGACAGTATATCATTTTAAACAAGAATATTGTCTATCAATTAATTGATGAAAATGATTTTTGTACCTTAACGGGTTGTCTTTTCACTTTAAGTGTTTAAGTTTCTTCCAAGGAAGATTAAAAAATAATAAAACAATGAACTTAACGTCATCATCTTTAATTGTATTTTATTGATCTCAACTTTTTTCTTCCTACATTTCTAATATGTAGAACTTCCTAATTGCTGTCTTACTACAAGCATTCCTTGTTCTTTCAATAGGTCTGTGAGAGAAATGAATAGAGAAAAATCAGATTTTCAGTAATTTTGAAGGACTCTAATGAAAAACTTTAAGATAATTTCTTTCCAGCTGATACTGACTGACATGGAATCTCTTTTAGCTGGGAGTTTCAGTATTATGTATCAGTATAGAATTGTACTTTTAATCAATTGACTCTTGGAGTATTTTTATTTTTAATATTTTATTGTAATTTTGGTAAAAAAATACACAGAAAAATAGGTTCTAATTCAACAATATCTATTGTGTTGTTCAATGATAATGGTTCCATCATCAACATTTTCAGGATTTCTTTATAATTGAACTGTGTCCAATAAGCCAGTCTCCCACCCCGACCTTCTCACTTAGGTGTTAGAGGATTGATTGACCATTTGATCTTATATGGTGTATTTCTTAAAAGAGTGCAGTTCTCAAGGTGATCGATTCATTATTTTATGAATTCACCTGTCATTTGACTAAAAGTGACTTGAAGGGACAGTTTCAGCTCAATGTTTAAAACGTACCATGTCTTAATTCTTGGGATCTCTCCAGTTTCAGTGGTCCCAGTAAATCTAGATAAAAAAAAAAGAATTTGGGGTTCTGTTTCCATTTTCTTTCTTTCACTCCGGATCCAACCTTGTGCTAGCTGGGCATTATCTGTTTTCTTTTCTCTGGGTAGAGGAGCTTATGACTCATGAACACAAGTAGTCCTATAGATCAGTCCTTCACTGAACCATGAGTGTACATCTTTCTTTTACTCTACGCAAACATGCAGCAATAGTTGTCTGCTAGCCATTTAATTCACCGCATTAAAATCGCCATATTAAAAACCTTTTAACATCACAGTCAATACTCATATGACTAGGATGTAGACAATAAGTTTTATGAACTATATTATTAAAATTGAATGAATTATTCAATGAGACAATCATAGAGAAATATAAATACATAACATATAACACACACATATATATTCCTGTTTCAAATGGAATCAATTCTGACTCTTAAGCACCCTATAGAACAGCCATACTGCCCCATGAAGTTTGTTACTTTTTTTATTTTCAGGTGGTTGTTTTTTATGAAAGCATCTTTCTCATGAAGGAGGGTTAATGGTTCCAAACCTTGACCTTTCAGCTTATCACTCCATCAATAGGCTCTGCTTTCTCATCACACACACACACACACACACACACACACATTCACGTACATATGTAGTTTGGTCATTATTACCTATAAGCTTTTGAAAGTAATTTTTAGATACTGCTGGGATCTACTATCTTTTCCCTTCAATTTCCTGGACTTATTTCATGAATTTCATCTACAGCATTTGTGTTTTAATCATGAGAACTCAATTGTGAAGGATCGAAAATTAGCTTCTAAGTGTTTTGTGGCTGCTGTTTAGTTTGTGCTTTTGCTTTGTCGTCTGTCATGTCTGGTATTTGACTGCTTGATGTCTTCTGGCACCATGTCTCCAACCCAACTGAATGCATTTTACTCCAAAGCCCCATATAAACATGATGGTACACCTCATTTTAAGTACATGCATGATTGGATATCCCTTTCTTATTTGCAGTTCATAACAGATGTTTGTCACAATCACCATCTACAATACAGCCCATGGGAATGAAAAGTATTTTTACCTCATTGGTGGATTATTCAGTGTGATGCAAGGTGATGCCTAAAGTGTTATCACTATATACATTTTTTAATCAACAAAACATTTTGGTATACTTTGTGTGAAAGTTTTTGGATCAAATTTGTCTTCCATTCAGCAATTTATAGTTAGTTTTCATGCATTGAGTAGACTTCTTAACGTGCATTCCTTCGGCAGGTTTTAGTGTCCAGTCTTTATATTTGGAAAATGAAAAATATACATTCTTATACAAATAAAACAGTGTAGTGGACACCTGGAGAGTCTGCCTCATCTTATACTAGTAGAAGAATGAATGAGCATTTAACTGAATCCACCAGGAACAGAAGTAAAGCTCATCCAATGTTTGGTTTGCATCACTACTCTTTCCCAACAGTCAACATGTTTCTTACTATGGGAGGTCTGAGAGCATTGTTTGTTGTACCTGCTCTTTATGGGGCAGGGATCCCAAAGAAGAGTTTTTAAGTGTCTGGCTTCTCAGCATTCATCATGATGAATGCGTGAAGTCACTTCTCATCTTCAGGGGTGGCTTGCTCCACACCCATGAAATCTCATTTTCTCTGCTGACACTGACAATTTACATTTGGTTTGTGTGCGATGCTGACAGATGTCTGCTAGGTGCTGGCATGCATCCACAAAGATTCACAGAAGGGAGGTGGCTTTCATACCCAAGTAGTAGTTAGCAGGTCTGACGCGGGGGCCCTAGCTTCACCACTGGTGGTTCCGCAAAGCTGGTATCACCTTGAGCAAGGGCACATGCATATTTCTTAAAGCCTTTTCCATCATAAAAAGGACAGAAAATTTAGTAAGTGCTCTTCAGTTTGTTTTTCTTAAGGGTGGTTCAATTGACCATGAATTTAGATTAGTTACTTCATGTGTACTGCATGGACTTTACGCAGCGTTGTTCTCTCCCAAGAGAAAGATGAAATATTTTGTCCAGCTGTTATCACACCTCTCTCTATTCTTTCCATGAATTTTGTCATTAAATTCTTTCCATATAAAATTCTTGAGTAACCAAGTTGGCATTTTTACCACTTCCTTGAGTCAGAATCAACTCAATGGCAACTAACAATGAGAAACAAAGGGCAAAGACTTGCTCCATAATTTTAAAAATCTTAATTAAATGTAAATTCCAGATGTTCTTATCATGATAAAGAGTCATCATGTTCATGAAATTTAGACTTCAAAACTGATTTGTTTCACATTGTACTTCTGGAATTGCATTTATTTCTAGGGTGTATTGGGCAAGCTCAGTCCTGTGAGCTCTTCCAGTTTTACTGCATGTGTTGATTCTTGGCGACATTTCCTCTCGGTTCATCTCCTGGTCTTACAATTACCCCTGTTCTCATTCTGCATTTTTCGGGCTTTGTCTCTGTTGTTGTGGTCAAGACCTCTTGACTTTCTCCTTTCTGAAGCAGAGGTCAAAACATAGCACCTGACTTACTAACAATGGTTTTCTGCAGAGCGGTTGTCAGCAAAATGTGCTCGATCAGCCATCTCCTCACTGGAGGTTGTCATCTTGTCTCCTGCTGACTGCTGACCCAACCCTAGTGAGACCCATTTCTAAAGGAAGCGTCAGCGCCTGTTCTCTTCCCTCAGTCCTTTCAACTCCATTTCTCACCGTACCCTTATATCATTGTCCAAGTCTAGGTTAGAACAGTTGTGGCTAACACATTTCTAGCTCCTGCTTCTCTGGAGATAATCAGTGTACAGAACCAATGAACTTCTTTTTTTTAAAAAAAATTCAATATATTGGGGCCTCGTACAATTCTCATCACCATCCATCCATCAATCCGTGGTGTCAAGCACAATTGTACATTTGTTGCCATCCTCATTCTCAAAACATTTTCTTTCTCCTTGAGCCCTTGATATCAACTCCTCATTTTCCCCTCCCTCATGAACCCTTGATAATTTATAAATTATTATTTTGTCATATCTTATACTGTCCGACATCTCCCTTCACCCAGTGTTCTGTTGTCCATCCCCCAGGGAGGAGGTTATACGTAGATCCTTGTCATTGGTTCCCGCTTTCTACCCCATCTTCCCTCCACCCTCCCGGTATCACCACTCTCACCACTGGTCCTGTGGGGATGATCTGTCCTGGATTCTCTGTGTTTCCTGTTCCTATCAGTAACAATGTACATCCTCTGTTCTAGCCAGATTTGTAAGGTAGAATTAGGATCATGATAGTGGGGGAAGGAAGCATTTAAGAACTAGAGGAAAGTTGTATGTAAACTAGAACACAATGCAGAGAGAAGGTGCAGAGTAAAAACACATTTGGTAAATATTATTTAAGAGCAAGGTGTTCTCTATATTACCAGCAAGGTTAGACTACATTTTTGAATACAAGTTTTGGGTCTTGAGCATGGTAGGGAACACTTAGAGATTATAATGTTAGGAGATTTACTCAAATTAAAATAACTCAAGCTGAAAGTATTAAGAAGCAGAAACTAGGATTTAGAACTGGTTCTTCGTGGTCCAGTCATGGACTACAAAGAAACATGGGAATAGATTAGCGAAAGTGGGTGAGCCAAAGTAATAGCTAGATGAAGAAAATTGCTGATTGACATCCTGCCAGAAACTTAATTTTCCTCGTAGAAAGCAAGGGCAGCATGTATATTGCATAGCAATCCAATCTCTTGACGGAAGACTTGGAAACAATGGTGCCTCGCTCAAAGACGGCAAGTAGACTCTTCCACTATGAATGTGCGTTGTTCTCCACCATCCTGGCAACAATATAAACTCACCTATCAGGCTCCTGTAAGGGCTGACTATGCCTTACATTCTAAGACTTTGTAATTTTTGCACTTCCAATTATTGTTCCACGTCAGCCCAAACTGTATATTTTATAATTGGGTCTGCTATGATTTCATTTCATGAGCCATGACTGGACCATTCCAAACTGGTTCACAACTTTGGTAGAAACCAACAAGGTTGTACACAGATGATCTATAAAGCCCAAGGCAGTTATGCTTTTGCTTTATTCCTTTAACTAGATGTGAATTGCAGAAAGGCTTTAAACTGGCAACACCAAAATTAAGCAGCTATGTCAATAACATATTTGGTAACATAGAGGTCAAACGAGGGAAATCTTATGTGGGCTGGACTGACTAGTGCAGTCTATACAACAAAGGGCTCAGACATGTCAAGGGTGGGGAGGCTGGCCAACACAAGGGTGTTCTTCTTTCTGTTATATGAGGGGATACCCGCCCCCACCCAAAAAGATTTTTCTTTTTCAAAACTATGTGTCTAAATTTTTTAACAAAACAACCTTATCACCTTGAAAGTACTGTCCATTACACTCATTACATTTGTCAACGCTGTGATTCCATTCTTGGAAACATTTTTCAAACTCATCTGTTTGGTGACTGATACCGGATCCCTATTTTTTCCCTTCACCTCTTCTGCATCGCTAAGTCACTGTCCTTGTATGTCTCTCAGCATTCCCAGAAACAAAAAAGAAGTTACACAGAGTGAGCTCAGGTGAGTAAGGTGTCTGGGGTAAGAGAGGCATGCTGGTTTTTGCAAAAAACTGGTGCACTGTGATTGTCACGGTGGCAAAACCAGCCCCCCGTGTGCCACAACTCAGTCCTTTTTTCTTGCACACTGTTATGCACTCTTATCAGAACCTCTAAGTAAAAAGCTCGATTAACAGTCTGACCTGGTGGAATGAACTTGAAATGCACTACGAGTGGGCATTTTCTTCTGTTTTGGAAGTTGATGAACGTCCGGAACAAGGTTTGTCATTAATCAACATTTCACCTTTTTTGGAAATGAGAAAGCCACCTAAACATTAGTTTTTTCCCAAAGCGCTGTCTGTGTCAGTTTTTTTCAATACCACAACAGTTTCTGTGCCATTTTCCTGAACAGGAAATAAAATTTCACAGTCACACACCGTTCTCTTAATTTGCCCTCACATAAAAACAAGGTAAGAGCCAAACTGCTTTTATGAAAAAATTTACTGTGACCAGAGAGAACCTTCTCAGGCGACGCCACTGGATGCACTAACTCAGAACGAGTTGCTTAATGTTTGCCTGATGGGAAAAATGTGTACTATGAAAGCTCCCCTCCACCCAATATAATTTGGTTTGTGGGGAGTACCCCCTCACAGATTATCTGTATGAGTCTGAACTAACTTGATGGCAATTAACAGCACCACAAATAAACATGATCTAAGCTTTTACCAATATGAAAAGAAGCCTCTCTTCACACACCCCTGCTCCTCCCCTGTCCACCTGCACACACACACACACACACACACACACACACACTTCTTTGGTTAACATTCATCACTGCATCATAGTCGATTGTGAAATCAGGCAAAGAAGGAAACGGACCACACTGACAGTTGGGTTAGGTGTATGCAGCAGACTTCCTCTGAGCAAGGGCTGCTCGCTGCTCCCTCAGGAGGAAGGAGACCTCCAGATATGTCATAACACTGGAGTTGCGGATATGAGAGAAGGGCTACACATTTGATTTTAAAACTTTATGTTGTAAATATTGTATGTTATGTACCTTTTAACCTATTCTTTTACCTTATGTAAGTATAATTTGTCAGCTTACAGGAAGGATCATTTACATTATAGTCATAAAATATTTTTATACAAAGAGAACAACATGTAAATCATGGCTAACATATCCTTGTGAGGGATACTATTTTAAATTTCTTTTTGTATTGATTTTAAAACTTGCATCATACATGTATCATGCTACAATAGGTGTAACATAAATGACGTTTACTTTTCCAAGTGTTTTCTGGTACCTTTTTAGAAATTTTATCTATAAAATTGATTTCTAATGTCATTTTGTAAAAGCTCCTTAAACGTGGATTTATGTTGAAAAATTAATTTCAGATGAATTCCTATGTCGATACTCATTCAAGCCTCAAGCTGAAAACCCATAGCTCAGTTCACTTCAAACATTTCTTTTGTGTTCTGCAGTTTCAACATTCTTTTAAAAATGCACAGGCCTGTACAAAATACTGTGCTTGATCAGGCAGAAGTGGATTAGAAGGGGGCGGGTTCTAAATGTTGGCAGCGAAGTCCACCATTGTTTGGCCAACTGCAGGGCAATTTGAACCTCAGCAGTTTCCAGTTTACAAAGCTGCCTGGGCAAGAAGAATGTAAGTCACAAGTATAGAAGAGAAGCAAGATTTGTGTAGGAAATTAAAGGTCTGCTAGAGGGCCCGAGAAACTCATTTTATTGTCAGTTGTTAAAAAATAGACTGTGAGAAGGATCATTACCCAAGATGCTCCACTTTCCTGTTATCTTTCTTCCTAGGATTTTATAGATCCCATCATTTCTAGGAAAATGACATTTGGCGTTGGCCTTGAAAATGTAGATCTAGGTCTTTATGTTGGTCCCAGTAGTGGAAGTGTCATGGGCCACCCGAAGGACAAACCCTTCTGTACTGGAAGAAGTAAGGAGACTGGTGCTCCTTAGATGCAAGGATGGCAAGGCTTTGTCTTATGTACTTGGGACATATTGTCTGGAGAGGCAAGTCCCTGGAGAAGGACATCATGTTTGGTCAAGTGGGAGGGTGGTGACAAAGAGGAAGGCCCTCAACAAGTTGGGTTGACACAGTTGCTGCATCAACGGGCTTGGCTGAGAAACAACTATGTGATGGCGCATGGCTGGACAGTGTGTCCTTGTGATGAGCATAGGGTCACTGTGGGTCAGAGCTGACTTGATGGCACCACCACCACCACCATCACCACCACCACCACCACCACCACCATCATGCTTTACCCACAAAACCAACCAATAGAGAGCCTATGATTAGGAAACTTAGAACATCTTTCTTACTGGGGCTGTCCTTTTAGTGAGGTTAGTCAGATGACCCTTTTTACAATGTTCTAAACTCCTATCTTAGGAGCCAGGGCACTGACTTCAAATCAAGCTATGCTTAGGCCAGCTGTATGTGCAGACTCTGATAACTACACCAACACCATGCACTATAGTAATCCAGTGGGTGCTAAAACAAAATAATAATCCAGTGGGTGCAAAGCTGTCTACATTTTCAGTTGTTTGAGCGTATGGGACATTTTCATATATAAACTATTTCTTATTTGATCCTCACGTGAACCCCATAAATAAATTAAAAGTTACTCAAAAGCTCTGCTACAAAAATCCATTTTCTTACTGAAATGCAAAGAGGATTTTGGCAAATTGAGGACTGGGATTGATTTACTTCAGACTAAGAGCTTCCGTTTCCATTCCAGGTCATGTTGTTCCTGGTTTGGTTGCTTTGGGCTTCTAATGTATGTTTGGTAAGCCATATTCTCAAAATCCAAGAAAAATAGAAGAAGGGTAGAGAAAAAATGATGTTTTTGATAAAAGACACAAGGATCGCACTTGAGGAGGCTGCCGTCCCTCGCTACTGAGTGGGCAGCCTGTTCTCAACTATTTATGTCCTCTGTCTGGCTGATTACAGCAACGCGGCTGTGAATGCAGTCCTTAAAATAGCGCACGTCTTTGTCTTCTGTTCATGCCCATGCTTTATGTGCCAAGTCAAAACGAGGAACTTTCATCTTGCTTGGTTTTTGAGCAACCACAAAGATCTGACCATGTTCTCCATCTCTCTCTGAAATCAAGGCCACGCCCACTGCTCAATTTACCAGATTACATTGCATGTTTTGCTACTGAATCAATGGATATAGTTTTAATACTTTGGACTTATCCAGTGAAGTCCATGTTGATAGTTTTATTGTGGAGGGACAGTAAAAAAAATCCAAAAACCTTTGAATGATTTTTAAAATGCATTGCTTATAATGTCTCACACTTAGGTATAAATAAAACATATATTTTCATATGGATAGTTATGTATGTTTAATCATACATTAAAAATACACATTTTTCATGTACATGTCTGCATGAACCTATTCTCCTATATATATGCAAGGGGACTTCACAAAAGTTTGTGGAAAGATTCCATTACCTTTTCATTCCATTTTGCCACGAACCTATCGAAGTACCCTCACATGTAGAACTTCCTGTGAGTGCAAACAGTAAGTGCTGGTCTATTGACCAAAAAGTTGGTTCAGATACATCCAGAGGTGTTGCAGTAAAGAGGCTTGGTAATCTGTTTCTAGCCTATGGCGCACAGTTCTACATTATATACATGCGGTCATATGGTGGCCATGAATTGGAGTCTACTTCACAGCAAACAACAACAACAACACACACACACATTATTCGCTGACTCTGATGGGCACTGATATTTTCTTTTTAAAAAAAACGTTTTATTAGGGCTCATACAACTCTTATAATCCATACATACATCAATTGTGTAAGGCACATCTGTACATTCATTGCCCTCATCATTTTCAAAGCCTTTGCTCTCCACTTAAGTCCTTTGCATCAGGTCCTCTTTTTTCCCCTCCCTCCTCGCTTCCCCCTCCCTCATGAGCCCTTGATATTTTATAAATTATTATTTTGTCATATCTTGTCCTGTCCGACGTCTCCCTTCACCCCCTTTCTGTTGTCTGTTTCCCAGGGAAGAGGTCACATGTAAATCCTTATAATCGGTTCCCTCTTTCCAACCCACTCTCCCTCTACCCTCCCAGGATTGCCACTCACACCCCTGGTCCTGAAGGTATCATCCTCCCTGGATTCCCTGTGCCTCCTGCTCCTATCTGCACCAGTGTACAAACTCTGCTCTATCCAGACTTGCAAGGTAGAATTCAGATCGTGATAGTGTGGGGTGTGGGGGGAAGGAAACATTTACGAACTGGAGGAAAGCTGGATTCTTCATTGTTGCTACATCGCACCCTGACTGACTCATCTCCTTCCCCAGATCCCTCTGCAAGGGGATCTCCAGTGGTCTACAAATGGGCTTTGGGTCTCCACACTACACTTCCCCCCTCATTCACTATGGTAAGATTTTTTTGTTCTGATAATGCCTTATACCTGATCACTTCGACACCTCGTGATCGCACAAGCTGGTGTGCTTCCTCCATGTGGGCGTTGTTGCTTCTGAGCTAGATGGCCGCTTGTTTACCTTCAAGCCTTTTAGACCCCAGATTCTATCTCTTTTGATAGTCGGGTACCATCAGCTTTCTTCGCCACATTTGCTTATGCATCCATTTGTCTTCAGCAATCGTATCATGGAGGTAGGCACTGGTATTTTCATAAGAGTTACTTTGAAAACTCTAAGGATTTTAATGCTCTGGTTCTCTTTTACTTTTGTTCACTACCATTTCCTGTGAAACATGTAAATCTTATATTTGTAAAATGCTCTACAGTTGGTTTTCCAATTTGCAGTTCCCTTTCAAGACAATAATTTGATTTATATTTCAAAAAAAGTAAAATTAAACAATAAACAGGGCTACTTTAAGAATTTTTTAACCCTTCAACCCTTTATCCTGTTGTATTTTCCACGGAGTGCTTATGAGGATTCAAAAACATTTTCTCTCTTTACTGTTGACTCCCCAGTGACCATAGTATATACTCCATGGAAGTAGAAGCATTCTCTTTTTGCAGTCTTGTCTCACGAAATTTATTATCACGTAAGAATGATAATAAAATTTTTTCTTACCTAGTAAGAAAAAATAAGCCTGGTGAAACATCTTCCCGAAATGGTTATTCTTCCCAAGTAAATAAACCATTGAAATATTAGCATATCTAGTTTGGACATAATTTTTGGTACAGCACATTTTGGAAAGGGTCAAGTATTTTACACAGTACATCAATACTCTTCATTAAATTCATCTACCTGGGGCTTGTTAGCTAGATATTCTTACCGTCACTATAAACACAAAGTTAAAATATCTACAGACCTTTTGTTACCATAATTGGTTGTGAATTATTGTGGGTCCTGATACAATAAAATCGCCAGTGTGTAATTCACTGATCTTCTCATGACCACCTGGAGAGAGAAATAAGGGCTGGGGGTACGGGATCAACAATGGATTAAGTTTCCACTCTGGACCCAGAATGAAGGTCTGGATTTGTCTAATAGTCTGAGAAGGCACCTATTAAAATAGGGTTGGCCAAAATTCCATGTTGTCAGCAAACCTTTGATGGTATCTAAACAAACATGCGTCATGTAATTTCTTGAAGGTGGGGTTTCAGAAACCAGAAGGGAAGTCTTTCTGACTGGCGGCAGTGAGACAGAGATGCAGCTCGTGGGAAAGAACAGGAGAGGCCTCGCTACCACTGTGCACTTGGGAGGCCACGCCAGGGGCCCATGGAAAGCACCACTTCATAAAGGAAGACGTTCATTGTTCCCGTCCTTATGCAGATGCACCATGAAACAAAGCACATCTTTTTGGGAACCCTTCAGTCTCCGACAGATCAAAGATTTCTAGAGGTGTTGCTGGACAGTTTCACTGCTCTGGGCTAATTATTCATCCGAAGATACACCCAGGGAAGTTGATAAACTGGTTTGCCCATTGTTTGGTGGAGACTTTTAAAGTGATAGTACCACATTTGAATAGAGAACTTTCTTTTGCCTAGAAATGATACTTTAGGAGAACCGGGAACAAACAAGTCCCACTCCGGTGAAGTAAGTTGGACTGCTTTTCACTTTCATCCTGGAAGACGGTACTTAGAAACGAATGGAAGATCATGTTCCTTAAGCATCCTGCTCCAAAAGCTGTTTAAAGTTGTTTCTATTTGTAGTCTTTTGAAGTGATGAATAGAGATAAGCTGGGAATATGCCATGTGCTACTTGTGGGAAAATCATGATAAGATATTACTCAACATAAAGCTCTGCACGCATGCACACGCTCACATACACAGACATTTGTATGCACACACACAGAGACAAATTCATACACATCCAATTGTGTGCAATATGTAATACTCATGTACATTCACATACAGAAATGTATAACATAAGCAATGTTTCTTATTTTGTAAAACCCCCAAAGTAGATGTAGTTCATTCCTTAATCATGATGATGTTGTAGTCTTCTCTGTCCTTTGGGACAATATTGATAGATGACACACAACAAAGACTTGAGAAAGAATGGTGTGTGTGTGTGTGCGCGTGTGTGTGTGTGTGTAAGAAAGAGCTTTATATACAAGAGCAATTAAATATTGAGAAAACATCCCAGTCTAGTTCAGATCAAGTCCATAAGCCTGATATTAGCCCATATGTCTGATACCAATCTATAAATTCCTCTTCAGACTCATGCAGCACATGCAATGATGCCAAATGCAGGAAGATCACAGGCCAGTGGGTAAGAAGTCTTGTGGATCCAGTGGCAGTAGAAGCATCTCAGTGCTGGCCGGGGTCTCCATGTGGCTTCTGCAGCGCTGAGGCTATAGCATAGCCCCATGTGTCTTGTCAGCTGCAATGTCTCTCAGGGAGTGAGCAGAGAGAGACTGTGTCCAACCTCCAGGGAGGAATACTGGAGAAAGAATTTTTACAGCCACAATTTTCATGCCATTTTCTGACCACAGGTAGCTCTCCCGCAAATGTTAAAGGGAGCGACATAAAACTTTAAATGCACTTAAATTTACAATGTGACCTGACCTAGCCCCTCTGCAGTAGTACTGGATGCTGTTGTAGTGTCTCCACAGCTGCAGGCGCCTTCAGTATCGGTATAAGGAGCCAACATGGCGCTTGAACAGGAAGTGTGCAACCCGTGTTCAGGGAATTGCTGACTACATTCACGACTGCATTTTGCTCGTTTTAATGAGCAAGCCATGCGTTGGATTAAATATATGAATCTCCCTTTGCATTTTTCCTTCTAATATGTGTTTTTAAGTGTCATACTAATTACTTCACTGCAAAATGTCACCCAAGTCAGGATTCAGGTGTGCAAACTATTCTCTTCTTTAATATTCTTCAAGACTCCTAGACTCGACATCAAGGTAAATAACATTTACTTGTAACCCTGCATGTCCAGGCACTGTGCTTTCCATATTTAATTGGCACAAGCCATCTATGGCACATTATTTGATGCATTTCACAGAGTGAGGAAACTGCAGCATGGAGACACTGCCCAGTTAATAAACGAGAGCAGAAACAGTATTCAAACCTAAGTCTGCCAACTCTAAAGCCAGCGCCCCTTTCAATGTGCTTCTTTACATTGTCGGTCATTTAAAGATTTAAATCGTGGCATGCTTTTAAAAAAAATCCAGGTATATGTGCTGCTGAATAAAACAGAGAAACTCTTTGAGGAATGGGAATTTGGTAGAAGAAGAAGAGAGGTGGGTAGTTGTAAACAGTAGTCACCGTGGAAATTCTGAGCATGAGGGCGTTCCTTTGTAAAGAAAGCATGGGGTTCTGTGCGTGGCAGATTTTCTTTGTTGTTGGGAACCAGGAAGGAAACGTATTGAAAAGGAAGGAAGCACTGAGCAGAAGAAAAAATGGCCAAGCACTTTAAAATTTTGACATATTTGGGACATGGAGCAGTACACTTTTAAATAGTGAAGTGATGCTGAGTGAATTGTTATTTGGGAAATTATTTCTAATTACCATTGGTTAACCTAAAAACATATCTTTGCTGCTTTAAAATTTACTCCCCCTGTCATTTCTTTAGGTAGGTCGTACATGAGAAAGTAAATGTTGAAAAATTTGAGTAGAAAAGTGTTAGGTTTGCATCCTGGAATTGTCTCAGCAGGGGCCCGAGGGCAAACTGGAGTCTTGTCTTTAGAACTTCAATAACTTGGGTTTTGAAAATGGAAAAGGTAGGTTCAAACTCATCCAATAGGACCATTCATTTAGGGTGCTGGACAATACCTGGCTCACAGCAACCCTATTGGACAGACCGAAACCACTCCTGTGAGGGGAGTAGAAAGACTTATCTTTACCCCTTGGAACAGCTGGTGGTTTCGAACAGCGGACTTTGCAGTTAGCAGCCCCGTGTGTCACCAGGACTCCTTACCTGATGTCAAGTCACACTTATTTGTCCAAATTCCATAGTTAGTAGATGAAGATATAAAACTGTCTCATCAAGTCTGTGAGCATCATCCTCAATCTTTGCAAATACAAATGAGCTTGACGCTCTACCTGCCCCTCTAAAATGCACTATTTACAGATCTAAAAAAATACTCACAATGTATTTTAATGTTGACAAATATGTTGTGTCAGGTGCTGCTGCTAGTTTGGAATTTAAAACTCTTTGTGTTATTTATTTGGGCTGTCTCCCTTTAATTGCCATGTGTGTTATTTATGGGTGCTTCATCTCTTAGACACTCACTCAAACAATGATGCTTCTCTTTCTGACACCATCGCCAGCACATTACTGTTTGCAGTACTGGGTGTAAGTAATGGGATGGTCATTACTAGGAAGGCACTGAGTCACAATATTATCAAAGTCATACTAGATGGCACTGAGTCACTCTACTGTGTAGATGATATTTCCCACATACCAATTCTCTGTGCCAATGTTAATATAAATGCCAACTTATATTCTATAATCTCACATTTGTTGAAAGAAGGTAGACTTGAATTTCAGGGCAGTGGATCACTCTACAAGAGAAAGACAAAGCTTTCTACTCCTGTAAAAAAAAAAAGGAAAGAAAAAGTTACAGATTGTGATGCTGTACATACAACTCTTTTAAAAATGGTTTAACTATGGATGTGTGTGATATGTGAGAATATTATATGATGAAAACTACCGAAGAACAAACAAACAAACAAACAAACTTGTGAACGGCTCCCATGGGGAAGGAGGAAGAGGTGTTGCTTAGGGAGCATTGAGTTTATGTTACCAGCGGTGGGATGATTTTGAAAAGAATGTCAATAATGGGTGTACAACACTATGAAGTCGACGAATTGGAGAATGTTTTGTTGCATATATTTTTGCGACAGTTTAAAATAATGACACCTGTAGCAATGAGAACAAGAAAGAAGAAAATGCTCTAAAATTGATTGTGGTGATGATCATACAACTCTTCTTGTTATGACTGAACTATTGAATTGTATAGTATGCAAATGAAGTCCCAATAAAATTGTTAAAGAAAAGTTATAGTCTTAGAAACCCACAGGGACAGTTTACATATTAAATTTGTAGATGTGTTATAGCTGTACATTTTCATCTCCTTATCAATCCACTTTCCTAGGGTATATTGCCTAAAATAATTGAAGCATTTTAATTGCACAAATTAATTTTTTGGATGCAGAATAGTATAAAAAATAAAAGACTGGTTAGTTCAGGGATCGTTTGCTGGCCCTTAGGAGCGTTTTCCAGTCCAGTCTGTTGGGGCACCACGCCCTGGCCCCAAAGTCCACTTTCAGCATTCCCTGGGGACCTTGCCACTCCATTCCCTTGCTGTTCCGCTGCACTCCCCCAGTGATTTGCCTCGGTGTGGTGGGATCAGGTCAGGTGCAATTCCCACACTGTGTCTGCGGTGCTGTCCCCTGTATCGCCCTTAGTCACTGAGGGGCATCATGTCTCATAGTAGGGCCAGCCATGTTGTTCTCTCTGTGGACTGGCTGCTCTACTCAGGAACATCATCATCACGGCCTGGTGGGCCAGGCTGTGCTCCACTTTCTCCTCCTGCCCCTTCATCTGCTCCCGTGTGCTCTGATCAGATATGTTCATCTCCCGGAGCTGCAGAGTCAATGTCGTCCTTTGGAACACATTCTTTTCGGGGAAGGGCAGGAATCCACTTAATTTATGGTGCTGGGGCCAGCCTCCCAGACCTCTCCACTGGTTCCCTCCTCTACACCGGGATATTGCATTCACACCTTGCGACACTGGGTTGAAGTCTGGTCCCACTTTCCCAGGGGGGAACTGATTACAAGGATCCACATGTGACCTCTTCCCTGGGAGAGGGACAGCAGAGAAGGGGGGAAGGGAGACTCCGGATAGGGCAAGATATGACAAAATAACGAGGTATAAATTACCAAGGGCACATGAGGGAGGGGGGAAAGGGGAGGGAGGGGAAAAAAAAAGAGGACCTGATGCAAGGGGCTTAAGTGGAGAGCAAATGCTTTGAGAATGATTGGGGCAGGGAATGTATGGATGTGCTTTTTACAATTGATGTATATATATGTATGGATGGTGATAAGAGTTGTATGGGTCCCTAATAAAATGTAAAAAAAGAAAAGAGGAGAAAAAAATGATTAGGGCAGGGACTGTACAGATGTGCTTTATACAATTGATGTATGTATATGTATGAACTGTGATAAGAATTGTATGAGCCCCTAATAAATTGTTAACATTAAAAAAAAATTTTTTTTAATGATTAGGGCAAAGAATGTACAGATGTGTTTTATACAATTGATGTATGTATATGTATGGATTGTGATAAGAGTTGTATGAGCCCCTAATAAAATGTTTTTTAATAAAAAAATAAATAAATAAAAGGCTGATCAATCTGATTAAAAAACACGCACGCAGGAGCTTCAAAAATCATAGAAAAATCCATTGTTAAATAAACTTTTAAAATTACAACAAAGCCTTTCCATAGCACCGACAAGATGACAGGACTGGAGCAGCTGAAGAAGCGGATCTCCCAGAAGGTCACTTACTGCGGTGGACCCGATCATCGGCTGCTTGGCGCAGGACTTGCTGTTTCCAGGACTGCCCAAAGCCAAGAAGGAGGCCGCGCCCATGGAGAAGCCGGAGGTGGTGAAGACGCACATATGGGACAGGATCATTCAGCCCGAGCAGGTGGGCAGCATGGGGAAGACCTTTAACCAGGTGGAGATCAAGCCGGAGACAATGGGCCACCACCTGGGCTAAGTCTCCATTACTTACCAGCCTGTTAAGCACGGCCAGTCTGGCATCCTGGCCACCGGGCCACACACTCCTCATGGTTCATGCCCCTCAAGTAGTCCTTCAGTCAATAAAGGGTCCCTCTCTTGAATGAATGAATAAGTAAATAATAAATAAAAGTACACCCACGTACATATGAGGGACTTCAAAATTCATGGGGAAAATGGAAGTAAAAAATAATAGAATTTTTCCATGAATCGTTGAAGAACACATGTATCTTATATATGCAATACATATCACATTCATATATATTACATATAATGTGTATTAATCAATGCATATGTATATATACTGAGGAAAAAACCCTGTCCTTTATAGACATTTAAAAAACCAACCTAATTGTGAGATTCTAACCATTCAAGGTAGAAGAAGCTAGTAAGTCCTCCAGCATCATGCAGGGAAGGGCTGTTTATTTCCTAAATTTGAGAACAATGCAGCACATATCTTCACAATAGTTTCACCATTGTATTAGGTAGGAGTTGAGTGCAGCTCTCCACAGCATTCGCTCCCAAGATAGCAAGTTGAAATTAATGAATACAAAGAAGGGTCTACTTGAAATGCTAAAGTGGGTCAGTTAACGTAGGAAAAGTTTGAGTTTTGGAACAAATACACCCATAGTGTTCCACTCTTTTGCCCTGTGATCTAGATATTTTTATAGTTTAGTCAATCTAGGCTCTGTAATAAGTACTTTGTATTTTTCTAAACGAATCCACCTAGACATCTCCCTGACAATGAGGCCATGGCCGGAAAACACCCGGCAAACACATGTAACCCTCCATCATCTTGGCTGGTAGGGGCCCTGGCAGAATGTTGGGTCACACACACTGAGCTGCTCTCCGCCAAGGACCACAGTGTGAAAGCACAAGCTGGCTGCTTGGGGGAAGTTCAGTCTTTCTACTCCGTCCAAGAGGTACGGTCTTGGAAGCCCGCAGGGACAGGTCTGCTCTGTGCTACAAAGTCTCTGTAAGTAGGATTTAACTCAACAGCAGTGAGATTGAGAATATTTGGTGAAGGCACAACTAAGTGAATGAACCATAAATTTCCCAGATAATGTCGGAGATAAATTTGTGGAATCAATAAACAAATAACAGCTAACAAGAGTGACAATTGTTTTATGTTTTTTCCCTATCAATAGACCAAAATATAGCTAATTTAGAAATGGTTTCAAAATCAAGTGGGGATTTTAACACATATTATTCCTGTATTGTTTAAAATAAATCTTTCTCCTTGTTCATCATTCTTATTTTTAAATGCCCACGAGAGATAGTTATTTAGACAGATCATTTAGTGTTGTACAACCCCACCTCTATCGTTCCCCCATAAACTTCTTGATTTTTCAATGCATTTCTGTTGCGGTGTGGAGAGTACCAGGAACTGCTAAAAGGACCAACTGTCCCGTCTTGGAAGAAGTACAGGGTGCTTCTTTCCTAGAGACAAGCTCGATGGTGCTTCATCTAACATACTTTGAACATGGTGTCATGACAGACCAGGCTCTGGGGAAGGGCATCATGATTAGCAGTGACTAAAAGGGAGGCTCTCAGGAGATGGACCGACATAGTGGCTTCAACAGTGGGCACAAGCAAAAGGCCAATTGTGAGGATGGCGTGGTATGGAAAAGTGTTTCACTCTTTTGTGCATAGGGTCGCCATGGGCCAGAACCGACTAGACAGCACCTAACAAAAACAAGACACTCCTGTGATTTAGAAAATGGGAATCTTTCTTTGTCTTAAATCTCAGGTTTGTTCACTGCAGAACAGTCTCCAGGTAGGTTTTTTTTTCTTCTAATGATACTTGAAATAGACAAAAGTATTGCCTGTCATAATGTGTTTTATTCACAAAATAGCATCACCATGGTATTAAATTAAATCTAAAAAAAAGTTTAACCAGCCAGAACTGCAAAACCAGATAAAATCACTAGATAAAATCTTAGGGAAAAAAGGTGTTTTTTTTAAATAACTTTAAAACATAGTTATTATTTAGAGAATTTAATGCCTAAATATTTGCCCAAGGAATTTAAAAAATAACAAAAACAACTTTAGGGCCATTGTGTAATATTTGGTAACACATAATAAGATTAAAATCTTCATTGATCTAAACTGAGTCTACTAACTATAATAAGCATATAATATACACACACACAGCCCTTTTAAAAAATGATTTAACTATAGAAATGTGAATTATGTGAGATTTATATCAAGAAAAGTACTAAAAAATTCCCCCCAAACCACACTTGACCAATGGTTATCACAGCAAGTCTTCCCCCTCACATTTGGACCTTGATCACACACCACAACACATGTGGTCAGCACACTCACACTCCGAGAATCCCGCTGTTGAGAATCTGTCTCTTTGACACTTAAGTCTCTTGGTGCCATTGTTTGAAACCAAGGCAGAGCTGCTCCACTGAATTGCTCTACTGCTCTCAAAGGGCACCAGAGATGGTCCTTGTTTCGAAGGACAACGAATGTAGTACCTCTGTCCTGTTCAGTGCCTAGAGAGTTCCAAGAAGCAGAAAGCTTTTCTATATCTTTCCTTTTCAGTTTATGCTAGATTTTTTCTGGGATGTAGGCTTAGATCCATCAATCACAGGTTTAATCTCTTTAACAGAAGGTTGCATGGCCACATCGTTAGCACACATTCTAGGGCACAACAGGAATTTGCATAACAGAATTTTCTAAACATTAGCTAAAAGATGCTATATAATCTGTTATGGAACAAGTTAGTCTTAGAAGAAATACAATCAAATGGCTCCTTAAACACAAAGATGGCAACAATTCAGCTTGTTTATTTTTTGACGCATCTTTAGAGAAGCGAACTCATGTTCTCATGTCATGTTTGGTAAAGCTGTCAGTGAAAACGAGGGAAGCTCTCAGAGATGGATCGACACAGTCACTGTGACCACCGTACTCAAACATGCAGAAGTCCGGGAAGACGATACAGAACTGTGTGCCAGAAACCAACCAACCAACCAACCAACCAAAAAACGTAGTCAGTCATAGAATTAATCTATTCGATGCAGTTTATTCAGGTAAAAGATGTGTGAATCCATGATGCGATATAAATAGGCAGCCAGGGCAAATTGTCTGACTTGAGACCTTTGCTGAGTGGGCGTGGGGGGGTGGGGGTGGGGGGGAGGGGTTGCTACACTGCAGGCTCTGGGGCGGGGGTGCGGTCGGCACTTCCACTTCACGTAGCTCATGACGAATTGCAGAGCAGACACCCTCCTTTCTGAGAGAGAGACCCCCCGGGCACCCAGCTCCCTGTCCTTGGTGCACACCTACCGAAGGCTGCCGCCACCCAAGGGGACACACAGTTACCAGGTGACAGAGAATAACCACCCTTTACAGGGCTCCCGATGGTGGATTTGCTGGGGGCCGTTCCACACACCTTCCAGCCAGGGTCCCTCCCTCTAGCCCAACAGACGACTCAGCAAGTGGGAACAACACATGAATTTTCAGGGTCAAGGTGAAGAGGGGTGGGCGACATGGAGATGAGACTGCGGTTTATCCTTTTAGGGGTGCGCCTACAGAACTGGGAACTGAGGCCTCTCAACTACCCAGGGAGCTAGCCACCGCCCACCTCACCCCTTGAGACCCTGCTACTAGATGGCTAAGGCCCATCCATTAAATGGTTGGGGTACACTCAAGGCTGCCTGGTAAGAAAGTCCTGGGGACCCTCTTCTGAACACCAGCCCCCTCTGATGGAGGCCCCGATGGAGACCAGTTCCACTGTGACAAAAGATGGCTAGAAGTGTGGTGGACTGCTCAGCCACCTGGGCTTGTTGGTAGGGCTGGCGGGCTGACCCCTGACGGATAGCATGCCGATGCCCACCCGGTGCTGCCTTTAAATCGCTGAGCTCAGCAACTTCCCCCTGCCCTCCGCCCTCTCAGCCCCCGCAACAGACCCTGCACCACCCTTGGAGGGCGCCCTCAGACTCGCCTCCGCAAGTCCTCTTCTTTGATGAACAGTTGTAAGGATCGTAGCGTCTAACACAAGAGTGATGGTTTGAGGCACACTCACGGGTGTGCTTGGGCACCCAGCTCTGTGGCCACAGGGAATCTTTGGTGGAAATTCAGCCTGGATTTGTGAAACATGTGAACAGGTCCTGATGCAGCACAGGTCTGGGTCTGAGTCCTCCTCCTTCAGCACCCCTTAAATTATGGGCCTCTCAAGGAATCTGGCTGGAGCCCCGTGAAAAACAGACACAATTGCACTGCTGTGGCAGGTCCGCAGCGCCCCGCCCCCCGCCATTTCCTTTCTGCCCTGTAACCTGTGCACAGAAACACCTATATGCAAATAGTTATATGCATATATAAATGCACATGTGGTGCCTAGGCGGTGCTGTGGAATAAGAATTGTTCTGTAGCTGCACAGGAAGTGGTTCAAAAGTTCAAATCCACCAGCCTCCCTAGTAGGAGAAAGACGAGGCTGGCTGTTCTGACAAAGACCTAAGGTCACAAAAACCCTCCACAGGTCTGCTAGGAGTCAGACGGCCGGGTGGCAGTGGGCTTCAGGGGGGTGGGGGGGCAGGCATAAAAAAAAAGATGTGTGAATCAGTAGTACTAAACCCGTGTAGATAAGCACTCCACTGAGTAGATCAACAAAGATTGGTGTATACTGGAAAAACTGTGGAGCAAAAACCCATTTCTGATTGATTTTACAATTGAAACACTATCCGGTCGAAGAAATGTCAGAATCTCTATGATCACAGAGAGTACCTTAATTTGTACAAAAGCCCAGTTTACATTTCACTAAAGATTATGACATCGTCCATTCAACCACCTCCATCATCTTGGCAAAAGCACAGGTCATTGCTATTTAGTTAACTTGGGCACTGGTTTTGCTCATACACATAAGGTTGCTATGGGTCAGAGCTGACTCAATGGCAACCTGAGAGACTGCCTCAGACCACTAACTATGTCTATTCATAGATTATGGATAGACGATAGCAGAGGATTGAGCTCCGAGGCTCACAGAATTCAGAAGTCAGGAGAAGAGACAGAATAGCTAGTGAAGTCACACAAAAAATGAGTCCTCTGGATGTAAGTAAAGAAAATATTTCCAGAAAGAGAGAGTAATAAGCAATAAAAACAAATGCATGACTGTAGATTCAATTCTGACTCCCAGTGACTCTATGGAAGGTGTCCTAGGCTGTAACCTTCATGGAAGTAGATAGTCTCCTCTTTCCCTAGAAGTGAGGCTGGTGGTTTGAGCTACTGACCTTGTGGACAACAGCCCCAAACACACCTGACATCATCACCAAAGCTAATAAACCCAAACCCAAACTACTGCCACCGGTCAATTCTAACTCAAAACCACCCTGTAGAGGGTGTCCAAGGCTGGAAGTCTCCATGGGAGTAGATTGCCTCATCGTTATCCCTCAGAGCTGCTGGTAGATTTGAATCGCCAACCTGGTGGCTAGTGGTCCCAAGTTTATCAGAGCTCCTTACCAGGACTACTAAACTACAATACTGCTTTCTATCTCTTATTACTAATAGAAAGCAAAGGGTAAAACACAACACACGTAAATCAAAGTCACACCAGAAATACTTAAATAAGGCTATTGTGCCTAGAACAATAAAAATAAATAAATAATGCTAACAATAATCCCCAATTGCCTTCTGTGAAGGCTTTACTTTATGAAATAAAGAGCCTTTTATTATTCTGAGCTTTCTGGACTGTTGGCTGTTGACATTTTTACTTCAGTAATGTGAAATGCTGATTGGTGAACACAGTGAAGGGAAAATAAAGCAAGCCTTCCAACTATAGGAATGAAGATATTGATATTGATAAACCCTCTTCCTCAAAATCACTAAACAACTGATCGAACTCTGAAAGGAAAAGAAATCTTTCTAGGGCTCTAGTAATGTGCCAAATGCAAACAACAACAAATTGAGGACATATGGTCAGAAAAAAAGCTGCCAAACTTGGAGTACTAAGAAGATGAGTCTGTGACACTCTTGCCTGTTGCTGTCTACTGTCTCCCTGTCCCACCCCAGCTCAGACAGCGCAGTCGTTTCATCAGGGGCTAAGCAGCCCTGGCGACCAGCATCTTCGCTGCTGTAAGGTCTGACATGATTGGGAGTGAAGGGTAAAATACACTCACCCAGCAGCCAATGAGAAAAGTCTACAGCCTAGTAATCGGAAGGTTGTGGTGACTCAAAAAACCAAACTCACGGCATTGAATAAGTTTTGACTCACAACGACCCTATAGGGGAGGGGAGAACTGACCTATAGATTTCTTAGACTGTAAATCTCTATGGAACTAGAAAGCTGCATCTTTCCCCTGAGGAGCAGCAGGTGGTTTTGAACATTGGGTCCGAAGCATTAAATGTCGACTTATTTTATCCAAAATGGTTCCTCTAAGCCAGTGGTTCTCAACCGTCCTAATACTGCGACCCTTTAATACAGCTCCTCATATTGTGGTGACCCCCCCAACCCTAAAATGATTTTCATTGCCACTTTCTAACTGTAATTTCACTATGTTACTGTTATGAACTTGGAGACCCCTGTGAAAGGGTCGTTCGACCCCCACAGTGGTTGTGACCTACAGGTTGAAAACAGCTGCCCTAAGCCATACTTACAGGCTTGCCTTGATCTAATCCTCAACCTGGATCATGTGGTCTCTTGGTCCTCTAAGTGTGATCGATCTCCTATGGCACCGAGCAATGCTCACAGGGCACCCCTCTGCACACCAGCCTCTCTAATCCAAAGGTGTACAGCTTTACTCCTTCTGTGAGCTCTCACCGCTTGTTCTCAAGGTCTGCCATGGCTCCTTTACTCTATCTCAGATCCTTAGTGTTACTCCTCTTCTGCCCTTCCATGCAATAATCTTGAGATGTGGCCTGTCTCCAATATAAGTGGATGCTGTGGGAATGCTCGCTTTGCTTTTTTGCTGGGTTTGGATCCTGAATCTGGGTCATCAACCTCCAGTTCTTTGGACGTGAGCCCCTGACCTACCAAATGGCTTCATGATCCTAGGTGCCAACAGCAGGCTAGCCTGCAGACCTTGGCTTCACAAATCTGCAGCTGCCAGCCTGTGGTCTTTCTGCTGATCTTGGGCTCATCAATCCCCACAGCGATTTAAATCAGGAGAAGCCTCCAGACTAATATCTGACTTGTGGCCTTCAAATATGCCTGGGCTTGGACTTATCTACCTCCACAACTGTGTGAACCATTTCCCCAATATAAACTTCTCTCTCTCTCTTATTGGCTTTGCTTCTTTAGGGACAAGTCTAGGACACTGCTTCCGAAATGGCTCACTTTATACCTAATGGAATTCCCCAATTCACCAATACCCTCTTTGCATGGTCTCACCTAATCATTTTGTGAGAGATTTTCATAGATAATGGATAGAAGAACCATACCAATGGATTGCACTTCATGATGCACACCTTGCTGCTCAGGATTTGTGCCTTTCCCAGTGCATGGGGTGGCAGAGGTACAGTTGTAGCACCTCTCCTGCTGGGTAGGATAAAAGAAAGAGGAGACGCGTGAGAAAAGCAAAAATAAAAATATAAAGCAATATGTAAAAAAGAAAAAGAGGGAGGGGCGGAACCCAAGCATTTGGGAAGAAAAAAAGAATACTAGAATGGGGAGATTCTGGAAAAGACAGAAAAGGAAATAAAAATGAAAAAACAGCAAGGAGAAAACTGAGTACAAGACTAAGGACAATAAGCGGTAGAACTCCCATTCTGGAACAGAATGCTTGCCAGTCTGCAAGACAGCTGGACCCGGAGTTAAGGACAGGGTGCTCGGTTTTAGGAAGAGTCCCTGTGTCCTCTTTAGGGGCAGCCGGGAAGTGTAGGTGGAGTCCCTAGTCTCGAACTACAATTTATGTTGGCCTAAGAAGGTGGAGAGTGCAGGAATCCAAATAGGTAGGGTGCATGGACCCAGCTCCCAATCCATAAGGTGAGGTCTACTGACCTCAAGAAGAGCAAGAGTTATATGTTGGGGGTAGGGAGGGGCGTCACCGCTGTTCCAGTCACAAGGAAGGTGAGGGTGGGGACCAAGGGAAAGTCACACTTTTGAAGGCCAGTTAGCAGTGTGGGCTCTGGTGAAGTCCTTGGTGAGCAGAGACAATGATCAGGCTGCTTCCCTGACCAGAATGCTCCTTGCAAAAATTCAAAATGGCTTCACCGTATCTTGCCAGTTGACAATTCACCCTTTTTCTCCCTGTTCACTGTTTCCTTCAGTGTGCTTTTAAAAAAAAAACATTTTATTAGGGGCTCATACAACTCTTTTCACAATCCAAACATATACATACATCAATTGTATAAAGCACATCTGCATATTCTTCACTTCTTTATCCTTTTCCTTGATGCTCAGGGCTCCAGGACTATCCTCTGCATCTCTGTCTTGTGGGTTCATGTGTTTTTGTTGTCGAAGTCCTGCATAGCTTGCCTGTCTTGTCCACCATCTTGGTAGAAGTCTCAAGTCTTATTAATTTTGATTATTGATATTTGGGGATTATTTATCATTCCAGCATAATGGTTTGAACACATTCTATAAAAGTTATTACAGATAATTATTTAACCTTCTTGGCCTATGCTTGTTTCATTCCTGTAGGACATTAGTCTATAAACAATACCAAATGCCATATTATTTTCTAGGGCTGTTTTAAAAAATGCTCTTTATTTGTAATGTAGTATTTATTGTTAATATAGTTGTGAAATTGTTAGGGAGATGATGTCTTATCTGATGAGCATCTTTTCTAAGGCTGTTTTTAAAAATGCTCTTTAGTTGTTATACAGGTATTTATTGGTAATATAGTTAAGAGATTGTTAGGGAGGTGAGGTCTTATCTAATGAGCATCTTTACTATTTGTAATGGATCGACAGGATTTAGAAATAGAGACATTTGCTTAGGTGTGGTGCACACAAGGAAACAGATAGTGCTGAAGGTACTAGAGAAAATCCCGGTCTTGTTTCAGAACATGCATACTGAATTTCCTAATTAGCATAAATTATGAGTCACAGGTACGCTGGTGAAATGATGATCAATTATAAAGGGCCTCCAAGCCAGCCCCATGGATGCTGGAACTTTGGGGCTGGTTATATCTCTCCACCACGGTTTCATTCTTTTGCTCTATTTTTTTCTGTTCAAATATGATGACTTTTTATCTATGGCATGATGTGAAGAGGTTTGGGAAGCACAGTTATAGATGGTACAGGTGATCATATTTTAATTAAATGGTTTTAGGGAGGTATCTAATTAAGGTAGCACACTGTCTCAATAGGTGTTTTATAATTAGAGGAAGGAATGAGAAGCTACTTAGCACCTGCTACTAGACATAACCCTTGGCAGTTAATATGCTATCATATTTCATTTGTACTGTTGTTGAGTAAATTACCATTAACATTTTAAAGAAAAAAGTCACTGCTTTCTATGTGCCCGTCAATCCACCAGAGTAAGACATGACAGATTGTGTAAAGATTACAGCCTTGGAAATGACATAGGGCAGTTCTATTCTGTCCTGTAGGGTCATTATGAGACAGAATCAACTCCAGGGTAAGGAGTTTTGTTATTGCTGTTGATATTGTTTTGTTTGGGTGGAAAGAGAATGGATGAGCATAGGAATGACCTACCACCCAACACTGGGAACCCAAGGCTATATTAAGAGTCATTTTATAGCTTTGTTCCCATTTTATTATCTTCAAATTTGAGATAGCCTTTACTGGCTTCTGTAAACTACTTATTCTTCTCTAGGCCCTATACTGTAATAGTGACTGCAAGTATTTTCAAGACTATATTTCAATTAGTCTTAAAACATGGTTAAGGAGCCTGGTCTTCTCTGGTCAGCGGGGAGAGTAAATGTTGGGCTGCTAACTGAAAGGTTGATGGGCTTTACCCAGCAAACACTTTGTGGGAGAAAGATAAGACAGCCTGCTTCCATAAAGATTTAGTCTTGGAAATCCTATGGAACAAGTCTATGAGTTAGAATTGCTATGAATCAGATTTGACTCAAAATCAGTGGTCTTAGTTTGTGTTAGTTAATCAAATGGCAATTTCTAAATCTAAAAACACAGCATATTAAAGTAGGCAGTTTGTTAGAATATAGGTTTTTAGGTTTACCTGATCAATTGACTAAGAATATCTAGTAGAGTGAGGATGTTGGAACCTGTATTTAGTAGATTTCACACAAGGAATGAGGCCAATCACAAAAGGGAGACCAACTACTTCAAATTCATTCAATGTGATAAATTAATCAAATAGTTTTGTTTTGTTTTCACTTCCTTTGTTTTGTTCTTCAGCCATGTGCTCTCTGCTTTACCAATGCTATTCCCATTTACTTTTCTCAGTCCTTTCCATTACCCTCCTTGAAATTAAAACAAAGCTTGCTTCTTTAAAAAGAAATGTTCTAGATTTGAGAGATGGAAGAAGATAGCATCTAGCTAGATTCACCTGCCCAGAGCTCCTGCTGCCAGACCAGAAAATTTGGAAGTAAGATGAAGGAGAATGAGAGGTGGGGTCCCAAAATTAGAATCAGGGTACTAGGATCTGTCCTGAACCCCGCATTTAAAAAAAATTTCCACTCACAAAGAAAACCGAGAACACACTAATTCACTCTAGGTTCAGCATGCTGGACTCGTGGGATCTGGTTGAACAGCTACCTGCGCCCTAGTTTGGCAGCAAGTAGTGATTTCCACGGGTTGATGCCTTAAAGGGGACATAATCCCAGGCATGAGGAAAACTTCTGGAAGATAGTCACAGGACCCCACACCAAAGCTCCCTGCAGTGCCTGGAACTCATAGCCTGGGGATTGGGGCCAGCAGGTAGCCATAGATTTGGAACAAAAAGAAGTAAGGAAATTTACCTGAGTCAGGTCGGGGTGTGGCAGAAAATAAGCAGATAGTGATAGTCCAGGGGGTGATTTCAGTTTCAGTTGGCCGAGAAGTAAAAACTCTCTGATAACCTGGATGTCCTCCTCTGGGGGGTCAGTGTGATAGCCTCCAAATAAGGGCACTCCATAAGCCCAATATAAAAAGAGAGAAAAAATGTTTTCTTGGTAAAAATTGCAAACCCCAGACTCATTTTTAACTCCAAGGAACTGCTGCCTGGCCTCTGCTGTGATCTTGCCTTGGAGGGTAATTCTGTCCAGCATCAGTGGGACCCTACACCAAGTGGGCACACCACCCCGATATCTTGAGGCTGGGTTGAAAATCCTCGAGCCCCACGATCAATTGAATCAAGCCTCAGGTATCTCCTTACTTACTACTGTTTTAGTTCTCACTTTATTCTCTTGCCCTTCTATCTTTCCCACCGCAGTCGTTCTCAATGGGCCCAATTTTTTTCTCTTTTTCTTTATTTTTTCTTCTTTTCCCCTTATGTCTCTCTCTTTCCTTTCATACGCCACTGCTGGCTTCCGGGTACTACACCCTGCCTAGGGCAACTCAACCCAAATAACAGAGGGAACTCCAGCCTGCACTCTGTGGGAACACTTCACACCACACAAGGCAGCTATGACAGCCCTCTACAGTGCCCCATGCTGCTGATTAAACCTCAGTCTGGCCTCTGTGGTGATCTTGCCAGCTACGGCAGTTCTACCCAGCACCAGTGAGACCCTACAATAAAAGGGCACACCAACCTACCACCTTGGGCAGGATTTAAACCCCTCTTGCACCACATTCAGGCGATCAGGGATCAGCTATGTCTTTACTATTTATTTTCTTCTTCTATATTTCTTCTCTCTTTCCGACTACAGTCAGTCTTAGCAAGCACAGTTGTGTTTTATTCTCTTTCTTTCTTTCTTTCTTTCTTTCTTTCTTTCTTTCTTTCTTCTCCGTCTACTTTCTCTCTTCTGTTTCTCTCTTCTCCCTCTCTTTCCTTCCATATGCTGCTGCTGGTTTCCAGCCCCCTACCCTCTGCCTAGGGCAACTCTGTCCACACATGGGGAGAGCTCCAGTCTTCCCTTCTGACAGTGCTGCGCACAGCACAAGTCAGTGCTACACAAGGCACAGGGCTCAGCTATCTCTTTATCTATTTTTTTTCTCTATCCCCCTTTATTTTCTACTTATTTTGCTCTTTCTTCTTTCCCCCCCTTCTTCTATCTCTTCTCTCTTACCTGCCACAGTTTCAGCAGATTCAGTTTTACTTTTTTGTTTTTTGAGAGTTTTTAACTTTTGTTTTATTTTTGAATTTTTTGCGTGTGTGTGCATTAGTTTTTTTTTTGATTTTGCTCTTGTCTTTGATTTCTCCTTCTCTTTTTTCATCTGTTAACCCTCTCTTTCCTTTCAGAAGCCACTACCAGGCTACTCCCCACTGCCCAGGGAAACCCTGATGGCCCATTTGTGGGAGCACCCACCTGCACTTGTCTTTATACGCAGCTGGATAAATCACACCAGTCCTCTACCATACCACAATTGGCTGGGTATCTCCAATCTACACCTTAAGGCCCTCCAAGTGACTGGGGAACTTCTGCCCACCGTTGGTGGTACTCCATGCTGCTGTGGAAACATCCGCCCAAACTACACGGTGACCTCTCCAACAAGGGTAATTCTGCCTGGCATCCATGGTGCTCTACATCAAGGAGGGTACACCTACACGCACTCTGTAGCACTCCAGTTGAATATGGAAACAACACACACCACCCTAGGGGCTCCAAGCACCGTGAGAAACACAACTATGGCTTACTTGGATGTCAGCCAGTGAAATCCACCCTTATGGGTCCACAACCACCGACCAGTGTTCTGTGAGCGGGTTATCCAACTCACATTCCAGGTAATGGAATACTGGTCAGCTAGAGTAATAGTAAAACCACAGGAAGATACAGCAGTAGCCTGACCCTCCAGTGCAGCTATATGCAGGTAGTTAGTAGAAGCACTCATACGAGTCCCCCAAGAGAGAGCCCAGTGTCCTTCAACTTGGAAGATGGTGCAAGGCTCCTCTGAAACAACACATAAATAGCAACCAGCCCCAACAACCTCAACAGAAAAGTAGGAGAAACAGAAGACATTGTCAGAAGAAGTCATGAACCTATCAATGGGCATAGAAGAAGCAGACATTGCCCTGCCACAGAAATAAAAATTCAGAATGTTTCTTGGAGTCATACAGGATATGAGGAAATCAATACAGAAAACAGATGAAATGATAGAGGAGATAAAGTCAATGCACCAAAGGAAAATACAAGACTTAAGGAACGAAATAACAAAATCCAGTAGCAAATTAACAGACTTTGCCAGCCAATTTGGGGAGGCAAAGAATCGCACCAGTGACCTATAGGATAACCAAGCACACCTCAACAAATGGGAAAAGCAGTCAAATAAGACAATCAGAGAAGCTGAAAAAAAGCTGAGAGCCATGTCTGGTGCTATGAAAAAGAACAATATTAGTATAATTGGACTACCAGAACAAGACACAACAAAGAAGTCAACAGCGAACATAACTAGGAATTTTTTAGAGGAAAACTTCCCCAGCTTAATAAATGAAAATCAGGCAAACATTCAGTAGACTGAAAGAACAACAGCCAGACAGAATACCAAGAAGAAGTCACCAAGAAATATAATAGTTAAACTGTCCAACTATGAAGAAAAGAAGAAAATCATGGGAAAAGCTAGGGAAAAACAAATAGTCACTTATAAAGTCCCCAAAGAAGAATGTGTTCAGACCTCTCAGTGAACACAATGAAGAGGCAAGGGAACAGATTAACATATTCCACAAATTGAAGGAAAATAACTCCAACCCAAGAGTACTATAACCGGTCAAATTAACTATTATGATAGATGGAGAAGTAGAGTCTTCCCAGACAAGGAAAAACTCAAAGAATACATAAAAAGAAATTCATCCCTACAAAAGAAACTTGCCAACCCAGTATGGGCAGAAAATCAACACTCAATGAGTACAAATAAGAGACCATCACATAGAACAACACCAACAATAGGGGACAAAGTAAAAACCGCCCTAAGATAGCATTGGCTCAATAGTGGAAAGAAGGCAAGAATGAACCACACACATGCACAATACAAGTTAATCTGATATGTAGGTAGGAAAACACCCAACACAAACATTAAAAGATGAAATCACAGAGTCCACAGATAGATGTAATAACATCAAATTTCAATGGGCTGAACTCAGGCATTAAAAGGCAGAGGCTAACAGAATGGCTCAGAAACATAATTCATCAATCTGTTGCCTACAGGAGACACATACCAAGCTTGAATTAAAGGGTGGAGAAAACTCTATCAAGCAAATGGCAATGCAACAACAAAAGCAGGAAGAGCAATCTTAATCTCTGACAAAATTGATCTCAAGGTTTAAGCCATAACAAGAGACAAGGAGGGCCACTATATAATGCTCAAGTTAACAGGAGACCAAGAACCAGTGAGCATAATAAATATATATGTGCCCAATGAGAGACCCAAAAAATTTGTAAATCAAACACTCCAAAAGATGAAAAAAAAATCACAAACTCAACAATTACAGTAGATTACTTTAATACACCATTGTCTGAAAAAGACAGATCACAGGGAAAAAACTCAACAAGGGGGCTACAGATCTAAACAGCACAATTGGACAATTTGACCTGATATATATTTTCAGAGATTTCCACCCAAATAAAAAAAATGCACACAATTTTCAAACCCATGTGGCACATATTAGAAGATAAACCACATGCTGGGACATAAGACGAACCTGAGTAATTTCAAGCACATCAAGATTATACAGATGTCTCTCTCCTACCATTGTACCATAAGGCTGGAAATCAACAGAAGGATAATGAAGAAAACAAGGACAAACAATTTTAGGATGAATAATTCTCTACTGCAAAAGGAGTGGGCAGTGACCCAGACCAGAGATGAAATCAGGAAGCTTCTAGAAACCAATGAGGATCGAAAAATGATGTACCATAATCTTTGGGATACAGCAAATGCATTTATCAGAGGAAGGCTGATAGCAATACATGAAAAAGGAAGAGACTTGTGGTTGATATTCCAGCACAAATTTTACAACAATTAGAGCAGAGTCAACAGAACAATCCTACTAATAGCAAAAGGAAAGAAGTAATAAATATCAGACCTGAGATACAGGAGAGAGAAAACTATGGAAATAATAAGTGCAGCTAAAGGTTGGCTCTTTGAAAGGATTAACAGAATTGATAGAGTGCTGGCAAACCTAACTAAAGAAATGAAGGAACAAATTTCAATAGCAAGGTTGAGGGATGAAACAGGGGACATTACAAAGGCCCCTAATGAAATCAAAAGGATAATTACACAGTATTATATAGGGCTGTGTTTTATTCAACAACTTGGAAGACATGGACAAATACTTTGAAAAACAACCTTCCAGAGATTATCCCAGATTGATGTCAAGAACCTCAACAAACCAATAGCAATGGAAGAAATAGACAAGATATTCAAGGTATTACCAACAAAAAAATCACCTGGGTCAGATGGCTTCACAGGAGAATTCTACCAAGCATTCAGGGAAGAACTGACACCAATCCTACACAATTTCTTCCAGAGCATAAAAAAGACAGAAAGCTCCCCAAATTTTTTTTTTTGCTCCCAAACTATTTCTATGAAGCTAGTATAACTGATACCTAAAGCGGGAAAGGATCCCACAAGAATTGAGAACTACAGACTAATATCCTTAGTAAACATTGATATAAATATCCTTAACAAAATTCTGGCCAATAGAATACAAAAGCATATAAAAATAATTCACCATGACGAAGCTGGATTCACACAAGGGATTCAGGGATGGCTCAACGTACAAAAGACCATTAGTATTATTCACCACACCGACAGGAAAAATTATAAGAACCACACGATAATATCGATAGATGCTGAAAAAGCATTCAACAACATATAACACTGATTCTAGTTTAAGAAACTAAAGAGGATAGAAATAGAAGCAAATTCCTCAAGCTACATATGAAAAACCAACAGCTAACATGGTAACAGTGGAGAAAAGACAAAAACAATTCCACTGAAAAAGGGGACCAGACAAGGATGCCCTTTCCCCCCACTCCTATTTAAAATCATATTGGAGGTCCTACCTAACAACATAAGACAAAGAAAAGACATCAAAGGTATCCACCTAATGTAGGAAGAGGTGAAACTAGCATTATTCATGGATGATATAGTTCTATACATTTAAAATCCCTGAAACTTTAAAAGTGGAGTGTTGGAATTGATGGAGGAATATGACAGAGTGGCAGGATACAAGGTCAACAAACAGAAGTCTAGTCGACTGCTATACACATAAGACAAGATCATAGAAGGGCAATTAAAAAGATAGTACCCTTTATAATTGCCAAGCACAATGTGAAATATCTAGGGATATACTTGAGTAAAACACCAAAAGATTTGTACAAGGAAAACTATAGAACACTATTACAAGAAGTCAAGACCTCAACAAATGGAAGAATATCCCATGCTTGTGGATTGGAAGACAATATAGTAAAGATGCCAGTTCTGTCCACGGCACTATATAAGTTTAATGCCACCTGATAGGAATACCATCATCCTTCTTCAGAAATTTGGAAAAACTGATTACCAACTTCATATGGAGAGAGAAGAAGCCCAGAATTAGGAGAGAACTCCTCAAGAAGGACAAAGTGGGAGAGCTTTCTCTACCTGAGTTTAGCACATACTGTACGGCCACAGTAGTCAAAACGATGTGGTACTGGTATAACGGCAGATATTCAGACCAATGGAAAAGAGCTGAAGACCCAGAAATAAAAATACAGGCAACTGATTTTTGATAAGGGCCCCAAAAATATCAAATGGCAAGTGGATGCCCTCTTCAATAAGTGATGTTGGGAAAAATGTGTATCTAGTTGCAGAAAAATGAAGCAAGAACCTTATTTCACTCTATGCACAAGAATAAACTCAAGGTGGATCACAGACCTTGAGGTAAAACCCCAAACTACTCGGGCCATCAATGATGGAACTGGGACAAACCTGAGAACATAGGGTATTGGAAATAGGGAAGGATACAGATACAGAGGAGTCACAAGTTGAACAAGTGGGATATACTGAAGACAAATCACCTGTGTACATAGAAAGAATTCACCAAGAGAGTAATAAGAGAGCTCACAGACTGGGAAAACATCTTTAGCAATGACACATCAGACAAAGACCTTATTACTAAAATCTACAATACTTTGCAAGCTTACAATAAGAAAAAAACTAACTGCTCACTAAGGAGGTGGGCAAAGGACCTGATCAGAAGTTTCACAGGGGCAGAAATCTAAATGGCCAATAAACATATGAGAAAATATTCCCAATCATTAGCCATAATAAAAATGCAAATAAAGAAAACTATGAGATACCACCTAACACCCTCAAAGAGAGCTCAAATCAAAAAGTCAGAAAGTAACAAGTGTTGGAGAGGCTATGGGGAGATAGGAACTTTCATCCACTGCTGGTGGACCTGTAGGTATGTAGAGCCATTATAGAAATTGATTTGGTGATATCTAAAACAGAAAATTGAGCTACCATATGACCCAACAATCACCCTACTGGCCATATACCCAGAAGAGGCAAGAAACAAACCACGCCAGACATCTGTGCTCCAATGTTCATCATGGCACAGTTCACAATTGCAATGAGTTGGAAACAACCCAAATTTCCATCAACAGATGAATGGATCAAAAAACTGTGGTACATACATACAATGAAGTACTACACATCTCTAAAATGCAGTGATGAACGCATGAAGTACATTGCTGCATGGGAAGAACTGGAAGAAATCATGCTAAGTGAAGTAATTCAAGCACAAAAGGACAAGTACAACATGATTCCACTGAGGTAAGCTTTAAAAACAAACAAAAAACAGGGCATAGGAGAAAAGCTACTACATACACACATCCCTGGGGTCCAGCAACTATGACAGGGGCCAAACTCAATCCAGGAATACATATGACAGCCAGCCAAATAAGAAGGGGAAAGAAAGAGAGAAGGAGAGAGAGAGAGAGAGAGAGAGAGAGAGAGAGAGAGAGAGAGAGAGAGAGAGAGAGAGAGACATGGATTGGGAGGAGCAGGGCACGAATCCACCCAAGGGAAGGGTATTGTTTAAATCTCCACAGGAGAAGGAGAGAGACCAACCTTCAACCAGATGCGCCAAGACATAAATACAACATACCTGCATGTACCAGGGAACCAAGAGAGGTCTGCAGGACTGGCCCCAATTCCAACTATGTGGACCCCCTGCCCCTCTAGAAGAATGCACTTCAGAGGACAGCACTGGGGCTACAGCTTGGTGAGAAGGGCACATCAGATTTGAACACACAGGATGGATTAGAACTCACAGCAAAGGGATGGAGCGGGAGGAACAACCTGGTCCAGCAAACCCCAAGGACAATGTTCCTGCTTGGAGCAGACAACGCATGGAGAGGACCATAGGGCTGGCTCCACCACAGGACATGGCATCCCTCACTGAACAATGACACTGTGGGGGACAGCACTGGAGACACGGTGCAGGAATGGTCTAACATCAACAAGCTGGGGTGAGCCACTGAGGGCATGTAGCAGAGCAGCGGGGGGAGCAGAGTGATGAAACCCCCAGGGAATTCCAAAAATAGATTTGAGAAACAGAGTGTGGTGCCCCATCAGATTCGACTGGAGAACACTCGTAAAGGGCAACAAACAGACCTTGAACTATTTATAGGCTTTTCCATTTTTGTCAGTGGCTTTCTTTTTGTTATTGTTATTTTGTTCTTACTTTTTGCTGTTGTTATTGTTTTGTTGGTTTTGACTTCTTTTGTTGTTTTATTTGGCTTTGCCTAGTTTTTGCACTCATTAATGTCTCTGCATGTCTATGTAGATAAGATAGGCAGGATAAATAATTTGGAGATGAAAATAATGGGACCAATGTTTCCGGGAAGATATGGGAGAAGGGGAGGTCGGAGAAAGGAAGGGGTGGGGGGCAACCCAGGAACAAGGGAACAACAAGTGAACTAAAATCAAGGGGAGGAAGATCGTAGGATGCCTATTGGGGCTCAATCAAGGGAAAGGAATTACCAAATCGGAATGAAAGCTGAATATGATGTTGAGACAAGAGGGAAGTAAAAAGAAAAGAGAGGAAAGAACCAGGAGGCAAAGGACATTTATAGAGGCTTAAATATAGGCATGTACATATATGTGTGTATATATATATAATGAGAGGGGAATAGAACCAAATATTCATATCTATATACTAAGAATT
Organism: Tenrec ecaudatus; assembly: GCF_050624435.1. NCBI lineage: Eukaryota > Metazoa > Chordata > Mammalia > Afrosoricida > Tenrecidae > Tenrec > Tenrec ecaudatus. The sequence continues at coordinate 44,996,831 of NC_134544.1, forward strand.
AAGGTTGCAGATGGACATTGGGTTTCAACTCAACTACTCCCTTAACACAAGAACACTTTGCTCTAACAACCCAGCACTCTGTGGTGCTCACCTTCCTAAGACAATCACTGAAGACAAAGTGGGTGCATAAGCAAGCGAGGTGAAGAAAGCTGATGGTGCCCGACTATCAAAAGATATAACGTCTGGTGTCCTAAAGGCCTGAAGTTAAACAAGCACCCACCTAGCTGATAAGCAACAAAGCCCACATGGAGGACGCACACCAGCCTGTGTGATCATGAGATGTTGATAGAATCAGATATCAGGCACTTAAGACCCAGAATAAAACCATATCTAAGGTGAATTGCAGGGGAGGGGGTATGGAGTGGAGAACCAATGCCCATCTGTAGACAGTTGGACATACCTCACAGTCAGTCAGGGTGCAGTATAGCACCGATAAAACACACAATTTTCCTCTAGCTCTTTGATGCTTCCTTCATCCCACTATCATGACCTCAATTCTATCTTACAAATCAGATTAGACCAGAACATGCACACTGCTACAGATAAGAGCCCATAACACAGGGAATCCAGGATAGATAAACCCCTCAGGACCAACAAGGAGAGTAGAGATACCAGGAGGATTAGGGGAGAATGAGGGGAGAAAAGGGGAATTGATCACAAGGATCAACCTAGAACCCCCTCCAAGGGGGACAAATAATGGAAAAGTGGGTGGCGGGTGACGGAGGACAATGTACGGTATGGAAAAAATAATCTATAACTTATCACGTGTTTGTGAGGGACGGTGACTATGGGAGGGAAGGGGAAGAAATGGGGAGTTGATATCAGGGGCTCAAGTGGAAAGAGAATGCTTTAAAAATTATGGTGGCAGCATATGTGCAAATGTGCTTGACACATCGGAAGAATGTATGGATTGTGATGAGACTTAAGAGCCCCCAATAAAAGTATTTAAAACAAACTTAAAAAATAAAGAAATGTTCTATTCAGAAAGTATGTGACATTTTTGAAAATGAGGTGTGCAGCAAAGAACTATGAGAAAGTATGACCTATTTTCAATGCAAAGTGTCAAAAAGGAAGGCATTATGTATTAATGACAGGCCTAACATGGGACTCTCTCATTCTTTCCAAAATTATAATATAGATTATAAACATCTGATTCATGTGCCACCTATATGGGGTTCCCTGAATGCAAACCCAGGGGTTGTGTGTGAGCATGTGGCTGAGTGACAGCCTTGACTGGTCTTGTAGCAGTCACTGGGTGCTCTTTCAACCCAGTCTTGACCTTGAACAGAACATCCAGGCATTGGTAAGCCATCCTCCACCATGTCCCCAAAGTCCTTTGTAATATACAGGGCCTGGTGGTACCTGGGCAGGGCAATAGGCTGAAGGTGTGGACCAGACTTTGTACTGTGTTACCTGGCCAGGTAACACCAAGGTATTGTCCACGTTTGGGCATGGTAAAATGTGACAGGGGTCCTGGCTGGCCCTGGGGCAGGCCCAATCTTACCTTGACTACTTTCTGGACCCTGTAGATGGCTGGGAGGGAGAATCTGGGCATGAGAGGGACAAGATCCCAGCTGGCAGCATCAGAGATAAGTGCAGTGCCCAGCCATCAGCATCCTTGTTGCCTGTATCATAACAACATACAATGGCTCATAATAACAAACAGGTGTTATTTTGCCCTAAACAGGAAAACATGATGATGATGATCATTACTGTATTATACTAAACATATTTTTGTGTATCTAGAAGTATTTTTTTAAATAAATTTTACTCACAGAAACCTACACTTTATACTATATACTAAGATAAACATTTGACTAGCAGATGCTCTGTATAAGTCATGTCCAATGGTGATATACAGAATCAATTTAGACAGATTGATTTTTAATCTGAACACTGCCTATGTAGTAACACTATTAGTAAGGTTTGGGGTAAAACCTCGAGCTTCTATTTAAAGCCAAAGGAAATCATAGAAATAAAACACAAAAAGCGATTCCAAATATACTAATGCGTTTCTGGCTGATTAAAAAGATAGTTCTCTTCTCAAATGTACATTTGGGTTTTGATCTTTCTAAGCACATTGTTATTGTTGGCTGCCATTAATTTAGCTCTCCACTCGTGGGAACCTCATGGCACCAGACCTTTGTGATCCATGGGGTTTCATCGGATGTCTGTTTGTTTTATTTTTTAAATGGATCACTAGATCTTTTTGCCTAGTTTGTCTTAATCTGGAAGCTCTGCGGAAATCTGTTATGTGTCATAGCCAAAGCAAGCCTCCGCTGATAGACAAGGGGTAGCTATAGCAGGTAACTGAATTTAGGTCTCCACCAAGGAAGGCAAAAACTTACCACTACAATTCACTGTCCCCTAGAACAACTTTTTAAAATGAGATCATTCTTAGATCATTAAGGTCAATATTTGTATTTACTGAATTCATCTTGGTAGCTCTGCCAGGTTCCCTCAGTCACAGCAAACGTTTAACATCTCAAGATTGAGGACACATACTGGTTCTGAGCTTTAAATTCAAAACAGGATTCCTGTTTTTCTAGATCAATTTTTCTTCTTTGTTGCTTCCTCTTTGTCTTAAAGATACTCTCTAATTCACTTGCAAAGCTGGCAGGCATGCTTTGAATTTTCTTTTCCCTACTTCTTCCTTCACCACATTTAACTGTCCTTAAATTGCGTCAGTTCTTGAGTGCAATTGTTCTTGAATATGTTCCCATTGAACATTCATTCCTATTTCCTTTATAGTGTTTCTGGTCCCTGTTACGTTTCATCTATCTTCATGAAATGTTGTCTTAGTATCATGCCTAGTATCTATTATTCTTGAAACCGGGTCCTTCAATATAGTTCAGTCCTTATCTGGAACTTGCATTTCCTTGTGACTAACCTTTGTTTCCAAATCTCTGGTGCAAGGATTTTTGAAATGTATTATAGGGTGCAAAAGAGACCCCGATCTGAAATATGATTACACAAAAATATTATTTAGTCTTAAAGGAGACAAAGACACAGACACACATCCAGATGGGGGAGGCCATTAGCCTAAGATCAAAGGGAACTTGAGTATTCACAGTTGGGATACTGGTGATATAAAGCAAAGGAAATTCACACATTCATGGTCAGTAGCAGATCAAAAGCTCGACCATATTGGGACACATACATTATGTTAGGTAGAAAAGCTTACAAGATTGGTCCAGGGCCCTTCGACCAAGGAATTTAGAACAAGGCTGATAGGCAGAGGGCACAAGACTATATTCAACTCCAGTATTGTGACCTCACTCCATCAAGGACACACACAGGGAAGTCCCTAAGAGAGAGACTGCCCTCCCTGAGATGGTTGGAAAAGGGTTGGGGTAATCTGCTTTCTGAGACACTCTACCTGAGGGCAAGATTATCTACACTCTTGCTTAACTATCAGAAAGAATTCAGCAGGAGCTTAGTCTTTGGGGGATAGGGGGTGCTGTAAAGGGATTTTGCGCTATCCTGGCAAACTTGGGTGCTCAGACTTTAAGCTCTAATGCAAGTTCTAGGATGAGAAGTTGTCCTATTGCCTGACTCGAATGAGATACCATTTTTTGTTTTTGTGTTTGTTTTGTTTAGTACCAGAAATACACAACAGTGTGAAGACTAGATTTATGTGTAGCAGTAACAAAGATCATGTATCCAATCAGAAGGCTTTGTTATAGTTTAGGAGAAAGGGAATGTTGTTGTAAACACGAATAATCATAGAGGGATGGGCAAAACAGAGATGGACAAAAACGCTTTCATACAGAAAGGAACTACAGGATTTGGAGAAAGTATCCTTAGAGAGAGCTTAAAGGGGTCCCCAATGACTATGAGTCCCTGTGACGATGACAGTGGAAACCCAGGTGGAAAGGGAGGGCAGATATGGTGGAAGTCTCATATATACTCAGAGATGGGGTTCTGATTTTGTCTGTTAATTAATTCCATGTAATGAAAAAATGTATTCTTTTCTTTATGCCTCAACTTTCCCATCTTTCTATGGGGGATAAAAAATACTTACTTAAAGAGCATTGGCTGGAACACTGGGCTCCAACATAGGAATGATTGGGAGGATGGGGCAGTGTTTCCTTTGGTTGTGCAGAGGGTCGCGTTGGGTCACAACCCGCTGAGATGGCACCTAACAACACAGGGCAGTCAGTCAGTAGGAGGGCGCTGGATGAAGCAAAGTTTGCTTTCTCCCGCTGACCTAAAAATTGCTGTTCCAAACACACATACCAGTGCCGTGGGGAGAAAGACCTGGGCATGGAAGGGGAGCTCAGTTTGTTGTAGGCTGGGCACCAAGAGGGCATGCATTGGCCAGTCAGTGTTGCCAGGTTACTGAAACCAGATTGATTTGAAAGACGGCAAGCTTATTTTCACATGCAGAAGGAAGGGGAACAGGGGATTTCCTTCCTCTGAATGCCGGTCTCCCTTCTCCTTGTGCTCACTGGATACATACACAGGCTGAGTGAAGCAGTTCTTTCAGACACACACACACACACACACACACACACACACACACACACACACACACACACATCTTGGAATGAATGGCAGGTACCAATTAGGAAAACAACGTTTTGTTTTAACAAAGCTCCTGGGGTGTCAAGCTTCCAGGACTTAAGGACCTGAAATCTCCAGGAGACAGACTGAGGATACAGGTCCTGGCCCTTAGTGAGGGGAGCGAGGAAGCCTTGAAGATTCATAACACTCAGATAAGAATCTTAGAGTCCATGTCTTAGTTTGAACCCTCAAGGATTTGTGCCTGGACACGATCACGGGCCCTCTGTGAGACAAGATAAAGGGCTTGCACTCAGTCATGGCGATGGAGGGCTTCTGGTTCAATTGCATCTAAACAAAGTAGATAATTCTCCTAACTATATTATATTTCCATTATAACATAATATCAGATTGACTCTTCAACTCACCCTGTCCCCGTCCCCCATCTACTATTCATATTGCCTTGAGTCTGAATCGATTCTGCAACTTCAGGACTCCAAACACACTGCCTCACTGCCCTGGGGAGGATTACAGCTCCTAGGATACCTTACGGAACAGGTAGAACTGCCTGGTCTGGTGGCTCAAGACAGTAGAAAGCCCAGTCTTTCTCCTAGAACCCACAATGGACCAATAGCATTCAGTGAAATACTGCCTGAAAGGCACCCGCCATCCAGCGTGTTCCAGAAGAATAAATGGATTATAATGATGATGAACATTGTAAAGATAAGACAATTTTGCCCTAATTATTAATGACTAGCCACCGATTGTCTATAGTAGAATGGGCATCATGCAGTATTTATGCAAGGCCTTGCCTCATGACTTAGGGAGTTGTCCTGACTAATCGAGAGACTAGCAAACCATTCGAGAAAAATTATCATATAAAATGCTCTGTCCTGGGGAACAGCCTTCTGAGAGGGTGACCTGGCCAACTGGTTTGCTTATGGTTTGAAAGCACCTGGAAAGGATTCATCCAATGAAAAGGGACGGGTCAGAAGATAGGCTGAGGAATCTAAGGAAGAACTGTCTGCCGAGGAAGGGAGGTGGGGGGGCACATCAATGGGGGGCTCATGAAAACAGAAAGTAGGGGGTTGAGGGGTGAAGCAGAGAGTTCATGTTGGAGCTTGAGCCAGTTCAGTGGGCAGGGCGTGGTGAGTGAGCTGTTCGCAGGAGAGGCCTGGGTCATCATAAAAAGGCGGGTCCTGGGAAGGGCCAGCACAGGAGGGTGGAGACCCGAGGGGCAGGGCTGGGAAGGGATAATGGGAAATTGCTGTTCCTGGTGGGGCGGGGCTCTCCCAACGCATTTCTGCTGCGGAGCTGATTGCCTCTATTTTGTGGCGCTGTTACTAGGGCACTGTCTCCTTTCTGCGTTGGCTTGAATCACTTTCGTCACTGCATTACTCACTCCAGGTGGTTGGAAGGCTTCATGCCATTCAGGGAGTGAGTGGCAGAGAGCAGTTGTGGGCAAGCACAAACAGGACTGCACATCTCCCAAACCTGGAAGATGCAAACAGGGATAATACTATCTGGGTGGGACAGAATTATTACCTGGATTAATTATATTGCAAAAAAATTAATGCTGCTCCTGAAAAAATGTACATGTGCATACATAAATGTATATTTAGGTTTGGGAGATATGGTATATTCTCCTTTAGTATTTTAGCTCTCTATGTGGCTGAGACATAGGAAACAGGAAGAAAGAAAGCCCTGTGGAACAATAGACCCGGCTTCAGTAGAGCTAAAACTGGCTCCAAGTCCCACCGATACCCCTTCACTGCATGGTTTTGGGTAAATGACCCAATCTCTCTAGATTTGATTTTTCTCATCTGTGGAGAGTGGAAAGCAATGGCTATCAGCAAGGTGCTATTGGGATTCAATAAGGTATGTAATACACCCAGCCCAGTGTACATCACAAGGAGGCACTTCTCTGTTAGGTTCCTTTCCTTGTACTCTTCCAGGCACTTCACCTAACCTTTCACAGCCATCGGTGGCACTATTGGGTAAACGCTGGACTGCCAGCCGCGAAGTGTGCAGTTCAAACCCACCTGTCGCTCAGGGGAAGAAAGGTGAAGTTGTCTGCTCCTGTAAAGATTTACTAAAAGTGTCAGCAACTCTCCATAGGGGGCAACAAGTCGGAATTGACTCTATGGCGGTGGTTGGGTTGAAAGCCATTGAGGAGGGAGCGTCATTCCCATTTCAGTGTGACTTGTTGAGACCATAAAGCTTATGGACAGTGAAGTCAGCATTAAAACCCTAGCCTGTCAACTGTCATACTAGCGACCTTTCTATGCACAATGAAAGACACAGTGAAATTGGAAACTAGACTGCTACAGACAATTCATTCAGCTTAGTGTTTCCATTCACAATCCAATGCAAAAAGCACCACCTATTTTAACTATGAAAGGAATTGATTAAGATTGTGTTGGGTGGTGGTGGCTGGGTTCATTTTGCTTAAGAATCTTGCTATCAATCGGTATTATCTCCATTGTAGCTCTGAATATCTGAAACAATACTCCTGCTTCGCTCGCAAAAGAGAGGGTGCTCTAGGAGACAGTTGTACAAGAAATACGGTGGCCCATAGGAGGAAGCACAGATGTGCCAAGAGCACTGAAATGTCCCTTTGTTTTGAAAGCAGGCAGCTGCCTACGAAGGCACCTTTTCTTTTTCCTATAAAAAGGCTGTAGTGAGTAGAATGTACTAGGGACAGGGGGCTTCTAAAAGGTCATGGGAAAATAGAATTGAAGAAGGGGTTTTTCCATCATCTTTCTGAAGTCCTCGCAAATTCCAACCAAGAAGTCCAACATAAAGGATGACAGACAGCTTTGTGAAGTCTCTAGCTATTTAGAAGCCTAACCCATTCTAGAACATTTGACACGCACACGTAGCATTAATGGTTTCTAAATGTTTCCTCTACTCTGGATAAGTCATCACCGTGCTGCTTAGAGCCTGTTGTCCTTAGAAGAAATCTCAGATTTTAAAATATTGCCAGCAAAAGCTGGCTCTTCTGAGCTCTTTAACCTCATCTCTAAGCCCACTCTACCTCAAACTACATGCTTAAGCTAAACACAATTCCCAGTCTCTCATGCGTGGTTGACTGTCTCCTGTAGACTTTCAGACATACTGTCTCACCGTGGGAGCCATGCTCCATCCTTCTGGACAGTCTAATTCTTCAGTTAGTAATTCATATACTGAAGATGGTAGCTTGAAGTTCATTTCCAACAGCTGGCCTTCCTCATGTTCCTTCCTGAAGTCTGAGTCTGAAGTCCCTGAAACATGTTCCCAATGCCCACATGTCATGCCCTACGTGAAGTTCATCACACAACTGCGATGCTATTCACGATTATCTCTCCAAGGCCAAATACATTGCCTGGCGCCCAGAAGCATATTTCATATGAAATAGTTTCAAATGAGTAAATACATACAAGAAAGTATAGGCAGATGTGTGTATGAGTATATATATGTTTATATGTAGGCAATGTACATGTGTGTGTACATGTGCATGCATATATATGAATGAGGAGGTTTCAAAAATTTCATGGACAAGCAAAATGAAAATAAAATTTAAAAATCTCCATAAACTATTTGAAGCTTCCACACCTATATAGTTTATTTTTTTAAATTAACTCAAAGACTATTTATTGAGCACCAACTGTAGGAAAAACATTGTGAGGGGTACAAGGATGAATTAGACAAGCAATCTGCCTCAAGGAGCTCAGTTTTTCTGAGAGAGCATAAGAACCATTTAAATATATCATTACTAATAACTGAGATGTGAGGAGGGGCCCAGGGAAGCCTGGAGGGGGCAGGCAGTCTGGGAGGGTGGCAGTGGCTGTAGATCTAGACAAGATACACAGTCTCTCCACCTACTGCCCACCTCCTCCATTCCAGATAAAATGCAAGCTCTCTACAGCTGGAACCTGGCCTGCCTCCCTACCTTCTCCCAGGATTCAACCCGATGAGGGGGATTTAGGTTGGATGGCTTGCACACCTGTACATTTTTGTCTGTGTAAGTGTGCACACATACATACATGCAGCATTTTTGAAATACATATACTTAGTATCTTCAAATACATGTGTAAAAATTTCACTTTCTTACGATTGCCTTTTTCCATGAGCGACGTTAAGCTCCTTTGGATCAATGTCGGTGCTTGTGTGCATATGTATATATTTAAGTCAGCCTTTCAGGAAGAAAATGGATTTTCTTTTGGAGAGCTTTTGAGTCACTTATAATTTAATTATACCACTAGGAGCCTACATTTTATTATCTTTATATGTCTTGATTTTTTCAAAGATAATTATTTTGGCAAATCGTAAGCATTTGCAGCACTTTTTGAAACCCACATAATATTACACATGACAGTAGATGGCTCCTGATGAAAGATTATGAGTATAACAGACTAGAAGCAAATGGCTTTGGTAATTTCTGTTTTAAAAACAATATCATTAGGAAATGCTTTTAAAATGGAGAAAGGGAATATGGTGATTTCCTAAGTTAAAATTTACAGAATGTTATTTTCTATATATGCTTTACATTTTGAAATGATTTTCAGGACATAGTAATAGAAACTGATAAATACCCAGCAGGTGAATTTGGGCAGGGGGAGGGGGGTTAATTTTGGTTATAGAATGTGATTTTCCCTCCCCAAGATATTTATAATTGTTCTTATTTGTCAAGTAATACTTTTCAGAAAAGTATATGCTTAAGTAAATGTGTCTAAAGTATTAAGTTGTTGCTATGCCTGAGTCATCTGCACGTTAAGCCAGCATCTGGTCGTATCTTTATTCTACAAGTCAGCAATCTTGAGGGGCTTGGCACATAGAAAAGAAGGGAGGTGACCATCTAGCTATGTTGTGAGGTGCCTTCAACTCTGTTCCAACTCATGGCGCCCTGTGCTCAGCAAAATCAAACCCCCTGTGGACCGACACCTTCCTCACAATGGTTCTGACATTTGAGCTCATTTTTGCAGCCATTGTGTCAATCAATCTTGTCCAGAGTGTTCCTCTTGTTTGATGCACCTCTGCTCTCCCAAATGTGATGTCCTTCCCCAGGGTCCAGTCTCTCTTGATAACCTGCCCAAAGTACTTGAGACAAAGTCTTACCATCCTTGCTTCCAAGGATCACTCTGGTTGTACTTCTTGTTGAATCTTTTGGAAGTCCAGCGTACTTCCCAATATTCATCCCAAGCACCATAATCCCAAGGCATCAATTCGACTTCAGCTCTGCTTATCCAATGTCTAACTTTCACTTGCATATGAGGGAATTGAACATACTGTGGTTAGGGTCCCGTGTATCTTAGACCTAAAAGTAACCCCCTTGCTTTGAACATATTAAAGAGATCTTGTGCTGCAGATTTACCCAATGCAAAGTATCATATAATCTCTTGACTGCTGCTTCCAGGAGCTTTGAATCATGGATTCAAGCAAGACTAAATCCTTGGAAATGCCAATCTTCCCCCTGTTTATTATGACCTACCTACTGGTCCAGTTATGAGAATTTTTGTTTTCTTTCCATTGAGTTGTAATCAATACCGAATCCATCAGCAAATGCTTGGAGTCCTCCTCATTTTCAGCAAGAAAGCTTGTGTCTTCGGCATATCACGGATTGTTAATAAGCCTTCCTGCAGTCCCTTACCTTTCCTGAGTCTAAATGGTGCAGTATCCCCTTGTGCTGTTGGAATGATCGCCTTTGAGTCCATTTACAGGTCTGCAACGGCACAACGAAGTATTCTGGAATTCCCATTCTTCTCAAGGCTATCCATAGTTTTTTTTATGATTTACACTGTCTAATGCATTTCCATAGTCAGCAAAACACAAGTAAACATCTTCCGGTATTCTCTGCTTTCAGTCAAGTTCATCTGATGTTAGCAGCGATCTCCCTGTGTCATGTTCTCTTCTTAATCAGCCCTGAACCTCTGACAGCTCCCAGTCAATGTACTGCTGCAACATTTGTTGGATGAACCTTAGGAAAATTATTCTTGCCTGTGATAGTCATAATATTGTTCCATAATGTATGTTTCTGTTGGGTCATTTTTCTTTTGGAATGATTATAAATACAAATCTCTCCCAGTCAGTTGGTCAGGTAGCAGTCTTCCAAATTTCTTGGCACAGCTGAGTAAGTGCTTCCAGTGTTTCATCAGCTGTTGAAACATTTGCTTCCATCAATTCCTAGAGCCATGTTTTGGGCTAATGTCTCCAGGCAGCTTGGATATCCTTTCATACCTTTGGTTCTCGATCATTTGCTACCTCTTGAAAGAGTTTAGTGTTTACTAGTTCTTTTGGGTACAGTAATTCTATGTACATTTCTATTCCACATTTCTTATGCTTCATGCATCATTGAATATTCTGCCTGGATATTCTTTCAATAGCTCAAATCCAGGCTCGTATTTTTTCTTGTGTTCTTTCTGTCTCTTTTTTTGGTTTTCTAACAATAGCTCTTTGCACATTTCACTGTGATATTGTCTTCTGTTTTCATTTGGAAGTTTCTGTTCAGCTCTTTGACTTCATTATTTCAATAGGATGACTCCATAGGGTAATTGCTTATGACATAGTTTCATATTCATCTCCTCTTCTGAGAATCCTGCACTGGCCATCGTGCTTTTGCTTCGTTTGACAGAAAAACACCCAAAGCATGTCAGAGTGGAGCAACTGGCTCCAGATCGAGCAGTGAGTCTGGGACACCGAAGATGGGTCAGCCTCCGGCACACTGTGAGCAACCCTTGTCAAGTGCCACCGTGGGACTCAGCTCAAGTTCCCAAGTCCCAGGTTTCCATCTCACTCTACAAGATACGCTTTTGAAGACATGTGCAGACATTTTAATGTCTATAAACATTATCATGAACATTGACGAAAATGGAGTTTTTCTAGGAGCACACAGTCTGCCCTGGACAACTGGCTCCATATCTACCAAAGCATTTTACTCACGCTACCCTTCTCCTCCAGGCTGCTCGCCGTAAACCACTCAATGACAAACACAGTGGGCGCTTAGGAGGATTAAACTGTGCTTTTTCCTAATTCTGGTCAGAGAACTGCGATCCATTTTTTAACCTATGACCTTTCTCAACTATATTCTCAGATGCTAAAACAGTTCTACGCATACATATGATTCTGATCACAAAATGAGTATTGACCAGTGGGTTCCTTGGTCTTGTTATAGAGCAATGTTATACCACTGCTGTCAATATGTCACATTTCCAAATTTTCAGATTATTTCTCATTCGTTTATGCAAACTATTTCAAAGTACTAGCCTGAATGTGGCTTACTCAGGTGGGCTAAAAGTAATCATCATGATACTTACCGCTCCTAAACTAGAGCAACTTTATAAATGTCTCCCTTTTTTCAAATGAAAATAAAACAAAAACTTCCACTTACATAGAAATTATCTGATGATATTGTTTTTGCTTTTATCTTAAATATTTAAAAGTTTATATTGTCTGCTCCTGGTAGGATCCTTTCACCATCCTATTTCACCTCGATGCTGCAGAAAATCAGCATGTACGACTTGAAGAAGAATGTGACAGCAGGAGTGGAGGAAGACTTATTTACAGCCTTCACTATGCAGATGCCACAACTCGCTTACTGTAAGTGAAGATATGAATGACTTACTGATAAAGATCAAAGACTTGGCCTTCAGTGTGGATTACACCTTAACTTCAAGAAAACCCAAATTCTCACAACTGGACCAATACGTAGCATCACGATACATGGAGACAGCGTTGAAGTTGGCAAAGATTTCATTTTACTTGAATCCACACAATATGGCCACCAAAGAAGCGCCAGTCAAGGAAGAGAGTGGGTGGCGTGTGGCCTCAGCCTTGGGCTGCTAACCATTGGTTGAAGCTTTCAACACACCAGCTGCTCTGTGGAAGACAGAGGAGGCTACCTGCTCTGATACAAATCTACATTCTCCAAAATCCCACCGACGGGTGCCAGACTGGAATCAACGAAATGGCAATGAGGGTTTTTGTTGTTTGGGGTTTTGGTTTTATGATTTAATTGGGTCGATCCGCTGCACAATAACTCTTTAGAGTATAAAGAAGCAAAGTTGTTATTTTGAGACCCAAGGTACACCCGATGCTAGCCTACCATAATATGTTTAATCCCCTTACATGGATGTGGAAGTTTGGGCAATGAATAAGGAAAACTGAAAGAGAATTGATGTCTTTGAATTATGGTGTTGGCAGAGTATTGACTGTACCATGGGAATCAAAAGAATGGATAAATGTGACTTAGAAGAAATACAGTAGAATGCTCCTTAGAAATGAAGATGTTGAGAGTTTATCTCAATTACTTTGGAAATATCAAGATGGACAAATCCCTGTAGAAGGACTTCATTCTTGGTAGTTGGTCATCAAAAAGGGGAAGGCTAGATAAAACTAGGGACTACTAAATGGGCTGAAATATAAATACTATTTTAAGGATGTCACAAGAGTGGGCAAAGTTTTGTTCTGTTGTGCATGCAATTGTTATGAATCAAAACTGACTTGAGGCCACCTAGCAGCAGCCTCCCCGTGCATACTTCCAAGACACAGAAAGTCGTGGTTTAAAGGCCAAGAAATGTCTTCAAATGTTAAGTCACAGATGGAATATATTTAAAACTAACTTCTCTGGTGTGTACCATATATTTCACCAAGATCAAGTATTTTCACATGAGATTCATTTCTTAGAGACTGCAATAATGAAATGCATCTTTGTGTTGAACCGTGAATCAGGGCTAATGGAAAACAGTTTTCAATAACATATGATAAGATATTTCCTGAAGTTTTCAGGATTTAAGCATGCAAGACAAATCATTGGTGTTAAAGCAAACATAAGGGTTTCTGATATGGATACCGGGCACTTGAAAGGCATGCTGGGATGCCTCAATTGTAAATGTTAAACCACCACCGACGCCCAGCTGAGAAATTGCTAAATGTAATCAAGTTATTCAAGAATACCTCTGGCAGCAATGAGGACTTTCGCCTGGGATAAGTCTGGCCTCAGAAGACTAATGGGCAAGCCTCAACAAGGAGGACCTGAGAGCTTGGGGACCAGGGTGGAGAATTTTACACAGATAGGTACATAGAAACTACCCCAGCAGAACACCTGGAGCTAGCTCGAGGTTACATGACAAACTGGTTAGTGCTTTACTCTTCAGCAAATGGGCCCTGACCAGAAATATAACTCTTACCCTTGTGCAAAATGTTAATCGCGCACTTATTCTTGTTTTGGATTCCAGAGCCTTGACAAGTGAACTGTACCAGACCTTTTAGCTCCCATATCGGCTAACCTAAGGGACATCTTTACACGTTCTGTTTTTGGAAGGGTGTTTTACAATTGAAGGATTTTAGGTAAATACGCATTTTTTATATTGACCCAAATCTGAGGAGGCTTCAAAAAATTGTGGAAAAAGTGGAATTTTCTCATAATTTCTTGAAACCCCTTCCTAGGTGATCCATATCTACAGTGAGTTTCTATGTGTCCACAAATTATTTTGTACTACATGACTGAGGTGGCTTATTTCTCTGACATGGATGGCTTCGATTTGTCGCCTGTGTGAGAGCTTTGTAATAAAGTTGACCATCGATGAAAGGAGCTTCAGAGACACATCCCTGGAGTCTTGGAAAGAAGTCCAGTTTTATCCGCTTCCATGCATGTCAACTTCATGGCTGAGCTCTCTGCAGCCTGGAGACACTTGAGCTTGAAGAATGAAGAACTGAGAGCACATGGCAGGAGACCAAGTGATGGGCACTGCACTGACGTCACAGGAGGAAATCTTAGATCAGTGCAGCCGGATCAGTGGGTGGAGAAAAATACGTTCAAAGAGATCGACTGGTTGAAGGAAAGTATCACCATGTACCAAAGTTAAATTTGAGATAAGCAAATCTAATCTTTGCTAAGTGACTCACAAGGCTGGGGCTTAGACTTTCTTCTGAAGCACATGAAGATCTATAGGTCTCTTTTGATCTGCTATGGAGCAGAGGAGAACCTGAACCAGGACAGGCCCAAGCAAGTGATTGGCCCAAAGGACTACCATCTGGTTAAGCAAATAATATCTGTATCACATAGCTGTGGCAAGCTTTGAAACCCCCTTGCATATTCCTATCTTATGTACTTAGGCACACTCTGCAAATTATATACATGTGAATGCTATTTATGTGGGTGTCTTATACGGGTAAAATAAGGTAATGTGCTGCATCAACCACAGCCTCCTGTATCCTGAGATCAGAAGAACTAAATGGTACCTGGCTACAATTAGAAAATATTCTGTCGAAGACTACAATACAAGCCCCTGGTTAAAATAAATAAATTATGTGAAATATAACTCCAATTAAAAGGGGGTCGCTTATTGCCTTGAAAGGGAGTAGAGGAATCCTTGAGACTATTGTCCTGAGTTAACCCTCTCATTTCAAATTGAAGACATTCAGAAAGCCCAACTTTCAGTGAAATAATACTTGAGACTGAAAAACAAATAATAACACCCCAAGTAGAATGTGCTCCTTAGAAAAATCAACGTTCTGAGACTAAAAGGGAAATGTTTCCCCCCAAAACCAAAGATGAGAAAACTGGGAAGGACAGGGAATGTTTTAAATAGAAGCAGGGAACCCAGAGAGAAACAGAGAGACTGCTGACCCACTGCTGTGATTGCAACCAATGTCACAGAGAATTTTGCATACGAACTATTAATTTTCTATGTAAACCCTCACTGAAAACCAACATCCTGCTGCCACCAAGTTGATTCTGATTCTTACCAATACGACATAGGGCCCCTGAGGCTGTAAATCTTTGTAGGTGTAGTTAGCCTTATCTTTGTTTGGAGGTACTGTGGGGTCTGAACTGTTGACCTTGAGGTTTGCAGTCCAACGCTTATCTGAAAGTGCCATCGAACAAAAATAAAATACATGAAAATTGGAACTACCATCAGCAATTTATCCTTCATATACACAAGGCTGTCGCTATATTCTTCTTCATTGCAAGATAAGTACCTGTACAATAATATTAAGTAAGAATATGATGGAAGTATGATAAGATTATAAGTGTTTAAGAGTATGAGAGAGGTTAAAAACAAAAATGATGTCCACAGTTTGACATGATTTGTAATTTTAGCATCTGAAATCCTACTGACCACTATTTAATGCTTAATTTACAACCATTTTTCAATGGAACATTAATATATGGGCATAAAGCCTATGTAAGAATAATAAAATGAGAGTCATCTTATTCAGCTTCTTTAGCAAAAAAAGATGCTAACCTGTAGGTCTTCTATCACAGTGGATTTTAGGTTAAAGACAAGTCATGCAGTGTGAGGTCCTAAGACGGGAAACTGGGCTTCCAAAATGGGGTGTTTCTTTTGAGAAGCAATATCTTAACCTATCAGTTGTGAATGTTATCTTTTTTGTATGATGACAAGTAGGGAGTGACCAGAGGGAAAAAAAAGCGAAGGTATGTTTCAGTTGACAGTGCGCCAAATGCACCGTGATTCACAGCGTCCTAATCAGGTAGGCGTGACAACTGACTTACACAAAAGAGGTGCACCCCACCCACCCTGGAAACTGTGCTTTGCCCAACTCAGCACACTGACAACCACTTTCTAGACATGTCACCAAGCGTTCTCTTGCCTGACAAGAAAATTCTGTGAAAACGCTGACCAAAGAGGTTTAACTCACCGCACAACTTTATTACTAGCCTTGGAGACTGATTCAGCTATGACTATAAATCTTTAATTCTTGAAATAGGTAAACTCTGGTTTACTTATGACTTTTTAGAATCACTGTAGTTTCCCTAGCATTTTATAAGGCCTGTATGTTTTTAAAATTAAAACTGTAACAAATAGTCCTACTTATATTTCTTTTTCACTTCTTTATCGATAGGGTTACATGCAACTTTGTCAAAATTGGCCTCTCTAAACCTTTCACCCACTGCTCATCTGTCAATTTTTCATACTGTGAAGGCTTGTGTTGCTGCAATGCTAGAAACCATATCAGAGGCACTTCAAATGCCAGGAGAGTTGCCCATGATGGGCTAGTTTTTAAAAAGTTCTAAATTTAAGATGGATTGTACAGAACTTGGAGGAGTATCTCTAAATGTATGAGTACCTTATGAATGCCAACAAACCATTTTGTGGCATATGACCAGAAGATGAGCCCCGTAAGTTAGAAAACACTAAAAATATGACAGGGAAAGAGCGCCGCCTTCAAATAGTGTCGATCTTAGTGACAGGGTTGGAGTAAAGCTTTTAAGACTTCCTTTGCTAATGTGACATGACTCAAGGTGAGAAAAGCTGCAAACATCTATTAATAATAATATGGAATGTAGGAAGTATGAATCAAAGGAAAATAGAAGTTCTCAAAAGTGAAATGTAATGCTTGAAGATCATGTTTTAGGTATTAGTAAGACCAAATGGATTGGTATTGGCCAGTTTGAATTGATAATCATCTGGTCTAGGATGGCAGGAACTGACCAAAGAATAAGCCAGTCTGTACTATTTATAAAGAACTATAGCCAGAATGTTCATTTGAAGAAAGCATGGCAAGATTTCATCTCATGTACTTTAGACATTATATAATGAGATATGGTTTTCGTTGTTAGATGCCCTCAAGTTTGTGCCAACCCAAAGTGACCCTATGTGCAACAGAAAGATGTCAAGGACATCATGCTTGGTAAATTATATGGTCAGCTAAAAAGAGGAAGGCTGTCAATAAAGAAATTGACACAGTGGCTACAGCAATGGGATCAAACATGACAAATGTGAGGCTGATGCGGGAGTGCTTTGTTTTGATATGCATGATGTCGCTATGAATTGTAACTGATGCTTTCAACAAGGAAGAAGAGTTAAGATGGCTATTCTGTGAATTTATGTACCAACCATTAATGCCAAAGATGAAGAAGGAGGCTTTTACCAGCTTTCAAAGTCCAAAGTTGATCGATGATTCAATCAACATGCATTTACAATACTGGTAATTAGAATGCAAAACTTGGAAACAAGATGAATCCGTAGTTGGAAAAAAAAATCTCACTTTGAGAGACTGATTATATATTAGAATTTTGTGAGGTCCATGGCTTAAACATTGGAGGTCATATTTTCCAACAACATAAATGACAACTCTACACATGGACTTATCTGGATAGAATACAACTCCATCTGTATGAAGAACTGATGGAGAAGGGCTATATAAGCAGTCAGAACAACAAAGGGCTTACCACCAGATCAGTGATTGCTCATATGGCAGCTCGAGTTGAAGATAAGGAAAATTAAAACTAATGCTAAAATGTGACTTTGGACATATCTCATTTGAATTTAGAGACCATCTCAAGAAGAGAGTTGATGCATTGAACATTAATGACCAGATATATAGTAGGATGACCTGAAGGACATTGTACATGAAAGAAAAAAAGGTCATTAAAAAAAACAAGGAGGAAGACATTTAAAAAATTGGCCGAAGCAGAGGCTACCAGAAAAATGTTTATTTGTGTCTTAGTGACTATGCATTGACTAGGCATTCAACTATGTTGATCATAAGAAACTACAGATTTCCTTGAGAAGAGTGGGTATCCCAGAACACTTCACGGTGCTATTTCAGATCCTGCACGTGGACCAGGAAGCAATCATTTTTTGGGGGGGGAGGGGGGAAGCCAAGGGAATGTGGCATGGTTTACAATCAGGAAAAGTGTATTTCCGGGTTGTATCTTTCCACTCTTCTTATTCAACCTGTATGCTGAGCAAATAATCAGAGAATCTGGAGGATATGAAGAAAAATGTGATAGCAGGATTGAAGGACAGCTTATTAACGACCTGGGATATGCATAAACACAATTGTGCTAGCTGAACGTGGGGATTTGTAGCACTTGTTGATGAAGATCAAGGGTTGCAACCTGTAGTATGGACTACAATTCAATGTGAAGAAAACCCCAATTCCTACAACTGACCCACTATGATAAACAGAGATGGCAGCACCCAATGCCAATGAATGCATTGTGAATGTCAGCCAAAGCCATGGCCAGCAGTGCAGCAGGCATGTTCCAAATCATGATTCAGAAAGCTGAGAAGTCCCACACATTTTCCATTTCCATTCGATGTTGACACTCCTGCTCAACGAATTGACAAATTGCACGACTGAATGATAATTCTGATGGTGTTATTTTTTTGTGTCCCAAGTAGTGCAGAGCCAAATTCTCTTCTTCCAGGGACTTTTTCAGGGTCATGGATAGCTAGGGTACTCTCACCCGAATCCTCTTCATGGCTGTGGGAGCAGCATTTCCCTCTGTGGAGAGTTTGGACTCTTTTCTCTTTAACCATGTGATTTTAGAGAACGATGCATCTCTTGTGGCCATTCAATCTATTAATCATGTTTTCTGATAGTATGTTGTTCTTTTAATGAAAAATATCTAATCTCTAAATTAATTGTCTTTTTAAAAAACTCTAAGCAATTTGAAATGAATGGTCAATGTTCTCGATAGAATCAGCCACTTCCATCTATGTATACCTATAATCTTAATTTTTAATATTTGGTGTAATCATATTAAGCATTTTATACTTCCAACAATTAGAATTCCCAAATGGTCTTAAGTTGTGAACAATTCGATTATTGCATACTTTAGAAGCCAGATTTTACTTGAAGCATTTATTACATTATGCAAGTTGATTGGTTTTAGGTTTTTTTCCCCTCCCTTTGGTTCATAACTATCTTAGTTGACACAATCATTTGTAGTTTCAGTTTCCATTGTCAAAAGTTTCAGTAATAATCAAAGGGTTGATATATCTTCAGAGGATGTCCTTTACTGTGTTTCTTGCATCATGGGAAAGCATGTATAACACGTGTTGAGATGCAGACTGGAGTGCTGACTGGAGTACTTGTTTGTATTGATGACTGCAGGAATGTGTCTGCAGTTGAGTCACTAAGTACATTTTGAGGGAGCCCTGCAGGCTTCATGATTATGAGTTGGGCTGCTAACCTCTAGGTCAGCAGTTCAAAAAACACCAGCTCCTCCATGGGGAGAAAGAAGAGGTTTTCTACTCTGCTAAAGAGTTACAGTCTTGCGAAAACCACACGGACAATTCGACCCTGTCCTAAAGTGGGTCGGGGCGGGGGCTCTGCGTTGGAATGGACTCAATGGCAGAGTAGCAGGACTTTGGGGGGTGTCTTCTTTGGTGTAGGGAGCACTAGTGGAACTGTGGGTCAGACATTAGGCTGTTAATCCAAAAGGTCAGTGGCTTCAACGTACTTCAAGAGAAAGATTAGAACCTTGGCTCCCAGGAAGATTTATCGTCCTGGATACCAAATATGAGGTTGTGCTGAGAAGGAATCAACTCAGTGAGAGTCAGTTCATTTTGGGTGGTTAACTATAAATGCAGAGTTTGAGCTAGGAATCATAGAATATTCAAGAAGAGTTCACACCCTTCAATTGAATACACACAATACAACCAGGAAGTAACTTGGCCGGAAATACTAAGTGAATTCCATTAGAAATTTAGAGGAGGATAAAGATAAACTAGATCTGTTTTCTTACAAAATGGGAGAATGACATAGGCCAAATACATAGTGATATACGTAAAACAGTGTAAAGGGGACAAGACATCCTAGGTCTAAAGGAGACATGACATTCTGTGCCACTCAGCGACTGGTCTAACCACCCATCTGAAGGGTAATCCTTCAAATAATGCAATTAAATGACTGGTGATGTTGTTACCTGCCTTTGATTCAGCCACTGATTCATGGCAACTCCAAGTACAATGGAAAGAAAACCTGCCTAGGAAAGAAAACCACCACCATGATAGGACCATTGGGAGGCACAGAGATTTATTGCCTTGAATTTGGAAGGCCACCACCAGAGCTTTCTTCCTAGTAAGTCTTAGTCTGGAAAGTCAGCTGAACCTGGTCAACGTCATAGCAGCATGCAAGCCACCGCTGAGAGGTGGTGGCAACAATGTAGTTCACGGGCAAGGAGTCAAACCTGTGTCCCACAGGGAGGGTGAGAATGTGACCAGAGAAAGTCTCCGGATCAGGTGATTAACTGGCCTGTATTTGAACTGACCAGTGACAAGGAACTCAGTACCTGTGAGGCCATTAGTTATAACCCAGACAGTCTAATTAGAAGGTTCTTCCATGTATTTAACTCAAGAGTAAATTCATCTCACTTGGTAGTTGTGCCCTCTATCATCTACAGATCCAGGGTAAAGACATCCTGCCACCTTGTCAGGAGGAGTCAAACTTACCTTATTTTATATCACACACACACACACACACACACACACACAGTTGTTAAAGACCGTGAGGTTTCCTGGAATTATATGAGAATCCCTGAGCCACAGAGAACTCCACAGTGGAAGAAAATAAAAAATTCAAACTCAGTGCAAATGAATTGATTGCAGTGCGTAGTCACCCTACGGGACAGAGGAGAGCTGCCCCTTGGAGTTTTAGTGACTACAAGCTTGACAGACACAGAATTTCTCCCTGACCTTTCTCCCGTACCTTTTTCCCATGAAGCAACTTGTGGGTTTGAACCCCCAACCATAGAGGTAGGAGGCAAGAGTTCAAATCACTGCCTCACCAAGGCTCCATCCACAAGCGAGGAGTATGCTTTAATGATCTCACATGTCTGTGAATCATAAGACTTCCTCCCGAGGGTTTCTTTGGATTAAAAAAAGAGGTGGAAGGAAAAGGGAATGGAATCGAGATGTGAATATCTGCAGAGCTTTGAAGTCCCAGGACCTCCAGAAGGGTTTGCCATGTTTTATTACATTTAAACCTCACAACTACGCTGTGAAGTTGGTTTCAGCGTCTGTGTTTTTCCTGAGAAACTTGACATTTAGAGCAGAAAAATCAAGCCTCGCATTTTATTTTCAATCCCTGTGGCTTTCAATGTTCTTTCTTTTCAAGAAGTCCTTTGAAGTATAAAACCAACCAGTTGCTTGTCAAATCCATTCTGACTCTTGATGACCCGGGGAGTATTCGAGCAGAATTCGGCTTTGCAGGTTTTTCAGTGGCCAATTTTTTGGAAGTAGGTCACCAGACTTTTCTTCTGAATCACCGCTGGGTAGACTTGATCCTCCAACCATTTGGTTCTCCCCATTTATACCACTTGGGGACTCCTCTTTCCAGTGTTGTCCCATGCAATTAAACAAATGTCATCAGATACATTCTCACACACTCTAGGACCTTTTTCAGAGTGACCAGGGGGCAATGTTAGTAATTATGTCCCATGAAAGGTAAACATTTAAGTTAGCCGGGCAAAAAGAGACCTATGATCACTTTAATTTACGGTCACAGATAAGAGACCAAGTCATCCTAGTTAAGAGCACTACAGCTTGGGGACAAGATCACCGTGATTGGATGCCTGTTTAAGCGACAGGTACAATCTTAGTCACAGTATCAGTGTAAGATAGTACCTTCTTATAACAAGACCCACTCCAGAAGTTAAATTTTCTTGGTCTTAAAAGGGATCTATTTTTGCTCAAATCCACTTGCGTTCCTAACAAAATTCTAAACAGAAGAGGTCTTCCTGAACTCTCACAGGACACTAAATGAAGTAGTTCTACATGGTACCCACTCTTCCTGCCACTCACGAACAGGCTCTTTGTCAGCCTTCCATTCATCACGTTCTCGAGGGTTGAATAGTCTGGGGCTGTTCTCCATCTCTTGGTCCAGTCCTCTGGAATTGCTAGCCCCACCTACTAATGCGAAAGGTCAAATTAGTATTTGTGGAATCCCTTTGAGGTCCCTGATGGGAGATGGATTGATAGTATACTGTATTATTATAGTAAAACAAACTCCAAATTGTGTCCTACGTGTTATAAGTTATACCCTTGCAGCAATCACCCTATGCGAAGATGAACTTCCAAAACGCCACTTGTTAGTCATTTCAAATGATTTTCATGACTTGGTGTCTGCAAGTGTTTAAACCATACATGGTGAGAAGTACTCACTGTGACCATTACTTAACAAGAAACTAAAACTTGTTCTACATGTATAGAATTACATTCTCTGTTAGAAGAAGCACTATTAGTACAGGTGGAAACATGTTCAATTATATGCTTTCTAAGAGCCAACTACCAAATAAAAGTACACTTTAAGTCTTCCAATCATATCAAAAACAATTCCAGATTTGAAAATGCAAAACAAATGGAACCGTGTGTACTTTTACTTTATCTTAAAATTTGCAAGGCTTAATGAGAATTTTAAAGAATTGTCTGTTTGTGTTCAACTGCAGTTTGAGGAAGAGGACATTGACTTTATGATATGAAACAAATTACACTGGCCAACACACAAATTAGTGCCTCAATTGTTAGACTTGTTTCTGGGTACAATTGAGCTATTGAGTTTTAAAAATGCACGTTTCCCCCTGTGAGCTCTTGGTTTTGAGATACGAAACATGTCATATACCACTCTTGACTCTGCTCACCCATAAAAAATATCAGGGTATTTTAACATAGTGCCAGTGAGCCTGATATCATGGAAGTGTATGCTGGATTTCTTTAAAGTAGTTCATATTGTACTAAATAGTTAGGTCAATGTATACTGCACAATTGCCCTTTGATGCAGATATATTTGAACAGTGAAAATTACATGACCTTGGAATATTCCTCAGTATCACTTCCCCTTTATTAGGAACTGAATAGCAGACAGTTCCAACTTGTCATCTTGAAAGGGGGCCAGAAATAAGAGTTACTACTGTAGAATAAATAAAGAACCCTGGTGGCATTGAGGGTTATGTGTTTGACTGTTAACCACAAGGTCGCCTGTTTGAGTTCTCCAGGCGCTTTGCCAGAGCATGATGAGATTTTGTGCTTCCAGAAGAATCGAAAGGCCCAGAAACCCACGGGAGAAGTTCCACTCTGTCCCACAGGGTCGCTATGAGTCGTAATCAACCGACTGGTGGTAGTGAGTTTGGCACAATAAATAGTGATTGAAATGTTCTGAAACTCAAAATGGATCTGTCAGAGTGGTAACTCCTTTTTAAAAATTAAAGTGTTTCAATCTTGCTATAAAATGGCATGATTTCTCCACAGTGTCCCAAAATTCTTAAAAGAAAAGTTAGAATTTTCTCTTAAAGAAGCTTGCCATCATCAATCTCACCTCTGAAATATTTACCATGAATTATCCATTGACTTCTTGCTATATACCAAAATGTATTCTA
Organism: Tenrec ecaudatus; assembly: GCF_050624435.1. Lineage (NCBI taxonomy): Eukaryota > Metazoa > Chordata > Mammalia > Afrosoricida > Tenrecidae > Tenrec > Tenrec ecaudatus. The sequence continues at coordinate 45,020,442 of NC_134544.1, forward strand.
AAATGTAGGATGCGTCATTTGAAGAAGTAAAAGTTAGGCATTCAAAATATTTTTGAAAATCACTGTGAAGTCTTGCACTTTGACACCCTAACTTGCCCTCAGACCGACCATATCTGTGCCTTTTTCACTTGTCTTTGTTCTTTTTCACTCCTCTCCAGCTGTGTTCTGGGTTTGCAGTCTCTGAATCTTGTCTCTGTGTCCATGGCTCAGCCCTCCTTACCAAAAGGGCAAAGCCACTGTCCTTTCATGGATTCTAACTCATAGCGACCCTATAGGACAGAGAACTTCACCGTTGGGTTTCCAAACCTTTTACTATTTTAAAGGCTGCTGAGTGACTTGGGGGTTTGAACCACTGACTGTGATTGTCAGCTCAATGCCTAACCATGGCTCCATACAGTTTCACTGGAGAATCTCCTGATAACTAATTCTTCTTCAAGTATTTCTTAACACTTTTTCTTATCTTGTAATTTGTGGGGTTGAATGGTCATATCAAAAACTAGGATGATAAAATAATAACTTAATAGATGAAAATATGTTGGAATACCTTATCTAAGACATGAGAGCTGATACGGTCTATCCAATACTGTTTTCTGAATCAGCACCCCAAATAACTCCAAGGACAGACCAAGATACCAAGAAAAAAGATGTTTTTGTCAGGCTGTCTTATGAAACTGGAGACTGAAAATATAGCTAAATTTACCAAGGAGAAATAATCTTATTTTATAATATATGTGATCTGTTTTTATTTTATAAATAAATGGATAGGATTGCAGCCCCATTATTTTGGCTCAGTTATATTTTGGATTGTCTGAAAGGTCCTATTACTATACTATATTGTGGAATGAATATGCTACTTAACAATAAAGATGAGAGTAAATCTAAAGGTACTTCTGCTGGGTTTCCAGTTCACACATAGATGGGTGACAAACAAGACATGCAAACAAATGTCTCTGTGATCAGTGGAGGGCTGCAAACATGTTCTCTCTGTGTCCACTTGTCTTGGTGTCAGCAGGGTGCTGTACAATTTTGCCAGCCAAAGCAATGGCTTCCAGGGGAAACTGATGGCACGTTGCAATTCAAATAGAGAGGTCACTTCCAAAGCTTGTAGTGGTCTGATGTATTGTGTTGGTTTGTTGTTTGTTCATTTGTTTACTCCAAAGGGCTCACCTTGGTCATTTTTCTAAACAGACACAGGACAAACATGGCTGCTTCTTAGGAAGAATTCTAAGAAAACTGAATCCTAAAATAGGTTTATTCTCATAGGACAGTCCTAGTGTGTTTTATCACTAAGACAGTGATAAAAATCCATCGCAAAAATGTCAGGGTTGTCCTATGAGAATGTTATGGAGAAACTATCCTGTTCAAATGACAGTCAGCTCGGTCTTTCCGACTTCTTTTTGTTCCCAAAGTGCAAAGCACATTTCAAATGAACATGATACAAGTCTCTTGAGGATGACCAAACAGCTGCATTGAAGTGGTATAAATTGACGAGCACAGAATTCTTCAGGAAATTGTTAAAGAGCTGGAAACCACCTTCGGAAGTGTATGACCAAGAGGGAAGAAATGTCAAGAAACAGTAGTTTCTCATTTTTATATTTTTGTTGAGTGAAAAATACAAGAAACGTTGTGGACTGTCAGAACCCAAACCAAAAATCAAACTCACTGCATGTAGTCCATGCTCCAACTCATAGCGACCCTTTAGAACAGGGTAGGACTGCACCTGTGTGTTCCCAAGACTTAAGTCTTTACGGGAGTAGAAAGCCTTGTCTTTCTCCCTTAAAGAAGCTAGTGGTTTTGAATGGCTGACCTTGCAGTTAGCAGCCTAATGCTTAACCACTATCCCATCAAGGCCCCTTGCGCACTGTCAGAAACTAATCTATTTTAACAAAAGGGCAGACAGTGCCTCCCTTACATGGGGCATATTATTAGCTCCCACCCGTCCTGGAAAAGGATATCATGCTGCAGAGGCACAGGGTCATTGTCAAACAGGAAGATCTTCAACGAGATAAACTGATAGAGTGGCAGTGACAATGGACTCAAACAAAGCCACGATTGGTACAGAGCCACACAGGACTTTGCTCTTGGCACACAGGGTTCCTGGGCACTGGAATCAACTCGCGGCCACGTAACAGCAGCAACATGATTGTAGAGCAACATTTTTTGACTTACTCTTGTGCTGATGCTTATGAATGTTTTTTCATAAGCTGTCAGAGGAAAATGGTTTTATAAACCATAGTTCCCACTTCAAAAACAAAGTACTTAATATCAAGGATGTTCGATGAGGTGCTTACACAAACGCTTATGCATATAAATTATGAAGGAGCTCAAAAGAATTTGGTACTTGACATTGAACTTGGTACTTGACATTGGAAGAGGCTTCTGCCAAAGGCAGAGGACTGCACCCCTACCCCCTTGCTTATTCTAAGCTGATTTTCAAAAGTTGGCTAGCCAGTTTATTTCAGTAAGGAAACCCACCATCTCCCTTCCTCTCTTCCTCCCACTTTCTCTCCCAGCACACTCCCAGGAAGAACATTCATTTAGGATTACCCTCGAAATATCTACAGAATAGCTGCTGAATGACTCCAACTTTATGATTAGCAGAACAATGCTTAATGGGTCTCATTATTGTCTTGTATCTGTAAAGCATGCTTTTGGAAATGCCAACCAATGAGAATTTTTATCTTGTAAGTTCCTGGATCCTCTGTATTTAACCTCTGCTAAAATGATATTTCACAGTGGTAGTTGGGTGAATCCTTATGAGGTGCTACTTGATCCTGGATTATTTTGTTCCTTCAAACATCTCCTCCCTTAGGGTCACAAGGAAAAGACTAGCCAATCAGGGTGCAGTATAGCACCGATGAAATATACAACTTTACTCTAGTTCTTTAATGCTTCCTCCTCAGTACTAACATGATCCCAATTTTACCTTACAAATCCGGCTGGACCAGAGGATGCACACTAGGACAGATAAGAGCTGGAAACACAGGAAATCCAGGACAGATAACCCCCCTCAGGACCAATAATGAGAGTAGCCATACCAGGGGCGGGGAGGGGAAGGTGGGAGGAGAAAGGGGTAACTGATCACAATGATCTACCCATAGACCCCTCCCAAGGGGATGGACAACAGAAAAGTGGATGAAGGGAGACATCGGTCAGTATAAGACATGAAAAAGTGATAAATTATCAAGGGTCCATGAAGGAGGGAGATTGGTGGAGGGGGGAAAGTGAGCTGATACCAAGGACTCAAGTAGAAAGAAAATGCTTTGAAAATGATAATGGCAACATATGTACAATGTGCTTGACACAATGGATGGATGGATTGTGATGAGTTGTACGAGTCCACAAAAAAATGATTAAAAAACAGAACAACAAAACTCTTTTCATAGAAATTCCAGTTTACTCCTTGACAAAATCGAGATAATTAAAAACATTTATGAAATACTAGCAGAATCTATGGAGCACATAGGAATGGATGTTTCCGTTTGTGAAAGTGCGTAGAGATTCATTAGATTTTGGTCAGATTTTTTTTTAAGTATGTGACTGGCTCTTATTGACAGGAAAAGAGATTTGGGCTGTTTAAATAACATGTTTACCATGCCAACTACAAAAGCAACCCATAAGGGAAACCTGCTAGTTATTTCTGATAGTGTCCCATTACCCAGGCCTGGTGTCTCAGTGGAAAGAGAATCAATCACATACAGAAAAGCCGTGTAACAATCCCCGCATGCAACCCCCCGCCCATAACTTTAATCTATCTGCTAAACGTGCTCTTTCCTTCATCAGCCCCAACCCCTTCTCCAGGGCAGATTTGTCAACTCGGCAGTCAGCCTCTGGGATTTCAGGTTAAATAAGCACCTGGGAGTGGCCTGTGCTTATGATCCAGGCCCTCACTTTGGAGCCAAACTCACCCGTCATCAGGGGTGAGAACCACAAGAGTAATTTCGGCAGGCAAAGCGAAGGCAACCCGAGGATGTGTGGGGGGCGGGGGGTGTCCGAGCCAGTAGAGTAGAAATGAGTGATTAGAACTAAAAGCCTGAAATTTTCTTTACGGTTATTTCATTTTGCTTTCCTAATGTTGCTTCCCCAAATCAAGTCATTTGTTGTGATTAAGCCCAACTTCTCCTCTTCCTAGATAGAATGAGAGCTGCCATGAGCACGCAGGAAGGCCCTCTTGCCCAAGGGGTAGTATCACTTTAGGAGGGTGCTCTTTAAATAGCTTCCCCAGCAAAGGTGTCTCCCCTTGTTCAAGGGGAAGTTCAGCCTTTTGGTTAAATCAGCTGCGTACAAACCCTGCCTCTGTTATCGACTGGCTCTGTGTCCTTAGATAAGTCACGTTATATCACAGGTGTAGTGGTAAAAGGGGGATGGATAATAAGAGAAGGAATTGTTTGGATGAATTAACAGCGGTAAACCACTTAAGTCAATAAAGCAATCTAAATCTTACTTGGTACTTGCTGTGGTTAGTCCTGCCTACAAAATACCTAATTAGGAAGATTTTGGGTAACTTTTGAGCAAGGTTTTGAGTCTCCGATGTAGAGAAATAAGGACTATTCTTTTAAGTAGTCATCAGGAAATACTGGCTTCTCTACATTATGCATATGAATACAAACAGAGACAATAATGTCTGAATGAAGTCGAGTGCCACATTTCAATTTATAAAATAGTAATAATACAGATTTCAGAAGATGCTCAGAATGTATTTGACATAATTTGACAGCTGTTCCTGATAAACTGATCATTTAAAAAATATCTCAGACTAGAGATCTACTGTCTCCACAGCCCCCACTTGTCTGCCTAATGAGATTGCCACCTCGCCCCCCCACCCTCCCACACACACACCTCTACCCTATCATCACCATTTCCCCTCTCTTCACCACCTACCTGGGGCTGGTTAAACCTTGCAGTGAGGTTTCGGTTTAGCATCTGACACCAGAGTTTTGTCTTCAAAAGGAAATGCCATTGTTGAAGGAAATGAGGTGATTGGAGTGTTAGTGACTTAAACCTGGACTTGGAGGAGATAAGGAGATTCAGTAAGGATAGCTCACTCTACCTCAGAAACAAGGCGGACTTGAGAGGAGACTAGAAGAGGAAAGAAAGAGAAAGGAGAGACAATTGAAGCAGGGCACCATTTTCAGGCAAAGGATGTTGTGAGTCCCATGGACTGCCACAAGAATGAACAAGGCCGTCTTAGAAGCGCAGTGAGAATGCTCCTCAGAAGAAAGACTGTCCAGACTTCTCACAATTTTTGGAGATGTCTTAGGAGGACCGTGTTCCTGGAGGACAGGGGCCTTGGTGGCATACTGGTGATAGGTGGGCTGCTCTCCTCCAGAGCTGCAATTGGAAACTGCCAGCTTCCCCTCTGGAGAAAGATGGGGCTTCTACAAGTGTACGTGGACAGTCTTGGAAACGCCCGGGGAGCACCACCCTGTCCTGTAAGGTCACTGTGAATCGGCAGGGAGTTTGTTGGGGTTTCTGGAGAGAAATATCATGCTTCAAAAAGTGAAAGGTCAAGGAAAAGAGGAAGATGGTCAAGGAGCTGGACTGACACAGTGACCCTCACAGTGAGCTCAAATGGAACAACTGTGGGGACGGGGCAAGCCCAGGCGGTGGCCATTCTTTGGTACCCAAGGTTGCTGTGCTTGGGCATCGACTCCAGGTCACCTAGCAAGAACCACATCCTGACATCCGAAGGATGAGGGAGCCAGTAAGCAGTCTTGGCTCTTCTAATATAAAGAGCTGTGTGGTTTTTGTTTTCTAGTTCCTGCAATTCCCTCACTCTGCCTCTAAATCTGTACAGAAGGAGGTCTGATAGGCCCTTAGGTTTCTGGATAGGAGGATGTGCAGGGTGTGGCAAATAGAGGGTGGCACTCTAAAGGGCAATGAGCCAGACCACACATAAAGACTCAGGGGAAGAGTGGCTAAGGACCTGTAGAGGGTGCACTGTAGGAAGCTAATGAGAGACCGTGGCAGGACAGAGCGGTAGCTAGAGGCAGGTTCAGGACGCATCCCCTTTGCACTCTCTTCTCTTCATCTTCGTCTGTAACATACATGGAGCATGCGCTACACGTCATGCTGAGGAATTACCTATGGAACATAGCGCTCCCATCCAAAATCCCGACATCCGTCTTTTAGATACTCTCGCCATCATCTCCGTCCCAAAATGCGCAGTGAGTTAGTTCATCTTTTACTTCCCACATGAGGGTCATACACAAAAATGACAACTGCACCCTCCTTAATTTCACGGATGAGAATTGGTCTATCAGGAGCTCAAAGTCATCCCCGCCCAATTTCATCTTTTCACACTCTGAACAGAAGGAAAACTCATTCTGCCTTGACCCATGGAGGCAGACACATCAGAAAGAATTAGTTGTAATATGTGGAGGAATCTCATAGCTGGGAATGAAAATAACAATGGTTACCAGCAACTTCTCAGTTGACACCTCCTTCAAGTGAGGCTCAGGAGGTGTGCTATTCCTTACAGGCCTCTGATGTGGGCCAGTAATCTCTGCAGTCTGCATATGTTGTCACTTTAGCCTCACCAGAACCGATCCAGTTTGAAAGGGACAAGAAAACTAAGCCAGGAGCAGGATCATTTACTTGTTGAAGAGGATAGAGCTAGTCCCTGTCTGCACCAGAGTGCAGTTTAATATTCTTAACCACGGTGCTGGATGTCTTGGTTGATCTTGGAGATGGGGGATAATAGCTGCTATACACAAGAGCAACAAAGTCAAAAGTTCAGTGGGATGGCCTGAGAGGAAGAAGCTGAAATGATGGTGTGCCAAAGGAAGGCCCCAGCTGGAAGCTTAGGTCTGGCAGTGACCGTGAGGGACCAGAGAGAGTGTCTGCAATAGTAGATGGAGCTTTTGCTCCTAATTAAGATTTGACCTGGTGGCACACTGTGTGTGATGTGAAGCTCCTTTTGGCATGTATAAGTAGAAAATACTGAATTATGCAATATGAAGGTTCCAATTAAAATCAGAAATAGAAGAAAATGCAATTACTGGGAGTCAGTGGGTGGTGAAAGCAATTCATGCACTTAGCTGCTAGGGATGGAGGTTCACGTCTACTCCAATGTGCTTTGGAAGATGACAGGGTGAACTACTTCCAAGATATCAACTACTGAAGACTCTCTGGAGCACAGTTCTGCTCTGAGATCTGTAGGGTTGTTGGGAGGCAGAACAGAACTGACAGCAACTTGCTATTCTGGCAAATAGAATAAGATGGAAAACTGAAAACAGATTACAAAACATGAGACAACTGGGGAGAAGTAGAGAATTGCTGGTGTTCGCAAATAACAAGTGAGTCCATACATTATTGGGCGTGGAATTGGTTTAAAAATATTAGAGGGTTGTTTATTGGTGTTTAATAGAAACATTTGTGAGATATTGCTTTATAATTTATTTAATATAAATATTTGTTGACAACTGGCTACAGTTCTCATTATACAATATGGGTTTAGTCATTCTTAAATAATCCCTTTTGCCTTCTTGACATGATTTTAAGTTGAACCCTTGAGGTATTGTTAACTATAAATAGAAGGTTTTTTTATAAGTCCAAATACTGATGCCCAGAGTAGGTGACACAAGAACACAAACATGTCTTTATGTCTCAGCAGACATTTGTCTCAAGTGAGTGTGCCAGGAGTTAATGGGAAATGGTTATTTTAAAGTTTTGTTAAATGAAATCAGAGAAAAGGAAATTAGTATGTAAAATAAACCTATTTTGGAGCATTAACATTCCTAGGGTCGCTATGAATCAGAATGGACTCAATGGCAGCCGTAAAGGTTAAGAACACACACACACACACACATATATATATATGTATATGTATATATATATATATATATATATACGCACAAGACATAGTATCCAAGTCCCTTGTATGAAATTGAAAAAGACATTCTTCCTTCTGTCAGACACAGCTTCATGCTGGGGCACCTGGCTTGATCCAAGAGGCCTGTGAGTGCTCTTCAGGTGCCTTTACTAAGTGACAAACTGAAATAATGTGTACAGTACATTTGTGAAAAGAAGTCTTGTAAACAACACCAAGATATAAAGTGGTTTGATGTGACCCTAGGAAAATATATGCAGCATCCAAATGAAGATAAAGGAAGCAATTTCCTTCTCAATAGAAAATAATCAACGATGTGTGGCTGGGATGAGGAACTATCATAAGATACCAATCCGTGCAGACGTTAAAAATCTCCACCCCAAATACGGAGTTCTGCCACAGAGAGCATGGAGAGAGACCCAAAGGATATCTCTTAGATCAGAAAACCATTGCCCTCTCCAACTCTTCGGCGTCGGTTCTCCAATGGAGAAATCTTACCACAAGGGAAGGAGGCAGGAAGTGGAAAGTTTGAGATTTATTGCAAATAGATTAAGTTAACTAAAATACATCGTGACATGCAACTAAGATGAAGATCATTCTAAATGGGGTTGATTTTTGCCACTGCCACCCCTTGCCCCACTTTTCATTCCAGACTTTCCAAATGTTCTAACATTGCCTCCTTGAATCCTCTCACCAACCAGCCTGGCCCTACTCATCACTACTCAGGAGTTCATGAACATTTATAACTTCTTCCTCCAGATAGCAGAATGCACTGCTCTTGACGGCCCCCATGGGGAAGAGTTTCCATTACCACCCTGTGTCCAGGACCGCCCTTGAGGGGGCTATAATGTGGCAGCAGTCTATGAACCACTTCCTCCTAGACATTGTGCTAATGGATTTGAAACCCAGAGCCAGGCTTTGCTTTATTTTGTTTTTCCAAACTCATAATATGATCACACCTCCAAGAAGCCAGATGTGTGAGTTGAGGAAGACATGAAAGCACAAGCAGAAGCCTTGCGAATTTGATCATATAGTTTATTTTGCCCTCTGATTCTTCTTGTATCATGTGTCAGATATCAACTTCTATCATCTAAGGAACTGCCCCTGTTCTTGTTCTGTGCTGTCTTGTTGCTCCTGCCTCACAGCGACCTTGGAGAACGCAGCACGAAACACTCACTGCTTGGTCTTCTGCCAAACTCACAGTTGTCATGTCTAAGCACTATGTCAATCTACTGGTCAAAAGTCGTCCTTTTTTTTTTTTTTTTTTTTTTTTTTTTTTTACTACCCTTCTATTTCACAAAGCATGATGTCCTTTTCCAGGGACTGGTCTCTCCTGATAAGCTGCCCAAAGCATGTGAAACAGTCTCATCATCCTTCCTTCTAAGGAGCGGTCTGGCTGTCCTTCTTCCAAGAAAACTCTGTTTGTTCTTTTGGGAGTTCAATGGCACTTTCAATATTCTCCGCCAGCACTGTCATCCAAACGCATCCATTTTCCCGTGCTCTTCCTGATTGAATGCCCAACTCTCACATGCAGGTAAGGTGATTGAAAACACCATAGCTTGGTCAGGCGCACCTTAGTCCTCCAAGTGGTTCCTAGTTCAATGTCGATTTCTATAATCCAACTACCTGTTCACACTCTTACTCAGTCTTATGTGTTGGTGGATTTTATAATACTGTGATCAAGTGAATTGCAGAGTTCATCTTAAGAATCTCAACCTACCCTTTCACCAACAGGTTCTGTGCATAGAAACTCCCATCTGAAAACTAGATGAGGAACCATGGATTTTCCATTCTTATGTCTGGAAGCAGCTTGCTACTCAACATCTCTCTCTTAAAAAAAATAATTTTATTGGGGGCTCATACAACACTTAACACAATCCATACATACATCCATTTTGTCAAGCACATTTGTACATTTGTTTCCATCATCATTCTCAAAACATTTGCTATCAGCTCCTCATTTTCCCCCTCCCTCCCCACTCCTCCCTACCTCATGAATCCTTGATAATTTATAAATTATTATTTTGTCATATCTTACACTGTCTGACATCTCCCTTCACCCACTTTTCTGTTGTCCGTCCCCCAGGGGGGAGGTTATATGTAGATCCCTGTAATCAGTTCCACCTTTCCACCTCATTCTTCCTCCTCTACTCAAAATCTCTTGATAGAATTATACTCTGATAGCTGGTCACCTTAAAAATCTACTGATCATCAACACAGATACCTGTATATCCACCCACCTTGGTCATCACTTCAGCTTAGCTATCCATTAAATAATAACCATGGCAACCTTGTAAAAAGATTCTGCCATGCTTTAATCTAATCTTTCCCACCGAGAGTGATGAGATACTGTAGCCTCTTCACCTGGTGGCAGTCTCTTCTACTAGCTCTAGCCTACAGCGAAAAATCACCGCCGATCTCCACAAAGTGACCTGTGACCCCACACAAGACATTCCTCATTTATTTAGTTGGAGTAGTGTCCCTTGGCCCTCTCAGGTTTGGAAAATATATCCCACACATGAATTCATTAAAATATTTCCACTTCTCCAAACTTCATGACTACTTCCAATCTCTCCACTTCCTTGACTGTGGGCAAGTTCCAAGTTTGATTTGCAAGAAGACATGTCAGCAGCGTTGACTCTGAGTGTTCTTGCCAATATATTAAATCCTTAGTCATAGAATGGTGTTCTCATAATTTAAAAAACTGTACCTATGTAGGTTTTTTAATCCTCTGTCGTCCAGCACCACATATAATTTTACATAGTATGATTGGACACCAGTTGCAATTCCTTTCATATATTAACTTTTTCTTCTGGGTATAACTTGAGAGCTTAACTTCATTCTAGACTTGAAGGCCATGAAAAGAGATGGGGTTAGAACTTAGAAGAGAAACTACCGGTAGTCTCTTCCAACAAGAACATCCCATCCCAAGGGTTGACTTTCTTGAACTATTTCCTATTCTGAACTGAGTTTCCTAACACCAAAGCCTGAGACCGGTCATTTCCTTGAGATCTGAGGAGACAGTAGTGAAGGACTGGGGAAAGAAACGTGAAAGGGGGAAGGCTGAGACACAGCTACATTATTGGAGTCAGAATCCCTTGAGGTGACTGATACTCAATCCCACATGGACTTCTGAGGAGTTTTATGAACTGTCTCCCAGAGCTCTCTGGTCATGCAATGGAAGGGAGAATTATTTTCTATAAGTTACATCCTCTATTGTAAAAGATCATGCTTTTTCCCAATGGGCAGGCATGGACATCAAGTGTCACTGCAGCACAATGAGCCTTGTCACTCAGAACTGCTTAAGGGGTAACACAGGAAACCCAATATTCTATTCTCTGACTATAACCAATTCTCTGTCCATTCAGTCTGCTGACGACCTTGCATGTCGAGAGGGTGCTGCCAAAAGGTCATGGAAAGATGCTGGAATTTTCCCACAAATTCTTGAAGTCCCTTCATATTTCACCTACTTTCCAACTCTTTTTTTTAATTCCCATATTTCATCCTATTCAGAATTTCCTGCTGCTTTCAAGTTCATTCATATTCTGTCCCTACCACTTAGTAGCTTAGACCTTGAGAAGTCGATTTAACTCTCTAGGTCTGTTTTCTTGTCTATTTAACGGAATAACAAGAGTATCAACTTAACGAGGTTGTTTTGAGCACGACTTGAGCTCATGTAGGAAAAACATTTAACTCTGTCTATACGTAGCAACCAGTCAGTGATAGCTGTTATGATTACGATGGAGATTATGATGATGTCCTGAGATTGTCTAGCATAGGTACTACAGGTCATCGTTTCATCTACTCTCCCACCTTTGACCCTCCAGGTAGTACAGGAACTTCACTGGTGAATTTGAAACCCAAAGATTCATACGCTTGGCTGCTAGCTGAAAGGCTGGCAGTTTGAGTCTGCTCACAGGCTCCTTAGAAGAACGCTTAGCTTGGCAACATACTTCTGAAAATTCAGCCGTTGGAAACGCTATGAAACACTGGTCTATTCTGACCCACGGGAGGCTACTATAAGTTGGCATTGGCTCAGTGGAAACTGGCAACAAAAACAAAGGGCCAGGAAAGATTTGCCTCTTCACGTGATAGCTAAGTACACACCTGGAGATGAATGGAAGCTGTGTGGAACCAGCAGAACCAGGAGTCAGGCAAATTGGAACGTTTTTTGCATTGAATTGGAAAAGTTGAATGAGTGATTTCAACATAAATGCAAATATCTACAATATTATATAAAGTGATATAAAGATATAGAGCTGTATATACTTGCTTACAACTTGACAATGCATTCTAAGGAAAAAAACACAAACGAAAATAGTATGCCTGATTTAATAAACCCTGCACATAAGAATGAACAATAAGAGATGCTAGATCATTGCGAAGCAATGTCAATCTGCCTAATGTAGAAAGTTAAAAAAGTTATATTCGTCCTGTTTCATCTAATAAATTATAGATAAGCATAACTGCTCTAAATTGCCATTGATTTTCATATTAATTTTCATTTTTTGTCTAAATAGCAATTTTATTGATAATCTACATGGCAAGTAAAATAAGATATTTTTAAATATAAGGTTTCCTCAAACAATATTCATCTTAATCTCAATTACTTACATTTACTCGATTTTAATTATTCAAGTCAAAGGAGCATATTTGATCAATTTCTGATAATGAAATATTTTAAGGAATTCTCAACAAATATGTTTGTGTGCAACTCTAATGGCTAGACGAGTAAATTAGATGTCCTTAAAATTTTTAATTGCTAAGGACACATCCAGTTTATTTAGATTCATCCCTCTGTAGTCATACACAAGCCTGGAAATGCCCCAAATTTGCTGTTTTTAAATAAATTCTGGCAATCCCAAAATATTGGATGGCGGGTATGTTCTCACTATGGTTTAATTGGATCTTGTTTTAGAATAATGCTCAAAGGCTTGTTACCTTGTTTCTTCACCAGACCAGTGGTTTCCAGTCTTAATAACATATTAGAACCACTTGGAAGTCTTTTCTGAAATATACATGTGTGTAAGCCTCAATCATAGAGATGATGATTTTATTGGTTTGGGATGGGCCCTAACAGCAGTGGGTTTGAATGGTTTTTACTTTAAATAAAATCTCCAATGATTGAAGTGTCCGATTAAGACTGAGAACTACTGATGTAGGAAGTATATCTCAGGCTGGGCTACTCTTCAAACTTCTTGAGCACCAGTTAAACTGAGGTCACTCTCAAAAATAGGATTCAGGAAGTCTGAGGAGCTCCCAGGGAGCTGTGCCCTTCTCAAGCACAGCCAGTGATTTGGCAATTGGCCGAGCATAGGAAACGCTGATCCGAGACAGCCAATAAAAATACAAAACAAGCTAGACCAGTCTGTTTTGTGCTTAATGATGAAATCTTTGGAACACGTTATGTTATCATTTTTTACTTTTAAGTCTGTGTATATGTGTGTGTTTGGTTTAGTTATCTAGTTATACCTTTCAGAACATTCAAGAACCAATTAAATGCATTTATAGCACACACACATATGTACTCAGATAAATGTTGTGCACGTTTACGTATGTAGACCCTAAACAAACAGCTAACCACGCTGAACAATATACACATCTTTTCCAAGGATTGTTTTTTTTTTGGTAAGCGTGTCTTTCTTCATGACCAGCTAATTTTCTCACCAGTTCTGAATCACTAGGTTCTAGTCAAATGAATCTGGCATTTTTAATTGGTATCCCAGGAGCCTTGTGGCAATGGGTTTCGTATGCCATATAATCAAGCAGAGTGACTTCTGGTCTTTCCTGCCAGTACACCCTATCTTCACCCTCCTGTGGGAGATAGCACCACTAATTGGGTGTGGGAAAGGAGTTGCATTGTGATGACCAGCCTTTTCAAATGGATCCACCCAGGGAGACTTCCTACAAAGCTGCCTTCTTGTTGGATAGGCATCATTCGGTCAGGCATCAAATAGCAACTACTAAGCGGGGGTGGGGTATATTTTCATAGTTTAAATATTCTAAGCAGCATTCTCATTCATGGTGTCTGTTATGCGCATTTGCACTTCTCAAAGCCGCATGGATTCTAGAAACACACATCTCACCCAGAAAGACCTCTCTGGAACCTGGGCTCAAAAGGTAAACTATCTGGTTTCTGTTCCCAACGTGGAAGAGTTCCATAGACAGCAAGCAAATAAAACACACAAAAATGAAAAAAAGAACACCGTTTTTGGACAATAATTGGGGTTCTCATTCTTTATTTTCTTTCATTCAATTCTTCACCTTTTCTCCATTGATGTTTCCCCTTATATTCCCAAGTTGGATTTTTTCATTTACTTAATCTCAATCTGTTTCTTTAGTTTTACCGCTTCTTCGAGTAAATGTATAATTATTGTTATTTGCAAGTGGAGCTAGCATAAAACAATCCAGGTACACTAAAAATATCCCAAGGTCAACAACAGAATAATCCTGGCGATGCTGACAAAAGTTTCACAGATGACTCTTTAGGGGAGGGGAAATTTAAGAACTAATTCTCTTTTCTTTTAAAAAAATATTTATTAAAAGCTCTTACAGATAGTGTAACATTCCACTGTTCAGTCACAGAAAGCAGGGTTATACAATTGGTACTACAATCACTTTCAAAACATTTCCTTTCTTCTTGAACTCCTTGATATCAGCTCCCCTTGGTCCACTCCCTCCCCCATCATACCCCCGAAGAACCTTTACTCTTTTTTTTTCTATAATAGTTGTGTGTGTGTGTGTGTGTGCGCGTGCATACCATATCTTATACAATCCTATCTATCCATTCACATACAATTCTGCAGTTCGATCCCATCTAGTGGGGTTATACAGTCATCGATGCTGTTAGCTCCCCATTCTCCCTACCCCTCACCCCCATTCCATACCCTCAAGGAACCATTACTCCTGTTACTCTTTCTGAAGGGTTATCTATTTTGACTTTCATGTACCAAATGATCTTAAATATACAGTTGAACATATGTGAATCTAACATATTGAATGAAGTTAAACAAATAAAAGTCACAATAGTAAGGGGAGGAAATATTAGAGAACCATAGAAGAATTATGTGGTTTATCGGTGCTATACTACACCCTGAAATTTATCTCCTCCGTGTGGCCCTTCTGTGGGGGCTGTCCAATTATCTTACAAGTGGGGTTTGCATCTCCACTACATCCATGTCCCTTCACATCAATTTGGTTTCTTGATTTTGAATTTCTGACTCATCTTCCCATCGACACCTCATGATAGCACAGGTTGGTATGCTTCTTCCATGTGGAGTGTGTTGCTTCCCTGCTAGATAGATGGCCGGCAGATTGGTAATTTTCATGGTGTGAAAGATGCTCACACCGAACAGATCTTTAATGACCAGCACGATGCCTTGGAGTGCATGTTTGAGAAGTGCTGTAAACAGCTCGCTCGAGCCAACTAGGACCAGTGGCCTCAGTCCGCTGTGGTAGGACTTCACGTGAGTTCTCATGTGTAATGCGCATCACCACCTAGTGAAGGAGAAGAAGAAACCCTAAATATATAATCCTGAGAATTAGGCTTGAGTTTGGCATGGCCATTTATTAGCTGAATGAACTCCAGCTAGTGTTTTTTGTGGTTTCAGATGTATGGCAGTGACTTAGTAAAGCAATACTTACTGCTCTTCATAGACCTGAAAATAAGCAAGCAATAACCTTCCTCATAATGGATTTAAAATTGTCTCCTCCTTTATACCTCTGATTGGTTATTTTCTCCTCAGCATGTTTCAAAACAAGGGAACAGTGGTGTCCTATGAATGGCATGTGCCCTTCATGCGAGGTGATGACAACGGCGCTTTACTTCAGGGAATGACATTGGCCAAATGTCAATAGAAGCTCACCTGTCACACATCGGACTCCACCACACCAAACGCACTGCCAGCATGTCCGTTCATACTCACTGCAACCCGCGTCTGTCTCAACACTGCCAAGATCATCAAAATCTAGGAGTCTAAGAAACAAGTTCAGGCCAGGAGAGGCTAAGGAGACATGGTGAGTGAACGTTAAAAGTTGTATCCTGGATGGGATCCAAGAACTGAAAAGGGAAATTAGGTAATAACAATAATAACGCAGAAATTTCAATAACATGATGCTACTGTTGAGCTGATTTTGATTCATGACAAAACCATCTATGCTGAGAATTGCTCTGTAGGATTTTCAAAGCCATGAAATCCAATCCCTGAGGTGGTTTTGAACTACCAACCTTTGGGCAGATCGCTGAGCGCTTCACTGTTCGCACCCTCAGGGACTCGACAAATAAAGCATAGATGTTAGTTAATAAGGATATATCAGTTTGTTTCATTGATTGGATCACAGTAGTGTGTGCTATGAATAACAGGGAAAACTGGATGGGAAGTTTATGTGGACACTGCATAATCTGTGCAAGTTTTAAAAATCTAAAACAGAAAGTTTGCTAAAAACAAAAACACACACAAGCTCCCTGACATGTCTTAAGTATTTAAAAAATAATTCTTATGCCATCACTGAATTCTCTCTTTTGTTGGACAACATTTAAAACATGTTTTAGCCCATCATTTGGGTGATACAGCCTTAAGTTGGGTCTCCGGCCTAGGAGTTCCCCAACCTTTCCCAAAGAACCACTGCTCCTCCCTGCTTGACGGCCTTCGATGACCTGTTTCTCTGAAGAGATGGATCCTTCCTCCCAGCCCTTTCCCAGTTCCCTTGTACTCCTCATTCTCAGGACAGTAGAACGTGACACACCTACAGCTTGTGATGAACCAGATCTAATGACATTGGCATCCTTATGCCCTGGACTGAAGTTGATGTTTTCTTGTGCCTGACATCATGGCTCTTTGTATGTGGGGCTTATTTCATCATAAAAAAAAAAAGGAATTCAAACAAGTTGCCATCAAGTTGTCTCCACATCCTGGTGACCCTGTGTTCTCTAGAGTAGAACTGACTGCTCCATAAGGCTTTCTTGGCCGTAAGCTTGAGGGAAGCAGATTGTGGGGTCTTTCGTTCACGATGCTGTTGAGTGGGTTCATTGCTAAGTGTCGTTTTATAGATGAGGACAAACCTTTGCATCACTCAATAATCAAACCAAACGCAGTGCCATTGAGTCAATTCCAATCCACAGCAACCCTATAGGACAGAGTAGAATGGCTCTTCAGAGTTTCTAAGACTGTCAATCTTTCTGGAAGCAGACTGCCCAGCCATCCGGTGGGTTTGACTGGTGGGTTTGAATGAATGACCTTAAGGTTAGCGGTCCAATACTTAACCCACTGTGCAACAAAGACACCTTTGTGTCAACCTGGGACCTTTATTTCCTTATACTTTTTTGTAGAGGACATAGCTATGTCCGGAAAACCTAGAAAATTCCCTGGATTATGAAAGGGGAACCTTGTATCAGGTGACTGCAGTTGGTTCTGTGTGGGCGGATTTCTCCCATCCATTTTGTTTTTATTTTACTTCCGAGCCTCTTCTGTTTCAGGGGTCATCCACTCGTTCTTCTATTACCTTAATTCCGACCTAACTTTCTCGGCTCCATCTGCACACTACAGTAGTCTCTATTTCACACTCAGTTGCCATCAGAACACCATTAATGTGTCTCTCATTTTTAAAGGTGTTTTAGGTTCTCATAGTTCAGGGCCCTTTTCTTCTCAGAATTGACTCAGCAGCGGTGAGTTGTTGTTGTTGTTATTGGTCTTCTATGAGGCTTGTCATCCTCCCAGGTCACCTAATATTTGGCTCCCTACCATTTACTGAATCTCTGATTTTTTTATATTTTGTACCAAAGTATTTAGCACACAATCATTTGCTTATGTTCTCTCCTCTCTTTGGTGCATACATATTTTATCCCTGCAATAGCCTTGTAAGCTCTCTCAGGACATAACCATTCTCCCCTATTTACTTTGTTTCTCTCACAGTCTCCAGCAGGGAGCTAGACACACAATAGAAACCAAGCTGTTTGCTGCGGAGCCAATTCTGACTCATGGTCACTCCCTGTGTGTTCCCTTGGACAACTCAGCTGGTAGAAGGTCCTACTGCAGACATGTAATAGTTACTTGTTAATGAATAATTAGCGGCTTATTCTAAACTAGCATTATGGGAGGATTGGGCAAAATATTGTACTCCTTCCAATTTAAATCCAAGCTCTGAGAATGGAATCAGGAGTTTTTAAAGTCAGCATTTTGTAGTCTTAGTTACCCAGAATTATCCTAGGGCAGGCGAATTGTCTGTTACCAACTGATTGCAGAACCGCATCTAACGCAACAATTAATTTGAGCCCAGTGGCCAATTTAGACCATTTCTTAAAGGGAACATCTTTTAAAGGGTGTAGCTGCTTTTGTTTAAAGTTAATTACTCTTAATCCATCGACATAAAGGTAACAGCAGTTACCTTTACTTAGGTCTGCAACCAATACCCATGGAAGGAGCAATCAAGAAATCAAATGATGTTTTGCATTGTGCAAATAAATCTGTTGCAAAAACAAACAAACTACCCCCAAACAAGCAACTCTTTAAAGTATTAAAAAGCAAAGATGCCATTGACTGGAGCCATGGTATTTCCAATCACCTCTGGTGCATGTGAACGCTGGTTATTGAATAAGGAAACTGGAAGAATCGGGGTTTTGAATGGTGTAGGTGAAGAAGATCGGCTACATCATGGACTACCCCATTGCAGATCCATCTTTCAGAAGAAGTGCGTCCAGAACACTCCCTAGAAGCAAGCAGAGTGAGACTTTGTCGAAGTACTTAGAACATCTTCTCAGAAGGGCCAGTCCCTGGAGAAGACATCATTCTTGTTGAAGTCCAGGGCCTGGTAGAAGAGAAAGATCTTCAAGGAGATGAAGTGACACTGGCTGTAGCAAAGAGCTCGGCTATAGCAACAATTGTGAGGATGACGTGAGAGCAGATGGCATTTCTTTCCGATGCGGTACCACTTGGGGCCATAACTGACCGGCAGACTTAAAAACCACAGTTAATACATATGCAAAGTGTAAATGAAAGAGACAAGCACACATCACTACATTTAAGCAGAACTGTCCCAAGAACACTTTCCCCTGACCGTATTCCCTCCCCCCACCCCCGCCCCCTCCGATGGCTGTTTTTACATCACAGTGGAATGCAGGTGTGTAAGTACCCTTAGAGAAATTCTTATTTAAACTACCCCTCTCTCTCCTCTTATCAAGAGATGCTGTCAGTCTTTCTTTTGGGGACAGGAGTGTCCATTCCGTCTCCCTGGTAGGAGGACTAGCTAAAGAGGAAATCCAGGAATGAGGTCATAAATCAAGGTGCCTGAAACTTTACCTAAATAGACTTTTGTTTTACTTCTGTCAAGACCACTTAGTGATATCTATATTTTGACTTGCCCTTTCTTCTGCTTTCTCTGTTCTACCCTCCCTGAAAGATATAAAAGAAAATCGGCCAGGGGAAGGGGGGCTGCAGTCTGGAGAGACGTTTCCTTCGGATACTTCTGCTGCAGCCCAGGTGAGCCTGATATGAAAAGACTTCCATCATTCTAGTTGGACATTGTAGCAGTCTTCTTTTATCCAAACCAGCAACACAACACATATGTATTCTTTTTAAAAAACTCATTTTGCTAGGGGCTCATACAACTCCTATCACATTCCATACATACATCAATTGTGTCAAACACATTTGTACATTCGTTGCCCTCATCATTCTCAAAACATTTGCTTTCCACTTCAAAATTCTGTATAGAAATTAGATTGGAATGATGTACACCGAAAGGCTGATGTGAAATTATAGGTGACATATATGCTTGTGGTTTTCTTTGTACATACAATCAGCACAGAATAATGTGGTTATTGGTATTTAAGTTACATCACTGCCATTAAGATTCCAGTAATCAAACAATCAGCACCAAACTATTCCAGCAGTCATTAAATGTTTGTTCAGTTAGCATAGAAATAATGAGAAGAAATGGCAAAACATGGAAATAATCTAAAAATTAATGTTGTATGAACAAGATTTTAATTCTCCTGAGAACTTCATTAGCTATTTTAAAGATGTGCAGTCAATTTTAAGTCCCATGAGAGCAGAAGGCTGACTTCTCCCAGCTTTTAAAGCCACTGTTCCCAGTGCTTTAAGGATCCAAAAAATAAAATAAAATAAATAACTTACCGCCATCAAGTTGATTCCCCCTCCTAGTGATTCGATATAATGATTCTATATGGTGTTGCCAAGGCTGTAAATCTTACAGAAGCAGACTGCCTCGTCTTTCTCACAAGGAGAAGCTGGTGACTTTGATCAGCCAGCATTGGGGTTAGCAGTCCAACACCTACTCAGCAGCATCACCAGGACTCCTGGCTCAGAGTATCAATGGTGTGAATAAGTGATTGATGGGTGAATAATAATACAGAGAAAGCCAGTTAAATGACTGGATTTGTCAGCCCCTCACCTATTCTCTCTTTCTGTCCTTTATTCACAGTTGTCTGTGTTACCATTTCTCCCTGAGTCTTTGCCATCTGATCTCATGTTCTCATGTGTCATAATCCTTTAGGGTTTTAGTATAAGGGTCAGATAGGGCCAATCAAAATTTTCAATTATCCCAGTCAACTGATTGGTGCAGGGAGACAGGAGGTTTTTGCTCTTAGAATTCTTAGGGGTAAAGCTCTTGGCAACAAGCCATGCCTGTAAAGATGACCAATGATTAAGCCAATAGACTATAACCCTGTCATTGGTAGCCATCACGCTTTGCCTCTGGAAAGCGAAACAGTAATGAAACCAACCCAAGAAAGGCAAAGTGGAGAGAGTGATAATCTAACCTTCTCTCTTTCTCTCTTAAAAATGTGTTTATTACTCATTGGGTTAAAATGTACAGAGAAAAACAGTTTTCCATCCAACAATTAATACACATTTTGTTTCATGTCATTAGTTGGAATCCCAGTGTAGCACCACTTATTCCATTTCGTCCATATGTTTCTCAGGTCCACTCCTCCTGTCTTCCCGACTTTTCCTGGGGCAAATGTTGGCCTTTGGCTCTGAAACAGCTGCTTGTTTTAAGAAGTTCTTACTTCCCTAAAGTTCTTCTTCCCTTCTTGATCGAATCAAATAAACAACGAATGACAGCATTTGAACACCGGTCTATAGCTGTGCCTGACCTAGGTTTTCCCTAGGCTTTAAATGGCAGGACCTCACAAATGTCTTCATCCTCAACACATTGATTTTGCTTAAGCCAGATTGAGTGAGGTGGTGTGTAGTAACAGAGAGAGTTCTAAAATAGATGTATGCGGTGATCTCTTTTCATGCTCTTCCACAGTTTGCGTAACAATGTAGAGTGATCATCTACTGCAAAAATTAATCAATATTCTATTTTGGTCATGATTATTTGAGCTGCTTCTCATTTTTCCAAAATCTTCCATGTGGGTAAAAAGTGGTTTTTAAGTCCAATGGAATCCAAGGGACTTTTCACTGAATTCCATTGAACTCAGGGGACCCAGAAAGCTAAACCTCCTTTTTCTTTGTTCACGCTTGTCTACAGTTCATACTAATAAACATCACATGCCTGCTTTGACCCATTTCATTCTGATATCTTCCGTCATGTCTGTTCAGCACAAAGTGCCTTGTTTTGATTTCAACCGTGCACACCACATTCCTACCAATGCAGAGTTTTAAAAATAAATTGTGCCCAAAACAAACAAACAAAATCAAAGAAATTGTGCCACCAGACAGACAATAGCTATTGGTGACTGGAGGGTTTCTTTTCCCTTTTAAAAATCATTTGTTGGGGGCTCATACAACACTCACGACAACCCATAGATCCATCCATTGTGTCAAGCACATCTGTACATTTGTTGACATCGTCATTTTCAAAATATGTTCTTTCTACTTGACCCCTTAGTATCAGTTCATTTTCTCCCTCCCTCCCTGACCCCCATCCCTCACAAACCCTTGATAATTTATAAATTATTGTTATTTTGTCATGTCTTACACTGTCTTATGTCTCCCAATTTTCTGTTGTCCATCCCCCAGGGAGAAGGTCACATGCAGATCCTTGCGATCGGTTCCCCCTTTCTACCCCCACCTTCCCCTTACTCTCTTGGTATCACTACTCTCATTATTGGTCCTGAGGAGCTTATCTGTCCTGGATTCCCTGTGTTTCCAGTTCTTATCTGTACCAGTGTATAGCCTCTGGTCTAGCCAGATTTATAAGGTAGAATTGGGATCATGATAGTGGGCGGGGGGTGGACGGGAGGAAGCATTAAAGAACTAGAGGAAAGCTGTATGCTTCATCATTGCTACACTGCACCCTGACTGGGTCATCTCTTCCCTGCAACCCTTCTGTAAGGGGATGTCCAGTTGCCCACAGATGGGCTTTGGGTCTCCAATCTGCAACTCCCCTCATTCACAATGATATGATTTTTGTTCTTTGATGCTTGATACCTGATCCTATGGCTACCTTGTGATCACATGGGCTGGTGAGCTTCTTCCATGTGGACTTTGTTGCTTCTCAGTTAGATGGCTGCTTGTTTATCTTCAAACCTTTAAGACCCCAGATGCTACATTTTGGATAGCCAGGCACCATCAGCTTTCTTCACCACATTTGCTTATGACTGGAGTTTTTGAGGCCCTGAGCTTTTGCTGCAAATTAGCTATCCATAAACCTTCCTTATGAAACTTCACTGTGTTTTAAATAAGATGCATTCTTTGAACTTTTCTCAATATGACTGAAGCTGGAAATTGAAAAAGTGCTAGAGTGATGGGGTCTTTTAAAATGCATATATCTGTTTGAAAGACCACATATCTGTGGTGGTAGCAATAACATATTTTGTCCCTTTTTTCTCCCTAAAATCTGTACGGTTCCCATCTCCTAATAAATGCTTGAACCCTGTATGTGACTCCATAAATATTTTCTCTGTATACTTTATATATAAGAACTCTTTCATTGAATAGGGCAAGATATGACAAAACAACAATGTATAAATTACCAAGGGCACATGAGGGAGTGGGGAGCGGGGAGGGAGGGGGAAAAAAAAGAGGACCTGATGCAAGGGCTTCAGTGGAGAGCAAATGCTTTGAGAATGATTGGGGCAGGGAATGTGCGGATGTGCTTTATACAATTGATGTATGTATATGTATGGATTGTGATAAGAGTTGTATGAGCCCCTAATAAAATGTTTAAAAGATACTCTTTCAAAAGTTCATGAAAAATGGAATTAAAAGGCATTGAAATGTTCCCACCAACTTTTTGAAGTGCCTTCATTTTGGATAGTATCTACCAAAAGAATCTGCCTTTGCAATAATGTCATGTTTGTTTAACTTGAAATTCGGTCTCTTTAACTTTTTTTGCAAGGTATTCTTATCTAGGCATTTAAAGAATTAACATTAGTAAACATGTAACATTAGTGCTTGTTATGAATCTGACCTTGTTCCAAGTGCTTTCTATGTAATATCACGTGTTATCCTTAGAATCATTTTTGAATTAGCAACTACTTTTACCTACATTTTACAGATAAGGGAACTGAAGCATAGAGAGGTTAAATAACTTTACTAACAAGGAGTAAAGAAGGATTTTAATCCAAATAGTCTAACTCAAGAAACCATACTTCTAGCCACATATCAATCTTCCAATTACGCCTGTTCAGTTAGATATATGTTTTTAAAAAGTACAACAGTAATTCAGATAAAATGGAAATAGAGTTCTTTCAAAATAACCTGATGACAGAAAATTGAAAAACTTCTCGATTGTTTTCATTAAACCCAATTCTTCAAAGTAGGGTCCCTCTAATTATAATAATAACTTATTCTTGTCTTTTAAATTACTTTTATGGGGAACTTTTATGTCAAGTTACAAAAGGAGGAGGTATTATTGATGTGACACATTTGCAAACCACCGCCGTAGAGGTAGTTTGTGTGTAGTGTATCTGGTGTGTCTGGAAAAGAGAGAGATAATGGGAGAAGAGTGCACACAGCAGGCAGGTTTGATGGAATAGATCGAGAGACTCACCTTCCAGAGCCATGGAGCAGAGTCTGAGTTCCCTTGAGCTTACTGGTACATGACATCTCTTCATCAAGCCAATACCTGCTAACATAAAAACAAACAAAAACAAAACCCATTTTTGTTTATTTGCCTTTACTCATTTCAGTGGAGAATGGCATCTTATAGGAAGGAGAAGGTAATGATGCTTTCATTAGTTGAAACTATCTCCACTGACCAGGTAGGAAATGTAAGTGTTTAGTTCTTTGAGCTGCAGGAGTACACATGTGTAATTAGATATATACTTAGATAATTGTCCTTAAATACCTCTTAATAATACTTACAGCTACAGTACACATTATACATGGGCACTTAGATTATGACTCTCATTTCTATTTTCCATCCTATTCCTTTCTCCCAATTTGTGGACCATAAACATATTCAAGGGCAGTGGTTTTCTTTTTTGATTGACAGAATAAATCCTATTTAGATACTAAATTTATTTATTGGTGAGTGTGATCTTGGCAATAAAATGTTGCATGGTGTCTTTTAGTACTTGTTCCAAGGTCACTTATTAACCCAAAGTCCCTTGCTTCTGGTTAAAAAATGGTATATTACTATTTCTGCATCTGACTACAAAGGGAATATTTTCTTATGGCCAACTATGCCAAAGAATATTTTCATTTTTCCTTTCTCAAAAGCATGAGTATTGAGTAGTACCTTTACCTTGCAGACAAGCATGATGTAGAAATCAAAGCAGCAAGATCTGGATGAGTAATTCCTTTCATAAAAATTTATGCAGCACATGGCTTAACAGTCATTTTACTTGACCACAGAATGACTTTCACAAAACAGCTCCGAAAGTTCACAGAATTCCAGTGTTATTGGCTGCTATGACTAGTTGTGGGTTATAACTGCTTCCAAGTGCATTTTATTACCCTCAAATTGGCTTATGGTTTAGCAGACCAGCATTCTCACATACCTGACCATCATTTCTTTCAGTATATTGGTATTGATTTGTCATAGAAATGGCTTGACAGCGTGGAAACCGTTTCATTTGGGTGGCAGATATAGCTTGGGACAAGCATCTCCTTCTTGACCTTCTGCAGGTCTAAAGGCACAGGGTGGTGACTTCTTCTCAAGGGGTTTCATTTGCTTCTAAACGGGGTTTTCCTTTGGCTGTTGGAAATGTCTGCCTTGGTGTAAAAATGGTTTGTGTGGATGATGGTGACCTCCGACTTCCTCTAACTCTGTGAGAAGACTCACCATCAGCATAGCTCCAGGCTCATACCCCTGAGGTACAAGTCAGACATACCTGTGCTTCCCAGTCCTTGCACCAACACTGACACCAGCCATCTCCTCCACAACACTCCCCTAACCACAGCCCTTATTGTCCGAAGGATTCACTAGGTCTCTGCTCAGCTCACACAAGTGTAACAAAGCTGTTTAGTTCCACCAATAAGCTCCCACAGCATCTTACCCAGAGTTCCCAAAGTTCCCTGAAGCTCAGCTGTCTGGTTTATTGTACAAGAGTTCCCTTTGTTGGTATACAGGAATCTAACTGAATAAATCAAACGTGATGCATAAAGATCAGTCTCCTGTGCACTGTTGTTGCTGGTAGCTGCTGTTGAATTGGTTCTGACTCCTTGGGACCCTGTGTTCAACAGAAGGAAACACGTCCCCGTCCCCCACCAGTCTCACACTAGGTCTTCTGTTTCAGGCCATTGATGGAGCCACTGTATCACTCCAGGTTGCCACAGGTCTCCCTCTTGCTCACTGCCCCTCTACTTTACCAAGTAGGAAGTTTCAATAAATTGAAAGTAATGCATTCCCAGAGGCTCAACTGTCTGTCTCAGTGTAACTGCTTTGCTCCACGTTGTTCCAGGAAGCCCACTGAACTGTCTCCTCCGTCTCTGGGTCCACTCCTGTCATTTCTCTGCCACTGCATCTCTGCTTGCACAGTTTCCTCTGTGTCCCGGCTCTCCGAGGTTCTTGAGCAGGATGTTCTCTGCTCCTGCCTCTTCTTTTTGATGCTAGTAAGGCCCATGAAGAAATGGGCCAGTCACCGCATTCATTTTCCATACACGTTAACAGCATGGTCACATCCCCTCAGCAGTCCCTAACACTTTCTCATTGGCATTCTTAGCAGAGTGTCCAATCCCCTTGTTGGGTCACAATTACTTTAATTTCTATCTTCTAATTTGATTATCTTAAGGAAATCACAAAATCCTGAATGGCTAAAAGAACCCCATTAAGTAATTCAATGAATAGAGATCTACGTCTCCATCCTGATACATAAATATATTTACATATGTACATGTCTTTATCTAGACATCTATAAATGCCCTTTGCCTCCCAGCTCTTTCCTCTATTTCCCTTGTCTTTCCTCCTGTCCCACTATCATGCTCAGTCCCCACCAGGGTTCCAGCAATTCCTCTTGGTTACATTACCCTTGATCATGCCCTACCAGGCCTCCCATACCCTGCTCACCACTGATTTGGATCACTTGTTCCCTGGTCCCTGGGTTTGTTAACACCACTACCTTTCCCCTGACCTCCCGCTCTCCCATGCCCCCCAGAACTGTCGATCCCATTGTTTTCTCCTCCAGATTGTTCATCCAGCCTATCTTATTTAGACAGACCTGTGAATATATTTATAGGTTTAGTATTAAGGTAGCAGAAGGACATTGGGCCTCCACCCAAGACAATGAAAGAATGTTTTCTTCTATTAAATTGGTATTCTATGATGCTCACCTTCCCAACACGACTGCTGAAGACAAAGTGGGTAAATAAGCAAATGTGGTGAAGAAAGCTGATGGTGTCAACTATCGAAAGATATAGCGTCTAGGGTCTTAAAGGCTTGAAGGTAAACAAGTGGTCATCTAGCTCAGAAGCAACAAAGCCCACATGGAAGAAGCACACCAGCCTGTGCGATCATGAGGTATCGAAGGGATCAGGTACACGGCATCATCAGAACAAACAATCTTATCATAGTGAATGAGGGGCGGAGTGCAGAGTGGAGACCCAAAGCCCATTTGTCGGCCACTGGACATCCCCTTATAGAAGGATCTCAGGGAGGAGATGAGCCAGACAAGGTGCGATGTAGCAAGGATGAAAAATACAACTTTCCTCTAGTTCTTAAATGCTTACTACCCCCCACTATCAAGATCCCAAATGATCCCAATTCTACCTTATAAGGCTGGCTAGACCAGAGGGTGTACACTGGTACAGATAGGAACTGGAAACACAGGCAATCCAGGATGGATGATCCCTTCAGGACCAGTGGTGTGAGTGACGATACTGGGAGAGCAGAGGGAGGGTGGGTTGGAAAAGGGGAACTGATTACAAGGATCTACATGTGACCTCCTCCCTGGGGAATGGACAACAGAAAAGTGGGTGAAGGGAGACGTCAGACAGGGCAAGATATGACAAAATAAGAATTTATAAATTATCAAGGGTTCATGAGGGAGGGGGAGGGGAAGCAGGGAGGGAAGGGAAAATATGAGGACCTGATGCCAGGGGCTTAGGTGGAGAGCAAATGTTTTGAGAATGATGAAGGCAATGAATGCACAAATGTGCTTTACACAATTGATGTATGTATGGATTGTAATAAGAGCTGTATGAGCCTCTAATAAAATGATTGAAAAAGAGTAATTCAGTGCACCACTCACAGGCTTTGATTCATAGCAGTGGCTCCATAAATATAAATTTTAGCTCCCTCGCAGACCCCAAAGTAAGCAATTAACATTTGGAAATGTGTATGCTGATCCCTAACTTCCATTATTGCTATTGAGTGCAATTAACAATTGTTACGCTCACTGAATTTTGGCCAAAGAAATGATGCTCCAGTCCTTGTTGTAAGAGTCATTGGTGTTTTTGTTTTTAACTTTTCACTATGAATTCGGTAGAGGTCTACATTCCAGGTAATCACTTTTGTATTTAACAACAAAAACTACTTATCAAAGTTCCCAATAGCTTACTCTGTCCCACCTTGATTTTTCTTCTTTCTCATGTAGAATATTATGTTCCTGTGTGCAGCTCATTCGTGTCTTAAGAAACCTGAACTTGATGGAATGGTTGTTCTTGCAGGCTAAGGTAACTTGCATGCGATCTGTGACTTGCAAGTTATGATGAGGGTAGTGCTTTTGAGGAGCTGTGATCCCATAGATAGTAGTTGTCCTTGAATAAAGATATTCCAGCATGTACCTACACACACACACACACACACAACTTCATGTGTAAACAAAAAGAAAACAATAAGAAAATGACACCCAGAGTATGTATGTATGTATTTACGTCGCTCAGTTCAGTCACACATTTAAATAGAATTTGACTATGATGAGGTCTTCGCACTCTGGTAATTTCCCTTGTGGCATAGGTGAGACGGACAGTTGATCACAGGGATAGACAGAAGGCACCTGTGCGGCACTGCTCTACATTGGAATGCTAGCTCTTTGGGGAGCTGGTGCACTACATGGGGCGGCCTACACCCAAATGCTGAGATAGGGAGATAACTGCTGATGGATCTGATTACACGTGTTTATGTCCCCTGGTTGGCCAATGGCAGCTGCACAGCGGGAGGGTGGTGATTCCAATCCTGACTGGCTTGCAGGAAGTTTGTGCACAATTTATGTTTGTACCTGGGGGCAAAATAGGTTAATAAGGCCAAGAAGGAGGGGAGGACGTGGGAGTGGGTAATAACTGGGGAGAGCTTCATGGCATCAACCTTGGGGGGAAAGGGAGGAGGGCTGAGGATTGAGGGTGTTCCCTCCTTCTTTTGCCGATGTCTCAAGTGGCAGGAGAAATTTTGAAAGCTTTGAGGAGGAGCTAGTGACTAGGTTTTGGGGTGTTTTGTACCCCACCCTCCCCACTTGCTGGAAAACCTCTTTACAAGAGGTAATTGAATGGGAAGCAGGAAGGCAACCAGGGACTGGGAGAGAAGTGGTTCTCAGGCTGCTGCTCCTCTTATCATTTGCTCCTGACACGTCTCCAAGCAAGCTCCTCTGGGCCAAGGGGGCAGGCAGCCCAACACCCTGCACGCGTGCCAGCTGGGGGACATTGGCTTGGTCTGCCAGTGCATCTCAGGCTGCAGTGCTATCCGGTCACCATCCCTGGTCACTGGGACCGCTTCTGATGGCTGTGGCCTCCGCTGCCCCAGGGAGCGCCTTCTGCATGCTGCTCCTATTCTCTCTCCTGGTGAGTAACAACACAAAGGATTAGGGAATTCAAGCGTGGTTGGAGTTTAGACTTGAAAGAGTGAGGGGTGGGGTGAAAAGCTCAGGAGCTTGTTAGACAGCTTGTTAGAAGGAGCAAATGAAAGCAGAGCTGAGATAGATCCCAGGAGGAGTTGAGAGACTTGTGTGGGAGATGTTTAACAGACTCACCAAGTGCCCCTTAACACATACCCCCCCCCAAGGGAATTCCTTGTTCTTGCTGTGACGTTTTTTATAAGGAGTAGCAGAATAATTCATTCCTCAGGCCTTCGGCCCAGAAGGTTCTGAGGTTTGCTCTTGCTACTCGTCATTTAATCATCTCTGATTACTTGACATGGGCAGCTCCACAGAGCTGACAGAAGAGTAAGAGGATTCTGGGTGAAGAGTGAATTATCCAGCACTGTCTTAATTTCACCCAAGAAGTGCTAGGAGAAGGGCGGAAATCTTCATTCAAGCAAGGAGTTTAACTTGAGGGAAATGGCTGTGTAAATATGGCAATCATTAAATGAAAACAAACATTGGCTTGGTTTCCCGTTGGACTGTAGTAGATTTGTAGCCATGTACCAAGATGTTAACGTTTCTGGTCCCTCTGCCCATTCTTGGGAATTTCTTTACTATTGTGATTATTTTAGCTTTTTAATAATAGTTTGGCTCCCAACAGTATTTTCAGAATTGGAAGCCTTACTGTACAGATGTTCACCAGATTAATAATTCCTAATGCAGGGCAGATGGGCGAGTTCCCATGCTGTGCCTGACTGGAGTGAAGAGAGCGCAGAGACTGACTAGCATTAGTCAGGTGAAACGTTATAACCGCTCTCCAAGCATTCATTCAGGTTTCCTTTGCTTTACCCGCTAAAGCCACTTGTGTTTCACTGTGATTCACCCCTGCCCAGCCACCACCTGTCCACATAGTGGCTAAAAATATGCCTGACCTACATCCCTTATGCTCCCTCTAAGTCAGTACTTCTCGGATGAATAAACTACTGGTCAGTGGAAACTTGCAATGACTAGCTGCAGAGACACGACCCGCCAGATGGGGTTCTAGGGCAAGCAGGATGAAGCTGAGAAAGGACAACAGGAGCAGGAGTGTGGCATGTGTCCTATGAGAATAATGCCATGTGTGTGTGTGTGTATGCGTGCGTGTGTGTGTGTGTGCCAGAACTATTGGACTGCAAGGGTTAGCAGTTCCATCCAATCAATCAATCACTCTGAGTGAGAAAGATGAAACTGTCTGCTCCCTTTAAGATGTACAGTCCCAGAATCAAAGTTTAGGGTTGCTATGAGTTGGCATTGACTTGATGACAATGTGTTTGGTTTGCTATGCAAAAATGTATATACATGCATAATATATATAATAGAATGCATGCTTTCACAGACAACTTACCATATATACTCGAGTAGAAGCTGATCCGAATATCAGCCGAGGCACCTCATTTTACCACAAAAACTGCAGTTAAAAAGGTCCTGAAAAAGCTTGGCTTACACTCGAGTATATACGGTGTGCCTATAGGTAGATTTTTCTAGTTACAAAATACCCTTCCCACATTTTATATTTAGACCATCACTAATAAGAGTGTGCATTGCTTACAAGTCTCCTCAGATGTATTTTAATAGATTCCTTGCCAATCTGTGCGACAGGGTGGCCGTGACTCTAAATCAACTCAATGGTGGTGGGTTGGGCTCCGTTCTGGATTGCCTTTGGAAATGAACACACACATGACAAACAAGATGAACCAAACGTGTTTACTGTTATTTAAATTAAAATTGAATACAAATGTCGCTTTTTAATTCAACATGTCTGATGGTGAATCTATCTACCGACAAGTTTTTGTAGAACTACAAACTATTTTTATAGTCTCTTAAAATCTATCCAAACAGACTTAACCGAATTGGGTAGAGGTGGAAAACCAGCTGGCATCCTTAATATGGATGTTAAACTCTTGTATTTTATCTTGGAATGTGTGCATTTCACACCTGGAAGTTTGCCCTCAATTAGAGAAGTTGAGGAGAAAGTTCCGTGCTTCCTAAAATGTTTAGTTCAGCTTTACTTTGTATTTAAACACACAGACCATTCTTACTCTGATAAAGAGAAGCGAAAGCAAATAAACCGAGAATGCCACCAAAAATAAGGAAAATATGTCTTGAATGTATGGATAGTTCCTAATTTTACTTTCCACATAGTTTCCATTTTCTTCTTTGAACTACATCGATTTTTAGCAATCATTGGTCCTACAATAGGAAAGTGTACTAGCACCTAAATGTAGTAGTAGCAAGTCAGCATTTGGCAGGGAAAGATGAGCCTTTACGATGAGGTCATCAGGAATCAGATCCATTCAACGCCAGGGAGTGTAGATTTTTGTTGTTGGTGGTGCTCTCAGGTGTTCCGCACTGGGCTACTAATTGCAAGGTCAACAGTTTAAATCCCAAACTGCTCAGAGGCAGGAAAAAACGAGGCTTTGGGCTCTAAAAAATCACAGCCTTGGAAATTCTAGGGAGCGGTTCTACTGTGTCTTATAAGGTCTCAGTAAGCCAAAACTGTCTCAGTGGCAGTGAATTATATATCTATCTTTATGCATACATGCACATATATGTGTGTGTGTTTGCATGCATATATAAACAAACATATTCATACACAGATATACTTCAAAAATGTCATGAAAATGAAATGATAAGAGAAGTTTCCATAAACTTTATGAAGTATATCTGCATTTATGTGTGTATGTGTGTCTACATGTGCATCCCCGTATCCTTTTTGAAGATTACTACCTATATCTTGTATAATATTTCTATTTAGACTAGTTGTTTAATTTAGACTTTGAAGCTTATGCCAGGCCAGTCTGAAGAATGTTTTCAATGAGATTAAAAGAAAACCTAAAATTTTCCTTGACTTTCTCAGCCACACCCTGAAATAGTTAAGGGCTGTGAAAATAATGATTTGAAATTAGTACAAATATATGGTTATTGTGTTCCAGAATCAAGGGCTAAGTGCTTTCCCCCCTCCTTGCTAAACATCAAGGTGGCATTTAGGAATTGATTTAAAAATAAAGAAATAAAACTTGGTCTTTGAGATGATAATCTTTGCATAAAATCAATAGCTCATAATACATTTTCTTAAAATGATGCCGTATGACTCCAGTCCTATGAGCCACCGTTCATGCTCACATTGTTCATGGAAACTGAAGGATTGTACTGCTCTGAGAGCCACTTTGATTACGATTTCTTTTTTAAATGAATATAAAAAAATTGGAGGTGTGAAAACCATTTGTTTCAGAAAATGGATAGGTTTTTAGTGACTAAGACAAACCAGTAGAGTGAAATGTAACTGCAGGATTTCTCTTCTTCCTTTGAGGCGCTTACATTACTTTGTGATGCTTGTAAGAAAACATCTCTTCGGGTGCCTTCTCATCTTCTGCCTGAAACACTCGTAGGCCAAGGTAAGAAACTGTCGGAAGAGGTTCAGAGTTGTACTTTCAATCATTTAGCTTCAGGTTAACCCGGTAAAATGGGGGATAATAGTGATTTGGTAGATTTTTGGCATTAAGATTGAGCACATAATGGAAAGTGGACTACTTGGTTTTTGGTAGGGGTTGGAAACAATTAAAGTACCAGAGTGATCTGTATGCTTTTCTTGCCAGAAAAAAAATTAGTAGCAACAGAGGGATAAATTATTTTAGCTTAGGACCAACAGAACATGGCACCCAAAACAGAAGTATCTTTTAATCCATAGCAACTAACTGCTTCTAAATGATCAACATCCAGTTTTTTTAATTGATAGAGTGGATATATGTCAACACTTTAATTTTCCTATTTATTATAAATCCTTATGAATAAAAATTGCATCGCAGGTCAATAAGCATGAACAATTACTTTGACCTGTCAACAATTTGTATGTGATCCATTTCACAGGATAACATGAGAAATTCAAATAAAATATTGATGGTTCTCAAGGCCACAATCTCCCTTGACAGAACAAAGGCCCCATTCCTTTCTCCAAAGTATTTCACTGGATTTCAATTTATAGTAATATACTTTGAGGGTAGAAATGATACCTTTTTCAAAATAAAATTGTTTTGTTGAGCTCTGTGT
The DNA here is from genome assembly GCF_050624435.1 of Tenrec ecaudatus. Classification (NCBI taxonomy): domain Eukaryota; kingdom Metazoa; phylum Chordata; class Mammalia; order Afrosoricida; family Tenrecidae; genus Tenrec; species Tenrec ecaudatus. The sequence continues at coordinate 45,053,498 of NC_134544.1, forward strand.
GGTGTTCATTTATCCCTTATATTTTTAAGGCACTTAAAAGATAGAAAGTAAATATTATAAAGACACAATAAATACCGTAAAGGAATTGTTTTGATACCAGCTACAGGGCACATTAAGCACAGGAGTAATTAAACCTCCAAAAAACAAAGATACCACAGTCAGATTCTTTGCAATATACTTTGCATTACTTAAGAAAAGACTAGTCTTCTTATTTGTTGCAAGACAGTTTTACATATCCAAAGAATAATGCGTAGAAGTTCAAAGCCTACAGACTTCATACATTTTTACCACGATGCAAAACAGCTAAATTGCATATACAGGCACGTATGTATGTGTATGTGTACAAGTAATAAATAAGAATTGAAGTAGAAGCAGAGTAAGTTCAGTGACGCTAGACAATATGTTATATCTTATCATAAATTAACCTTTAACAAAAGTAGTGGAAGCATTCATTTCATTTAATTGTCATGGTCTCCCCTTTTGAGAATGGCTAGTAAGTACTCAGCAAACCCTCAGGGCAACCTCACTTTCTGCTTCTCTTGCACTAAGTAGCAGTCGTCATTCTCGAAAAACCTGTTCTACTCCTGTTTCATCTTATAGTGACTGTGCAATTCCTTCCCCCACAGTGAATCTGAAGGAATGTCTCACGTCTGCCACCAGCTTCCGGTCAAGTAGTCCTGACTTCAGAATACTAGAAGATGGTTCCATATACACGACCAATGACCTCATTCTGTCTTCTAAGCGGAAGAGCTTTTTCATTTCACTCTCAGACAGCCAGAGACAGGAGCAAATAGAAATCGAACTCGTAGTGGCTGCAAGGAAAACTAAGGTACACCGGCAAAGGTTTAAGTAGCTTGGTCTATGAATTTGTTTACAAAGTCCTTCCTTCCACGTTAAAAGTCAGTGTTCTTGAATGCTTGTTTATCTGTCCCACTTAGAACGTGTCAGAGTTATTTAGGAAACTCATAAAAGTCGACAACTTGGTATCCAGAGAGCCAAGAATATCAAAGCTTCCCGATTATGTTTTGAGGCTTGGCGCAATAAGGACAACCAATTTGAAATACAAAGCAGGGTGGGTGTGGGGCTCAGTGAAATTTGATTCAGACTACAGATGGGGCACTCCACCCTGAGTGGCTTTCTCCCAACTGATTGTGGGTTGAGTCTTGCTTGGAGCAGAAAAGACTGTCTCAGGCTTAGTCATAGGCTAAATGAAACTTCCATGGCTTCTCTGGCTTCTCAAGTGGAGGTGTGGCAAGTCCTCAATGAGGCTCATTGTCTTGCTGTGAGAGGGGCAATTGGTCAGGGCGAGAGGATTACTGAAATTCACTGAAAGCTCACTTTATACACCTTGAGCATAGTAATTTTAATCTTATAAAATCATTTATTCCTAAGTGATTCAACCTGTAAGAGCATTTTCCAACAAAATTACGTTTGATTACAAGAAAATTTCTTCACCTAATTAAGGATATGACTAAGGCATACAATTTGCCACTTTATATCCAAATTGTTAAAATAGCTCTGCGTTACAAAAGTAAAATATACTTGAACATTTGTTGACTTTTGTCTCTCTATATATACAAAGGTATATACCTGTAGCTTTACCTAATGTTTTGAGAATTTTTGATCATTTTGAGGACTAAGGTACTCTTGACCCAAGCCCTGGGTCCGTTAGCAAAATCAATTCTTAACTATTAGTTAATGGATAATCTATTTTTAGGGAGTCTAAATCTTCTCAAAAGAGATAACATGGGTTCCACTTTTGGCCTCTAACCAGAAGGTCAGCAGTTTGAGTTCACTAGCTGCTCTGCAAGCGAAAGATGAGGCTTCTTGTAAATATTTACAGTCTTACAAACCCAAAGGAGTCACTAGGAGCCATAATTGACTCAATGGGTTTGGTTTTTATTAAAGCTTCTTAAGATAGTGTTTTTACTAATACCCCATAAAGTCCTGGTTGAATAGCTGACTAACTTAGGGCATACGGAGAACTAGAGATAGCAGAAAGCACCCTGGGGCATGTGGGGAAGTCTGGGGAGGCTCACCGCAAGGACAGCAAGGAAATGCTGAGCCTCTCTTGGGGAGAAAAATGCAGCTCTCTACTCCTGTAAAGAGATACAGTCTCAGACACGCACAGGGAAAGTCACTGGGAGTCACCATCGACTTTTTGGCCAGGAGTTTTTGGAAGGATAGAAGGTAGTCTGAGATTGTGTGTGTGTGGGTGGGGGGGGGGGGGCTATCCATGATATTGTGATGCGCTCGTACTCTGGATATCTCTGTGTCGATATTTAAGTGAAAGGCACAGGTTTTAGAATGATAAGCAATCCTGTGTTTGTCATCCTGCACAAAATACAGGCTCATAAGAAGAGACATATTAAAGACACTGGCCTCCAACGTAGCAAGAGGCGATGGGCTCCTATTCCGTGTTCACTAATGGAGAATGCATTAGGCCCATTTCCACTACATATTCAACAGGTAAATATCAACTTGTCTCATTTTTAATTGTTATGGAATAGAGTTAAACTTTCCTTTTGAAATTGCCTAGTATATCCAATCAGGGCTTTAGACTATTGTTACTAATACTGATTATCCTAGTGACCATTTTGTGCCATAATGTAATAAAGCGGTATATTTTATTATTGTCTTTCATAAATTATATTTGAACATTTAGAAATGCTTTCATACTTTGAGTTTCTGATACCCTTAGTTCTGCCTCCAAGTTCTTCCTAACACACTGCCAGACTTTAGCACTCTTATAAAACAGAGCATTTCTGGAAATTTTTCATAATTTACCTCTTGCTTAGAGTGTGGTTTATTCTCCCAAAAGATAATAATTATTTTACTACCAAATAAAGTTATGTCACCATCACATAGCCAGAATGTAAACATAGTCCAATTATGAAATGATACATTCTTGAAAAAAAATTGCATTATTTCTGCTTTTTAATATAATAAAATTTTCTATTCCCAATAGTCCACAATCACTGAAAGAATGAGGGAAAAGTAGGTGAAAAATTAAAAATATATAATCAACTCCACAAAATTTCCCCAAATATTGAGGTCATTAAAAAAAGAATTTGTAATCAAAGAAATGATAGCTTGTGACTTTGCACATAGCAGAATGCAGTGAGGGATGGTAAGTAGATATTTTTAAAAAGAAAGAATAGACAAGGAAGAAGAGAGAAGTGATTTTAAAAAATACCTTGAAGAGAATGGTTTAAAGTGTCTTATCGTGACATATGTGATTGGCTGAGAACCACAAAGTCGGTTCAAAACTTCCAACAATTTCTCGGGAGAAAGAGGAGGCTTTCTGCTCCAGTGAAGCATTCATCCCAGAAAGGCCCCAAGAGAGCGCTCCCCTGCTCTATAGGTCGCTATGAGTGAATGTCAGAGTTGCTGTGAGTTTGGGCTTTGGTTTTACTTTGTGTAATATTCAATCATCACTTATCATTTTAGATCCAGTCTGATACTGCACAGAATTATACCATCTTTTACTCCATAAGTGGACCAGGAGTGGACAAAGAGCCCCTCAACTTGTTCTATATAGACAGAGACACGGGAGACATGTTTTGTACGCGAAGCATCGACCGTGAGCAATATCAACAGTTTTCGGTAGGATCATTAAACCATTACTCAAAAGGGAGGTTTTTAAAATTAATCATTAACATCCCCCCCCAATGGTGTGTCTTTGCATAATGAGGTAAACAACAATGTTATTTACTCTCTTAAATATTACTGGCTAATAACAGAACCTTCGAAGTGACGTTGGTTTCATTGATGAAGAATGACGATGGGTTTTATAAGGGTAAGGAAAGAGGGAAGATGGCAAAGAAAAGAATAAATGATTTTAAATAATGACAGAATTTTAGATAACTGATGCTAACCTCTAGGGCCCTGGGAAAGCAAATAAATTTTTGTAGTCCAAAATGTCATGTAATAAAATAGCCTATCATTCCCAAACCTTACTGTGCATGAAAACATATCTGAGGACTTTGTAAGAATGTTGATCTTTGGGTGCATGCCCAGAAATTCTCATTTAATTGTCTTAGGATGGAGTTCAAGGACTTTTTTTTATTGTTCAAGGTGATTCTAAGCACAGTGTCTATTCTTCTGCTTGAGCTTCTTGCACAACTATGTGGGCACAGAGCTTTCTCCTCTTTCCTTCTCTAGGGGTGTCCTGTAGCAACGGCAGCATTTTATTCCTTCTACAATCCAGACTTGTTTACTCACTTATTTAATTCTATTTTTTTCCAATCAAAAGAAAATTCTAACTACTCTGAAAATTAAACCCTCCCTTTTTTCTATTTCAAGCTTCCCTTATATCCATGGTGTTTTGCTTGCTAATCTGATGTATGGGACAATTTATGGTAGATGCCCAGGGTGATGGTAAACAAAACTCATGAAACACTTACCATCTTGAGCTTTAAAAACATGTAGTAAAGAAGCCCTCTGCTGAAGAAGGATATAAAAGGTAAACCTTGTCCATGTTCGGGCAGCCCAGAGATGTCTTAGCAGACATCTGCAAAATGAGGAAGAGTTGATTGAAGTGGATAACTAAGTGTTTCAAGTGATAGCAATGATATAAAACTGTAATGTTCTTTTTTTAAAATAAAAAAATACACCACAACTGGAGTGTAGACCGAAGTTAATGAAGAGTATGAATTAAAAGACTGGAAAGGTAAGTAAAGACCAGAGTGAGAAAGATCTGGTGTGTTGTACCAAAGAGATGGGGTCCTATCCTAAAAATTCCCATCAAAGTAGTCTACATGACAGTGAAACAGATGATTCAACATATATGTCAAACTTTAGGGATTTTATAATGTATTTGTACAGTGGTGGGTTGAGAGCAAGGCATTTTCTTTAAAATTCCATGTTCCTTCCCAATTTTTCTACAACAGACATTGATTACTCATATTTTGACCAGACTGAGTTTAAAAAGTATAGCTTGCCTGAGCTTTTACAAGAGAGATATGTAATCCACCATTAGAATAATTTTCATCTTTGTAACAAGGAGCCCTGGTGGTGTAGTGTTTATGCATTGGGCTGTGATCCTCATGGTTGACAGTTTGAAACCATCAGCAGCTCCGAGGCAGAAAGACTGGGCTTTCTACTTTCTTAACTGTTACAGTCTTGGAAACCCAGAGAGGGTCACTACGAGTCAACAATGACTCCATGGCAGTGAGGCTGGTGTTTTATAAGGACTTAAAACTGTCCCAGAATATATAGTTGTCTACAGCTTTTACAATGACTGCCTTAGAAGAAAAGACCCAGCACTAGTAACCACTCTTGTGGTTGCTGTTTATGTTGTCTACACTGTGTACTGGGCTGAGCTTCATTTCCTGAAAGATCATGTCCTGAGGACCTGCTTGTGAATTTTCAAGGTTTTAGCTGTTTCTCGTAGGTCATCCTGCTTCCAGCTTTGCTCCTTGCTGTGATTGTTGCTAAAAGAAAGGGAAAGAGAAGAGTTTAAAACTAAAACTAAGTGTTTCTGCTTTTGTTCCCATCTTCTAAGTAAAATTTTTTTTAAAGTATGTTCACACTTAGGAATTGAGTTAGTTTCATTTCAGGATTACCCACGTTTTTCTAGTTCCTACTAACCTGGTGGTGATTGAATTGGCCTTTAGAAAGTTTATTCACCAATTCGTAAAATTCATAAATAGAAGCAGGAGATCCAGACGGGAGCATTGTGCAAATAGAAGCTCACTCAAGTACTACGAGGTGGAAGCTTTCCTTGTTGAGATAGAAGAGGACATTGCAATGTCTTTACTTTTCTTTCAAATTGTATTTCAATTACGGCTCTCTACTGACAAGCTCATTTCTGTGGAAACTCGTAAGTCTTGTTTATTTCCAGGGTTTTTTTAGTGTCTCCGGCAAGAGCTTTTCAAAATCTTTCAAGTCAGTTTCCAAGTCTCAGTCTCACAAATGCCGAGAGCCTAAGTTTTGTTCACCAGACTTATACCTAAAACTAGAGTTCTGCTTAAATTTTTCAAAATATTTGCATCTATTATGTATAAATGTTCAGTAGCAATAATAGATTATTGATATTGGATGTAATTTTACTTCACACATTAGTAAGAATAAAAGATAAAAGCCGAAGGTCTAATTAAATGCATATTCTTGGAGCCTCTTTTAACTCTCTTGCTCCATGTCTTGACTGATGAAGGTTTGTTTGTTTTATTATTGTTGGAAATTTATCTTGTATTACAGTCATCTCATTTTCCAGGGTTGACATAACTCCCCTTTTAAATTTTTCGAGCAAGAGCAATATAATAAATTGTCAATAGTTCCAAGTTATGCTATGAAAAGTGGCAGTTTCAACCCTGGATTTTTGAGTATTGGCTGATAATTCATACCTTTTAAAGTTGACGGAGAGAATGTAGCAAAATTACATTGATTCCTTCATACATATCCGTGTATCTCCTTATCATCTTTGAACACATATTTTCTTTTCCTTACACCAAGTCTACACACTGTCAGTTCATTCACATGCCATCCCTGCTTAACCTGGGCGCCCTTTCCTCTCTCCCGTGCACCACACACATTTCTCTCAGGATGAGACAGAACTCAAGTTCTAACTACTGTTGACAACTGCTGCTGCTTCTCATAATGTCTAACTTTGTTCTGTTATGATTATTCTTGTCTAATAATAGCTATAGGTTCATTAAGGAGCCCTGGCAGTAGCTAGTGTACAGCTGCTAACTATCAGTCACTGTACTGGAGAAAGCATCCGTCTGATTTTGAAAAGTTTTGTAGCTTAGATACCGTATGAAGCAATTCTGCTCTGGCCTACTGGGTCACTATCAGTTGATACTGTCTTGACAGCAATGGGTATGGTTTTGGCTTACAGATTTTATTAAACAAGCATGAATGAATGATCATTCTAATAGCATTGTATTATTCAAAGGTGAATGAGACAGATACTTCTGTCCAATAATTCGTCAACTAGTTAGTCAAAAATTAGGAATAAATCATTATAATGTGGTATAGATCAATGTATGAGGTGGGTCACTATATTATGTTGTATCAGCTTCATATAAAAGTTAATGCAATGATTGTGGGAGAAGATATTAATTACACGTGAGGTATGCCTGTATGGATGGACTGAGATAGGAGTTAGTACTTGCACAACAAATAGGATTTTGAAACTAACCACAGGCAGTCAAAGAATTCCAAGAAGGCAGAATAACCTGAAGGAGACAAGGTTGGTGTTTGAAACGCTATTTATGAACATTGATTGTAGAATGAACGATGAGCGCGTCTGCGCCTACAGAGACCTACAAGCCCCCGAAGCCCTATGCTGCGCCATGATGAGTCAGAACTGACGCAGTAACAGTGAGACCTTTTTAATGCCGACATTCCACCAATATGTCTGCATTACTAGCGAGTCAGTAGAATATTTATTGCACTTTTTACAGGGGACACATTCCAGGGTAATTGTTTCCCTAATAGAATTAGATAGATGCGATTGAATATGAAAATAAAGCAAAACTCTTGATTGATTGAAGCTTACTAAATTTAAGGCACTATGCTAATTATTTCTGGGACGTTACTAAGTTGAAGGCCCTGTCCTGATGACAATTTACACTGCTGCCATTTTGAGATTCTTGACTGAACAAAATCATGCAAGTGTTAGCCTCTTTTAGATTATAAGAAAGAAGGGTTCCTACTTCTGCACGAGGAGTAAAAAGGGGGGCTGTCAACAGCCTCTAGATGCGATGATGGCGATAAGTACAGGGGTGGTGGTGGTGACAATAATGGTGCTGACGATAAAGTGTTGATGGTGGTGATAGTGATGATGAGGAGGGGGATGATGGCTATGTGTACACTTCTAAATGCAGTTCATGAATATGGAATCCACTAAGAATTAAAATAGAGTAGTAAAATTGATGACATTCAAAATACCGAAATAGTACACTCCGGGTGGTTTGAGGGAAAAGTCGTGAGGGTTAGAGACCGGCGACAGTTATTGATGTATCCTCTCCAGGGAAACAGAGTGGCCGTTCTTTTCCGTCCAGCTTTGAATGAGCAGTAAGACACAATGGTGAATGGAGATTTGGGAGGGAGTATTTTTGGGAGATGATGAGAAATCACTGAAGATTTCAATTAGGCAAGAACACGATTACATCTGTCCTTAATGAAAATGAGTCTGACTCCTCATTGCAAGGTCGGGTGGAGAAAGAGCGTCAGGCCAATGGTAGGGAGATGAGACAAGCGTGCAGGATAACCTTGGAGCTTAGTGAAGGTGAGGGCAGTAGGAATAGAAAGGACAAGATAGATTATTAAGACATAAAATGTTGTGATCGCTGCAGTTTGCACCAGCAAAGTAATGCGGTGGGGGTGGGAGTGGGGGTTGCGGCGCAGGGAATGAGTAGTTAGATATAAGGAATATTGAACTTGTGGAGCAATCTTAATTTTTTAGTTATTTGCAGGCTAATTCTGGCTTATGGCAACTGTATGTATAGCACATTAAATGCTGCCATATCCATAATGCTTGTATGCTGGAGTCCACCAGTCTACCACCCTATCTCTCGGTGTCAGTCCCTCCCACTGAGGGGTTTCCTCCTCTGGGCTCACTCTCTCCACCTTCAAAGGTGATGTCCTTTCCCACTGATTAGTCTTTCCTGATGATTTATCCAAACGGAATAAGCTGAAATCTCTCCACCCTAGAGCATTTATGTGTAAAAGAATGGTTACCATAGAGAAATTGTAGGAAGCTGGCTGCAAACGAAGAGCTGAATTAACTGCAGGATTCAGTTTTCCCAGCTTCGGTTTGTCCTGAGAATGAAGAAATCTGTTTAATTCAAGACCATTAATTAACACTTCACATGCGTAAATCCTACAAGAAGAGTGAATAAATATTTTGAAAGAGGAAGTAATTGACATGTAATTTTCAATGTGATTTTATTCGATTTACTATTAACAAGAACTACATGTTTATCAAAGAAAAGGAGAGAATTCAGATGAATAGATAAAAGAATCCACAAGTCAATCATTCAAGATCATCATGATATATATAAGCATACATATAAATAGATAGAATATTATTTGATGAACTTATTAAGGACTTGTTACTAGTACAACAGGGGGAGAGCTAGCTGTATAATAACGAATGTAATAGTATGTAATTAATTTAGAGAATAGAATAGCTTCACTCAACAATTATGCAATGTGCTTGGTGGGAGAAAAATGAGAAATTATGTGCACTGAAAAGAAGATGGAAATCATATCATGTAGCATATATCGCTCATACTCATGTGAGAACTACTTACTAGTAGATGAGAAAGTATACTAACTGATACTGTCTACTCTCTTAGTTTCAGATACCTGTATGGAAACTTTTTATAATTTTGCATCTTCTCTGAGTTGCCGGCTTCAAATATGTGTGTGGTTTGTCATTTAAGGACACATTCACAGAGGTATTTCTCCTTTGCAGCTATATGGCTACGCAACAACCTCAGATGGGTATGCACCGGAATACCCACTCCCGATCGTCATTGTAATTGAGGATGATAATGACAATGCCCCATATTTTGAAACTAAGCTGACTGCCTTTAGTGTGTCTGAAAACTGCAGAGCGGGTAAGTTGACATTGTGAGTATGGGCGCTTGAGTGCTTCAATTGGACCATTATATGCTGAGCATTGTGGGATATTTTTATTAAGTATTTACTTCCCCTTTGGAAACGGATGCTACAGGATGTCCCATTAAAAGGTCTTATGGCATTCAGAGCCAACTGGAAGTGTCTTAGAAGCAAGACTTGGTAATGTGCTTTCCCAAGGGCGTAGCATGGGAAGCCCGGAGAGCGCAGTTCTACTCTGCCCACACACAGGGTGCCCATGAGTTGCAGTCAAGTTCATGGCAACTGACAATAACAGCCCTAGAAGATTACTCTTCACAGCCCTAGAAGATGAAGCATTTCCCAGTCAAATCTCTGCCCATTTACTTTGTTATGCACGTGTGGATGGCAGCTCACATAAAGTTACTCAATAGTGAACCTAGAAGGTCTGGTAGAAGAATTCTATTTCAAGTCCCTTGATTTTTGCTATGTGAAAATGTTGCACACCGTATTTATAAAGTGATAAACAATTTGAGCCTTAGCAAAGAATGTTTAACACATTTTCAAGAACTAGAATGATATCATGGCTTAAAATGTTTATGGGATTTAATACAACATATGAGTTGTTTTGTTTGGCATTACCCCTCAAAAATTAAAAATGCATTTTGAACTAGTTTGATGAGATTTTGACCTAACCTTTCCAGTTATCCAGTTCTTTTTGATTATCCCCAAATTGGCTCATTTTTATAGTCTCTTCCATTCTGTTTTCATATGTTGCTCTCCCCACAGCAAGTCTTGCTAAAGTAATATTTCCAGCACTCTGATTTTGGGACAACTAAGAGTATACAAGGAATCTGTAGGCTGGGGCATAACAGAGTGTCTGAGGTATTACACAATATATCTATTACATCCATATATCGATAGATTAACAGATTTATTAAAAATAAATGCAAAAATCATTGTCATCATATGCAAATTTGTGCTACCCCTCTAATGAACATGATCAAGTGGGCTAGAAAAGACACAAGCTATATAGAGAAGGACCTACTCAAATATGGTCTGTGACCTGAAATACGGTTCACACCCAGCCCACTAACATCAAGTTACTTTTGACTCCTGGCAACCCTGGTGACCTAGTGAGTCACCCAGTAAGCAACTAAAGGCAAGATCAGCAGTTCAAGACCACCAGCCACTGTACAGGAGAAAAATGATTCTTTCTGTCCTCAGAAACCCACCGGAGCAGTTCTACCCTGCACCACACGCTTGCTAGGAGTCAGGTCAGTGGGTGGAGGGGAAGAGTATGGGGACCCAGGTGGGGTCACAGGAAAAACAAACCCTTCTCATATACAAAAAGAGAGAAACAAGCCAAGACTTCAGTGTCAAGTTAGGGGCTTATGGTGAAATGTTGAAGATGTTTGAGAGAACATGTTCACATCCCCCAGTTTATCTGTAAAAGGAAGCTATTTGTGGCTTTTGGGGAGGCACCAGGGCCTTGATTTTATTCTTGTTTGTAATTCAATTATATCATTATTTTAATATTTTTCTCATGATACTGATTTATCTAAATAGGCACTTCGGTAGGACAAGTGACTGCCATTGACAACGATGAGCCTGACACCTTACATACTCGTCTGAAATACAAGATCTTACAACAAATCCCCGACCATCCCAAGCATTTCTCTATACATCCGGATACAGGTGTCATCACGACAGCTACATCTTTTCTGGATAGAGAAGTAATCTTTTGGTCAATTTCTTCCCCAACCACTACCTTGTTTTTCAACTAATAGTAAAATGTCAACTGAAGTGACAATCTAATAACTGGGATGCCCTCTCGCCGAGCATATGTCTTTCTCTGTGTTGGCTTTGGTTAATGGTGGAACCTAGAGAATGCATGGAACCTGCAGACATGTTGGGAAAGTGCAGGCTACTAGAGGAGGTCTCACTTACGAATATTGTCTTGATTCGATGTGTTTAAGCTAACATAAATCTGATTCTTAAACAGTTGTATTAGACTCACTGACTTTTTACTTTATATTGATTTTGTTTAATCTCTTGTTCTGTATTTATGGTTCTTGGTTTTGGTCAAGGTATCATAAAAAGAAATGTTTGCACAAGAACCAGAGCTAGCACTGTAGAGACAGGAATGGCAAATCATAAGAAATGGAAGTGTTTATCAGCTCCTCTGTTACCTTTTTTGCCCAGCATTGTGATACATACCAGCTCATCATGGAAGTTCGAGACATGGGAGGCCAGCCTTTTGGCCTATTTAATACGGGAACTATTACTATTTCCCTCTTGGATGAAAATGACAACTCACCGTACTTCACAGAGGAAGCTGTGAGTATATTTCCCTATTGTGAACCTACAGTTTACTAAAATCAAGAACTTGGTAGTGCTATGAAATCATGACTTTTTGGTATGACTTTCACATATAAATAACATAAAGAGGAAAATATTTCTGTAAATGGATCATGTGAGAAGAAAAGCTGGGATGGAAATCTAGATTCCCTAAAATCCCATGGCTATCATCCTTCCACAAATTTATTTCCTACCCCTCACAGATTCTGCTTCTTTTTTGAGCAGCCCTGTAGCCATGTTTTTGTTTGTTTGTTTGTTTTGGGGTGGGGGAAGAACTGAGATATAATTTCTCAAAAAAGGGGTAAAATATTTCCTTTCCATTGATTGCCAGTTAAACAAAAGTCAATGTTTAAATACAGATGTGATCAGTTACTAGTACTTAATGAAATCAAAGTTTGCTGACACTGTGCGGTAAGCAAAAGGTCAGAGTTTCAAACCTACCAGCCACACTACAGGAGAAAGACGAGGCTTCCCGATTCCACAAAGATTTACAGTCTTAGAGACCCTGGGGAGGGTCAGAATTGAAACAATGGAAGAGGGATTAATATCTTAACATGAAACATGTATGAAGTCATGGCTGTGCTTACAACGGAAGTGACAGACTATAAATATGATAGGACTTTGGAGTAGAGACAAGTCTGAGGGATGAATATGAGGTCAACGAATTGTCTCAGAGAAGCTGAGCATGAGTTAATCTCTGCAGACTGGGTAAGACTGGAAAAAGCAGTGTGTTGTGGAAAGAGTGAAGCTATCCATTAAATTTGTAAATTATTTTTCAAACGTTGTGTGCACATGTCTGCATCCATTCCCTTTACATGCAAATTTCGGAGCAGAAATTAAACTTCTAAACCTATAAATGTATAGTAATCAGAGACAATTGTTTTAGTATTTTACAGAAGTGGAAGAAAACAGAATTGATGTTGAGATTTTACGAATGAAGGTGTTTGATAAGGATTTGCCCAACACTCCTCACTCAAAGGCTGTATACAAGATCCTGCAAGGAAATGAAAATGGCAACTTCAAGATTTCCACAGATCCAAAGACAAATGAAGCAGTCCTGTGTGTTGTCAAGGTAAACAAACAAGATATCAAAGCAATATTTTAAAGAATATCCAGTATGTTCAGGCATTGGTAGACAAGTAAATGACTAGACTATAGTCTAGCATGCTGAAAGAATTTACATTGATTCACATACACTTGTTTTCCTATTATTTTACTTTCATTTCTTCTTTTAGGGGAAAGCCACGGTAGATAGAAAACCCAACATGCTATATTGGGAGGAAAACCAAGGCGGAGAGAACTAAGAGTAATAATCACATGTTAGCCTTAGCAAGTTTCTTAGACAGTCACATTTCTAAAGCTCTCGTTTTATACATGGTTAAGACACAATGTAGAGAAATGGAGGAATCACTCTTCGAAATCAAACCTCTTGATTGTTCAACTTCTTCACATTCACTATTTATGATAATGTCTTAGGAAGACCTAGTAGTGCAGAGGTTAAGCATTCTACTGCTAACCAGAAAGTTTGGTAGCTTGAGCCCACCAGCTGCTCCCAGTGAGAGATGAGGCAGTCTGCTTTAATCATGATTTACATCCTTGGGAACCTGATGGGCAGCCCTTCTCTGTCCTGTGGGTTCTCCATGAGCAGGAATTGACTTGATGGTAATGTCTCTTTAAGATAGACTCCCCTGTGCTAAATATTCAGCAATGATTACGATCAATTACCCTCTGTTTTGAGGAAGCCAGTGCTTTGGATTTTTATTTATTAGAAGAATTATGGTTCTTCTGCAATACGTCATTCCTTTAGGAGTCTTGTGCTCATGGATTTCTTGTTTCTCTCATTAATTCCTTATAGGCTATGTATTTTTTTAGACGCCATATGCAGACCTTGTATCTTCCCAACAATATTTTTGGAAGATGCTCTTTAACTTCTCTACTGACACTTATTTTCCCACTTTGTATAATTGTGCATCTAGATTTCTTTCTCTTGCTTCTCCTTTTGTTATCTTTATACATCTTAGTTGACCCATTGATTGTCTTTACAAGTTTCATAGGTGCTGCTAAGTAAAGTTTATTATGCTTGTTGGCTCAAGATACTTAAGAATCTACACTATTATGGTCAGATATCATATTTGCTGTCGAATGATTTTACATAGTTAACTTGTGGGAACTTTTGCTCTTTTGGTTGTCATTATTATCCCACATGGTAAATAATAGAATTATGAAGATAAGTAGTCACTTTTATTTTGCATTTCTATTAACATTGAAACTTGGAAGGAAAAAAATGAAGGGAGGATTCTTTCAGATAAAAGTGAGAACAATGGGTCGAATGTTAAAATCAATCATGTTTAAATCATGTTTCTAATTCCAGAAAAACTTTAATTACATTAGCACCAGATTTTCTTAACATTTTAGGTGTAAAAATAATTTTGTCATTTGGGATAAAACTTGCCATTATAATTATAAACCTTCTATAAATAATGACATAGACAGATGGATAAGAGATCTCATGGTGCTGTTGGGTAAAAGTTGAGTTGCCAACCCCGAGGTCAGAGATTCAAACTCACCAGCTCCTCCTGGGAAGAAAGATAAGTTTCCCTGCTCCCCCAAGATTAATAGCACTGGATACCCTCCGTATGTAGGGTCTCTATTATTCAGAATCAACTCACCAGCAGTGGTTTGGGTTTGGATCTGGAGCTGGGAGGTTGTATACAGACTAATAAAAATATATTTATTGAATAGGCATTGAACTATGAGATCCAGCGACAAGTTGTTTTGCAAATTGGTGTACTCAACGAAGCACAATTCTCTAAAGCATCAAACTCCCAGACTCCTACAATGTGCACTACAACTGTCACTGTTAAAATTAAAGACAGCGACGAGGGCCCTGAATGCCAGCCACCAGTAAAAACAATTCAGACTAAAGACAGCCTCACACCTGGATCAAAGCTTTATGGCTACAAAGCACTGGACCCGGAAACACGCAGTAGTGAAGGCTTAAGGTACTTTACCTCTCAAAATGTCACTTGTTTTTAAGTGTGATGTAAGCCTGACTTCAAAGTTAGGCAAGCTCTGTGTGTTTTTCAAAAAAATGTGTTTTTTTTTTTAAAAAGACTATGTCCTTTGGATTGTCCTTGGCTTGTTCATTTATACTTCATTTCTAAAAACTAGATATATAAAGATGGGAGATGAAGATCACTGGTTTGAAATTAATGAATTAACAGGCGACTTGACAACTCTAAAAACACTGGATAGAGAATCAAAATTTGTAAAAAATGATCAATACAATATTTCAGTGATTGCAAGAGATGCAAGTAAGTGCCCTTTTCTAAAAATAAAATGTAAATATAGCATATTTTTCATGCTGGCAACATTTCATTTTACTATGAGCTATGAAGTAGACTCAGCTGGCAGGGCTCACCCCTCTCTTGGCTACATTTCTGCATTCAGTTTGCATCTTCTTTTCTGTGCCCACAATACTTCCTCCCCCCTGGGTGTCTTGCACTGCATTTCTTCTTTCACTTTCTACAGAATAGGGTTTAAGGAAATCTGCTTATTTCCAGGTGACAAGTTAATGCAATTCAATGATATACTCAAGCATCCCCAGATTTTTCAGGAGCATAGGTATAGGTTATTATGATTTTGATTTGCTGAGTCAGATCAACACACCTATTTCATTGTGTTCAAGGTAAGTTTGCTCTCAACCTTAAAAAAATTATCCTGTTGCCTAAAGAAATTATCAAAATGTAACTCTTACACAAGGCTTTCACTATGAACTACAATCCTTCTGCAAATTAGTTCTAGAACTTACATGGTTAAAAACAAGAACAAAACAATACCCTTCAAATGCCATGAAGTAATGATCAGGAAACACCTTTGAACGTGCAGCCTCATCAGTAAATCATAGTTAAATATGTGCCCCTTATACGTTTAATATTATGTTTATTTAAACACATACTATTTTGCTAGTGCACTATATTTGCCATAAGATTATTCAAAAGAGATATTGATAGAGTATGGTCAAAATAGAAATAAAAGGTGCAGTATATCATTCTACTTCCCAAATTAATTACACAATCATTTAGGGAAAACAATAATCAGATAGGTTTTGCTGGCAAAGCCTATCCTTTAAGTTAAGGACTTTCCACTGCTTTAATATGCATATTCTGAGCATTCAAAGCAAATTAATTGATGTATTATGATAAGGTTTCAAAATACAAATTTTCCCCGGAGAGAAAACCTCGGTGTGACTACTATCACCTTATTACATGGATAATGACCTCCCGACTTCTTGATATTTTCCACCTGCTTTAATGCAGTCCTTGCAATAGCTCCACCAACGCATTGGCACAGAGTCAATGCTGACTCATAGCAACCCTACGTTGTTAGGTGCTGTCAAGGGGCTTTGAACTCGCAGTGACTCTGTGCACAACAGGACGAAGCCCTGCCTGGTCTGCGCCATCCTCGCATTGCCCTTGTGTTTGAGCCCACGGGAGCAGCCACTGTGTCAGTCCAGTGTGCCAAGGCCTTTCTTCTGTTACCCCTCACCTTGACTTCACCAAGCCTCATGCACGTCTTCAGGGGCCGTCTGTTGCCTCCTTATAGATGTGTGAAGTATGCGAGATGAAGTGTCACAATTCTTACCGCTACGGAACATTCAGGCTGCACTTCTTCCAAACAGCTTTGTTTGTTCACTTGACAGTCCCTGGTCATTTCCTCACCAGTACCATAATGCGAATGCAGCGATTTTTTTGTCTTCCTCACTCAATATGTCCAACTTTCACATGCATATGGAGTGATTGAGAGTATCATGGTTTGGGTCAGGCATACCGTAGTCCTCAAAGTAACTTCTTGCTTTAGAACATTTGCAGGAGCTCATGTGCAGTAGATTTGCCCAAGGAAGGCATTCTTTGATCTTTTAACTGTTGCTTTCATGAGTACTGACTGTGGAACCACCCAAGACAAAATCCTTGACAACTTTAATCCTTTCACAGTTGATTGTGATGTCACCTGTTGGTCCAGTTATGAGGATTTTTGCTTTCTTCATTTTGAGTTGTAATCAATATTGAAGGCTGCAATCGTCATCTCCATCAGCAAGTGCTACAAGCACTCCTCACTTTTTGGAAGCAAGGTTGTGTCATCTGAAAATCACAGGTTGCTCATAAGCTTCCCTCCAATCCTGATACGGAATCACTCGTTATATAATCAAGCTTAAGCACAGTGGAACTGCCTCTTGGAGTTTCTGAGACGGTCAAGTTTTACAGGATTTTAAAGCCTCGTCTTTCCCCCTTGGAGTGGCTGCTGGTTTCAATCTTGCAATCAGCAGCCCAGTGCATAACCCATTACCTAACCGGGGCTCCCCACTTTCCATAAAGATAGGGGAAAGCTACTTGCTAAAGAACGGGGAAACATAGATGATAAATGTTAATTTTATCACTGCTGGGGGATTTGTTGTTCTTCTGTAAGTTTAAGTAAATCCTAATTGGTCAAAGAACACAATTATGTGGTCAACAAAGATACATATTTATTCATTTAATTTAAAACTTCTTAAATTACAAGCACTAGGAAAATTGCCACGGTAACTAGGAATCATAAGACAAGGCTGAATCCTCTCATGGTATCAGTTTAATTATTATCTACTAGGGTGAAGATATTTCCATGTTATATGAAAGGATCTTGTTGTCTCATAAGTGATTGTAATAGTATAAAAATTTTCTTACTCTATAAGAAGGTACTCTATACCTTCAGAAGTAGAGATGAGTAAGTTGCTGCTTGGGTTAAAAGAGAGAGAATTTTTCACAGAAATGCCGAAGCTTAATGAAAGGAAAATGAAATACTATTTGGCAAGAAGGAAAGTATAGATTACAAAAATATAAATGAACTTACCCTTTGAGTGTTCAAAAGGAGCCCTGGTGGCCCTGTGGTTGAAACCCAGCAAGTACTCTGCAGGAAAGAAAGGAGGCAGTCTGCTTCACAGTCAACATTTGCAGCCTCCCGAGGAGCATGGGTTTTGAGCGACTATTTCATAAGAAGGGAAATCTGAATTTATCTGCTTACAAAGTGTGCTGTAAGTCTTAGCCAGAGATTTTGGACAGCCAAAAGATGGACAGTCTCAGAAACACTGTGCAGAGTCTCTGTGAGACAACGTGAATTTGATGGCAATGGGCGTAGGTTTGGTATTGGGGCTAAAAGACAGTGTAAGTACAAGAGTTATACTACAGGGAAAGAAAACAAAAGTCTGAACTCAATGAGTCTATGTCCCAAGGTCATGGATAACTAGTGTGCTCAAGAAGAAACAGAAAATGGCATTAAAATTTGTATGGAAGACCATATGATGACATGAATATTTTATTTCTATGAATGTTTATCCATTAGTATACATAGTAATTACTTTCATCACCTGAAAACATAATAATCCCTTCTATTTGCACATGAGCATGTAGTTTTGATGTTCATAAATACTTCTCCATTATGTTGTATGTTCACACACATATTCAATTCAATGTATATACATACATTCACACATTTATGATGCTGATTGCTAATCAAATTATAGATCCCATACATGTGCTATATATGTGTATGTGTGTGCCACATATCCATGTATAAGCCACAGATATGGCACATATAATTCTCTCAATTTTTTTCTTAGGGAAAAAGACCTCACTACTCCAATATTTAAAAGTAAAATCAGAGCCCATATGTCAACTGATATGTAGAGACTGTAACTACATTTCTCTATCAAACTTTCATTTCATTCACTATTTACTAGTTTTCTGGGTTTGAAGTTGTATTTAGAATCATGGACGAATTTCTAAAAATCTCACCCTTTTCTTCTCTATTATATATTTATTCTCAGAGGAGCCATGCCTTTCTTTCGAGATATTTTAAGCTTGTTCCAACAGAATAGTTTCTAAAGAGCTTACATAAATCAGTATAAGTAATTGGTTTAAAAAGTCACTTTGAACACATTTAAAGGGGCCTTGAGGGTGTACTGGGCTCCTTGATGGGGTGCCAAGTATGAGATCAGCAGTTCAAATCCACTAGCAGCTCCATTGAAGAAAGAAGACTTGCTGTTCTTGTAAAGATTCACAGCCTTGGAAACCCACAAATGCGTTTATGCTCTGTCATGAAACCTACTCGGCGACAGTACGTTAGGGCTTGGGTTTTGAGAAAATACCTTTTGCTTTTTTGGTTATGCAACAGGAAAAAAAATTCCTGAAGTTTAATAGATGATACAACTTGGGTTATTCTCAGCAGAGGGAAAAAGTGATTCTATTGGCCTACAGTTTATTAATAGATCATAAAGTAGTCTTTATGATCAATTTGATGAACATATTTCCAAATTCAGACCTGTGTTCAAAGCTTTGAAAAAAATCTATTTTAATTTCAAATTGTAGCACCTTTGTTTATTATCCTGTCACAAATTCAAATGTAATTTCTGAATTTTATTATCTCTAAATACAAATAATGGACATTATTTTAACTAAAATTATTTATGGAGAATTACATGTGAAGAGTGAGGCCCACTCTAGTGGTAGTGTAGAGACACACAATATGCTATGTTTTGAGAACATATTAGTTAAATGACGGTACAGTGTGAGTGAAGTTGTTTGTTTATTTAATTAAACTTTTCCAAAGAACAAAATAATATTTGTATTATATTCGATGTCTTAACATTAAGCCTTAAATCTTCCAAGGCATATTGCCAGTCTTTCAAGATGATATGGCTTAAATCTTGCTATTTCAATGTGCGCGGCTGAGAAGGAGAGCCGACGCAGGAGTCGTGTTCTGGGAGGTCACAGGAGAAAAGGGCCTTCAATTGTTGGGAGATGTCGCAGGAAGGTTTAAGAGGAGGCCACCTTTGAGCAGCTTCTGGGAGATTTGGCCAGGCAGAGAAGAGCAGATAAACATTCCTGGCACTGATAACGCTCTCATAAAGAGAGAAAGAGAGAGAGAGAGAGAGAGAGAGAGAGAGAGAGAGAGAGAGAGAGAGAGAGAGAGAGAGAGAGAGAGAGAGAGAGAGAAGGAGTCTCGTGGGCGGGGGGATGGGGGGGAGTTTGTAATGTTCACTATCACTTCATTTCCTAATACACCTTTCCCCCTTGAACCCAGTTCCGGTGGTTGAGAATATACACAGCAAGCACCAGCACTCTACGGATTTCCACATGTGCAACTCAGAGACACTGCTTACATTCTTCAAACCACGCTGCTGTTCTCACCCTCCTTTTTGGATTTCTGCCCCGTCACTGACATAAACTCACGGTCCCCGGGGTTTCTATCTCCTCTTTCCCATGGTTGTTGGCTATTTGGTCCCGCTCGGATGGTTTTCTGATGCACAGTGTTTCAGGATGAATTTTTTTTAACCTCTCTTTTTAAAAATTATTTCATTAGGGGCTCATACAACTCTTATCACAATCTATACATACATCAGTTGTGTAAAGCACATTTGTACATTCAGTGCCCTCATCATTCTCAAAACATTTGCCCTCCACTTAAGCCCCTGCCTCCCTGCTCCCCCCTCCCTCATGAACCCTTGCCTTGATAATCTATAAATTATTATTTTTTCATATCTTGCCCTGTCCGACGTCTCCCTTCACCCACTTTTCTGTTGTTCATCCCCCAGGGAGAAGGTCACATGTAGATCCTTGTAATCGGTTTCCCCTTTCCAACCCACCCTCCCTCTGCTCACCCAGTATTGCCACTCACACCACTGGTCCTGAAAGGATCATATGTCCTGGATTCCCTGTGTTTTCAGTTCCTATCTGTACCAGTGTACACCCTCTGGTCTAGCCAGACTTGCAAGGTAGAATTGGGATTATGATAGTGGGGGTGGTGGCGGCGGCGGAGGAAGCATTTAGGAACTAGAGGAAAGTTGCATTTTTCATCGTTGCTACATCGCACCTTGACTAGCTCGTCTCCTCCCCTAGACCCCTCTGCAAGGGGATCTCCAGTGGCAGGCAAATGGGTTTTGGGTCTCCACTGTACACATCCCCCTTCATTCACTATGGTAAGATTTTTTTTTTGTTCTGATGATGCCTTGTACATGATGCCTTCAATACCTCGTGATCGCACAGGCTGGTGTGCTTCTTCCATGTGGGCTTTGATGCTTCTGAGCTAGAAGCTTGTTTACTTTGAAGCCTTTAAGACCCCAGCTGCTATACCTTTTGATATCCGGGCACCATCAGCTTTCTTTGTCACATTTGCTTATGCATCCATTTGTCTTCAGCAATCATATCGTGGAGGTGAACATACAATGTTATGATTTTTTTGTTTTTTGATGCCTGATAACTGATCCCTTCGGCACCTTGTGATCACACAGGCTGGTGTGCTTCTTCCATGTGGGCTTTGTTGTTTCTGAGTTAGATGGCCACTTCTTTACCTTCAAGCCTTTAAGACCCCAGATGCTATCTCTTTTGATAGCTGGGCACCATCAGCTTTCTTCACCACATTTGCTTATTCACCTGCTTTGTCTTCAGCAGTTGTGTTGGGAAGGTGAGCATCATAGAATGTCAATTTAAAGAAGAAAGTATTCTTGCTTTGAGGGAGTACTTGAGTGGAGGCTCAATGTCCTTCTACTACCTTAATACTAAACCTATAAATTTATGCACAGAGATCTATTTCCCCATCCTCATATATAAATAAATTTGCATATATACATGTCTTTATCTAGACCTATATAAATGCCCTTTGCCTCCCAGCTCTTTCCTCTACTTCCCTTGGCTTTCCTCCTGTCCCACTATCATGCTCAGTCCCCACCTGGGTTTCAGCAATTTCTCTTGGTTACATTGCCCTTGATCATGCTCTACCAGGCCTCCCACACCCACCTCGATGACCCCAATTAGAGCAGCCAGTACACGGAGGCAAAGCACTGGGGGAGTGCAGCGGAACAGCAAGGGAATGGAGCGGCAAGCAGATGGTGGACTTTGGGGCCAGGGCGTGATGCCCCAACAGACTATACTGGAAAACATTCCTAAAGACCAAGCTGACATTCTTTACTAGTGAAGCTAAACTTCTGTTTGATTGGAAGAAGATTTGGGGGAATATTTTTAACTTCAGGTGTAAGGAGCAGGTGAAGGTAAAGGTCAAGAGGAGTTGTGATGGTAATGGAGAGAAAGTAGAAGCATTGTAGGCTTTAGATAAGTATAAGCTCTTTCTATAGAAAGAACATGTAAGAAATTAATTTTCTTTTTAAAATTATTGTTGAAAAACATGGATAACACATTTTCCAATTCAAGACTTTTCTATTGTACTGTGAAAAGAAACCAATTACATCAGTCATGTGATAGCCCTCAGCAACCAGCATCCCCATCTTTTTGGTCCCCATAGACAGTAGGTCAGGGCAAGTCAAACCAAGGTATTTCTCTCTTTCCCCTTCCCTCCCAACCCTGATGACCACTCGTAAAGTCGGACCTCTATACACTTGCCTAGTGTGTTTTATCAAAGTGAGATTGTACAGTAATTTTCTTTTGGTGATTAGCTTCTTTCTAATGATTCTGTAATGAAATTCCTTATAATCTCATATTTTCAGTTGGTGAAAAAATGGATCCTCTGAGAGGTTATTGTTTTGTTCTTGTAGCGATACTGTGAGAGAAAGTGCGTGCGCCAATCCAAGTTCAGGAATGTATCAGAAAGCAGGTATCAGTTAATCAAAACAGAAGGAAATTTAATCTAGCTAATAACCTCTTTGTTATTCATCTCATAGGTGGAAGGTCTTGCACCGGAACACTGGTAGTTCTTTTGGAAGATGAAAATGATCACCCCCCACAAATTAATAAAGACGTCACAATTTGTCGCCATGATACAGAATACGCTGTTCTCGAGCCTGTCGATCTAGATGGGCCTGACAATGGTCCACCGTTTGAATTCTTTTTAGATAATTCTGCCAGAAAATTGTGGACGGTAGAATCAAAGGATGGTATGTAGTTAAGCCAAATTTTGTAGTCAATAGGAATTCAAGATGACTGAAGGTCTTGACTCTCAGCTTAGTTCATTATAATAAATAAGTACTCAATCTAGGAAATTATTTTAATGAACAGAAAATGAGAAAAAGATAAAACATTGTTTTTGATATCCACAATTATATTTCTCTTAAGATGTGGAGTGGTTTTTAAGAAAACATATGAATCTTTGTATAGAATAATTTTCAGGCAAAATTATTTTTATAAGGAATCAGTATCATTTTTAAGACATAAATGCACTATTGTATAATTTTCTTCCATTCTAAGTGTTTCCTCCCCAACCCCTAACCCCAAGACTACAAAGGAGAAATAATATTGTAATTGAAAAGTCATCGGAGGGGATATCAGTAGTAGTTGTACAACATAAAGAGTATAAACAATGGCACTGAACTAGACATGTAGAAGTTGTGGAATTTGATAATGCTTTGTTGTGCATATTTTTGGGAAAAATGAAAAAACGTCACATGGATAACAAAGAGTACAGGGAAAAAGAAATGTTCCAAAATGGATTGTGGTAAAGATTGTACAGCTCTTCTTGAAATTATGGAACTATTGAACGATATGATAGGTGGATAAAGTGCCAATAAAATTGTTTAAGCAAGGTCATATTAACATATGGTCATTCTGTCTTTTCTCTCTTTAGGCAAAACTGCCATTCTTCGTGAACGGAATCCTCTTGGTTATAACTTTTATTCTGTGCCTATCCAAATAAAAGATAGACATGGTTTGTCTGCAAAACACGTCTTATCTGTAAGAGTGTGTGATTGCACAACACCATCGGAATGTACGATGAGATATAAACAGGAGAGAGACATTGAAATGTCAAATGTCATACTTGGAAAATGGGCTATTCTTGCCATGGTGCTGGGTTCTGCATTGTTGTTATGTAAGTTTATTTATTTGTAATGCATTTGCTGAACTTCCTTTTAGCTATCTTTGTAAAACATTGAGTTGATTCTTTTTATCAACGATATTTACAGTCTTTAAACCTAATAAATATTGTACCTACTAGGTGATTGAAAGGACCCCTGTTAATGTGGTAAATTACATGTTGGGCTTGCCCCATAAAGAGTTACAGTCTCAGACACCCTATATGGAGTCGCTATGAATGAAAACTGTCTTGTTGGCCATGGATTTGCCTGATTTTTGTTGTTGTTTAATTCACTGATTTGAGCTTTCCACATGAATTAGATGTTCCTCTTAGCATTACATTAGTTGATGCACACTAGCTAAGCTAAATATTGTTTTCTATGAAAACAATGTTGTCCCTGTTTACATTTATGCATAATGATTTTTTGTGTGGTTCTAAACTTACTGAAATGTGTGCTATATAATTTTATTTGATTTGCTCTGTAAGTTTAACTATGACTAATGTCAACTTGCAACATACCTTACTCGGGAGTAGAGCGTTAGAGCATGGGCTAAGAAGTAGGAAGGGTAGGGTTGCCTGACAACTTAAACTTGCAACACTGAAGGTTACTATTAACATGTGAGGAAATAAAAGAAACACATGAATTTATTCTGGACCTGGGAAGCGAAGCTATCAATAAATTGTTCTCACTCCACCCTTCTTACGTTAGATGGATTTATTATTTGCATAGCCTAGGGACACAATCTCACCAAAAACAGGGATGATTGCTATTTTTGTAAAGTTCCTAACATTATGTTTAAAAAATATTGACCTAAAGTGTTCTTAATTAATTAATAGAGTTTTACAAAGTGCTTTGGAGAAACTTTAGAAAATCATAAAATTCAAACACTTTAATGTATTACTACAAAAGGAAAAAAAAACAGCCATCTTAATTCATTTTTTTACTATATTTTAGGTATTCTGTTTACATGTTTTTGTGTTACTACTAAGAAGACAGTAAAAAAATGCTTTCCAGAAGACGTAGCCCAGCAAAATTTAATTGTGTCAAATACTGAAGGACCTGGAGAAGAAGTGATGGTAACTCGATTTTAATTTCCCTTTGTATTACTTGGTGATTCACTGGTGATAGTTGGACTATAGCATCATCATCATCACTAACACATTTATTGAAGGACTTTTGGTTACACTTTGAGCAGCTTACGCCAAGAACTATGGGCCTGTCCGCTGCAGTAAAGATTTAGAGCCTCAAAACCCCAAAGGGGCAGTTTTGTCTTACAGGATCTCAATGAGTTTGTACTGACTTCAGGACTTTCTGTGTGAGGCAGAGTGCCCAGTGCCCAGCATATGCTAATTTATTTAAATGACATCCTCCTGTGGCACACTTGCTATTATCACCCATGCTTGATGTAGGGGAACCTAGAGACGGAGTTGTTAAATGATTTGTGTATGGGAGGATAAAAAGTGAAAGGGTATCGCTCGTTTCAATTTGATTCATTCTTTTTAAACTTCTAACTTTTTTTAGGAGGCGAACATTCGACTCCCCACACAGGCTTCCAACATTTGTGACACAAGCCTGTCTGTTGGTGGCCAGGGAATGAAAACACAGCAAAGTTTTGAAATGGTGAAGGGAGGCTACACTATGGAGTCCAACCAAGGGGGTGGACACCAAACCTTGGAGTCCAACAAGGGTGTCGGTCAAGGGGTAACGGACGCTGGCAGATACACGTACACGGATTGGCGTAGTTTTACCCAACCTCGTCTTGGTGATGTAAGTTCCAATGTCTTCAAGTTCAACTTCTCTGAACGTCTAATCCCATTTGTAAGGCAGGGTTTCCCCAAAGCATTACTTCTCAAACACTCGGAATTCATGTCACCTGCTCTCGTGCCAAGTTAGCATAGATGAGAAAGCCAGGTCCAAACTCACAAAAGAAAATTGCTCTCCCAAAGCTCCATCTTTCAAGTCAGGGTGATCAAGCACTGCCCCGGAGTAGCACAGACACATGTACTTAGGAAGGAAGAAAAGATGGGCACTTTCTTCTTCAGAAATCTTCAGAAAAGCCACCTAGAATGAGATATGTGTTGTACGGTGCAGTTCTCAAATGATGCAAATGTGTAATGGAATCACAAATACTATTGGGTGCTCTTGAGTCCTCTAGATGGTCATGACATTGTGAGTGTAATGGTCGGCCAGGTTTTTACATTTTTCTTCTTGATGTTAGCTCCTCGTTCTTGTCTTTAAGCTCAGATTAATCGATATAGATAACACAGATTAGCTACAGAGTGGTGAAAGACATAAGAATCATAATTCACGCTGTTTCTCCAAATGTATGAAGATGCTTCAGAGGTAGACTTCAACTATGCAAATCTCGTGTTCAGAAGGGAAACGCTTCATTAAGTGTGTGATGTATGCGCAGCTTTAATTTTCATACATGTGTTCACTAGGACCATATATTTATTTGCTATATTTTAAGAATGAATATAAATCAGACCAATCATGTGCATTTTTTATATGTAGGAATCCATTAGAGGACACACTCTGATTAAAAATTAAACAATAAAAGGTAAATCAAAGACATTATTTTTATGCTAATATGTTTAGGTGTTTTTAAAAAATAATAATAAAATGTGCTCTTTTTTTGATACAGAAGGTGTATCTGTGTGGACAAGCGGAGGAGCACAAACATTCCGAAGACTACATTCGTTCATACAACTATGAAGGAAAAGGGTCCGTGGCTGGTTCCGTAGGCTGCTGCAGTGACCGGCAGGAAGAAGAGGGGCTTGAGTTTCTTGATCATCTGGAACCCAAATTTAGGACATTAGCCAAGACAGTAAAGCAGTAAAAATGTCTTTTATAGAGCAACATCTGTAAATGGATAGGAAGGAGTTCACTGAACGTAAAATGCTAGCGGCGTCTGCTAGCATTTTCTGTTTATTGGAAGCAGATTTCAAGTCATGTCTAGATAAGACTATTATAAACTAGAGACTCCCCTTAAATTTTCTTGTTTGGTGCAACTTCAATGTTTTCTAGAAATAACGGTTTCATTTAATTTTCTTTTAAATGTATATATATATGTTTTCCATCTTAGGAGTATCTATCTACTCTGCCATCTCATCTCGCACCTCCTACCTGAAGACTTAGGAAGCTTTCTCTAAGGATGTTGGCTATTCTTGTAACTCCTACTTGAAAATGTATGTCACTACGTTTGCTATGGAAGAGTATGCGGGAGAGCTGGGTGTTGTAGAGGCTATCAAAAAGCGAATTTTCCTTTCCGACAAGCCAATGAAATGTTTTCTTCAAAACTTAAGGGGAATATCCCTTTGGTGCCGGAGAATTGCTTCCTTTCTAACTGAGTGGGCCTGAATGGAAGGAGTTCTCAGTAATTTTAGGTAGATGTTTTGCTTTGGTAAACGAACCTACTTTCTCACTACATTTGTCACCCTTTGGAGATGTTTCCAGTACTGCCTACCTTTTCAAGGATCCTCCAGAGCTCAGGTGTTGGATCACTGCCATTGTGAGTCAAATAATTTATTTTAGTAATGCTGCATCTATTGTCTGACTTACATGATGAAAATGAAAATGACACTAATTTTGATGTTTGAGAGTATAATTTTATTGTGAACTTAGAAATAAATCATAACAACACTATACGTCATTTCCTAGAATGTAGGTGCAGAATATTTTCTGAAGAATTAAAATATATCATTAGCCAAACATTAACCTTAATGTGTTCGCTCGGATCTTCATCTTTCTCACATACTTGCTTATGTGTGGACGAGGCAATTTATATCGAGATGTAAAGTGTTGTTAATTGGCAAAGCTAGATTTTTCAGTCAACAAGAGAAGCCACTATGAAAGCATTAAAAGAATACTGGAAGGTGTGGGGAATTCATTTGTATTAATCAAAGTTGGCTATTTAAAATGCTTTCAAAATATCATTAAAATGTATTTCTATAGTGGAAGTCTTATTGTCTCTTAACTTGTTCAAGCAATTTAAACTTATTCTCTACTTAAATACAAGATAAAAATGCTAATTTTATGATGAATAAAATTCACCAGATTGTTTATAAGTTCCAAAAGATATGTTTATCAAAAACATTATATTTTATGGACTTATTTTGTGGAATTTAATTGTCTACCAATCCATTGTCAATAAGTTAGTTACTATGACTTTTTTTTCTTTATTTAAGACAATGATAAGTGGGAAAAGCACAATTAATTTTTCTTTATCTTGATTCAATCGCAAACTATTTCATGTGAAGAAATTTCATGGGAACACCAACGTAGAATAAAATCGATATAATTTTTATAAATGCGCTTCATTAAACATTTCCTTAAACTCACTGTGCTTTTAAATCTCTCTTAAACTTACTTAAAATGTTTTATAGAAGTTGATATTTCAGCATCGGTTTACTTGCAAAAAATGTATGCTCTACTATTTAGAAAATGTTCAAAATGTTTTAGAGATGAGGAATTTTATGATTACAGTAAAACAATACAAAGTCCTTTTTTTAATAGTTTGTGATGAAAGTTCTGTACTAAATGATAACCCTGTATGAAATTAGACGGATGAAACAAACCACTCATTGCTTCATTTTTCTAATCCCTTTGATCTGATTTTCTAATAAATCTGAAGCACTGTTATATTTGACACACAGGAATCATCGATTTTGCCTTGGTCCTGATATGGGGAAAAGCAAAGAGAAACAGAGCATGAGACATATTACTTACTGCGGATACATAGACCCTGGCCATGAAGTGCGATCCAACTCACAGTGATGCTAGATGCGGTCCCCGATTGTCCGTCTTCATGGGAATAGACGGCCTCTGCTCTTTCTGCTGCAGAGTGCATGGTGGCTTTTAACTCCAACCTTGTGATTAGGAGTCCCATGCCACCAGAACTCCTTAGAGTATTTCACCCCAAAATCTCTCACTGCAGAATCCAGTTGATAGCTATTAATAGCAACCTCATAGGACAGGTTAGAACTGCCCCTGTGGGTTTTGGAGATTGCAGCTCTTTACAGGATTAGAAAACGTCGTCTTTCTCCTGGGATTGGCTGGCAACTTTGAACCCCTGACCTTGTGTGTAGCAGCAGCCTGATGAGTAACAGGGCCTAGAAAAATACAGTGAGCACATTTCTTTTTAAATAAAAGAATAATGGTATACAAAATATAAAAACCTTACTTAAATAACCTAAAATTCCTATTAACAACAGTAAAACAATTA
Organism: Tenrec ecaudatus; assembly: GCF_050624435.1. Taxonomy (NCBI): domain Eukaryota; kingdom Metazoa; phylum Chordata; class Mammalia; order Afrosoricida; family Tenrecidae; genus Tenrec; species Tenrec ecaudatus. The sequence continues at coordinate 45,082,465 of NC_134544.1, forward strand.
TTTGAAAATAAATGACATTAAGTGTCTAAAAAGCCTTGTGAAAACAAATGTGACAAATTTATCTATCCTACACAATTTTGTGAAGATAAATGATTTTACAGTCTCTATAAATGTGAGCATTTTGCTCAATAGGAATGAAATGTTCTTTGATAAAACCAAATTAGAGTTAGAAGATATTTACTCCATAACTTCAGAGAGAAAAATATTACAAACAACTCTGACTTCCCATGGGTCTAGGTTTGGCTTGTGAATGTGGCTCCCTCACTGTCATCAGTCACTTCGATGTTGAGTTCTGGTGCCACAGGGTTATGTGGCGGGTTGCTAACTGAAAGATCAATAGTTTGGAACCAGCAGCTCTTCCATGGAAAGAAAGACAGCGCTTTCGGGTCCTAGTAAGAGTTAGAATCTCTGAAACCCACAGGGGTAGTGATGAGAATATGGAGGATTTAAAAATATTTTATGTTTCGTCTCCTGGGTGCAGCAACTAACATCTATCAGGATGGAGTTTTCGCTTGCCATGTTTAGAGCATTTTAAACACTGTGAAATGGAAGCAGTAAGCCTAGAAGGAAACTTCCAGGCTTTGTCTCCAAAACGTGTGCTTTTACCTCGGACATGCACACAGTGAATGGCTCGATTATGATCACCCAAAAAGTTGGTAGTTCAGACCACGGGGGAGGGGGGGACTTGGGAGACAGGTTTGGTACTTCGTGTTTGAAGGTTTAGCCTGGAAAACCCTTTGGAATGTGCTACTCCGAGCACATAGCATAGCCGTGAGCTGGAAGCCACTTCATGTTAGTCAACCACAGAGTTATTTTCTGCCGGGTAGTCCTGTTGACACTGGGGCGCTAGGCACTAATCACACAATTGGTGATTCAGCCTCACCAGGCCGTTCCTCCATGACCCAGGAGAAAGAAGGCTGTCCACTCCTGTAAAACTTACAGTCTTGGTTGGAAGCCCTTTCTGTAGAGGGCCATTTTGAGTTCGGATCAACTCAAAGGCAGTGGGTTTGGGTTACAAGTGCAAGAAAGGACCCCTAGTGGTCCAGTGGTTAGGACGCTTTGCTGGTAACAGAAAAGTGGGCAGTTCAAATCCATCAGCTTCCCCAAGTTAGAACTATATGGCAGTTTGTGAGCTACAATCCTCTCTAAAGATTTCATCTTTGGAAAACCTGGAGGTACTTTCCCTCTTTCCTACAGGATCACTCACTATGAGTTGGAACCAGCTTAAGAGCAAAATACCTGGCTTTGCAGGGCCTACAAAGAGTCAGGATAGCCTCAGCAACCCACAGAGGCAGCTCCACCCTGTGCTACAGGGTCGCTCGGCGTCAGAACTAACTCATAACAGTGAGGCGTTCCTTATGTATTTATTTATCGATTTCAACAGATACTGTTCGTTGTCCAAAGTGGAAGTGAGAGAATTACTTTGTTTTAGCTTTACCTTTTCTAAACTATATAGAACATGTATGTACTTAACTGTTGGGTTGCTAATTGCAAGGTCAGCGGTTTGAAACCACCAGCCACAGGGGAGAAAGATGAGGTTTTCGACAGGAAGCCTTACAATCTCAGGAACCCACGGGAATGTAGCATTGCTTCGAGTCAGAACTGACTCAACGTTGGTGAGTTTGAGTTTGCCCTTTGTACAGTTCTCCATCATGGTCACTAAGCTTTCTACAGTTCAGTCTCCCTTAAAATCCATCTTCATAAAGACATATGGGTATAGTGTCTGTCACAAGAGGGATGTCAGGTCAAGGGAATCCTTCATTTTAATATTTCTCATATCTTTGAGATCTATCCTCTACATTTCTAAATCAGTGGTTTTCAAAGTGTGATTTCTGGACTCGGGTCATTAGAATGAGAGCCAGGGCAGCACAATGGTTAAGTTCAGAGGTCAGGAGGAGAAATTGCACTGCGAACCACAAGACCGGCCAATGTTCAGGAGACAGCCATGCCTCTGGACAAAGATGAGGCTGTCTGATCCCTTAAAGCAGTGGCTGGCAACCTTCCTCAGGCCATGACCTTGTCATACAGTTCCTCATGTTATGATGACCCCCCAACCATCACATTATTTTTGTTTCTCCTTCATCACTGTCATTTTGCTACTGTTATGAATCGGGTGAGAACTGCTGCAGATTATAGACTTGAAAACCTACAGGGGCAGAACGCCTCAGGACCACTGTGAGTGGACCTCACAGTGACAGTGTGAGCATTAGCATGAAGTGGAAACTTGTTAGAAATGCAAATTTAGGGTCCACTCCTCAGGTCTCCTGAGATTCAGACTCAGCCTCCTGAGATACAGACTCAGCGATGAGGCAAAGCAATTTGTGCGTGAGTCAGACCCCCTGGGCCTTTTGATCGGCCTTCAAGGTGGAGGACTGTCTTCATGGTATCACGCCCTCACTTTGGTACTTCACTCTTGGGTCCTGTTGTCAGCGGATTAGCAACATAGTTCTCACTTGAGAGCATGCTAGAAAAGTAGATTCTCATGCCCCACCCTACACCTCTTGAAACAGGATCTGTGAGTCAGAGTTGATGGACGACAGAGGGTGAATATATCACTAACCCCTCATTAAGAAAATTTACATCTTGATATTCTTTGTTTTAGTCAGACCTATCCGGCCGTTTTTGTTTGTTTGTTTGTTTGTTTGTTTGGGTCAAATTTTCCTTGAAATCCAAACTGAAAAGTCATAATTGTTTTAGCAATTCAAACAAACACACCAAAAACAATCTAATGCCAGAGAGTCCATTTCTAACTCACAGCAACACTATAGGGCAGGGGGCCAGTGCTCCAGGCATTTCTGAACTTTTTACTGTGAATCGGGGGATGGCTGACAGAGCAGAAAAGCAGTTTTACCTTCAACAACTCATTCATATTTTGTCTCATGTCATCCACTGCAGTCACCTCAATGTAACATCACTTATTCTACTTCCCATGTCTCCTTTTTCCTTCTCCCCTCTTTCCTAACCCTTCTGAACTTTGTCCTTGGGTAAATACTGCCCTTTTGATCGCACACAGTTGGTTCTTCTAAGGTGTGCACACTTCACTAGTGTCAGCGGGGGTAGCTGACAACTTCAAAGGTGTGGCTCGGAACCTGCCCAAACCAGTTGGAGTGCATTGTCTTCTGCCATGATTGTTGCTTTCTGTTTCAGATTGTGAAATCAAGAAAAGAACAATAAGATGAACTTTCAGATTTTAAAGGAAACTTTCAGAGGGCTATTGCCACTGATCAATACAAGGCCCTGGCTCTTTTGTAAAAGCCAATAGAAAGACCAACTCTCCTCTCAACTACCTTCTTGCATAGAGATGATACTCCGATTTCATTGGGCAGGACCATGTGGGTGACTGTTGTGGCTATTTGGTGCCTTGGAGTGAGTGAGCCTCTGACTCATGGGGACCCCCCATGCAAAGCAGAAAAAAATGCTTACTCGTCTTGGTTCACCCCCACTATTTGTTATGAATCAGGTTATTGTGTTTCCTTGACTGACTTTCATAAAGAGATCACAGGCCTTTCTTCCTACACCTTCTTAGTCTGAATGTTCTGTTCAAAGCTGTTCAACATCATCCTACCACACTGGTCCCCAACTGGTAGACAGGTGGTGCTGGGAACTGTGCATCTTCTGAAATCAAACCTGGATCATTTTCCATCCCTCATGAATGAAGGGTGATCACATCTCAGATTCTGGCCAATGAGAAACAAATGCTGTGTGTGAGACGTCTGTGGGTCTCTTAAAGGTGGCTGATCCAGCTGGAAGGTTTTATTGTTGGCGTTTCCACTACTTCTACTTCCTGTGCTACTTGGCACCCAGGCAGCCACGCTATAAGCACTCAAATGGAATTCATGAGCACAGAACGGTGGGATAGGATCAAAGTCAAAGGAGGCTAGGTCCCTGATGAGGTGGTGGAGCTGCCAGGCCAATCCTGGGCTTTCTGCCTGAGGATCTGCTGCTGTGCAATGAGCCAAGGAGACTTTGAGCTTTTCCACTGCATGTAGCAACATGTGATTGATGTAGGGAGAGAAAGCAGACTGGACAGAAAGAACAATATATGCAAGTTATGAATCCCTGAAATCCATGTGTCCCAGGACCTCATTTGGAGCTGTGGGTGGAGCCTTGGGCTGCTGATTGCAAGGTTGACAGTTCAAACTCAAGAGGGTTCCACAGGAGAGAGCTGCAGCTGTCTGCTCCCAGGTAGACTTACGGTCTCACAAATCTCATATGTAGTCAAAGTTCTATGTGTCAGAATTGACTTGATCGCAGTGTGCTTTTTACCCTCACATACACATAACCCAAGTCTAGCGTCCTCTAAATCTCCTTGGAGCAGGGGAAGGACTCATGATTTTATGGGAATTTAAAAGATTTACCACCTAGTGTACTTGAAAATAGAAGGGATTTGGGCACCAAAAGAGCTGTTAATGAAAAGGTTGATGGTTTCAACCCAACTAAGTGGCTTCTTGGGAGAAAGGTTTTCTAGATCTGCTCTGCAGAGTCCCATGGAGGAAACCTTGTAAGGCAGTTCCACTCTGTCCCATGGAGTTGCCGTGTCAAAACAGACATTGAGCCCTAGCAAGACAGTGAACGTACTATTCTTCCCTCCCCTCTTAGTCTGACTTTGTGGGAAGTCAGAGATCCTGAATTCAGAGTGCTTGGATCTTCTATTAACTTGTTCTATAATCTTTATTAAGACATTGGGCCTCATTTATTGGAATCGCTTCAGTGATTAAAGGAGTTTTATTTGCTAGCTTTATCAGCCAGATTGTATATTTTTCAAAAAGGGATATGTTTTAGTCATCAGTGGATTCTCCCCCACATTTGTGCTTGAAAAGACTTTAAAAAAATACAGCTGCATTTACTATTTAATTGTAAGATTAAATTAAACATGCAGACGAAGAGCTTTTCTAAAGACATGGATTTTAAAATATAGGATGTGACTTCTATCATCTCCTTGGTCCTTAGGGATTGTGGGATTGTCCCTTTATGTCTTTGAGATTCCGAATGGGGCCGCATTCTAATGGCCTTGAGTCATGCTTCCATTTATCAGTTAATCAACAGAAAACTAAATAAAACTGATTTTCCCTTGTTAATGAACCCAATGCATGTCCATCACACTTGTAACTCTACGTTCATGGACTTCTGACACATACAATTGGATTTACCAAAGGTAGGAAATTATGGGGTTTCAACATGCGACAGAAGAAAACTAAAACCCAAACCCAAATTCACTGCCACAGATTCAGTTCCAACTCCCAGTGACCTTAGAGGACAGGGCAAAACTGCTCCTGTGGGTTCCTAACACTGTCTCTCTTTATGGGACGAGAGAGCCTCCTCTTTCTCCCAAGGAGTGGCTGGTGGTTTTGAACTGCTGCTGGGTTAGCAGCCAGATGTGTAACCACTATACCAGCGATTTTATTGCGTGTTATTTGACAAATAAGTGGATCTAAATGCTAATGGACTCAGATGGAATTCTATTATTCAGCATTGTATTCATTGTACTTATCCAGCCAAAGCCCACTTCTGTCGAGTCTTTTCTGACTCACAGTGACAGTAGGAAGGGTTTTCAGGGTTAGCAGTCTCTACAGGAGCAGTCATGCTTATCTTTTTCCCTGTAAGAAGCTGGGGGTTTGAACCATCAACCTTGCCTTTAAAAGCTCAGGATTTCCCCAATAGCGTCACCAGAGCTCCTACAAGTACTAAGAGGGAGTCTCTTTTAAATGATCTCAGTGAAATCCAGTAGAACTTGCATTATTAGGCCGCTGGTAAAATAAAAGTCAGTGTGGCGGACACAAAGTTTTTGTTTTTTCTAGTGTAAAAGAGGGGGCATTGCCGATTCGGTGGTGGAATACTCACCGTTTAAGAGGGAGACCGAGACTTGATTTCTGGCCAATGCACCTCATGCACAGCCGTCATCCATCAGGAGAGACGGCTGTGTTGCTATGAGGCTGACCGGGAACCAGCAGAGCTTCAAGACTGAGACAGTCTACGAAGAAAGACGTGGTGAACCCTGAAGCTCTGGGAATCCCGACAGGGTGATCTACAGCCGACCTTAGAGCTGGGCTGGACCAGAGAGAGCAGCATCTCATTCCTTTGTGCGTTTCGCAATGAGGCCGTGACCGACTCAAAGGCAGGGAGCACCAGAAACGCTGTGACATGGTTCAGTCGTGGACTTGTCGGGAGGTTTCTAAACGTCACCCAGGGCCCAGGGGCCTTCCCTGTTTCTGCTCAAAGACCCTGTGAGCAGACTACTTCATAGTCACAAGATGACTAATGCGACTCCAGCTGTCACCCCTGTGTCTAAAGCAGAAAGAGTAACGGGAGGAGCCCTTTTTAGGGGGCTCCTCCGGACTCTCCCCTAATAATGCCGACCTGAATATCTTTGGAAACGCCTTCCTGTGATATTATCATCACGGTGGGAGTGAAGGGAGGGTGAACTACATTCCCTGACAAAATCGAAACCAAAATGACCCCGAGTGGGTCCGTGATGGAAGCTAAGAGGGACAGAAAGTCCAGTGACACTGGGAGAGTGGCTGTGACTGAGGTTTGTGTAACCCATCACCCCGGGCGGTGCCCCCTCATCCTCAAACTCCTAACACCTCTCAACCTTCATAGGCCAGTCAGCAGGGACTGTCCCTTGGCCCGTGGGACAGGTGAGGCACCAGTCATTCTTCTTAACCAATGGAACCCCGACTTAAGCCAAGATGATTCTTAATACGATAGGTTTGCCTAGGGGCATGCTTTCACATTTGCTGAATTTTTTAAAACTGAAAAGAGTAAAAACTTACTTCACGAGTCACAAAAATACAACTTGAGGTGTTTTCAGAGATTTAAACCTGATTGCATTCTTAGGACAGATGGGATTTGCAAACTTTTCCTGGGGAAGAGGATGGGCTTCTAATATTGAAAAAACAAAAACCTGATCAATAATTCGCCGTATTAAAGATCAGGACATTTTGCGCAACAGGCAAATTTGTGACATCTCTTGAAAAATTGGATGTCTGGTAACACATGTGTGCCCAGCGTGGCACAAATGGTTTGCTGTCAACTGAAAATCAAAAGGCTAGCCTTCCAAGTCCACTCAGTGGTGCCACCAAAGACTGGTGTGGCCCCCAGCTTCCATTAATACGAAAACTCCAACACTCAAACCCACTACCATCAAATCAATGCTGACTCATAATGACCCCTAGGACAGGGTAGGACTGTCCCTGTGAGTTTCGGAGACTGCAAATGTTTATGGGTGTAGAAAGCCCTGTCTTTGTCCAGAGGAGCCCCTGATGGTTTCCATCTGTGGACCTTGAGGATTGTAGCCTAATGCATAGCCAGTAATATTACAGTAAAGAAATGTCCTCTGTAATACAAATGGTCACCACGCATTGGAATCCGTTTGACAGGAGATGGTGTTTCTGTAACACTGTACTGGTCACTGGAAGTCATTAGTGTTACCCAGCCCCTTCTGGCTCCTCCCTGCCACCCCCCCTAGAGCACTCTACGGCTTGCTATTCACACACCAAGACTACCAAGTGACACTTTATCGTACCGTTTTCACAATGATTTTGTCAAAGCAGATCCGAGGGAAAGAAGAGAAATGCTGATCTATACTACTATCTTTCTCAAAAGTAGACTAATAATAATAATAAACATGAATAAGAAAACAGCTTTCCAAGACCCGGTTTATTTATTTTAGTTACCTTCTTGGCCCCAGCAGGCCTTGACGTCTGTGACCACTTACCTATGTAAATTTGTAATATCAAATGAATTATGTTGCCGTTGGCATACAAAATCGCTTTCTTTGTATTGTCTTCAGTGGGGTTTGCTCCCTCTCCCTCTCCCCCTTGTCTGCCTCTCTTGGGACCTGCATGCAGGGCCCGGGGCCTTTGGGACTAGACTTTGTCCTGCAGCCTGAAAGGAGCTCAGTGACTGTTTATTGAGGGGATTTGTAGAGCACATTTTATGTTCAACGTCAGACCATGATTTCATAGATGTCATCTCTTTCAGTATTTAGTGACAGACTGCGAAGTTCAGGTATTATTCTCCCTGGCTATAAAACAAAACAAACAAACAAACAAACAAACAAAAAACCACCCAAGGCCAAGGACAGTAAGAGATTTAAACAAGGCAAGGCTGCTAGGTGGTGATAATGTCAATATTTAAACTCAAAAGTGCCCAATGATCCACCCCGGAATATTTCCTTTCGCCTGATCTTCTACATCTGTGGGTTGGAATATTAGTGGAGGACGTTTGACACTTCTAAATCGTAAGAATGTGTTACAACTTTCCACAAGGTGTATTTTTGTATTTTTCTCTTCAGCAGCTACGTTTCTGTGGGGAAATGAAAGACAGAGGGTTCCCTTCCACTTCTCAAGCTCTCCCCAAGAAATCCTCTGTGCAGCAGGAGCCAGGAGCCCCACAGACGCGCTGTGTTCCATGGAGCTGCCCTCCGTGTCGACTCACACTAGCCCAGCTTGCAGTCCTAGAAAAGACTTCTCTTCTTAATTCTACACCTGTATTCTTTAGCGGTGATGTCAACCTCCAAGAGCTGCAGGAATCCCAAACTCAGTGTACTTCAAAGCACGTTAAAGAACGGCCTCACAGTCTAGTGATTTCTCCTGCTCACCCTCTCTATTACTAATAATAGCATTCACCCAAGTGTCAAAAGTAAAGACAAAACCAGTTGCCTTGGATTCCATTCTGACTCACGGTGGGTGACCTTAAGGGTGTCAGGCCTAATGTATTTTCACAAATAATGCACACATATAAATAATGGGCTTACACATAGCACACTGACAAAAAGAATGCACGAGGGAATTGCTTTCATTGGCAGAAAAATGGGGAACAGGTATATTATTTGCTTTAAAAGATGGAAATGCATTCTGCAGGTTTTTAATAGCTGCAAGCTTCCAGTAAATGAAGAGGCCTCCTTCCAATCATGTATCCCCGCATGGTTTAAAATCCTCACCCTGTCAGGTAGGAGCCAAGCATTCAGCTATTTGTGCCCCTCAGGGACTCCCCAGTTGTTCAAGTGTTTATTGTATCAAACTAACTTCTGCAACGATCTCAGCATATTACAAACAGAACATGCACTCCCTCGGAAACAGACAGAAGGCAGCGCTTGTTGACAAGTAGCCCACTCCTTAGGGGCCTGTGGCAGGAAGCTAATTTCAAAGTCAGCAGGAGAAAGTTGATGACTTGCATCTCCAGGAAGACTGACGGTGTTAGAAACCCAGAGGCAGCAGTTCTACACCAACATAGAGGTTGCTGAGCATCAGAATGAACTTGACAGCAGGGAGTTTCTCTTGAGTTTCAAGGACTCTCGTACAAAGCCCAAACAATACAAACCAATCAGAAACAGTGGTCTTTCCAAGGACACAGTTAGAAAAATTACTCTAGAGGAGGATGGGCTGAAGAGGTGCGAAGATGAGTTATGACATCCACATGAGAGGTGAGGGTTGGAGGACAACAATGGTGCCCAAGACTGACTGGATGTGCCGGTGAGCCAGAGAGCGAGTCCAGGATTACCTGAACAAGTCAAGGGCATCATGAAATCACAAACTATGCTGGGGACAAAATAAATCAAGACAAAAAAGCAGTTTTGCTATGTAACCTTAATCGCATCAGTTTCGGACATTTTGAACTTGAGTGAGATATTTCTGGAAGCGCCAGACAGATCCTTCCTTGTTTCAATGTAGGGAATAATGGAAAAACCTGTTGCCTTCCTTTTAGTTATGCTCAATATTTAATAGAATCCATCCTCAAAGACTAGAAATTTGTGGCAGGTAGACAGTACCTTTTAATAAGCCTTCTATCTGAATGGCTATTCATTTGTTTTTCTGTATGAATATTCAGAGCACCTCCTCTTTCCTCTGTTCAACAAACTCATTTCCTTTTAGCTTTTTTCTCCTTTTGACCCTTATCTTGTATCATTCCCTACCCCACTCTCTGCTCTTGCTATAAAAATCAAACTATTCAACAATCCAAGTCAATCAAAACAAAACCCAAACTCACTGCTATGGAGTAGATTCCGATGTATATCCACCCTACATAGGTTTCTGAAACTGTAAATCCTCATTGGGGCAGGCAGTCTCATCTTTCTCCCACAGAGGAGCTGGTGGACTAGAACTTCCAACAATAAGCTAGGGAAAGTTACTCCTGGGGTGAAATCAAACAAACCAACATAGAAGTGAGAACATGGAGAAAAGTGCAGAGGACAAGACAATGTTACATAATTTTATTTTGTTATTTTGACATGTTGAGAAGTAGAAATTGGGAAGAAAAAGGAGAGAGAGAGAGGTTTGTATTTGCAAAGAAGCCAGGGTACCCGATGTAAAGGATATTGAGGTTAGCTGTGGGAAGAAAATAGTTTAAAGAGCTGCCCTTTAAGGACACATGCTGAAGATACTAGGGGAGTTTAGGGGTACTTGAACTGGTTTTTGTTTTGCTCAACTCTTTCTTTGAATGCCCACTCTGCTGAGCAGGTGGGGGCTGGGGGAGGGGCATGAGGGGATTAATAAAAGTGACAAAATACCTGGCACAGTAAATGTGTGGGGAATTATTGGCTTTGACATATCTCCGGTCTTACTTTACTTTGTCCAGTAAATACATTTGTTTCAATCTTCCCTTAAAGTAAACCTGCCCCCCAACATAATCCCAGGCTTCCTTGATTCCTGATCACTTGCTCTGGTTTTCCAGCTGGCACTGATTCCTCTAGTTTCTTCTTAGTCTTATTCTGGAGGAAGATTTTCTAGGTTTGACTTCCTGATTCCCTTACTTCAGATCTTCAATGACTCCTCATATGGTCCACAGTAGGTGTTTTCACATTTATTTCTACTGTGATCCCATGACACACACACACACACACACACACACAAACACAGAAGGAAGTCAAGTTCATATGTGCTCTCACTAAGATGTCCATTTCAATCACTTATCTAATGATATGATTGGCATTTCAAATTATGATCTCATAACCCACAGACACAGACACACACACACATAGAAGGAAGTCAAGGTCAAAGAAAGGAATGAAGGCCTACCGGGGAGAGAAAGAAGTGATCCCAAAGGCACGTTACCATGTAGAAGTCAAATAGAGCAAGAGTCCGTCAAGAGCAATGACAGGCACAGCCAGAAATGGAGGGAAAGAACTAGGAGAACATGAAGGTCAGACAAATGAAGAGTAAATGCATTCTAAAACAGAATAGGGCATTAAAATATAATGAGTTTCTTGTCTCCTGGTCAATCAAATCAAGTGAAGGTGCTGTCTTGTAATCCATAAACAAATATCAACCAACAATTCTTTATATTGTTCTTTCCAGCGTGACACAATGCTATAGTTGAGGTTGGTCATCTATAGTTGAGGTTGGTCATCTATAGTTGAGGTTGGTCATCTATAGTTGAGGTTGGTCATCTATAGTTGAGGTTGGTCATCTATAGTTGAGGTTGGTCATCTATAGTTGAGGTTGGTCATCTATAGTTGAGGTTGGTCATCTATAGTTGAGGTTGGTCATCTATAGTTGAGGTTGGTCATCTATTCATTCTCTTTCTTAAAGAGTTGCATGTGATGTAAATTGCAGGTGGAGATCATTCTCTTCCGACCAGTTAGCTTATCCTTGACTAGGTGCTTCTCTCCAGCAAAGGCCCTTTCTGTCTTCTTCACGTCTGCATTCCCAATACCTAGACTAATGCCCGAGACATGAGGGATGCTCATTAAATCCTTGTCCAAGTAGTTAATTTGTAAAGGAAATGAAAAATGTTTTGTAGTTTAAAGAGTATCGTCTTCCATAGCATTCCTAGAGAGCACACGTCAACAATACCTATTAAAGACAGGTCCAATCTGTGAAATCTCCCCAGTCCGACTCTAAACCATGCAAAGGAATTCATTCATTGGCTTAGTACATGTGTTTCTGAGGGCCTCTTAAGGGCAAGGAATTGTGATAGGAAATCATTGAGAGTTTATTTTGCACTCAACCCTTGATTTACTTTTTTTTTTAAACTATACTTTGAAATGTAATGGAAATTGAATGCCTGTTCAGTATTGTTCATTGGTCATATTTCAAAAATAAAAAACCTTAAAGGAATGCAAGTTTAAATTTGAAAATATCTTACTTATTGGGCAACGCAAAAACACTCCAAATCCCCAACTCACTGTCACCGAGTCAATGACCATTCATAGCGACTCTATAGGACTGGGTAGACTGGCCCCTGTGAGTTTCCGAGATTGCAACTCTTTATTGGAGTAGAAAGCCCTGTCTCTCTGCCAGGAGAAGCTGGTGGTTTCAAAATGCCAATCACAGTGATATGCCACCAGGGCTCTTGCAATGTAAAGTTTATAAAAATAGTCTGAATTTTACAAAAGTACACAGCTAACAAAAACTGCAGGATCTAGTTTTATTATTTAGCAGTTAAACCTTGTATCAGATGTGGTTTGGGGTTCATGTGGAGAGGAAAGCATTAAATGATTGTGTATTAGTATAGGTACTTTAGAGAAACAAATCCACAGAAAATCATGTATAAGAGAGAGTTTTATATAAAGGTTAAGCGCGCATCAAGAAAACATCCCAACCCAGTGCTGCCCAGGCCCACAAATCCAACATTAACTCATTAACTTATCTGTCCAACACCAATCCACAAAGTCCTCTTCCATCTCACAAAACAGATGCAATGATGCTAACTGCGGGAGGAAAGCCAAGCCAGTGAACATGTAAGCATCTCAGCACTGGCAGGGGTCTCCACGTGGCAGCTCCAGCACCCAGGGCTGCATCGGGGTAGGTCCATGTGGCTTCTCCTCAGGGATGTCTTACAGGACGTGAGCCTTGCAAGCTGAAGCAGGAAACTGGCTAAGGAAGCTGCACCCTGGTCCGACCGTCACAAAGCAAGAGACCCAAGAACTAGAAAGGCGAGGCTCACTGAACCATTTATCCTTCTGCCCTTCAATTAACCCCACATATGTTTATCAGTCAGGTTGGCACAATATACTAACTAACTCAATCTACCAACTTGGCACCTGTACACCATTCTTTAGCCTCAAAATTGCAATTAAGTAACCTACACCTTAACCATATAATCCTGTGAATTTCCCGGCCCCCCTCGACCTATGAAATTTGTAAGTCCAAGAGGTGGCAAAGGGACCAGGTATAAGGCATCATGCAAAAAAAAAAAAAGATATATGTGTGTATATGTATATATATGTGTGTGTGTGTCTGTATATATATGTATATATATACATACCATATTGAATGAAGGGGGAAGTGCAGAGTGGAGACCCAAGGCCCAAGTGTCAGCCAATGGAGATCCCCTCATAGAGAGGTTTAGGAGAGGAGATGGGTCAATCAGAGTACGAGATAGTACCGATGAAGAACACAGCTTTCCCCCACATCCTGGATGCTTCCTCCCCCCAACTACCATGATCCGAATTCTACTTTGCAGGGCTGGATAGGGCAGAGGTTATACACTGGTACATATGAGGGCTGGAGGCACAGGGAATCCAGGGTGGATGATACCTTCAGCCTTCAGTACCAAGGGTGTGAGGGGCGATGCTGGGAGAGTGGAGGGTGAGTGGGTTGGAAAGGGGGAACTGATTACAAGGATCCACATGTGACCTCCTCCCTGGGAAAGGGATGGCAGAGAAGAGGGGGAAGGGAGACCCCGGATAGGGCAAGATATGACAAAATAACTGTGTATAAATTACCAAGGGCACATGAGGGAGGGGGAAGCAGAGAGGGAGGGGGAAGTGGGGAGGGAGGGGAAAAAAAAAGAGGACCTGATGCAAAGGGCTTAAGTGGAGAGCAAATGCTTTGAGAATGATTGGGGCAGGGAATGTATGGATGTGCTTTATACAATTGATGTATGTATATATGTGGACTGTGATAAGAGTTGTATGAGCCCCTAATAAAATGTTAAAAAATAAATTAATTAATTAAAAAAAAAGAAATTTGTAAGTCAACCACTTCATGCTTTCATCCCCTAACTTTTGGTATCCAATTTATATACTGCCTAATTACATCAACCCAGTTCTCTGAGAAGACAATCATATTTTTTTGACATGAAGAGTCTTCATTCCAGTTGGAACTTTGTGAAGTCTGCACTGAGTTAGTTTATTGTGCCAACCTGGCTGATAAACACATGTGGGGTTAATTGAAGGGCAGCGGGATAAAGGGTTCAGTGAACCTCGCCTTTCTAGTACTCGGGTCTCTTGCTTTGTGATGGTTGGACCAGGGTGCAGCTACCTTAGCCAGTTCCCTGCTTTAGCTGGCAAGGCTCACATCCTGCAAGACATCCCTGAGAAGCCACGTGGACCTACCCCAATGTAGCCCTGGGTGCTGGAGCAGCCGTGTGGAGACCCTTGCCAGCGCTGAGATGTTTACACATTCACTGACTCTGCTTTCCTCCTGCAGTCGGCATCATTGCATGTACTTTATGAGATGGAGGAGGACTTTGTGGATTAGTGTCGGACATATGGGTTAATGTTGGATTTGTGGGCCTGGGCAGCACTGGGTTGGGATGTTTTCTTGATGCGTACTTACCCTTTATATAAAACATTCTCTTATACATGAGTTTCTGTGGATTTGTTTGTCTAATGTACCCATACGAACACAGACTGGTTAGTGATGAGTTGAATTAGTACTAGCATCCAGCCAGAAGAAAGTATCATGTGAACAGGAACAGGGATCTGCGATAGAGAGGAGGGAGTGTGGGTGACTGCAGCCAGTTGAAAGCTGTAGTTGCAGAAGTGGGGGTAGAGGTGGATCTCTGTATTAATGAGCTCTTACGGAGCCCTTAGCATGTGCCAGGCCGTGTTCATGCAATATAGCATTTAATCTTTACAAAAATTCTGAGGGTAAATACTTTAATTGTGCTCATTTTATTGTTTAACAAATGTTTCCCTCTATCCTCCCGCCTATAAACTTAATTTGACAATGTTCTTTGATTTTACACACACCACCTCACCACTTCATCTGTGTTTCCCTTGCTCTTGGTTTCCATTGTGTGTCATACCCCATGGCAAGATTAACCTGCCTGGACATCACGTATCCAGAGTGTATCCTCTCTCCCTGTCCTCTCATAGGAAGAAGACTGGCAGGACCCACACACGTCAGGGGGAGACTTCTTCGTGTACACAACTGTAGTGTGATATTTATTGATTTTAATGGCTTTCTGAAATTATCAAATTGTTGAGCTAGGCAGTATAGACATGGCTTGCAGACCTCAGGTGGATTGGCCAATTCTTTAAGGGTCCTTCTGGCCCTGCCATTCCATGGTCACTGTGAAAGGCAGACCCATTTCTCATCAAGTCTTGAAAAATCTGTCATGAGAAGTCTAAAGAGTTTAATTTTAGATGGAGAGCTTAGCATAGGGACATCCAGAGTAATTATCATGATCTAAAATTTACCAATAGAGGGGCGCTGCTAGCATAGTGACTAACTAGAAGACCAGTTCAGAACCGTCCATAGCTCTATGGGGTAAAGAGAAGGCTGTCTACACCTTTAATGATTTATCATCTCACAAATGCATGGGGGTAGTTCTATCTTGTCCTATAGGGTTCCTATGAGTCGGATTCAACTTGAAGGCACTGAGTGTGAGGGGTGTGTGTGTGTGTGTGTATGTGTGTGTGTGTGCAAATTCACAAACGGGGGTGTTGGAACCTGAGAGGCTGCCTACGGAGTGAGTGCAAGGCATGAAGGAAGTCAGTTGCTGCGGTGGTAGATCTTTCACCCTGGCTCACAGTGACCATCTGATCCACCCTGGCTCACAGAGACCCTGTAGGATGGTCAGAGCTGTCCCTGTGATGTTCTGAGCCCGTAACTATTTCTGGGAGTAAAAACTCTTTCTCTTCACAGCACAGCTGGGGTTTCAACTACTGACTTTCACAGGTACCTCCTACAGTTCCTTCTCTTACGACAACACAGTGAAAACCCAGATCAAGACAACACAATCATCTCCAAGTACAGAAAACATGCTGAAAGGCCCAAATTCTACCTAGATATATGCTTTTTAAATATAGCTGTTTCACTGTCTTCTAAAATTTATGTCTGTTCCCACAAACCTTTTCTAGAGCAATCCATTTCAGTAAACATATACTCTTTCAAACCTATTAAGTAAAGTGAGGTTTTCTGTTTGTTAGAATACGCCATGAATTTGTTTGAAATTATTTCATGACATTTTTTCAAATTATCATTTTATAAACTTCAATCAGTTGTCTAGGGTGAAAGATGAAAATAAACCTCTATAACGAATTCTTTTCAAATTGAACTTTCACCCTTTCTTTTTCTGGAATGAAGAGACACGTGAGCTCCCTTTTAGGCATCAGAGCCCAGAGAGAGGCAAGAGTTTGGAATGGTCCTGTTGTCCTGAGCTGTGATGGCAGTCTGAATTTCTAGAACCTGAGACTCACTGGCTTCTGTGTCATCCAAAAGGGCTTCAAGGTGGAGAGCATGATGTCATCATTAACAAAAAGCACTGTGTTTATGAAAGAGACCAGTTCATAATTATTGCGCAAAAAACCAAACCCACTCACTGCTGTCTAGTCAGCTCCAACTCATAGCGATACTACAGAAGAGTCAAACAGTCCCAAGGTTTCCGAGACTGCATATTTTCATAGAAGTCAACTGCTACATCTTTCTCCTGTGATGATTGGGATTAAACTGATGGCTGTCTGGTTAGCAACCCAGTGTTTTACCTATTGTACCACCAGGGTTGCTGAGAAACCCTGAAGGGTTAAAAATGGTTATAGAAGGATGCCACCTATGATTTTACATTAATAATGTTATTATTGTTCACTGTCATCAAGTCAACTCTAATTCATAGTGGCTCTATAGGACAAGATAAAAGTGGCACCTGTGGGTTTCTGAGACTGTAAATCTTTACTGGAGTAGAAAGTCTTATCTTTCCCCTGAAGGTAGCAGTTCGATGCATTACCCACTTCGAGCTACTAGGGCTAGGGTTATTGCTACTACTCACTGCCATTGAGTGGATTCAGAGACTGTGATTCTTTACAGCAATAGAAAGCCCTATCTTTCGCCCAAGGAGTGACTGGTGGGTGTGAACTACTACCTTGAAGTTAGCAGCCCAACATGTAAACACTATGACATCAGGGCTCCTGGTGTTGTTATAGATGCCAACAAATCAGTTGGCTCTGACTTATAGCGACCCTATGCACCACAGAAGGAAACAGTGTTTGAATCTATTGTTACAACCACCGTCCAACCATATTTTACTAGCAAAACATCAATGATAATATGGATGTGGAAACAATAAGATAGTGCATGTGGTAGTCACTCATTAGGATAGCACATGGGACAAATGCATGCAGGTATGTACCTTATTTGGGACGGAAATATTACTCCAGAGGAACATAAATTTTGTCTTTGTGCTTCTAGTCTCGGGATAAGATTTGTTTGCAAGGATTGAAGTAATGTGGGGTTTTAGGCTTTCACACAGGGTTCTCCAAACATCACGGAGGAGATTTTAACCAACCAAAGTGGTACAGACAAGTGTCTCCTTTGCGGTCCGACTTACCGGGTTTAAGTTAGTAATTGACAAGAAGTGCAGGAGGGTGAGTCAGGAAGCCAGCTCAGCGAGCTTTCAGAAGGGAACTCTCCCAGGCTAAGCTCAGCCATTATTCATCCAGTGTTCGCACACTGCAAACCAGATTGCTAATTACCCTATTCTTTCCCTTTTCCCCTAAGAGTGGGGGAGTTTGGTATCGGAGCAAAGACAGACAGATATCTCTACCAGGCGCTGCTCCTGCCTCTCATTCAGCAGATTGACGAGAAGTCTCAAGTTTGCCATACTTGAGACATGGGAGGCTCTTGGAGAAAAGAGTGGCCCTGTGAGCCAGCACCTAGGGTCCTAGGAGGTTCCTTTGCTGTACTAATTTGCTCTTGTTCTGTTATTTTTCATACATTGGATCTTTGAAAACTGTGTTGATCTTAAATTATGGTAATCTCCCTGTACATTTTTCTCATCCATAAAACTTTCTAATAGATTACACATTATGTAATATTATACTACACACACAAACCCTATGGAGCCCTGGTTGTGGTTATTCGTTGGGAGTTCGAAACCACCAGCCCCTCGGCCGCAGAAAGGGAGGGCTTTCTACTTCTGTAAAGTTAGTCTGAGAAACACAGGGGCAGTTCTGCTGTGTCCTACAGGGTCGCTGAAAATCAGCATGGCCTCCCTGGCGGTGAGTTTGGTTTGAGTTAGATCCCAAAGAATGGGAACAGAAGATTCTTGGTATATTGCGCATGGATGTCCATAAAACAAAAAACAAACCCCTCCAAACTCCCTGTCCTGGAGTCAATACCGACTCATCGCGAGCCTAGAGGGCAGATATCCACAGTATCTATCCAAAAGTGGGTGTCTCACTGTCAACCTGGAATCAGCCTTCTGGCTGGTAGGCTACAGGAAGCTGTAAGCAAACCCCCCAGCAGTTCACTTGAGTCTGTAAGAGGCCACAGCGGGAATCCGCTCCAGGTGACGGCGCGCTGGGCGGGGCGGGGCGGCAGCGCTGGGCCGCGCTCGCTGGGGGAGGGCGTGTGGGGAGCCCGGGCTTCTGCAGGGCAGGGCCACCTCTAATCCCGGCCGGCGTTCATCGGGCGGGGGGTGACACCGGGAGTCTGGGTGGCGTCCTCTGGTGAGAAACCCTGAGCGCAGGTCACCAGGGTGGCGGCGCGAGGGAGTTCCTCCCTGGGGCCTCCTGCGGGAAAGACTGCAGAACAGACCAAGGAGGGGCCTGGCCGACGCGTCGGGAGCCCCACCCTCGGTCCCAGGAAAAGCCCCTCGGGAGGCGCTGGCGCCGCAGAACAGCGTGGAGAAAGGCGCTGGGCGCTCTCCCCCTCCTCCCTCGTACTCCTCCTCCTCCGCCGCCACCGAGCCCACCGCCCGCCGCCCGCAGCCCGCTCCCATGGCGGCCGCCGGCCCCCGGAGCGCCCAGAGCAGAGCCCTGGGCCCGCAGCTTCTGCTGACTCTCGCGGTGAGTGGCTGCCTGGGTCACCTGGGCCCGGGGAGGGGACGCGCCCCGAGCCGCCGGAGAGCAGGGGGTTCCGGGGAGTGGGGGTGGGTAGGGCGGAGAACTCGGAGCGGCTGGGGCGCTGAGGGGTGGGGGAGGGCGGCGGGAAGCGGGTCGGGACCCGGGCGCCACGGGTGCTGGGGAGGCGGAGGTGTCGCCGGGCGCTGTCACCTGCAAACGCCCATCCAGAACCGTGGCCTCTGGGGACGCGCCGGGAGCCGCGCGCGTTCCTCCCTGGGGCCTTGCGCCCCTTGCTCCTCGAGTTGGCCTTCAGATTAGGACGCAGCTCCGGGTTCAGGGGCAGCGGCTGGGCAGACCAGGGACGAGGGGACGCTTGTGGACTGCTCTGGGGCTGGGTGGAGAGAGGGTGGAGGAAGAGAGTTTCTAGGTTCTCTGTGGCGGGGCCAGCAGGAGTGGTAGGTGAAGGCGCCCCAGGTGATCTTTGTGTTTGTCTGCTTTTGCAGTCAGGTCTCCCAGATGTTTGGGTACATTTCTCTTCCTCCTCATCTCTTCTGGAGGCTCTTGGCTTCTTCGCCCCCTCTTTGGTCTCTTTTGCCAAAGACTACCTGGCCGGCCCATTTCTGGAGCTGGGATCCAGATGAGTGGCTTTATTTGGAGGTGGTGATGGTGGTGGGGGCGGGGGACAGGCAGCTCCTTTCCCAGGCCTAATAGATTACTGGGGGCAGAATAGATTACTTGGAGGGGGGGCGGGGGCGAAAAGGTGGGGAACAGGCCGCCCCACCCCAACTGGAGAGTTTTGCACCAATGGAACCCAGACTAGATTTCTTGGTGTTTCCGGCGTGGAGGGTGAGGAGAGGGGTGGTGGTGGTGGGGGGGCATGACATTAAAACAAGCAATTACAAAAGCTTGCTCAAGTCAGTGGAGACACTCTCCTCTCCACGCTGGGCCTCAGCTTTCAGGGCAAAAGCCACATTGAAGACTGATGAGAGGAACTCTGGGAGCTGACATCCGGAGGGAACACAGGGATTTGGGAACAAGCAGCGCCCCACGGGCGACTGGGAGCTTGGACTGAGCCAAAGGAGGCCAGAGACCTGGGCAAGGAGAGGACAAAGCCCGCTTTCTGACAGCCTGAGTGGAGCCGAGAGAACTTGAGCAGGTGTAATATTAGGCTATGTGCCCTTTCTGAGAACTTTAGTCTTAGGGTCGATTCCGGATTAAATGTTCAAATATTGTAATAAAGTCGTGGCTGTATTAATAGCATATCTTTCCCAAAGACCCAATAGACTTGGAACTGTTAACTAAAGCCCCATTAACACAGAAAGTGCTAGGTACATGGCTTAATATATTACAATTAGGAAACAAGGAATGAAATAAAGCAGTGGTTCTCAACCTGTGGGTCGTGACCCCCTGGGGGTTTTGTCAAATGACCCTTTTCACAGGGTCCCCCGATTCATAACAGTAGCAAAATGACAGGTTGTGGAGTAGTAACAAAACTAACTTTATGGTTGGGGGTCACCACGACATGAGAGGGCCACGGCATTAGGGAGGTTGAGAACCACTGAAATAAAGGCTCCGACATGTGGTTGACCCAGGAAGCAACTTCAGTTAGCCAGCTAGGAAACAATTGCTTCTTGAAGACCCACTGGCCCTAATTCTTCACTGGAGGAAAAGGTTAGGTGCTGTCGAGTGGGTGGTGGCTCACAACGAGTCTATGTACAACTGAAGGAAAGCACCTCCGGGCCCTGCCCGCCCCACAATCATTCTTAGGTTTGAGCCCATGTTTGCAGCCACCGTGTCAATCCATCTTGTCCAGCCAGGCTCTTCCTCTTTTTTTCTGTTCCTTTACCAAGCATGATGCCCGTCTTCAGGGACTGGAATATGCACTAAATACCCTGGTGCTACATATAGCACCTTCACCCCAAACCACCTGACCCTGTTCATCAGGCTCCTGGCAATCACTTCTATGTCAGAGGAGACACACTGGGGGTGGGGGGTGGGGAGGCGGTTCAGTTGCTGATTTTTCTGAAATAGATCACCAGGCCTTTCTTCTGAGTGCCTCAGAGTGGACTGGGGGAAAAAAGCAGCCTTTGGGTTAGCAGCTGAGTGTGTTAGCTCTTTGCACGACTCAGGTCACCCACCCTGCATAAAACAGACACACAGAATGTACTGTGTGTCATCGCCAATACTTTCTAGAAGATCAAGTACTCCTATGAGTGAGTTAACTGAAACAGAAATAATCCACATTCTTTGGTCTTCCTTAGCTGTATGCTTTGCTAGGACAGTGAGGTCGCAAGAATAGGTACCCTGGCACTGGCTGCTCTCCCCTGGTTCTGCTCTTTTCTAGCCAGAAGGCTTGGCATAAGGACTGCGTGTTATTCTGGTTCTCATAGCTATCTGTACCAAACCTTTCCAGCTTCAGACGATTGTTGGGGTTGTGAGCTTTGGGTATAATAAACGTGTGGAGATTCATAGGGAACTTATGAAACGGAGTAGAACGGCTGCCTAGATGCTCCTAGACTGTAAATCTCTACAGGAACAGACAGCCTGCTGTTTCTACCTTGGCGTGGCTGGTGGGTTAGAATCACCAACCTTTTTGGCTATCAATTTAACACTTAGCCTACTGTATCACCAAGGCACCCTTTTTAGTGTAAAGTGTAAGAGGAGTCCTGCTGGCCTAGTGACTATGCCTTGAGGGGCAGTCTGCAAGGTCAGCAGTTTGAAACCAGCAGTCACTCTGTGGGCTTTCTACGCCAGTAAAGAGTTAAAGACTCAGAACCTCACAGGGGCAGTTCTTCCCTGTCCTGTAGGACTGCTATCAGTTGGCATTTACTCGATGGTAGTGAGTTACTGCCATTTGACCCTCCCAATTTCACCCCGAACTAACTTCTTTTCTACACTCTCACATGTTGGTTCCTTGGGTGTTCTTGGCCCTATTCCATGAACTTTTGCAATTCGCCTCTTAAGCCATCTCATGCACTTTTGTGAATGACATTTATATGCCAGCATATCCTAAATGTAGGCTGTTAATCCAGATGCCTACATTGAGCAATGGACCTCTGTATCTCCCTATTAAATGTGTCACCCAATGTTTGTTATTTTCCCAAACAATGTTGCTTTTAGTGCGCTGTATTTCAAGAATGGCTCTTCTGTTCACCTTGCTCCTCAAGTAGGAAGCCTGGAGGTTATTTGTCTTTCCTTCTTCACTGTCCTCCCCAGCCCTCCTCTGTCTATCATTCCAAGTCAATACGCCAACCAATGGCCATCAAGTTGATAGCACCCGTGAGAGTCTGAGACTTTCAGTCCTCTAGGGAGCAGACAGTGTCATCTTTCTCCCCAAGAGTGACTGGAGGCTTCAGACTGCTACGTTTGCTTTTAGCAGCTCCATATGCAACTCATTATCAGAGCTCCTTCAAGCTACCATGCCATCCATCTCTCTTTCCCAAACCAAACTCACGGAATCAACTGATTCTGTCTCACAGTGACCTTATGCAACAGGGCGGAATTGCTTCTGTGCTTTCCAAGACTGTCAATCTTTACGGAAGTAGAAAGCCTCATCTTTCCCTCTTGGACCAATTGGGGTTTCAGACTGCTAACCTTGTGGTTAGCAGCTCAACACATAATCCAGTACGCCACCAGGGCTCCCAATCTATCATTAAGTCTTACTAAATTTACCATCAGCAAGAACTCATGCATCTGTTTTATTCTGCCTGTCTTCTCTGCTAACAATTTTTTTATTACAGCTAATGTTGCAATGAATAATAATTTGATGCTTCTATGTCATTTCATATTTGAGGTAGTATATTAGTAGGATAGATTTCCAGAATTGAGATGACTGGTTTAGAATATAAATATCTCGATAATTTTTGTCAATATTGCCAGCATCTCCAGGAATAGAATAACTTTTTGTATCCTCACCAACAATTAATGAAAATATATTTTCCTTTCTTGCCTACAGAGTGTGCTGTTATACTTTTGAAAGCTTGCCAGTGAGAAATGGCATTTCAATAGAGTTTTTAATCCACCTTTTCTTATTAGAAACAAATGCGATTGCTTCTTGACCTTTTGGCTAAGATCAAGTGTAGAAAGATATGTTCGTTGGTAGAACAATGGGTTGAGTTGGACTGCTAGCCTTATGGTTAATGATTCAAAGCCACCTGCTTCTGTGTAGGAGAAACAAGAGGCTGTTCTACTTTGTCCCGTAAGATCACTATGAGTCAACAGTGACTTGATGTCAGTGTGTTTGGATTTGGTATTCATATTATTAATGAGATTGACATAATTTTTATATGTTTAAAGGCTATTTTTATGTAAAGTGTTTATGCCAGATGGAGTGCTTGCTGAATATCTTCTTACTGATTGATTAGAGCTCTTACAATAGTAAGGGTTAACTTTTTAGGGTTTAAAGGCAAACAAAGAATTTTTCGTGATTATCTATTGAATTTAAATTTTTGGTGGATTTATTTTGTCTTGTTTTGCCTTGAAGTTTGTATTTTTTTAAAAATACAAGACTTTTTCTAAATATTAATTAGTTGGCTTTTGAAATTTCACTCATAGTCTTGTTTGGCACCAAGCTTATATAGGAATTAACCCTATTTTCTTCTGTTATTTATAAGCTTAAAATAAAAACACACCCACTGTCATCTAATTATATGGCTTGTGAGGCTGTAAAACTTTACAGTAGCATTAGCCTAGTCTTTCTCCTGAAGAGTGGCTGGTGGGTTTGAACTACCAACCTTAGGCTTAGCATTCCAATACCCAGCAGCAACAGCAAGGCTTAAAATTTACATATTTGACTGGTTTGGGGGGTTTTTGTTTGTTTTTTGGGGGTAAGGTTCTGCCTGATCTGTGGATTCACCTTTATATTTTGTGAAATGACTGACTGACTCAGGTTGTCCAAATCCCATACATAGCCTCACTGATGTGAGGTCCCACTTGTGGTAGAAGAGTTTCATGTGGTAGCTGTGTGCAGCTAAGATGATTCTGACTCATAGCAACCCTGTCGGATGGAGTAGAATTAATTGTTTCCTAGGCTGTGTGGTGTTTTTACAGAAGTTGACTGCCAGGCCTTTTCTCCTGCAGAGGGTCTAGTGGGTTCCCAGAACACTTAACCATCATACTACCAGGGATCTTTATAGTAGGTAGGTAGGTAGATAGATAGATGGCTTTTTAAAATGTCATGGAAAAATTCCATTATCTTTCAATCCCATTTTTCCACGAACATTTTGAAGCCTTCATTATAAAGGAAGCCTTGGTGATAGAGTGCTCTTAAGGTTTGTGGCAGACCCCCCACAGTGACTGGTTGGGAGGAAGATGTGGTTAGTCTTGATTCCATAAAGATTCACAGCCTTGGGGACCCTACGGGGCAGTTCAGTACTGCCTGAGAGAGTCATTAAGGGGTAATGGGAATGAGGTTTTTGTGATTCTTTGTTTTGTTTTTGTGAGGATGGGTTATTCAAAACATAATAGCACACTGTGACGATTATTTTCACAGGACATATTTTAAAATGTGCTTGGGGTAATGTCTTTTTGATGTTCTCTATTTTTATTTCTTATTGTTTTTCCTTAAATCCTTTTAAAAAAGCAAAACTTTTTACTTTGAGGGAGGTGGTGATTTACGGATCAGAGCATCAGTTGTGTGTTCTACACCTTTAACAATTGATCACCCCTTCCCACAGCTTGCTCCGTCCCCTGTTTTCCCATCATCCCTTTGTCAGCCATTATCTTCCCTGCCATCAAGTTAACACCTGTCTACACACTCTCCACTTTATTACTTCCCTATCTTCCCTTTCCTGCTCACCCTTGGTAGCCATCCAAAAGTCTGTTTCTTTTGGTAAGAAAACCACTACTTTATGACCTTTTAAATCAGCTTGTCAGGTTCCAAAGTCAGTTGGAATTTGCATTGGGATCCTATAATATACATAATTTAACTTAGTATGTTTAAGCTGCTGATTTTGTTCCTATTAAAGATGCTAGTATGTCATTCTTTTTGGTCACATCTATTTTTGTTCCCATAGATGTATTTTTAGCCCTTACTCAAATAAACTCTGCATGTTTCCCTTGTCAAATTGGCATTGTAACTAACCACTGAGTGCTTTCAACAGCAGCCCTCTTCCACTATATTATTTAGCTAGTTTAGTTTAACTCTGAAGACGGAGGATTTCTGTATTTTAATAGTTATTTCTGCTTCCTGAATCACTAACTGTGTTTTAGTAATTTGGTAGCTGGTTTGTTTGGGTATTTCAGGTTTACAGAAATATCAAATGCAAAAAGTGATGATTTTACTTCCTGGTGTAATCCATGTTCCACCTAACATTTTCCCTTGGCCTACCCTGTTTCCCTTAAAGTAAGTCATCCCCCGAAAATAAGACCTACTTACAGTTTTGTCTCCCACTGAAATATAAGGAATCCCCCCAAATAAGACCTCCCCAAAAATAAGGCCTCCCGAAGCTTCCGTAATTCTGGACTCTGAACTGTAGCAGACAGAAAGTGCGAGGTCTCTTTTAATAAAAACAATTAACAATAAATGTGTACCGTATTCTTCTTCATGGAAAAATAAAACATCCCCTGAAAATAAGACCTAACGCATCTTTGGGAGCAAAAATTAATATAAGACACTGTCTTATTTTTGGGGAAACAGAGTAGTAGCCCTTCCCGGTGTGCTCTTACCACTCCATGGTGACGCTGGCCAGGCTACCTGGTTTCAGTTCCTGAGGCTACCTCTAGCTCTTTCTCACTGCGGTTCTGATTCCAATATAGAAAACTATATTAAGGAAGTACTCATCAATTCCTACTTTGGGAAGCTGCTTTCCTCCCCTCCACCCCCACACACCCGAGGATAAATTGAATTTCTTTGAATGCTTTTAAGCATTTAATTTATGGGCATGTGTACATGTCAGGTCTTCTTTAATTAATGTCTTGAGGTTTCTAGACCAAGCGAGCAGGTGATATGAGAGGGGATTACAGATGCAAGGGTTGGTTTGGGACCACTTCTGACGCAGGCTTTCAACAGAGGTGTGGCAGTTGGACTCCCAGATTAAAGCAGGGACGGTCTGCCCAGGTTTGATTTGATTTCACTCTTTCTGGCAGGTTAGAAGCTGTTTCTGGGTCGTTCTTGACCACTCTGTTCCAGCAGGACTCCACAGTTCTTATGTAGCAATTTTATGATTTTGTCACCTCCTCGATGCTCTAGGATAGATGTAAGACATCCTATGCTGCATTTTGACTTACTGCTGGGATGGGGGCGTTTCTGAATGACCTAGCCCGCCATTATTGGAAATAAAAGTTAGTTTTCATCTGATCCCTTTCCTGCGCTGACTAGAGTTACATTGCTCCAGTATAATGCTGCTTATATAATTCAACTGCTCAGAATGAATCTTTTGGTTTTGTTCTTTAGTCTTTATGACTGCTGTTCAGAATATGCCTCACCTTAATCTCCCTGATTCCATGTCACACTTATTTCTACCTCACCTGCCTGTGCGTCATCTCTGGGTCAGAACGTGTGTTGTTCCGAACATTTGTAAGATTCTGCTTCATAAAAGCCAAACTCATTACCATCAAGTTGACTCTGACTCGCAGTGACCTTATAGAACAGAGAAGAATTGCCCCATTTGGGTTTTGACACTCTTGATCTTTACAGGAGCCTCATCTTCCTTCCAAGGAGTGGCTAGTAGCTTTGAACTGCTTACCTAGCATTTAGCAGCACAATGCATATCCTTTTGCTCCACCAGGGACCCTAAGTTCTGCTTACCTAGCTAATTTATAGCCTTTCTTCAAGTGACTCACCTGGCTTCTAGATTAGTTAGCTCCACCTGCTCTTTTGTCACCAAACGCCATGTACTTTCCCTGTTTATACTGGAATCATAAATATGTGTTATTCCTGGAATGAGAGGTGAATATTTTTCTTATTTTTCTGTCTGCTACATAGCAGACACTCAATACATGTTTGTTGAATGCATGAGGGACTGCATGTTCTTAAAACTCGAACTCAATGCTATTGAGTTGATTAGAACTCATCGTGACATATTGGACTATGAGGAACTGTCACAGTGGGCACGCGTAAATTGGGGAGGGGAGAAGTAGAAAGCCTAAATTGGGGAGGGGAGAAGTAGAAAGCCTCATTTTTTCTCCAAGGACTGGCTGGTGGTTTCGAATTGCTGACCTTGCAGTTGGCAGCCCAGTGTGTAATTCAGTATGCCACCAGGGCTCTGAATGGATGTCCAGGATACTAATACCCGAAGCATTTTCTTAATCCAGACATGTCTTACTTGTTCCCAGTCACGGTCTTAGTCTAAGTCATCATTAGCTTCTTCCTCAATCCTCCAGTCATCTTCCAAGTTGTCTCTTGACTGTCTACTATTTTTTGTCTCATTATAGTCTGCTCAGCAGGTACTGCCCTTGTGATGCAGTGCAGCCGCTCACCCATTTATGACACTGCGGCAACTCCAGCTTTTATTACTTTGGTTTGTTCTCAGAATAAAACACACACTTCTTACCTTGACCTTTGAGACGCTGTGTGATTGCCTGATGGTCCCTTTGATGCCATGTCTTATCTCTTCCTTTCCTCCCTGTCTTTTTGTTCCAACACCAACCAGGCAAAGTTCCGGCCTAGAGCTGTGCTTTGCTGTGGTGTTTACAGCCCGTGGAAGGGATTGGTTTGCTTCCCTTCCTCATTCAAGCTCTGGTATTTCTGTTACCCTCTCTTCCTGCTTCAGTTTTCTGATAACATTTACCTCGGGGTGTGTGGCATTTGTGCATTTGATTATTTATTTCTCCTCTCCCATTTTAAAGAACCCTCAGTGAAGGAAAGGGGTTTGCTTTATTCATGGCAATAGAGTCAAACAAAGGGTGCTGGGGTGCTGCCAGGTAAACAGTAGACTGCTAATTGCAGGAGAGCCATGCGGCTGCCAGCTTCCTCAGAGCTTTACAGCCCTGGAAACCCTCTATGGGCAGGGTCACTATGAATTTGAATTGAGACAGTGGCAGTGGATTTGGCTTGGGGTTTTAGCTTGCAACATTTTCTTGTCGTTGGCGAGTTGGTTCCTACTGATAGTGAAACTGTGTACAATAAAAGGACAAGATTGCCCCGTCCCATGCCTTCCTCACTTGTTCTTAGTTCTGAGCCTCTTGTTGGCGCCATTGGGTCAATCCACCTTGTCAGGGGTCTTTCTCTTCCATGGCTCCTCCACCCTCTTTCATGGACCGGTTTCTTCTGGATAACATGGCCAAAGTACTTGAGGTGGAGCCTTGCCATCCTTGCTTATTAGGAGCATTCTGGCTGTACTTCTTCCAACGTAGATGTGTTGGTTCTTTTGACAGTCCACGCTACTTTCAGTATTCTTCACCAGCGCCTTAATCCCAATGCATTGATTCTTTTTCAATACTCTTTTTTTCAATGTCCAACTTCCCCATATATATGAAGTAATTGAAAATACAATACCTCGGGACAGGCACACCTTAGTCCCCAACGTAACATCCTTGCTTTTCACCACGTTAAAGAGGCCTTGGGTGGCACATTTACCCGGTGCAATGTGTCCTTCGAACTCATAGCTGCTGCCTCCAGGAGCATTGATTGTGGACCCAAGCTCAAGGAAATCCTTGACAACTTCAGTCTTTTCTGTCTATCATGATATCACCTACTGAGACAGCGTGAGGGTTTGGCTTGTTTTTACATTACTTTACAGTCCACACCAAAGGCTGCAATCTGTGGTCTTCATCCGCAAGTGTTTCAAGTGCTTCATTTTCTTAGCATTCAGTAAATTCACTGCCACTGAATCAGCGGCTGAGTATTTCTCGATCTGGTTAAGTGGAAGTAACCTTTCGACTGGATTCCTTACCACCATTTGCAATAGAAGCCAGTGAACATCACTATCGTCTTTTAATTTCTAATTCAAATATAGCCATACTGGGGAACCCATCCCTAATTCCCTCATGAGACCTGATCTCTTCCTTGCCTGATCCTTCATATATAAATGAAATGAAACAATGGAAGGTTTTTAAATGTTACTTGAGATATAAATGTTTATCACTGTAACTCACATTTGTAGACAATGTACACATAGCATCAATGTTAGCTAGCCTCCCTGCTTTTGGTCCAAGACCTTTGCAACATGGCAGCAAAGGAAGGCCTTTTGTGGGAGCATCCCTGGTGAGGTTTCGTAATGCTGAGCCAAGTGTCATTGTGTTCAAATGTATATTCCACTGGAACTGGTTCCCCTAATCCCTGGTCCCCTCATGGCCCCTGAACCGATGGCCATTCATGGATCCTGTGAAAGAGTAGACCTGCCTCACAGGGCTTCCAGGGGTGTAAATCCTGTGCGAGTAGACTGCCACATTGTGTCCCCAAGAGGGGGGCACCGAAGGCTTCAACCTGCTGACCTTTCTGTTAGCAGCTGAGCGCTTTAAAACATGTAGCCACCAGAGCTTCGAATAACTCACTAAAGCGTGTGCATTGAAACACATCCGTTCTTTTTTTTAAAATGACGAATTCACCTATGAGATGATGCACCTTCCATAGTTCTTGGAACAAGGCAATCTATAGCCGCTCTCCGCATCACCCCATGATAGTAAAACCATGCTTCCCTAGAAAAGCATTACCTTTATATTAGGATATTAATAATTGCACACCCTAGCTCATTGCTAATGTAGCGATTGGAGATGTACTGAAATTGTGTTGCTAACTCATTAAACTTGTTTTCCTTTCCTATTTCCATCCCTGCCCGGTCATCCTCATGGCTTCCAGCATCCTTTCATGTTGGGTGCTATTTGATCCGGACTTTTCAGGAACTGAAATCCTGGGGGTTTAGTGGTTGGGTTACTCACGGGCTGCTCACCACAAGGTTTGCCTTTTGACCCCATCAGTCAGTCAGTGAGAAAAGCTGTTTGCTCCAGTAAAAGCAAACAGTCGTCGAAACGCTTGGTAGCAGTTCTGCTCAGTCCTATAGGGATCACTTTGAGTCAGACTAACTGACCGTCGCCTTTTTCTTTTTCTTTTGGTTACCTTGTCAGTTAGTTAGTGAACATCTTAATAACCCGTATCTTACAGGGTAGGACACAGCCTAAGACATAAGGTATTCCTCAAGCTTTTATGATTTATCCAGGAGAGAGTATACGGTTTTATTTCTCCTTCCAAAAAGTTTTCTAGCATTTTGCTTCAGCATATGTTCATTTTAATTTGTCAGTTATATAAATTGGCAGGTAAACATTATAAAGGTAATATGTTCACATGTGAATTTTATTTTTTAGATTTTAATATTTTCCTGTGATGCCTGCAAAAATGTGGTACTTCGTGTCCCTTCCAGGCTAGATGCTGAGAAATTTATTGGTAGAGGTAAGAAATTTCAAAAACTGGGCAATATGTCTTCATTTTGTTTTAGCCTTTTAGAAGTTACTCTAAGTTTTGGAAATAAATGTAGTGAGACCAAAAGTTAAGATTGGTGTGATACATTATATTTTTACTGCATTTGGCATATTGCAATGAAAGGAATATTGTTCTCCATTGAAAACATCACTATGTCAGGTAGATAAAAAGCTTTAACTTAAGTAATAAGATAATTATTCTAGGATTAATAACATATTAATCATTCCAAGCTAATATTAAACAAAGTATATGAGAAGTATTATGAAGTGCTTCTTTGAAACTAAGAGGTAGTATAAAACTATTTAGTAGATTTAAAGGTGCAATTTCTAAAGTTTTCTTTTAAAATATTTTGACTGACTTTTTTTATAAATGGTTGTTTATAAATTTACATGTTTATATAACTTCATTATTTGAGAGAACATTGAACCCATGAGAAAATAATGAAACTATGTAGTATTAGAAGCGATGCATGTGTTTAAGTGCAACTTAAATCGCCATAGAGATATATATGAGCATCTCTCCAAAAAATGCACAATTTTTCAAGACTCAATCTGATTAATTTTTAAGTATTTGGCTTCCTTCCAAATGCACCGATCACTGGAAAATTTTATCTTCTTCTTTTTACCTTCCAAATGATGATTGCTATGTCTATTGTCTACAGTTAACCTGAAGGATTGCCTTAAATCTGCACATCTAATTCGCTCAAGTGATCCCGATTTCCGAATTTTAGAAGATGGCTCAATTTATACCACAAATGCTGTACTGCTGTCCTCAGCAAAGAGGACTTTTACCATCTTACTTTCCAATGCTGAGAACCAGGAGAAGAAAATAGTTGTGGTTTTAGAGCATCCAACAAAGGTATAACCAGACGATACAAGTGAAATTTCATGATGTGCTGTCTTCATGTGGAACTAAAAGGGAAGATGGAGAATCAGAAAGTGGTGGGATGATTTGGTTTGGAGGAGATTAAAACTGCTAGACAACTTAACTGTATTTAAACAAATCATTAGGGCTTGGCTTGTTAATACCTTTTATTAAGTTCACACAAAAGAGGAACTTCCATAAGCTACAACATGATAATTTGAGACACGAAACAACATTTCTCTGTGCATCCTATAGAATGGGTGCTTAGTAACAAGTTTTAAACCTTTCCATCTCTGGAGGTTTCATTCGTTGTAATGAATGAATTATAATCTCAGAAACTAGATGACTGTTATTTGAAGTGTGGAACCTTGCTCATGTATAGTGTGCAATGACAACCCAAGATCAAAGAGACTTCTCGTCAGCCATTGGCCACTTCCCACTGCAGCCATTTCTGAAAATTGTCTCTGTGTTTCTCCTCTCATTCTGACACAGGCCTCTCTGTCAGCTTCCCGACACTGCCTCCTTGCTGGTGAGTGGGAGATGCCTGTGCTAAATTCATTAGGCTACATATTTTGCTTGCTCTCATTACATCTCTCTCCTCCCATGTTATTGCATGGAAACAGTGCTTTTGTGATCCATTTCATTTTTTTAAATGTCTTTTAAGTTTCCTGGTCCATTTCTCTTTCATGTTGCCACCAAACCCGTCTCAGGAGCATGGCTGGACAAGTGACAGTGATCCTTCCTCATGATCTTATTTTGTGGTGTTCATGTTCAGTTTGGTTTCCAAGTTCTACCAGGATCTTAAATTTTCCCAGCTTCTTCTCATGCACAGAAAAAGATGCGTCCGGGTGCTAATGTTTGAGGATGAAACAAATCATAAATGTCCTTGTCCTTTTTTCCCCTCTTTTCTCAATTGAGGTTTTAAAGAAAAGGCATTCTAAAGAACAAGTTCTCCAGCGAGCCAAGAGAAGATGGGCTCCCATTCCTTGTTCCGTGCAAGAGAATTCCTTGGGCCCTTTCCCACTGTTTCTTCAACAGGTACCTTTGGTTTGCCTTGTCTTTTGTCAGACTATGGTTTCCAAAACACAAGTGGGGCTCTGAGCATACAGTTATTTACAAATTAGTTGTGTATGAGCGTATGAGTGCATGGGTCTATATAAATCATATAGGGTATCCCTATAAGATTTTATATATACTTACACGCTTACACTGCTGTAGTCATGGAAATGTCATATATGAAACTGAACACTGTCTACAGGGTTTAACATATTGTAGTGTAATGATTTTTCATATCAGAAAGGGTGTCAGAGAACCTGATGTAGCTTTGGAACTCCAAAAAACACTCGCTGAGAAAGGATGACAAAAGCCAGCTGTCAGAAAGGAGAAATCCCCATCCAGCTGTCTGTGGCTTTTCCCACTGCACACGGGATCCACATCGACTGTCCCCTCCGAATGGTGGGTTCCCACTGCACATGGGATCCACATCGCCTGTCCCCTCCGAATGGTGGGTTCCCACTGTACACAGGATCCACATCGACTGTCCCCTCTGAATGGTGGGTTCCCACTGCACACGGGATCCACATTGACTGTCCCCTCCGAATGGTGGGTTCCCACTGCCCACGGGGTCCACATCGTCTGTCCCCTCCGAATGGTGGGTTCCCACTGTACACGGGATCCACATTAACTGTCTCCCTCCGAATGGTGGGTTCCCACTGTACACAGAATCCACATCGACTGTCCCCTCTGAATGGTGGGTTCCCACTGCACACGGGATCCACATTGACTGTCCCCTCCGAATGGTGGGTTCCCACTGCACACAGGATCCACATTGACTGTATCCCTCTGAATGGTGGGTTCCCACTGTACACGGGATCCACATTGACTGTCTCCCTCTGAATGGTGGGTTCCCACTGTACACGGGATCCACATTGACTGTCCCCTCCGAATGGTGGGTTCCCACTGCACACGGGATCCACATTGACTGTCTCCCTCTGAATGGTTGGTTCCCACTGCACACAGGATCCACATCGCCTGTCTCCCTCTGAATGGGTGGTTCATAGAAATGCCAGCAAGCCCTGCCTCCTTCCACTGCTCGTGCTGGCTACCGCTCAGTGTATGGTTCGGGTTACTTTTCCCTTCCTTTAAATAGGAAAATAAATTCTCCCCCATAGCCCAACTACAGATGAGATGAGAGGAGCATTTATTAAAGCTTTGGGGAAAAATAGTTTAGAGAACAACTATGCTGGCCATACTGATCAAAAGAGAGTCCAGATTTTACTGAGAGAATAGAGACCGTTTGGAAGAAAATTACTTTGGGGATTAAAAACCAGAATTACGCACTTGTCAGAATAGTCTCTGACTCTCACTCACACATTGCTTTCCCCGCTCAGCTCCTACCACAAGGAAGCCACTGACAAGTAATGGAAGCTAACTAAGGAACACCCACCCCAAGTTTATACCCGGGAGTCAGGACACCTGAAACCTAATGTCTGTACTATTAAGGCCCATACATGACAAATTTAGCCCTTTGAAGATTGTATTTTTTAAAGTAAACATACTTTTATGTTCAGGATACTTTCTTTGTTTTCTAAGACAGGGACTTGTCCTCACCTGGCAGTGCTTGGTTCTATAAGTGTCATTAGCCTTTAAAATATTCCTCACTGGTTCTAGAAAACTACGATGCTACTCTGTTATTTTCTTCGGGCTTGTCTTTTAGATGACTCAGCCAGTAGCCTTCATTGTCCTCTAGCCACGTTTTATTCATGCGCAGTAATAAATGATAGAGCAAGTCGTTTCCCATGGACTCTTTATGTGGACTAGTAAGCAGCATGCATATATAAATGCAAGTTTTGATGAAACATACATTTGTTTATTATGTATATGTCTACTTTCTAGATTCAGTCTGATACAGCACAAAACTACACCGTGTACTATTCCATCAGAGGGCCTGGCGTTGATCGAGAGCCGATTAATTTATTTTATGTAGAGAGAGACACAGGAAACCTGTATTGTACTGGTGCTGTAGATCGTGAACAGTACGAATCTTTTGAGGTAAAGTCTAGTGTTCATCTACTGTATCAGCAAGTGTTATGGTTGACCACCCAGGAGTGGGCTAAGTGTATAATGTTCATCTATTGTATCAGTAAGTGTTATGGTTGTCCACCCAGAAGTGGGCTAAGTTTTGGGTGGCTGCCCACAGTGTCCCCAGTTGGAAGAGGGAACTCCATTGCTCTAAAGAGTAATCGCACAGGAAACCCTACAGGGCCCTTCTACTCCATCCTGAACGTCTGAATTGACTCGATGGTACTGAGTTTCCTCAATTCATTTCCTCTGGTTTGTTTTCTGAGCTTCTCAAAGTAGGTTGTGATTATATTAATAACACCCTCTTTACATGAAACAGGGAATTTTCATCGAAAAAATCAATAGCAAGCGAATGCTTGTTCTTGATGTGCTGTTTTTATTCAAAAGGGCCATTTTAAAAGTAGCTATTCTGTTGGCAGAAAAGATTATTGAACCTCTTTAGGGTGCAGAAATGCCGAAGAGGTTAGTGGGGGCAGACAGCACACCGCAGTACCAGATATGCCACCTCTGTAATGGAAGAAAGCTAACATGTGAAGCGCAAGTAAGAAGTTTGGATCGTGGTTCACTGGGATTATTTAACCCTTTAGTCACCTAGGTAACTTCCCACAGTGGGATGATGGGAAAGAGGTATTTTACCAAATTTGGACTTCTCACTGAGACTTGGTCATTGTGAGCAACTACATTTTAATGATTTTGCATTTATTATGGGTGAGTTCATTATCCGTAGAGAAAATTAACTTAATAGATATTTAAACTTAGAATTAATGTTCAGATTTAGAAATACTACAGTGTAGTTTTCCAGGTACTGGTAATGCTCTGTTCTTTTTATGATGACAATTCCAAGAAAAGTTGGAATCAATTCTTATGCTATAAAATCAAAAGGAGGCTGTTTATTTCCGACTCTTGTTTTTCAAATAAAACAAAAAATGCTTATGAAAGAACTGTATAAATCTGACTAGCAAACTGCTTAAAATCCTAACAGAAAATAAAACAATAACCCAATTTTCTCAGGACAAAAGAAATCCAAAGTGTAAAAAGATCTAGAATGTTGCATTGAAAAATCTAACATTTAAAATCAAAAGTTTTCAAACACAACAAAAAATCTTCAAGACTATTTTAGGAAAATAATGAAACTGTTAAGTTCCTGACAATAATACTGCAGTGAAGAGCCTAAATTCGTTTATGCTGTTAAATTTAATAATGTCTACCATAAAATGCTATCCTACATCCATCATTTTATTATCTCTTTTGGTATTAAAACAATAACAAGTAGCAAAACTCATTCTATGGCACTGAGCATTCTCCAGATTCAAGGCCAAATTTGAATTATATCTATTTGAACAGTTCATTTTCGTTCTTTCTTCCTCATAGCTAATTGCCTTTGCAACAACTCCAGATGGATACACTCCCGAACTTCCGCTGACCCTACTCATCAAAATTGAAGATGAAAATGACAATTACCCAATTTTCACAGAGGAAACTTACAGTTTTACAATTTTTGAAAATTGCCGAGTTGGTGAGTACCCACCTAAACTTTTTGTTTATGTTATCAACTGCTCTGAGTTGCTCCCCGCCACACCCCTAGCTCAGTTCATGGCAAGTCCATGAACAATGGGATGAAACTGTCGTGAGGCATGGGGTTTTCATAGGTTGATTTTTAGAAACAGACCACCAAGCTTTTAAGATCCCTGTGTTTTTTCCCGTCTAGTAGCTCTGCCGACTCCCGTTCAGCCTCAGAGC
This sequence comes from Tenrec ecaudatus, assembly GCF_050624435.1. NCBI lineage: Eukaryota > Metazoa > Chordata > Mammalia > Afrosoricida > Tenrecidae > Tenrec > Tenrec ecaudatus. The sequence continues at coordinate 45,118,458 of NC_134544.1, forward strand.
AAACATACAATCCTCCCTTGATGGAGGAGTGGTGGCAGCACTGAAATGCACTGACTGGGAATTGAACCTGGGTCTCCTACGTGGAAGATCAGAGTCCTGCCACTGAACCACCCCGCTGTCAGCGTAAAACATAGTTTTCTTGTTTTTGTTGTTAGTTACCTTCTAGTTGATTCTGACTCATGGCAACCCCAAGTGCGCATTGTAAAACTTCTTCATAGGTTTTACAAGGCTGTGAGTTTTCAGAAGCAGATGCCAGATCTGTTCTCCAGGTGCTGCTGGTGGCTTCAGATTGCTGGCATTTTGGCTAGTAGGAGAGCACTGCACCATTTGCCCCACAATATATGACTCTTTCCATGTGTTTCAGTTCATGAGATAAACTTCACTATGGCCAGTGGAAGCTAGCATGTCCTGGGGACAAAACAAGGGACTTGCTAGCCAGGCTGCATTGGCTGTAATTTTACTTGACCTTTTATTAGCTTTGTGATCCTGGAGAAATTTTGGACTCCTAATAAACCTTAGTGTCGTTATCTGTAAAAAGTTATTTTTGATAGATAAGATTGTCGTGTAAATTAAATGAGGCATGATAGACCTGGAATGCCAAGTATATGACCTGAAAAATAAGTTACTCAAAAAAAGTTATTTTGCTTCTCCAATGTGAGCTGAAACAGATTTACTTTTAAGATAAAAGAAGTACATTTTTGAACAATTTAAACTTACCTTTGAGGATATCTACTGTTATAGTTGATATTAATAGTGATTAAATGACAATATCGCAGGCATTATGTTAAAGATCATCAAAAATACTACAAATATTTTATCCAACTTATAAAATGGGCCATTGTAACTGAAGTGAGAATTCAGAACGCAGTTTCTAAGACTTCCTCTAGGAAGAGGTAACTGAGCTAATGATTGTCAGAGCAAACTGACCCAAGTGGTCCATCTAAGTAATTTTAATGGACTAAATAGAATCCTATAATCTAGAATGACAAAGGCCATGGAAGAATGTGGTCAACATTTGTAAAACTATAAACTAAATGCAAAGTGCTAGGATGTTAATGCATGTAAACGGAAATGAAACTTAGACTAGAACTTAGACTTCTAGAAGAAGCCATCATTCTCCTCTATCATCGAGTCATCCAACAGTATTTTGAGGCAGGTGGAGAGGAGTGAAGTAGAGGCATTGAACGTGTTGTAAAGGTTTGCACACCACAGAGTACTTTTCAATATACAGGTTCTACGGTGGGACAGGTCTGTGCAAATGACAAAGATGAGCCTGACACGATGCATACCCGCCTGAAGTACTCCATCATTGAGCAGATGCCAGCATTGCCAACTCTGTTCTCCATGAATTCCAAGACTGGGGTCATCACCTTGTCCTCGCCTCAGCTGAACAGAGAGGTAACTTATGAATATTAATGAAAAGCTACAATATGACTACCTAACACTACTGGTATATCTCCTTTAATCCGTGCTTTTGAAAAGTGTGTTGAGAATTGTATTTGAGAAAAATTCATACTGAAAATACATTAGGGAAGATTATTAAATAGCTTACAGTATACTGTCCTTGAAATGTTACTTCATTCTTTCCTGACTTTTGTAAAATCCTAATATTAACATCTGTTATAAATATAAAATATGTCAAATAAAAAGAATGAATTTTGGCCGTGGGTGAAAATTTTCTATCTACAGAGCGAGAAATGCTTTTCTTTTTCTCTCATCTCAATAAGGTCATCTAAATTTTTCCCCTTGGGTAGACAACAACAACAACAAACTCTGCATCTCTAATCTCTGATTTCCCCTTTTCAATTGATTCCTCGACATTCTTATTTGAACATGGCATGGGTCCCCAAGGTACACACCTCGAACATTAAATTCTTTTTTCCTTCTAACTACACATTGCTTTCCACATTTCCAATGGAAGGTCACGTGAATGCCTTGTTTCCCCCTCACCTAAGTTTATTCTGCTGTCCCCTTGGAGCCGTGTTGTGGAGACTGTGTTACATGCCTCCTCCTGCTGCTTAGATCCGCAAACTTTTCAAAGCATGCTCATCTTACTTCACATTTTGTTTTGCACTTCTTTTTAGTTCATTTCTACCAAAATCTTCATAATTTGGATACTTATTCAACTATCACCTTGACCAAAAATCATTTATTCATACAAATTATTATGGTGATTTAAATGACCTATTTGTTAAACTGATAACCTTTAATCTCACCAATATAGTAATATTATTTATTAGATGTTTCTTTGGTTGTTCAAACTTCCTATCAGATTCTTGTCTTTTTACCTTGCATGATTAGAGCAGCATTTCTCTGGTGTTTGGCCCCCTGCACGTTTTGGTTTTTGTTGTTTTTTTCATTTTCATGACATTTTTTCATTCATCCCAGTATCACAGAATGCTCACTTAATAAGTTATTCCTCTGGTCTTAAATGTCAATATTCTTATTTCTGTTTTCATTGTTTCACCCTCCCTGACCAAAACTCCAAACCTATTGACTATAATCTAAAGTTGATAGCAATTTAAATTTGATAAATTACTGTAATTTCATAGTCTACTTGAAAATTACTAGTGTGAGGAAATTAGTCTCCTGCCAGTACAGGAAGGATATGAAATAGAAGATTATACCTAAATTTATTAATGCGATGAAACTTACAGAATATATAAATGAAGGTTTCATTGATAATGGCATTGCTTTTGTCTAATCATACAATTCTTTGTTTTCAGTCAGTTAATAGGTACCAGTTAAAAATAAAAGTGCAAGACATGGATGGCCAATATTTTGGATTGCAGACAACCGCAGTTTGTATTATCAATATAGAAGATGTAAACGACCACTTGCCGACGTTCACTCGTACCTCTGTAAGTACATAATATCGATGAGAGGAAGATCTGTAATGCCGTGAGATAATAACAATACTCTCCCCATATGTTTCCTATGATCTCTTCCAATGTGGTAGCCCCAGTGACATGGCAGCAGTTCGGTCTCAGGTCTTAAGTCAGTTAAATGTCGTGCTGTGTCTTCTGCTCTTTGGAGAGCCTATCAGGAAAGACCAGTCCTTTGGGAAGGACATCATGCTGGTAAGGTAGATAGTGAGCAGGAAGCCGACGACCCACTGTATTGACACAGGGCCTACAGTGGGGGGTCCCAGGGTGGGCATGAGAGTGAAGGAGGCACGGAACCAGGCTGTGCTTCGTTCCTCTGTCCAGCGAGCTGCTGTGAGTCGGAACCAGCTCATGGGCTTCTTGCAACAAACACGGTGCTTTTTGGGAGTTAGAAGAATGAAGCTTTATTTTTGCATGATATTCTGTTTTTGTGAAATTTACTAATCGCATTTTTTTCCCCAGTATGTGACATCAGTGGAAGAAAATACAGTGGACGTGGCAATCTTACGTGTTACTGTTGAAGATAAAGATTTAGTTAATACTGCTAATTGGAGAGCTAATTATACCATTTTAAAGGGGAATGAAAATGGAAATTTTAAAATTGTGACAGATCCCATGACCAATGAAGGAGTTCTGTGGGTGGTTAAGGTAAGAATAAAGTAGGAAGTGAGTGACTTGTAGTTTATAATGCCAAAGGCTGGCAAGCTTACGTGTAATGAAAGTGATTCTGTGTAGTGTAGACACATCACTCTGCAAGTAAGCATGAATGAAATGTTCGCACGATAGCTAATGGAAGGTAGGATGGACAGCAGTAGCACATGTTTTCAACTGAATTGCTGTAGTATCCACCTTGTAATTGCTATCTTTAAAACAACTGTGAATTATATGAGCATTTACAGGTCACATCAGCATGTTTGTATTCAACAAACTTGCCATACTGATCAATGGTTTATTGTTTCCATCTTTTTCCCCCAATCACCCTTCTGTTGGATGTTATTTCCCCTTTCTCAAGGTTAGAACAGACGCTAACACCTCGAGCCTATTCCTTCTCCTTCCTTTCTCTCCCTTCCCACTTCAGATAAAAGTCTGCTTCTTTTCATGTGAAAACCTGTTCTTGATTTTGTAAGAGCAATGATCTCATCCAAATTTGCCCTTTCATGATGGACTAATTTCACTCAGCATCATGCTCTTTAATTCTCTCCGTGACGTGGATGTTTCACAGACTCTTGTTCATTCTTGAACATGGCCTACCATTTATTCCCTTGTGTGGATGTGCCAAAGTTTGTCTATTCATTCTTCCAGGGCTCGACATTCAGGGTGTTTCCCTCTTCTTGTTTGCAACTAATAGAACACAGTATCGACTTTGTACTCCGTCTCTCGTCTCTGGTAGCGATCCCCGGGCTAGCACAGTTTTGATACCAGTGGCGTACTTTTCCATATTTTCCGTAGCAGCATCGCGGAGCTCATACTTGATTTCTGAATTGTGCAAATGATGTGTTGTTAGGCCTTATCAGAGCCACATAGAGGCTATTTGTAGCTCGACTCCTCTGTACCTACTACACATAAATAACATCCTTACCATCTACATCCTCAGCCATTCCAGTACGTGAATATTCCTAAACCCCTTCCTACTGCTGTTCTTTCCACAGCCCCTCTGAGGAAGTCACTTTTCACTCCGAAGCGCCAGAAGGTCCCTGACACTCTTGGAGCTCTAGCTCCCTTGGGGAAATGCTTGTGTCTGGCTCCGCCCAGTCATCAGCTCGGTTATGATGCCATCATAGATCTATGGAATTTCCCTTATACTTCTTTCTCAAGAGGCACAAATCAAAATTGCTAAATAGGCTTTGTTTTTACAATCATAAAGATTAGTTGAAATACATGAATTCATTTCGTGGCTCTAATATGTGATATTCTAAGAAGGGAATTTGTCTTTGTGAAGGCTGAGACCTAGCGAACTATCAGAATTCCCAAAAGTGCCTTCACCAGTTCTCTTGACAGCTATACATCAGGCAAAAATAAAGTAACTGGAATATGAAACTGACCAGCATGTGGAGTCAGTTCCAACTCCTAGCAGCCCCCGAGGACTGAAAAGGACTTCCCCTTCGGGTTTCCAAGGGTAGCCCTTTATGGAGGTGGTTTGCTGCATCTGCCTCCTGATGGGTTCGAACCACTCCTTTTTAAGTTCAATGCTTAGTTACTGTGCAACCAGGGCACACGATAACTGGGATAACAGTGAGAAAAGGAAAACATAATTTCCATAAACCTTCTGTTTCCATATCCCTTTCCTTTTAAAGGTATTTTATAAAACTTGACTCGCTTTTCTATGACAAGTCAGGCACAGGTAATAATTTCCCTTTTTAGATGAGGAGAGGACAAGCTATCCAAATATTAATAGAGTAATTAATAAATTAGTATTGGTTGGATCCGAATGGCCTAACCTCCCATCATATTTATTGCACTTTGAAATCTTTATCAGAACCAGTGAAATTATTGGTGTTAACTCTGCGGTTGAGGAGCGGGCTAATTTTTTGTTGTTGTTTTGATCTGTTTGCTTCACACAAATATTGGATCCGCTAAATGATTGATTATTTTCTCCTTCCTCCATCACCAAGTGTCTGGATGTAGGCTTACTAGTCTCGTGATGAGTTCGAAGGCAGCATGTGCATATTTTTAATTTCAACTAGTGGTGTGTTGTAGTTAGCATGGGCAAACTTCAAAGGACCTGAGCTAATGTTCCACCCCTATGCCAATGCAGCCTCTGAACTATGAAGAAAGACAGCAGGTGGTCCTGCAAATCGGTGCTGTCAATGAAGCGCCATATGTGAAAGAGTCTACCTCCAAAACAGCCATGAGCACTGCGACCGTTACTGTTAATGTGAGAAACCAGGATGAGGGCCCCGAGTGTAGCCCTCCGTTTCAAATGGTTCGGATTAAAGAAAACGCCCCCGCGGGGTCACGGAGCAATGGGTATAAGGCGTATGACCCAGAGAGCAGAAGCAGCAGCGGCATCAGGTATGTACCACTCTACTGTAAATTTAACGTGCGTTCTAAATGCATCACTTTTATTTCGATGGCCATGCGATGATTGAGCTCACTATAACTTTCGTTGTCTGAATTCACCGAAATGAGCAGTTATAGGAAGATAAATGATCCGAGAGGATGGGTCACCGTTGACGAGGGCACAGGATCAATCACCACTTTCAGAAGCCTGGATCGAGAAGCCGAGGCCATCAAAAATGGCATCTATAATATCACAGTCCTTGCCGCAGACAAAGGTAAGACTTGTATGTGCATTCACATACCTCACATACATCACAGCACGTGTCTCTGCGGAACAATTCCTCTTTTTAATAACGAAATTTGAAAGAAGAGGCTAGGCTTGGTAGCAACTCTGCTTTATGCTGCAGGCTTGCTGTGAGTCGGATGTGGCATGACAACGTCTTGGAGTTCCGTGGAAGTCTGAGAATACCGTGTGCACAGTCTTGATGGCTCAGAACCAGGTCTTGGCGTGCTTCTCTGCAGCTCCTGTCCTCAGGCGATTCTAAAGATAGCACAGTCCCATCATGATGCCGTAGCTGTCTTGGTCAACGCTGGATGCGTTTTCCACCTTCCGGAGGTGACAGCGCGGCATAAACCATAGCCCCAGCAGTGATGGCACACCTGTTTTTCTCCTCTTCCTCATCCTCTGCCCAAGGCCCCCATAGAGAGAAGAGAGGTTTGAACAGAGATCCTGGATTGGCTTTCAGCTTTGACTTCATAACTTTGTTGCCTATTTACAATCCAGATCCACAACTGCTTCACGTTTTAAACGCTCAGACTTTGCATTGCAGTGTCTCAGAGGAGGATTTATTCAGGAAAAATGCTATGGAAGTAGATAGATGAATTCCTTAGACTACAGTCCATCGTGATGATCTCAATTTGCAAGTACTTCTCCCTTTCTGCAGGTCTTCACCCATTTTTTAACTGCTATTTTTTTGTTCTAATTGTCCAAAGGTTATCACTTCTAACATTCAGTCTCTCTGTTCTAAACCTCACATCCTTTTTTATCCTGTATCAATTCCAAGCTCCTGACTCGAGCAGTCAAGGAGACTTTTGTTTTAATTTTCTTGCTGTTTGTTTTAAATTTTTTTCAATATTTTAAATTGACACAAAAATTTTTTAAAGTGGGGTTTTACATTTTAGGTAATAAGTTTTGTGCTCAACAGTGTAAATTATGTTTCGGCTATCCCAATAGCTTACCTTCCCCCAACACCTCTGATGTATCTTTTTTCTCTTGTACGTTAGTATCTTACCGTTTACCCAAGAGAATGCCTCTCACTCTCGAACTTGTTGTTTATCTTCTCCCCTCTGGACTGTCCCACTTGGTAACTCCTGAAGGCTGTTCTCTTTGGTCTGTTTGATTTGTGTTTGCTTTCTTTATAAGAGGAGCCTTGCTTATCTCAACACCCGTGTCTCTCTTTCCCTTCAGTGCCCCCAGATCACATTGTGAGTCTATCGCATGCTTCCACCGCCTAAGTTTTTTTATCCTTTCAAATATATCAGACATGTCCTTGTTCATGAACTCTCATTTTCTCCCCTGAAAACCAGTCAATGCTGGCCTCTATTAAAATTCTTATGTCTATTCTAGCTTTTTAGTGAATGATGGAATACAGCCAAATAACAATGATTGTGTACAAAACCCAGTTGAAAACAACCAAGAGTTATGTTTTAGTATTTCCAGAGAACCTAGCCTCTTATGGTGCTTGTTATTATAGTATGTATGGTGTAGATTCTTATGAAATGTTTTAAAATATATTCAACTGACAGTATCATGGTAAAAACTCACAACTGTATTTGTTTTTCTAGATGGAAGAACGTGTACCGGAACGCTGGGACTTATGCTTGAAGATGTGAATGACAATGGACCATTCATTCCCAGACCCACAGTGATAATCTGTAAACCCACCATGTCATCTGCGGAGATTGTCGCTGTTGATCCTGATGACCCGAAGCATGGCCCACCCTTTAAGTTCATGGTGGAGAGTGGCCCGGGTTCAGATGTACAGGCCATGTGGGAACTGACAAAACTTAATGGTATGCATTCCTAAATATTGCTTTGGTCTTCTCAACATCAGCATGTCTGAGCTCTTTCTCTTGGTGCACTAGAAGGGATAATCCGTGGGGGAACCACCAATGAAAGCCAGTAAGTGTATCCGTTTCCGTGTGGTGGGAGGTGGCCTGGGGTCCCTCTCTAACTCGGTGCAGTAATTCACTTAGCTATTACATGAATTCTCACTTCCACTGCAAGCGTCCCAGCCCCGACTTGTGTGCCTCCAGGAAGAGATCCTCGTTTATTGGTTTTGACGCTCTATGAAGTTGACTCTACAGTGGAGCTTAATCGGAAAAGATGTTGGTTCACTAAGAAATATACTTGGGATCAGTTGTCATAAGAAGGAGAAACAAGATTGTGCAGAAACAGCAGTGAAGCGGCAGCACAGGCCAGATGGCAGCCCCAGGGTATGCTCTGAGGACTGTGCGGCTCCCGTGGCCCCTCACAGGGGTCCCGTAGCGAGCTTTGATAAGCAGTATTATTGCTCATCACTCACCCAGTGGCTGTGGGTCACCCAGAGGAGTGCAGCCCATATAGAAAAGGTATAGACAGCTCCCCCAGAACACTGATCCGTTCATCACAGCAGGATCTTGGCGCGCATCCTCCTGTCTGCCAGCCATCCCGCTTCTCTGTCACCAAGTTCACTTCTGATCATTTCCTCTGTATTTTATGCTCCTTGGGGTTCTTCCAACCCAATCCCCAGTCCCTCCTTGTCATTTCAGTTCAGGGACAGATCTAATGTGATAAGAAGGAGAAAAGGGAAGGGAAGCCCTCTACACACCACCATTGCACCACTACATGCATAGCTCCTAACTCTTCTGCATGTCGTTGGTCCTCTGCCCACCCTGTGCCTGGACCCTGGCAGTAACCGCTATGGGACAGCCCTGTCTGAGCTCTTCTGGCTTCCCTATTGCCACACAGCAGGGGTCAGACCTGCCTCCAGGCTTTCTGACCCTACTGTGACACCCACCGCTCATCCCACACCACTCTAGGTTTTTATGTTGACTTCCATCTTTCATTGTAATGGCCACACGGAACTCACAGACATGCTCCTAATTAAGGGGGGTATTCGGGGAATTATTAGGTTACCAAAAGTCATTAAACAGTAACAATGCAGTCTTTCTCATCTATCAGGGACCAAAGGAAATATATGTTGAATGCTTTCATTTGGTGATGTAAATAAAATGATAAAACTAACGTCTTGACTAGTCCAATAATTATGGCTGGAAGAGTCAGATGAACAGATTAAAATGCATGCTTCCAAAAACCAACAGGCCTTTCCGAGACAGTAGAGACAGCTCTTATATGGAGTGTGTTTTCCGTAAGATAAATCTGCACAGTCCACTCTCTTATTCAGTCTTGGAGCAGTTGTGTCATTCCATTGGGACACCCATTTGTAGGGACAAATGATGAAGACTCCATATTTCGTTATTTATATTTAGGAGAGAATTTCACTGACGTCGCATATGTTTGGCTTTCTTTTCTTTCAGATACTGCCGCACGTCTTCACTATAAGAATGATCCCCCTTTTGGAACATACGAAGTACCTATCAGAGTCACTGATGTATTGGGCCAGTCTAAACTTACTGTAGTCAATGTTTTGCTATGTGACTGTGTTATTGAAAATGACTGCACACTCCGAGTAGGTGCAAGAACTGGCAATGCAAACATGAGGCTGGGAAAGTGGGCCATCCTTGCAATACTGTTGGGCATCGCGTTGCTGTTTTGTGAGTAGACATTGTTTTAAAATCAATGCTGTTAGCTATAGCTGTTCCTTTGTATGTAGCTGTAGTTCCATTCAACACACACATATCATTAATTTATATATTTGATTGCGTTTGTTTTTAGTTCTAGTATCTCTGGTTAAAATTGAAATATGAAAGGTCTTCAAAAAGGTTATGAACTGTATATATGTAAAAACTATGCATGGATTTCCCCCACTTTTCATTTTGCATCCAAATATGTTCATACTAACTTGTTAGAAAAGGCCTCAGTAGGATCTCAGTTACGGTACTCAGAATACTAAACCATCAGTTTGAAAAGAACCCGTCTCAGAGAAGCATAAGTTCTACAAAAGTTGAAGCGCGAACCTCAAATGTCTGGTGACATTGGGTGGAAGAATGGTGAAATCATTGGTGCCATACAGGAAGTTTGTATGGCAAAGCCTCACAGAAATAAGCAGTTTACAGACAGATGACTCATTTTAAGAAGGTCTAACACCATGTTGAAATTAAAACCCACTGTGACAGAACATTTGCATCGATTTTTGAAGGAAAAAAAAATCCCGATCACTTCCTAATTGACCAGAACTGATAATTAACATCAGAAATGATAGCTATCGATATCTCAATTGGTTCACTTTACACAACTCTTACTGAAAAATTAAAGTCAAGCAAACTCGCTGCTTGATAGATGTCAATGCTGTTGTACCCAGATCAGCTACAGACAAGAGCAGAACGTTCTGTGGCAATTTTCAATCAATTAGATGAAGAAACACGCATTTCTTCAAAGAATTATAACAGGAGATGAAGCACGGCTTTCCCAGGATGACCCTGAAGACGAAGCATAATCAGACTCTGAACCCCGAGGACATGGAGTGGCCCAGTCAAAGCAAAAGCAGAAAGTTAGGGAAAGCTTTAGTGAAGCTTTTAGTGGAAGGGACTACGAGTTGTGCTACTAACATTGAGATCAGCAGTTCAAAACCACCAGCCACTCCAGGGGAGAAAGATGAGGCTTTCTGCTCCCATAAAGATTTGCAGTTTTACTCTTAAGGCCACTATGAATCAGAGTCCATGTGACTTTGACAGTGGCAGTGAGTTTCTATTGAGTTTTAGCAGAAAAATTCCCAGGAAAGCCTCCTTAGAGAGTGCCCTTTTCTTACCAAGACAATGACCCTGCTCACCCCGCTCGTCAAGCAAGGGGAAGTCTGCAAGTTTCGATGCGAACTCATTCGGCACCCACCTCTCAGTCCTGATTTGGCTCTTTCTGAATTGTTATTATTTCCTAATCTTAAAAGACCTTTTACATTGCACCCATTGTCTTTAGTTAATAATGTCAACAAACCTTCATTGGCATGGTTCAGTTCCAAGACCTTCAGGTCTTTTAGGGAAGGGTTAAGTGACTACTCTTATCACTTACAGCGTGTTTTGAAGGAGATCGGGCTCAAAAGTGAAGTTTATATTTTTTATTCTTATTTTATAAAACACCCATTATTTCCATGAACTTTTTGACATCCCTTCATAGAATTCAACGTAGAAATAGATCATGAAGCATATATTTGCTGGTGGCATATCTGTGTAGTGTACGCTTCTCTACTGTAAACTATAGAGATAGATGCACTCATACTTAGGTGATCTCGAAGGATATCATCTTTTAATAAGCACTTTTTACATTTTCGATGGGTCTGTGGTTTGAAAACCAAGCCCAGTCCATTGCTATTGAGTTGGTGCCAAGTCCTGATGGCTCCTAGATGCAGGAGTGAGTTGGCCCATAAGGTTCTCAAGGCTGGGACCTCTCTGAAGGAGGTTGTGAGGCCTTTCTTTCAGGCACCTCTCCGTAGGTTCAAACCCAGCCTTTCAGCTAGTAGAAGGACACTTCTCATTTGCACGACCAAATGACTCCATGTGTGTATTAATGAGTATAGAAGTCATAAGTGTATCACCTGTGATGATGAACTTGAGTTATTCAGCCACACCCTCCCCCCCCCCTTCCTGCAGGTGTTCTATTCACACTAGTGTGCGGGGCTACTGCGATGAGCAAAGGAGAAAAAGCCTTTCCGGATGATGTAATTCAGCAGAACCTAATTGTGTCCAACACCGAAGCTCCCGGAGATGACAAAGTGGTAAGTAATGTGTCATTTTAAGAAACGAAAATGGTAAATTATCCCAATTCGCTCGGATGAACTTTTTGCAGTGAAGTATTCCCCTTTCAGATCGCTTGCAATATAGAGTGTGCCATCACTTCCCAGGGACAGATCAAATGACTCCCCTGGAGTAAAAATATAGGTGTTTCAATTTGGCCACATGGTGTTATTTAATAGTAAATAGTTTAGCTTGTCATTATTATTGTCTACTTCAAATGTTCTGTGGTTTTAACTTTAGACCTGGACTTTTGTGTATTTTTAAACTGCTGTTTGTGACATTAAAATGTTGCATTTAATGATTCACAGATCACTAGCATAATTACTAAGTATTGTGTTAGTCTGGGTAGACCAGAGAAACAAATTCACAGAGACACTCATATGTGTATAAGAAGGAGCTTTTTATGCAAGAGCAGTTGAAGATTGAGAAAACATCCCAGCCCAGTCCAGATCGAGTCCATAAGTCCGATATTAGCCCATATGTCCGATACCATTCTATAAAGTCCTCTTCAGACTCACCAAACACATGCAATGATGCTGAGTGCAGGAAGATCACAGGTCAGTGGGTAGGAGATCTTGTGGATCCAGGGGCGTCATAAGCATCTCAGCACTGGCAGGGATCTCCATGTGGCTTCTCCACAGGGCTGTCTCGCAGGCAGTGAGCATGTGCCCCACCACCAGTGAGCCACTTATCTCCTTAACGCTTCCAAATGAGGTCATCAAGCTACTACCTGATTGACAGGCTAGACTTGACCCCTCCACTCTGAATCCTCAGACTGACACAGATTATGTAACTACCATAGTCCCCCAACCCCCAACAAGAGCAACCTACTTCACTGCAAGCTGCATTGTTTGGGAGCGTGAACTGAAAGGATTCTTTATGCTCTTGTGAGCCGGAAAGCAGCCCAGAGTCAAGTATGTGTGGCAGCAATGCTGGCAAATGATGTCGTTAGCCCCACCTTTGTTTTCTCTTCCCTTTTGTGGAGGGGAGTACTTCTAGTCCTTGTAAAAAGCATAATCATTGACTATGGCAGGGAAAGCTTTTTAGAAGGAACAAATGATGGCATGTGGGGAGAGATGGACAACACGAAACTCATAGCGAAGGAAACGTTTCCCACAAAAACAAAGCACAGAAGACCAGTGGCCAAGGCTTTGGGGTCTCGCTGTTCTCCCTGCCTGATTCACTTCGAATTGCAACCCAAGGATTTGCTTTGCAGACAAGATCGGGATAGCAACTTTATCCTTCTTGGTTTAACTGACAGGAAATGGACTGGGCTCTGAATCATATAATATTTTATTATTAAAACTCTTGAGTCTCTTTCTGCTGTAAAGGGGAATAAGGTTAAACAGGGTATGTTGGAGCCCAGTGTTACAACCATGGGCTCAAATAGCAATTGTGAAGATGGTTCAGGACCCAGCAGTGTTTTGGTCTGTGGTTCATAGCGTCGCTGGGACTCAGAACCAACTTGATGTAACCCAATGACAACACTAATACATATCCTATATATGGAAACAATATGTGTCATATATAACATATGTAAATATATATGTGTTGCTTCATGAGATGAAGAGGTGGGGGGGTTATACTCCTGTAACAAGTTATAGTCTTGGAAACTCACAGGGCTGGTTCTATGCTTTCCTCTAGGTTCCCTATGAGTTATCAGCTTGATTGCAGTGAGTGTGTTTATATATATATATATATATATATATATATATATATATATATATATATATATATATATATATATATATATATATATATATAATAGTCCTGTTTTGGGGGTGTGAGATGCTGAAAGTACTTTAAGAAGTTTTCTTAAAGAAATATATTTATTTCACTGCAATTTTTAGAGAAAATTTATATAACAAGTTCGAATCTCCTTTAAGGATTTCTTTGCATATTACTTAGTGACATGGATAACATTTTAAACAAGGTGCCATTATCCTCGTTATTCTCCTTCTGGTGGTTCCGTTTTCATTCATCTAGCTTCCTTGTTCCCCTTTGGTCTAGGGTGAATATGAACTGTTGCTTCTTTTTAGGTTCTCATTGATTAGAGCTTAGTGCTCATGGGTAATGTTATTTACTTAACACGCCATTCTTCCTTTTGTGAGTTCCTCAAGATTCATCCATGATTTTGAGAACACATCATTATTTATGACAGCATAGTATTCCACTGTGGGTCTGTTTCAGAATTTTGTAATTCATTAATCTGTTGGTAGTTAGTTAGGTTGTTTCTACCTTGTTGCTAAAATGACCATAGGCGTGCTTCTACATGTGTTTTAACCAAGGAGTACACATCAAGTTGCCTGATCCATGCGAGGGCAGATCACTCTGCATCTGCACTTACTTCACCGGGTTATCCACTAACACACATCCAGTGCTATCCTAGCCTTCCAATAGGTGTTTGTAGCTGACGTCCATTAGGGCCCCGACGTGTGGCACCACCGTGCCCAAGACTGACTGTGGATCAGATCATTGTCATCAGTGGAGTTCTCATTGGTTGGTTTGGGGGAGTCCGATCACCAGGGCTTTCTCTGAAGTCTATCTTGGTATGTGTGAGGTTAACAAGAACCAGGTCTCTCGCAAACTGAACGTGGGATCAAAAGGGGCATGTTTGGAATTGAGAAAATTATAGATTAAGAAGAGATAAGATGCAGGCGGGCACATGGAGCTCCTGGAGGTTATAGAGGGACTCCTGGGCCCAGAATTTTCATCGAGGAAATTTTATGTATGGCTATTGCCACATATCCAGCATCCACAAGGTTTGTTGGCAATATATTTTGACAGGTTCCCACACAGAGGATGTTAACAATATACCTCGAAGGCAAACACTGAAGCAATACTATCTTCAGCCCCTCTCCTCTCTAGTCTAGAGGGAAGTGTAACTGACCACCTGCAGAAGGCTGTGTTTCAACAGTCTCCCAGGGAACAGGAGAGAAAGTAGTGCAAGGTCAGACCTGCAGCGTCTCAGCTCCCTGCGTCTGAGCCTGCAGCTCTTTGCCACAGGCCCTGCTTAAACTACTGGTGAGGGTGTTGTCTGACTTGCGGAAGGAATTGAGGTTCAAACTATCCCAATAATGCACTGTCTCTCAGAGCAGACACCCAGGAGAGCGTTCTGCTCCAGGTTTTCTGTGTTCAGAGACTTCAGCACCTATTCTTTATCCAGAGTTCATCTCCAGGCAATTTGCTCCCGCAAGTATGCAGAATGATCAAGACAGACTTGGTCCCTACCCATAAAGCGCTTACCTTCTAGCACAACAAATCAATGTGGCATTATATTTGTTTTGTTTTGTTTTTTCGTAAGTGATTCTCACTGCTGTTTTTTCCCCATGCAAACTTTTCTTTCAGTATATCACAAATGGCTGTACATCCCATGTAGTGGGCAGTTCTGCCCAGGGAATTTGTGGCACCATGGGACCAGGAATAAAAACTGGAGGTCAAGAAACCTTTGAAATGGTGAAAGGAGGCCACCACACCTTGGAATCCTGCCAAGGGGCAGGGCATCACCAAACCTTGGACTTGTGTAAGGGCGGTGGACACCACACGCTGGACCCTGGCCGGGGAGGACATGTGGAGGTGGACCACTGCAGACACACCTACTCAGAATGGCATCATTTCACTCAGCCCCGTCTTGGTGAAGTGAGTTTCACTGTGTTCTACAAACTGACTTTGATTTTCTTTTAGGCTTATGAATTATTATGGTTTATTGTAATTATTAGTTTAGTCACTGGAAAGTTATCTTTCCTTCAGTTTTACATGGTTATGGTCAGATGTAAGTAGATGTTTAAAGGGTTTTTTTTTTTCATTTTCATTCTCTTACTGAGGAATGGTATTTAAGTTACTTTTCTTATGACTTTGTGCTTAATCTTTTCAACCTGTCAAGAAATATCTTAGAAAGCCAAGTATGACAGGAAGCTATATTGATGTGCGCAAGCACTGTGCCCTTCTTGAAATTCTGAACGCGTGGTGCCTGCTCGTCAAGTTGGACCGCATCTAATGGATGCATTTTTCTTTTAGCAATAATTGTGACAGAGAAAGTGACTTCTTGTCATGACCCATCGAGTGCTTACTGTCGCTTGTGTGATTTTTCAACCCCTGCTATATATAACATATATTGACTTGATAGTGTGATTTATGATCTAGACCAATCATGTGCATTTTCTATATGTAGGAATCCATTAGAGGACACACTGATTAAAAATTAAACAATGAAAGGTAAATCAAAGCTATTATTTTCATGTTAGTAAGTTTTGGTGTTTAAAATAATAATAATAATAAAATCTGTTTTGTTTTTCATTTTGGCAGAAGGTGCAGCAGTGTTTCCAGAATGCTGATGATAATCCTGCCCAAGACTATGTCCTCACATATAATTACGAAGGCAAGGGCTCGGTGGCTGGATCTGTAGGTTGTTGCAGCGAACAAGAGGAAGATGGGCTTGCATTTTTGGATCATCTGGAGCCCAAGTTTAGGACACTCGCAGAAACATGTGTAAAGAGATGAGCGTGCTTTACGAAATTGACTGAAGCAGGTGTCTTTGCTACCATTTTCTTAGTGTTTCTTTTCTTTTCTTTTTTTTTTTTAATAAAAACCAGAGCTTTTGAAAAATAGAAGATCCTACATCAAGGACCTTGACCCTGTATTTTAGTGGAAGTTCTTTGGCCAAGTGCCTGGTTATGGAGAGACCCTAAAAATAAGCGCATATATTTTCCAATTTTCATGTCGTTTTTGCTAATTTATCTTCCACCCAGGGAAATCAACAGATGCAAAGAAACTAAGGACATCTCCATTGTTGTTTACATTTGGGAATGATGACAAAAGCTGATCAATTGTGCAATGCAATTTAATGAGCTCAAGTCTGCACTATACACTGCTTGAGCTATCTAATGCACGATTAGAAAGGACTTGCTTTAAAATTAGCTCTGGTTAACCAATTATTTGGTGCTGAAAAAATGTTGTTCTCCTAAATATTCTAAAGTGTATATATTCCATTCTTGACGTTGTCTTATCCTTGTAGCATGGCTTTCCTTCATAATGCAAAGGGAGACTTCCTATCATAAATATTCTAATTCCCTTTTCCTGGAGTTGAGTTTCTAAGTTTGGTCCTCTTCAAGGTCCTGCCCTGAATGTAAATTTTCTTTGTTACTTTTCCCAACTTCAAAAAGCTTTCAAAATATATATTTACTCTTGCTGCTTTGATGCCTTGGAAATGTCAAGGGGTGCTGTCGTTCTCTCTCTCTCTCTCTCTCTCTCTCTCTCTCTCTCTCTCTCTCTCTCTCTCTCTCTCTCTCTCTCTCTCTCTCCATGTCTTTATCTTTAAAATGTGCTGCTTGCGATGTACCATCTAAATATTTTTAAAAGTCGTATTTCTTATCTTCATTTACAAAATGAATTACGTTGATTTTGTTTTGTGTAAACATATGTGCATTCTTAAAAGCAGTATAATGTTACCTTTTTTGTTCCAGTATCTTGGTGATTACTTCTTACGTTCTCAACCAAGAACCTTTACTTAAGGCATTGAAACTGTATTTCATGTTTTAGTTACAAGTAACATTATACACAACTACTCCTCACTTATCCCCACGACATGGTTAAATTCCAGTCCTTATGGGACGATCAGCATTATGTGAATATGGAGGACCACATCAGATGACAACATGACATGGAGAATGACATCATCGTTACATAATAACCACCAAATTGCATCACTCCAAAATGACCAAAGCACTCAGATTCATGGCCCAGTCAAGTGAACACATAACTTGGCCATCACAGCCAGCATTTCTCTTACTTTGCACCTTGGTGTCCGATGCTGCCAAAGTGCATCATTAATGTGCAAAATAGATAGATTTTTAATAGGTTATAAATACAAAGAAGTGGATCATGGGATTGACATTAAGTGAAGAATAGGTGCATTAAGGAAAGGATGAGTATAATTAAAATTTGGATGTGTGTATATATGTGTGTATATGGGTATATATACATGTATAATATATACATCTATATAATAGCATATTTTCAGTTTATGTATTTACTATAGAATACAGTTTATAAATGCAAAACAGTGACAGTGTTTTTGAAATAAGCTTCAAAATTAAGCATCTTAAAAACTAGTTAGAGCTGATTCTTTCATACCATTTTAGATGAAGGCTAGTCATAGCTATGTGCTTGTAAAGCCATTGTAGTATTTCAAAATTACAGTTTTTAGCAAATGTAGAACTGTGCCAAACGATTTGAATTTTTAAATAAGGTGCAAGTAAAATTAATAGTTAAAAAAATCCAGGTCAGATATTAGCCAATGTATTCTGCATGTATGTTGACTATATTAACATTTAAAATGTACGTTTAGTCCTTATCATGGGTCATAATGTGTCTGTCTTGAATTTCCAAATAACAATTATTTGTAAGGGATGACATATTCAGTAATTAGTGTATACTGGTAAGAGTTTCATTATTGCACAGTAAGGTTTGCCAAAGTTAATTTTAATAAATTACATACAAAATTCCTATATGTTACCAGTTCTGATAAAATAGTTTTAAAAATTATTGTAAGTTTGTTAATTATATTTTTGATACAAGTTTAAAAGATTGCATATTTTCTTACTTAGAAAAATGAATGCCTTCTTTAGAATCCCTGATATATGCGGTGTGTGTGTTTGTGTGTGTGTGTGTGTTTCATGTGTTTCATGTGTGGCTTTAGAACTTGATTCGGAGAGGTCTTTGGTTCATTGTTAATACTGCCTTTACATAAGTTTACTATCCTAAAGATTAATGTGATGGGATATTGGTTAGGTTGCATAATTTCTTGATATGTTTCATCTTGGGAGGTAGTAATAGAACTGATTTTCTAGAGTAGTTGTAAAGCATTTAAATAAACATTCTCTTTTAAACATGAAATCCACACAGAGTGGTTCACGTAAAAAGATATACCTAGTGATACTAAGTGATTTCAAATAATTCACAATTCATAATTCATTTCACATTAACAAAACCAATTAAGAAAATAGACCAGAATTTGTTATTATTACTTTAGACTGTCAGTTGAGGATATTTCTCTTCCTAAGACTTGGCTGATGTTAGAGTCTTGTATGATGAATCATTCAAAATGTAAACTTCAAAAATTGCTGAATCATCTGTATAGGATTTCCAAATAAAAAGCTGTATGTGAAAGTGTGTAAGATCAAGCCTCTGTCACCTGCTCTCTAGCTTTTCTCTTAGACATCAGTGTTCAATTGTCGGAGAAGCTTGGGGTCTTTGGCCATCACCATGGTAACTCTTAAGAGCAATGGCTCTACAATAAGAAATACTCCATGTAAATCTTTGCTATATTCTTACTACCTTTCGGAGTCCTGGTAGGACAGTGGATACGAGTTGGCCTGCGAGCCGCATGGTCAGCAGTCTGAAACCACCAGCAGCTCCGCTGGAGAACGCCTGGGCTTTCTACTCCCTTAAACCATTACAGACTCAGAAACCTGCAGGGGCTCACTGTGAGTCAGTGATCACTCAATGGCAATGAGTTTGGTTTGGTTTTACAACCTATGGAATTTGAGAAGTCAACCCTGGTGTCTAATTTATTACTTATAGGACTTGCATTGGGTGGGGTGACGATAAGTCTGCTGTATAAGATGTTTGTCAGTGTTAAAAGTGTTAATTAATGAAAGGTTTTGACAGAGTTAGCACCTAATATTTGTTTTTTGTTATGAATATTTTATGGAAAGATAACACCTTAGTTGAGAATATTCATGCCGTTAGCCTCTGCTCGGCGTTACGACTGACATGTTATAATAACTGCCCTCTTCCTCCTTCCTGGATGTTTAACTGAGACCTTCCCTATGATGGTCTTTGAGAATGTCATAGCCCAGAGTAGTCTCCAGGTCTGTGATTCTTGCACTCTGAGAGTGACATCTTACTTAAGCCATAGCCATTGATCAGTGGGACAAATCTTTAGAGTGAATTTAACCGGCAGATAAAATTCCTAGTCAGCCATTGTTTCTTCAAGGAGGAAAATAATCTTAAGGGTTTCTCCTGAAAATACATAGTGCTTCTTCAACAGGAAGAAAGTAATAGGCATTTTCTGTTAGTTCAGGGCAGCTAATATGTGCGGCTTCTCTGTAATCATTTCCACATCATATCAGGTCTTCCTGGATTTTCTATATAAATGGTGCCCTCCTGATTGATACTTAGGCTTAAGACAGTGTCCTGGGTTCCTCTTTCTCCTCTCAATTGCCTATCTTGTTTGTTGTCAAAAGCACTCAAGCTTTCTAAGAATTTTAGAAACAATTCCATTTCTTAATTCTTCATTTACCCGGAAATCTTTAATAAATAAGTAATAAATTCCTCATTCACCAGAACATAATTTTGTATATTGAAAACATGACTGCAAAGTTTTCACTTAGAGGTGTCTGTGCCTTTCTCACCGGTGGAGAACAAAGAATGTTCACATTTGTATGCTGCTGAAATTGGGACCATCAATACCTTTGGATGAATCAAATTGTATTATGTAGGTTACAAATAAATGCAAATTAGGTCTTTTGTTTTCTTGGACACTACATCCACTCTTCATTTTTCAACATGGTAACATTCCAAAGACCAGGGTGCTTTGCCAAAACTGGCATTCTCTAAAGATGCAGTGTTGTTGCATCAGATCACAGAATTGACATGATAGCATCATTACATAACTGTCTCGTTTTATCATCACATAATTGCCGAGCATTATCATTACAGAGCTGTTAAATTACATCATTATTTAAATGTCAAATTATATAACATCCTTACATGTCTGCCAAGCTGCTGAGTCATGGCCTAGCCTAGTTGATGTATAACCATATCATAGCCATCATTCCTGTGAACTTGAGCTGTGGTGATCACTAATACTAGATGTCCGTGGTTAAAGCACAAAATAAGAGACGTTGTTGTTACCGCCGTAAATATGAAATGTCCATAAGGGTGGAGTGGGTCTATATTACTTTGATTTGACATTGAGTTTCCATTATAGCTATAGATGCATGCTGCATTTTGCATCGATTTCTTTTTTATTTTAGAGAAAATGAGTTCACAGAACATGAAGCATTTGGGTTCACTGCGTAGTTCACAGAAGGGTGGCCTTAAGGTTTTACAGTCCCTTTCTTCTGCTTTCCTCTTGGTGGAGGCAGGTATTGTCCCTGGGTCTTTCCTGCCACCAATACCTGCCCTTACTTGGTTCTAGTAAGCTGGTGCACCACACTGCAATCTGCCTTCCCAGAGTCCTCGTCTGTGTTGTTCGTCACTTGCTGTGCACTCCACGGCACGGTAGACATGTCGTCATGTGTTAAATGAGTGAATGAATTCACACACGTTAACTAGTAGGCTAGGTTTTCTAAAGAAGTATTTTTTCCTTGAGGGGAAACATTTTCCAAAGGGGAATTTATTTGTGATGGTCATGCCATGGTCACCATGTTCTAACATGAGTGATACATGCAATTTTGCTCTGGGATGATTCACTAGCGCCCTCAGGGTCTCTGAAGTTTTAGGAACTCACAGAATAGGGCTTATGAATTTATCAAAGTTATTTGTAAACTGTTTAAAATTAAGACTCCCTAAAAGTATCTTGTGATACAAAAAGCCAAGGAAAGGGGCTAAGCTTTGCCTCTGTGTTGGCCTGGGTGGGCACACAGTAAGCAGTGAGTCTCCAGGGTGCTGCTGTGGTCACCAAAAGGAGGGACAACCTTCAGATGAAGACCAGAAGACAGGAAAGTAACGTGCAATCCTGGGCTGAACACATCACATGGAGGTTAGTATGTCAGATACATCCCTGCCCTGCTGCTCTGCCTGACATGCAAGGAACGGATCTGTCAAGTTAATGGTAGGCATGACCTAGTAAATAGTGAGCAAGTGCTTTGCACGTCTGGTGTGATGTTTGGAATATTTGTATTCTCTCTTTCCTTCTTGCATCTCTCTTCCAGGTCTCTAGTGGTAGCTCTGGTGACCCAAATCCCCAAAGGTCAATTGTGGCCTTCCTGCCAACCCCAATCTCCCTTCCTGCTCCTTACTCTCACCATATCCAAAGACCACTTTAATCACGAGCTTAATAGTGTAAGTAAACAAATAAATGCATCGCTCTGTTTCGCTTTCAATAATGACATCCCACATACATTGTTAATATAAAACAATAGGATACTAAAAGGAAAAAGAACTATTTCATTGATATAGATGGTAGAAAGAAGCACAGAGAACTTTGATTTTATTAAAACAGATTCTTTTGTAGAAATATGTTTGGTTAGTTGGTTATTCTTTACTATAAGGGAACCAGCTATGTTGAAAAAAAAATTGATAGACGTGGCACTCAAAAGGAAGATCTCACTGATGTCTGTGAGACTCCTGTGTTAACTGAGAGTGCCACAAGGGGAAATTAGGGATTGTTCTCTGCCATCTTTAACTCCCACGAGACTGTAGCCTTATGGCCCTACAGGACATTTTGACATAGGTAGAAAGTTTAGAATTATAGTGTTTCTCGTTCTCTCTCCCTCCTTCCCTCCTTCACTCCCTCCTTCCCTTCCTTTAGAAAAGAAGACGGAGAAGAATATTATTTCTTTTGCAGCTGACAAATAGTAGGTTAAATTCGCTGAAAAGTTTGTTTGCACTTAAAAAAATAAGTAGTCCGCAGACCACCTGCATCAGGATAACCTGTGGTGCATTGTAAAATAAGGATTCCAGGTCCGTTCAATGGGGATCACATAGGTGGTGGGGCAATGTGGAAGAGAGAGGATAGGGTGTAGAAGTCTTCACTTTTTAGTAAGCTTCTTCAATATGTTTCTCCATCCTCAAAAGGAAATTTAGTAGCACCGTCAGCTAAGCATTGGGTTGCTACAAGGTCAAATGTGCTGGGCTGGGTTCCCTGGAGAAGCAAACCCAGGGATGCTATCTATCTATCTATCTATAAGAATGTATACATAAAGAAATTTATACCAAGAAAATGACTCACCAAGTTCTACCAGATGGTGAGTTCACTCCCATTCAAGACTGTGCATCACATGTTAATCTGGAAACTTCTCCTGGCTCAGCCAGCTGTGGGGGTGATGAACCAGAGAGCAGGAAGATGAAGCAGAAGACAATAGCCGATGGATGCCAAGTCAAATTACTCCAAGGTCAGCAGTCTGCTGATGACAAACTAAATGTAGCCTTCAGAT
Source organism: Tenrec ecaudatus (assembly GCF_050624435.1). Taxonomy (NCBI): domain Eukaryota; kingdom Metazoa; phylum Chordata; class Mammalia; order Afrosoricida; family Tenrecidae; genus Tenrec; species Tenrec ecaudatus. The sequence continues at coordinate 45,141,454 of NC_134544.1, forward strand.
CTAGCAGAAGTGAATAGATTTCCCACAGAGTGCTTAAAAGGAGCAGGCCCCCCACCTGATAAGTCTTGCAATTGCATCAGCCTATGACCTGATTGATGGCATCACATGTCACAACTGCTGGCTGCTCATGGAGTGTTTTTACGTTGTGTTAGATCCCTGATGGCGTGGATTACATTGTGTTAGATCATAGGCCTTCACTGTCAAACTACTGACAACCCTGACCTAGTCACAACACCTAACCATCACATTGGGTGTTCAAAATCACCAGCTGCTCCACAGGAGAAAGATGTGGATCTCTGCTCTGATATACAGTGACATACTGTATGTATCAATGTTGATGTAAAAAAATTATTGTCCCAGAAACTCTGTATAAGGTTGATATGATTTTGAAATGACTTGTTGGCCATGGATAAAGTCTGAGAACCATTGACAGGAATTTATTAACAGCTTAAGTGATTAATTTTGGAAAGGGTGTTAAGAAACATATTATACATTTATAGATTCATATAAGATGCATTAAAAGAAATGGCATGATAGAAATGTATAAGTTGAAATGGAGTGATTCATAAAGTTTCTCTAGGATTTCTACACATAAGATGGAGAGGATTTTAACCTTGAACGGACACCTGGTAAGGCTATCTGATGAAATTTACCTGCAGAGAAGGTGAATGTTGGTGAAAGGAAAGAAAAACTATACCAAGAAGTAAACAGGATAAAGAATGAGAGCATGAGCAACTACAGTCAAAGCCAAAGGTCTGGGGACAGAATAAATCACGGTGTAAATAGCAGTAAGTATTGTGTAAAGTGCCCTGCACACACAGTGGTTAAGCATTTTTCTGCAAACCAAAAGGTGCCGCTCTGGACCCATCAGCCCCTTTAAGAGAGAAATGACCTTCCAGTCTGCTCCTGCAAAGATTAAAGCCTTGAAAACCCTATGGGGGCAGTTCTACTCTGTTAGATTGGGTCACAACGAATTGGAATGAACATGTTGGCCCACAACAACAATAAATACAAAATAAATTCAGGGGATTCAAGGCTAAGGCCTAAATCAAAGAACAGTTAACTTTCTCTTTTTCTAATGTGGCTTCTGATTTATGTCATGAGCATAAAGGAGGTGGAAAATGTGCTGTATAAATAAACTTTTCCATAATAAAAATAAAAAATATGCTAAAATTCAAATAATTTAAAATATGAATGTGCTGTTAAATCAATTCAGCTTCAACTCATAGCAACCGCATCGACAATAGAATGAAATGGTGCCACCAACACAATTGTTGCTATGTTTGAACCCATTTTTTGCAGCTATTCTGTCACTCCATCTGGTTGAGGGTCTTCCTCCCTTTTGTTGACTGGCTGCTATGCTAAGAGTGATGGACTGCTTGCTGTAGATCAGCAGGATCCAGTACGGCTGGAACCGATTGCTTCCCAAAAGATTCACGGTCTTCAAAACCTCTATGCACTTGTTCTGAATTGGAAGAGCCCAATGTCAGTAGGCCTTTTGCGGGGACACAGGTGGGGGGGGGGGTGGAGGGAAAGGGCATATATGTAATAACTTGCTTTACCCACCAAGCTGTAGGGCCCAGGAAGAGCCTTCTATTTATGCCAGTGTTTCATAACCTAGAGCCTGAAACCCAACACTCGGCAGGCTTGTTCACAGCCAATGAAAATATTGCCCTGGCTCACTCCAGAGATTCAGATTCAGCAGATCGGAGGTAGGGCCTGAGAATTGGAACTCTTAACAAGTGCTCTGATTGATGATGATTGATGATGATGATGATGGACCTGAGAACACCTTGATATCTGCTCCATATAGACCCTTGCACATAAAATCCTTTTCTTGCCCGATTTATGAAAATGCGCTAAAGTTTATGAGGGATACCCAGTAAACTGCTGATTTGAATTCAGTCATTTGGCTGGCTTAAAAACGGAGGTTTAAAGTACTATAAAACAAATCACCTACAACGACTTAAGCATTGGGGTCCAGCTGGCACGGTGGGTTATGAATTCGACTGCTCACCTCAAGGTCAACAGTTTGAACCCCCCACTCGCTCTGGGGAAAGATGAGGCCTGGTACCCTTGGCAACAATGACCGCCTGGACACCGTGGGAGCTTCTCTAGACTGTCTTGTAGGGTCCGTGCATGTCGGAACAAGCTCATTGGTAATGGGTAGGTTATATGACTGACCTGGGCCCTGGCATTGCCAATCACCTCCTATGGGTGTGGAAGCTGGGTAATGAATAAAGAAAAGAGAAGAATGGATACCTTTGTATTATGGTGTTGGCAAAGTATATCAAATATACCATCAACTGCCAGAAGAATGAACACATCTTAGTCGAAAGAAATACAGGGAAAGCTGTGAGAGCAACCAATGAAATGATTTTTAAAAATTAGTGAAAATGTTCATTAGAAGTTAGGATTGCAAAACTTTGTCTCATGTACTTAAAATAAAGTCTTATTGGCACATAATCCACATGTAATACAATTCAGTAGTTCCATCACATCAAGAAGAGCTGTATAATCATTACCACAATCCATTTTAGAACATTGTCTTCTCTCGTCTTCATGATTTGTAGGTCCTCATTTCCTCCCAACCTTACCTTCCCTACCTCCAAGAATCCATTAATCCAGTTACTGTCTCATTAGATTTACTTATCATGAATTTCTTATAGAGAAAAACATTCCAAGAAAAAAAGTATAAACACAACAAATAAAGCAGAAGAAAACCTTAATCAAAAAGAAGGTAGAAAATATTGAAAAGGAAAACAAACTTAAAGTGGGTCAAAAGGGGATCAAATGATAAGGTGTTTGTTACATTTTAGCCAAACTACATCTGCAACAATCTACTTTCCAGTGCAGGCTGCATGTTAGCAAGCCTATTCACTTCCTTGGTCTCTGGTCAGAGGGGATTCCCCGGAGACTTAATCCACATGGATTTCCTCTTCACTGTGTATATATACTCACTTTTTCACAGAGCCCAGTACACAGAAATCACTTAAAATTAATTTTGACACATAGACATTGCTAGCCAGCAAGATACATGCAATTTATGCTGCATTTGTTTCAAAAAAACTAATCAGAATTCTCGGTGCTTCTGGAGAAAACAGGACCCGAAAGTCAGTACCAGTTGCAATGAGTGACTCCAACCAGAAAATGGCTGCTGTTGGGCTACACAAGGCTGTCCTGGGATGCTGTGTCCTATGAGGGGACAAGTCATGCTCTTTGAGGAGCCTTTGAAACAGGAATGAAGATGGGAGAAGAGGCAAGAGTTGGCTTGAGGAGGTCTCTCAGGAAAGAGGCCAAATTAGAAAGTTCTCAGAAACCAAGGACGGGAGGCAAACCCATTGATAGAGAATCCCAGAGAACCTAATTCCGAAGGACACAGCGGTCAATAGCAGAGCTTGGATGAAAAATGACCTGTTCCACCAGGTAAAGGAATGTATCCTAAAGGGGAGGATAATGGTGCCAAGGTTCCACACACGAGCAAGCATGCTGAGTTCAGTGGAAGGAAATACGGGGACCTTGTGAGCCCCGTGGGAAGAGTCAGCTCTGGACTCTCCCACAAAACATGTGTGTAACCGTACCTCTCTGGTCTCCAGTTCCATCATTTGTAGAATGAGATAATATGTACTTCATGGAATATTAAATGAATTCATGTAAATAATTGGGATAATGGTTAAACAACTCGTTTGACCACAGTTAAACCACTGAACTGTACGGTGATTGAATTATTTGTCAATAAAACGGCTTCACATTGTGTTAGTCATGAGGAGAACTATTCACAAAGGCCTCATGCTTGGTCAAGCGGAGGCGCAGTGCAAGAGGAGAAAGTCCTCAGGGGGCGGATTGACACAGTGGCTGCAACAACGGGCTCAAGCACAGAACCAATTGTGAGAATGGCTTGGGACCAGGCAGTGTGTCCTTCTGTTGGGTATCGGGTCCAAATGGGTCAGAACTGGCTCGACAGCACCTAACAACAGCAAAAACCTTCACAAAGACATACTATTTGTAAACACTACAAGACAATTGCAATGGAGTGTTTTAAAACACACTGTGTGTACGTGAGTGTGAGAGAGGAGGCATCATCTCTAACAAAAGAAGTACTGATATTTTCAGAGTCTAGGTCACGGCAAAGTTCTTTCTGTACTACTCTCATAAGAGGACGACAGGTGGACTGTCAATTGGTCCATTCATTCAGGAGAGACAACGATGCAAAGAGATTTCTGCTAAGATTTCTGCTAAGAACATCAGTGTGTTGAACATTAACAGAGTTTCCAAATATAACCAGTGATGATATTAGCCAGGCACCATTTAGTTCTTCTGGTTTCAAGTTAGCTGAAGCCATGGTTGATTTGAGTGCTTAGTCCTGTAGACTGCTCTCTTCCCTGAAGCAGGAGTTTCCTTCCTTCCCATTGAATTGAGACCAAAAACCCTCGATACCACTTCACCAAGATGGAATACTGAACGAACACATTAGAAACTATATTATGCCAATTGGCTGATTTTACCTTTGGGAGTATGGTCCTAAGTCTTCAAACTCCAAAACTCAGCCTCCTGAGGAGTTTGCCTAGGAAGTCTCTCAATGGAATGAATGGACTCATTAGCAGTAACAATAAGCTCAGGTAGCACAATGGTTGTGAGGATGGTGAGGGTCTGGGAAGTGTTTCTATGGTGTCTCTAGGAGTGACACCCAACAAGACCACCTAACAACAACAGCAACAACAAACAACTAAGACATCATCTAACAACAACAACAAATATCCATACCTCTGTCCCATGTGGTTTATTGTGTAGATGGCTATGCATTCATTCACACATATACCTATAGATGTATGTATCTGTCTATAGATACTTTTATGTTGGCAGACATATGAAGGACTTCCAAAAGTTCATGGAAAGATTGACTGAAAAGATAATGTACTCGTACATTTAACGCAAATTAGGTCTTTTGAGACTTCTTCTTTTGCTTATTCTTAAGTTTTCTTAAGGTAGATTTTACTTCAGGGCTAATTTAGTTCACTAATGTGTCACACTAATGTGGACCTCCTCACCAAATATCCAGAGCTTTAATTCTTCCTGTTGAAGAAGATCAAGTCCGAGTGTGCAGGTCTCCCAGACGAAGACCCTTGCTATTTCTGAAGCCATCTTCTCATGTGACTGATAGCATGTTGCTACTGAAAACAACCCCTTTCTTTGGTCATCGGCCAATGCAAATATTTATTCTTTTGCATTAAAGATCATTGCCCCTATTTGTTCAAAATTAAAAGAAATGGGAGAATGGAGAAGATTCTCTTGGAGGCCCTTAGATCACAGCGGGCAAAGCAGCCGGGCATGCTCCTGCCCACTTGTGACAGTGAGGTGTTTCCTTCATCTGCGGATCAGTGACTTTGGAAGCTGTCAGTGGGAAAGCGTGGTCAAGGGAGACCCCGTCCATGTTACTCCCAGACAGTACTGCTGAAACCTATGAGGGTGAGGCGAAAGGTATTCCTGCAGAAGCATAGACACCTTTATCCAATAAAAACCTGAAAATCATGCAGCTATTGTTTGTCAGCATTCCGTCTCTCTAATGCGTCCCCAAAGAATCCTGCACTCTTCAATGGTCGCCATGTCAAAGTAGCACCCGTGGCTTGCTCGAGGGAGAAACGTGTTCCTTGTAAATGTTCCTTGAGTTTGAGGAAGTAAACAAAGTCTGAAGGGGCAAGATGAGGCCTGTAGGGTGGAGAGAGTTGTTTCCCAAGGGAATTCTTGGAGGCCAGCCCTGGCTACCCCCAGAAGAACCATCTGGTGCGTGATTAAGGGGAAAAACATAACTCCGCTCCACTTTCTGGCCTTTTCCTCACAAATGCAGTTTCCAATTTTCTTCAAACTTCTTCATCATATGCCCTCTAATTGTCCTGTGCCCTTTGAGAAAAATCTATCAAGATCCATCCTTGGGAAGACCCAAAGATGGTGCGTCCTTACTTTCTGAGTTGGCCTCTGTGCCTTGAATTTCATTGGTCCAGCGGCTCTCCTCACAAAACCACTGTTTTGATGGTCTTTTTTCTTTTAAAGACACTCTAATGAGACCAAGAGTAACATGCTGTGGAGAAACTCACCGGAGCCACTTGTCGGGATTGCCAACATGGGTTTAAACATGTTGTGTTTGGAATAAATCGGTGCATGTATGAACTGGAACGTGTGTAGCAATACTTTTTGACTTACTCTGGCATGTTAGTTCTTGGAAATGGTTATGAGACCGTTGAGATGTTTACTAATCTTTAACATCTCTGGAAAGCTGAAGGAACTTGACTGGCAGTGAGAAAGGGAAAGTTGAGTATCGGTTAAAATCAGTGTTCACTATCTTGGCAATATTACCTAAAGGCAGGTGACCACAAAGGACAAAAGATGCATCCAGAGGATGTCCATGGCTTAGCCATTTGCAGTTTCTTTTTGTCTGCCCTCCTGGGCTGGGAGGAGTACGAGGGAGTCCGTTGTCTTCAAACCCATTTGCCATCCGGAACAGCACGGCAGCTGCAGGGAGAGAATGCATCAGAAAGTTAAGAAACTGGTTTTGTTACTTGCTGATCAGGTCTTCAGATCTTGTGTGATAAGGAGGAAATGAAGAAGTGTCTGGCTGTCTTTGAGTATGGAAGTGTTTGAGTTTTAAGAAAAACCTATTTATTACCTTGGGGCCCTGGCTGAGAGCTATTCATTAGAATTGGGCTTAAGTGGAGAGCAAATGTTTTGAGAATGATGAGGGCAATGAATGTACAATTGTGCTTTACACAATTGATGTATGTGTGGATTATGATAAGAGTTGCATGAACCCCTAATAAAACAATGAAAAATTTTCATTTAAAAGTGCAATATTATAGTCTAAAGTTTTACTGATCAACATCCTAGCACGACTTGAAATTTTGGAGAGACACAGCCAATTTCATTAGACATATTAAGCACACTGCAGTCTTAGGAGAAGAGTCAAGGACAGGCTATCTGTGCGTCATGTGTACATGCAGACAGAAAGTGCCACTAGGCTCTCCTCAACTCCTCTCATCTTTGTGCATGACCTCTGTAATAGGGTTGTCTAGAGAAATAGGGATCTGATAGAACCCTGCAGAAGCCAGCAGTTGCTGCTCAGCTGACTGACTCGTGGCAACTCCATAAAGCTTTCAATAGCGGATTTTCTGTATTTTAATTTTTATTCAGAAGTAGATCTCCAGACTCTTTTTCTGAGGCAACCTTGAGTGGGATTGAAGCTCCTCCCTTTCAATGATTAACTGATCCCATGAACGGCTTTCACTCCCAGCCCACGGGCTCTAACCCGATAGAGGTGCGTGTATATTAAGAAGATGGGAAGATTCCTGTTAGTGAATAGCGTGGCCTATTGCAACACTGAGAGAAAAACACAAGTGGGATGTCTGAAAGCTTTGCAAGACAAGAATGGGTTATTGTGGCATTTTGCCTGTCAAGTGACCACTAAATCGTTACTTGGTAGAAAGGAACGCTAATCACATAGGGTCAGAAAGTGTGGGGAAACTGGAAAGGCTACAAAGGAAAATAAAATAAATTAATACATAATTATAAAATAATAAGTGATTACTAATGCATTACAGATTGTGGAATCAAATAATTTACTGTCCCCGGGGGAGAGGGGAAGCTGACAGTTTTTTCTCTACTGCTGGTCTAGGTGATTGACATTTGAGTTTGGGGGGAGTTTACAACTCCCTTAAACTAATGTGGTGCAAGGGGAAGGTTCTCCTAACTTCTGGGAAAAGAGAAGGCTGATGGGGCAGTGAATCAGAGGATGATGATGGAATAAATGACACATGAGCTCTGGAATGCAGCCCACTCACACCTGTAGGCCATGGTGCTTGAGTAATGCCCTCTGAACAGACAGACACACCTGTGAGCTCCCGGAGTATGAGACTGTCTAGGGGAAGCGATAGTCTTGCCCATGGATGATATTTTTGTCTGAAGAAAACCCAAGTGCAGAATTGTGGGTTGATTTCAAAAATGAAGAAGAGCAAACATTCACACCATAACAAGGCATTGTTAAGCCATTTTTGAAAAATATTAAAATAAATATTAAAATAAAAAAACTCGCACAGTGAGGTTTTGTTTCCTATGTAGATGTTACCATTCTTTGTAGTCTGATGACAAATCATGAGATGGTGACTCCAACCGCCATTAAAGGACTGTTTCTTTAAGAGAGCCTGGAGAGCTTCATGCACTGTAGAGCTGAATGCATTGTGACCATTCTTGAATCATTGATTTATGAAAAGAGACAGATAGAGACCTGCCACAGTATGGTCATGGGAAAAAAAGAGGGGAATGAAGTCAACAAGTGTTCTGGTTGGTTCCTGGGAGCCAGGCCATACCGACAGGCTCTTCTTCACTTGAACTTTCCATTCAATTTTCTCCCTAATTTGGGAGGTCTTTAAAAAATGATCCAGCATTTGAGGCTGTTCTCAGTGGTGTTCTGAGAAGTCAGGGACAGGCCTCTTGTCACTATTTGGGAAAGGTGGTACAAAGGTGAGCAACATCTTTTTCCGGAGGCCAGAGTAGGAATAGCACAGGGGTTGTCATCGAGGAAGATGGCCATAGAGGGCAGAGAAACTGATGAACCTTTTCAACCCAAAGAGAAACACTAAAACCAAACTGAAGTGCCTTCGGATCAAGTTCAACTTACAGTGACCTTAGAGGAGAGGGCTGAACTGCTCCTGGGGTTTTCAAGACTGTAACCCTTTAAAGGAGTAGAAAGTTTCATCTTTCTCCCGAGGAACGGCTGCTGGTTTCAACCTGCCAGGTGCTAACCCACTTCCCCCCCACCCCCCACCCCCGGACTCTTCACCAAGAGAGAAGAAAAGTAAACACAAACAAATACATTGCAATCAAGTTGATTCCAACCCATAGTGACCCTCCTGAATGCTGTCATGTTTTCTCAGAAGTGCATTAGGAATATTATTTAGGATTTATAGTAAGGATGACAAATAGTGACAGAACAAATTACTCACTCCAGTAACTGTGAGAAATACTATACAAATCTATACTCACGTGTCAGAAGCTTTCATCGATTTTATTTTAGAAATAAATTTGTTTTAGTTTTAGAAATAAAATCCCAGTAATGTATTCACTTCCTCCTATTGAAAGAGAGAACACCTCCTTTAAAATTCGTCTTTTCTCATGAGCACATGTATTTCAAACGTGAGACAGTGTGAGGAGACCTGCACCTGCCTCATCACACTGCACGTTAAGTCGCCGAGGTGAGTAGGTGTGGTCCTGCCCAGCACCTGTGGGTGCTGAGCTAGGGAAGCAGCCAGTCCCAGTGGGCCAAGAGTCAGCTCACCTTTTGAGGTTAGTTCCTCTCTCTACAGCAAGGCCTCCTTCTATCTATACATGGAGAGCTCTTATTTATCTTGCTTGTTTTTTGCGTAAAACTGTGCATGTCTGGATTACAGCAGTCCTGCACTTTAGTCTAAAACCCCTTCCTCTTTGGGAGCCTTTATTCCAATTGCTCTTTCTTTGAAAATAATAAGTTCCTTTCTCATTGGGGTACATTATCCTTCTAGAAATGGTTTCCACTGACTTGGCAGAAAAGATATATGTATATTTTTAAGGGGACAGAGTATTAAAAGTACTCCAGTGGAGTTCTTTATGCTTTATAATATTTTAATGATAATTTAAACTTTTATAATAGAAGACACTAAATGCTAATTAGATTCAAACTGAAGTTCATATTTGAAGTAGATTTCCAGCAAACTCACTGTAATTTAGAATTCATTTAGGAAGGATATATGCAACTTGAACTCACCTCTAGGTCATTTTTATACAGTAATCATCACTACAGGTAACTTTTTCTAATAAATAAAATGTTTTGTAATAGGAATTATACTACACATTGTGGACAAGTACATGTTATAAAAAAGCAGGAAAATCAAAAACAGTTACTAATATCCCATTCAGTTCGTATTCAGAATTCATATTGCACCTAGTATTTTGCGATGCTATTGAAAATAACTCCGGTGTGCTTTCATACAAGATGTCTATTGCTGATGGTACACTTGTCGTCTGTGGAAGGTAAAAATGGAAACTCAGCAATTGTCATGCATTAAGTCCCCCACTCCCCACCCCCAGTACACATCACTGTTGAACCTACCAGAGGTAATTTGATTTTAGTCATTTGGAAGATAGCCAAGATCAGATCAGATGCTAGAGCAGCGGTTCCCAACCTGTGGGTTGAGACCCCTTTGGGGGTCAAATGACCCTTTCCCAGGGGTTGCCCGATTCATAACAGTAGCAAAACAACAGTTGTGAAGTAACAATGATAATAATCTTATGGTTGAGGGGTCACCACCACATGAGGTGCTGTATTAAAGGGTGGCGGCATTAGGAAGGTGGAGAACCACTGCTCCAGAGGATTTGAAGCTACATATGTAATTGCAGGACATTAGGGAACACTAACTCCTTCAAGGAAAAACTTTTTAAAGACTGTTCACTTTGTGTGTGTGTGTGTGTAAACACAATGTTTTCTTTTTCAATGTTTGTGTGTGTGTAAACACAATGTTTTCTTTTTTAAACATTTTATTAGGGACTCATACAACTCTTATCACAATCCATACATACATCAATTGTGTAAAGCACATCTGTACATTCTTTGCCCTCATCATTTTCAAAGCATTTGCTCTCCACTTAAGCCCTTTGCATCAGGTTCTCTTTTTCCCCTCCCTCCCCGCTCGCCCCTCCCTCATGAGCCCTTGATAATGTAGAAATTATTATTTTGTCATATCTTGCGCTGTCCGATGTCTCCCTTCACCCCCTTTTCTGTTGTCCGTCCCCCAGGGAGGAGGTCACATGTAGATCCTTGTAATCGATTCCCTCTTTCCAACCCACTCACCCTCTACCCTCCCAGTATCACCCCTCACACCCCTGGTCCTGAAGATATCATCTGCCCTGGATTCCCTGTGCCTCCAGCTCCTATCTGCACCAGTGTACATCCTCTGCTCTATCCAGACTTGCAAGGTAGAATTTGGATCATGATAGTTTGTGGGGAGGAAGCATTTAGGAACTGGAGGAAAGCTGTATTCTTCATCGGTGCTACATCACACCCTGACTGACTCATCTCCTCCCCTAGACACCTCTGCAAAGGGATCTCCAGTGGCTGAAAAATGGGCTTTGGGTCTCCACTCTGCACTTCCTCTTTCATTCACTATGGTAAGTTTTTTTCCCTGATGATGCCTTATAACTGATCCCTTGTGATCGCACAGGCTGGTGTGCTTCTTCCATGTGGGCTTTGTTGCTTCTGAGCTAGATGGCCGCTTGCTTACCTTCAAGCCTTTAAGACCCCAGGCACTATCTCTTTTGATAGCTGGGCACCATCAGCTTTCTTCGCCACAGTTGCTTATGCACCCATTTGTCCTCAGCGATTGTATCATGGAGGCGTGCACCCAATGATATGATTTTTTGTTCTCTGATGCCTGATAACTGATCCCTTCAGAATCACGTGATCACACAGGCTGGTGTGTTCTTCCATGTGGGCTTTGTTGCTTCTGAGCTAGATGGTCGCTTGTATATCTTCCAGCCTTTAAGACCCCAGATGCTATATCTTTTGATAGTCGGGCACCATCAGCTTTCTTCACCACATTTGCTTGTTCACCTGCTTTGGCTTCAGCGGTTGTGTTGGGAGGGTGAGCATCACAGAACGTCAATTTAATAGAAGAAAGTATTCATACATTGAGGGAGTGCTTGAGTTGAGGCCCAAGGTCATTTCTGCCACCTTAATACTAAACCTATAAACATAGGCACATAGATCTATTTCCCCATCTATATATATATATATTTGTATATGTGCATGTCTTTGTCTACACCTGTATAAATGTCCTTTGGCTCCTAGCTCTTTCCACTATTTCCCTTGACTTTCCTCCTGTCCCACTAGCATGCTCCATCCCTACCTGGGCTTCAGTTATACCTCTTCGTTACTTTACCCTTGATCATTCTCTACCAGGCCTGCCACACCCACCTCACCACCAATTTGGATCCCTTGCTGTTCCCTTGTCCCTGGGCTTACCACTTCCTTACCCCCCCCATCTTCCACTATCCCATGTCCCCCCCGGAACTGTCGGTCCCGTTGTTTTTCTTCCAGATAGTTTATCCAGCCTATCTTATTTAGACAGACCTGCAGAGATAATAACATGTACAAAAACAAGACAGAGCAAAACCAAGCAGACTGTTCACTCTTAAAAGAAAACTATTTCAAGCCCAAAGCCATCTCATTAACAAGGTAAGAATTTGCCCAAGATGAATCCTGTTTATAGACTGAGTTGAAGATTCTCCACCTCTTTCAGTATAAAACTCAACTCTTCAGCCTATTTTTCAAACCCGGGCCCCTGGATTCCTTGGAAGTTCTCATAAACCTCTCCCCAATCTTTGCATGAGCTCTGCCCACCCTCAGTCCCTTGTTTCCCCCTGAACACTTTCTTACCCTCCTTGTTTCCCTCTTGTTTGTTAATCCAAGAATCTTTCCTTTTGCAAAGTGTCTTGAATTTCTGAATGTTTCACCGCTTGCTACTTCCCTAAGAATGAATTGGAAGGGGGGAGGACTGAGTTATGTATGCATGTTCTTTTCTCATCATGGTTCAGGAACATCATGACTCACGTGTTCTTCAAGGCTAGCTAACACTGGAAGAAACTTTGGATTGTGAATGAGGGGGACGGGGAGGGGGCTTAGGGTTGAGCTACAAAAAGAGACTGAGTGGGGACCCATTCCTGGAGATTTCTCCAAGGTTCAGAGGATTTTTCATGAAGAGACACCCCCTCCCCCACCAGAGGTAAAACCTAATCTCTGACAGGTGGCTTAGAGACAGAGTTGGGGGAACTGAATTTAAAACATTTTGAAATTTTAAAGCCCACAAATCCAAGGGAACCCATAAACTTAGACAAAAAGTATGTGAAGGGTGATCAGGGTGGAAAGGTCCAACACGTCCTTCTGTGACTGCCTGACAGTCCAGGCCTTGGACCTTGTAGGTTGCCTACCAGAAGTCAAGAATATAAGGACAACAAAAGCTTGCATAGTGGCTCATATAAACGAACAAATAAACAAGAACAACTACAAAACTCACTGCCATCGAGTTGATTTTATAGGACAGAGTAGAGCTGCCTTGTTAGTTCCTGCCTAACCTTTCTTCCACTGAGCAATTGGTGGTTTCCAATGGCTGACCTTGAACTATCTGCCCCAGGCAAGCCTTCCCCAGACCCCACCAGAGCTCCTAAGGTAACTGGCTAAAATAAATGGATGGATGGTTGGATGGATGGATGGATGGATGGATGGATGGATGGATGGGTGGGTGGATTGACTAGGAAAATTAGATGGATGGATGGATGGATAGATAGATAGATAGATAGATAGATAGATAGATAGATAGATAGATAGATAGATAGATAATAGAGCAAGTAAGCTCTGATTGTTGGTTCCTGAAATGGTCAGTGGTCAGAATTCCGTTGGCTTGGTTTTATTTTCTAGTACAGGAAATGCTAACTTGTTAATGTTCTACCTCAATGCCGCCCAGTCGATTCCCACTCATGGCGGTGCTTGTCTTCCTTCGTGAAGTTTGGGGAGAATAAATGCATCTTTTTTTTTTTAACCTGGAGACAGGACCCAGAATTTGGCCAGGAGTTGAAGGGCGGAGGCGCTGGGTGTTCCTGGCATCCAGGAAGGGCCTTGTTGGGGCAGGGCTCCCCAGGGGCGGCTTTGGGGTTCCGCAGCAGGAACACACAGGGTTGGCAGGGGGCGCACGCTGAGGAGGATCTGGGTGGAAGCCAGGGAGGGGGGAAGGCGGAGCGGATGAGGGGCGTGGGCAAGCGGGCAGAGGGTGAGCCAGGCATGTTTTTCCCCAGAAGCCCAGGGGGCAAGCTCAGACTGCTCCCTCCGCTACTCGGGCGGTGATAAAACTTGAGAACTAAACTAGGAGGGGCCGCTAGGCGTCCTCTGGGTCCAATCCCATCGAGGAAGCAAACCCAGTCAGGGCAGGCAAGCCCCAAAGAGGCCAAGGCGATCAAAAGGATCTCAGCAGAGAGGCGAGCACCCACCCCTGCGCCCCTGCAGCTGCTGGCTCTCCGCTCCGCCAGAGCCGCAGTCTGCTCCTGGCCAGCGGCAGACGCTCAGATGGCTGCCTGCGGGTCGCAGGGCTCCCTGCGTGGAGCCCTCCGGTGGCACTTGCTGCTGCTGCTGCTGATCCTCGCGGTGAGTGGGCGCCCACGTGGAGATGGAGGCCTGGACCAGCCCTCGTCTTTGCGCAGGGACCAGGGGAGTTGGGGAGGCAAAAGCCACTGAGAGGTGACTGACATCCATGGCTCCGCTCAACCCTGTGGGGCTGGCACCCCAGCTTTATTTCTGGAGGAGTGAGGAGAGGAAATGAACTGTTGAGGCTTGACCCGGTTAAGGCTTTTGGTTCGGAACACTGGGTTCCATCTGTGAATTACTGAACGCTCCCCTGTTGGGTTGGGTGTCTATGGGCACCATTGCTGGTGCATGGTGTTGGGGTTCATGCTTATCCAGGGCCTCCCCAACCTGGACGGGGTGTGGGGCGTTCGGTGCAGAGGGAGACAAAGGATTTGCTTGGTTCAGTTATTTCAGGAACCCTAAGAGGGGGAGTACTGGGTGCCATTTCAGTCTCTGCAACTTGAGTGAGCTGAAGGAGCACAGAGGGGACACTGAGTCCCAATGTGGGGCAACAGACTTAAAGTTAACTATCCGCTGACCCAACCACTCGCGTTGCCAGCCATGCAGCGCGGGAGTGGGGGCAGAGGCTGGAGGGCTGAGGTCTTGTTTGGGGTCAGAGTGTGGGGTTGTTGAGCATAGGGTGAGAAGGGGAGCACTATGTGAGCCCAGAGTCCAGCTCTTGTCAAAGACAAAGACCCTCTAAGGAGGGAGGAGGCTAGGGACAGTTTTCCTTAACCAAACCCAGGAGATGGGTGAAGCAGAAAACTGGGAAGCCAGAAACGACCAGAGTTTCACACCTGAGAGGATATGTGGGAAGGAGCTAGGGGCCCTCCCCTCCCTGCACAGTCCACAGATCGCAGGACCTAGAGCACATCAGAGGACGCCTGCCTTAAAGAGGGTTGACTTTGACTCTGAGGATTCTGGTTGAATGTTGGATTTGTAGTTAAGAACTAAGGACTATGGACTGACAAGGAATTGTACAAAGAAATACATGGACCTGCCAGGCCACTTCTCCCACAAAGTATCTGATCAGATGAACTACCACCCCCCCCTTTTTAATTAAAATATCATTTTATTGGGGCCTCTTAAACAGCTCTTATAACAATCCATAACATCAATTGTATCAAGCATATTTGTACATATCTTAACATCATTATTTTTAAATATTTACTTTCTATTTGAGTCCTTGATATCAGCTCCTCCTTTTTCCCTCCCTTCCCTCCCACCCTCGTGACCCCTTAATAAATAATAATTATTATTTTCATATCATACACCGACACCTGTCTCCCTTCTCCCACAGTTTCTGCTGTTCTTCCCCCTGGGGTGTGGTGGGGTGTGGTTATGAGTCAATCATTTCCATTGGTTCCCCCTTCCTTGCCTCTTCACCCAACCTTTCACTTACCCTACTGAAATAATTCTTAACAAATGGGAGCTTTTAGAAAACCATCATCTTTTACAAAAGCCACTGTAGCTTTTCTGTTTGAAAGCATGGATTTGCTCTTTTGTGCTTGCTAAGTGGCCTGAGGAGAATGAGAAGAAGCAACTCTGAAAGTGCTTCATTCCCAAGGTTTTCTGTTTTCACTCAGGGCAGGGCTGGGAAGACACTGTGTGCCCTAGTTTAAAGGTGGGGGAGGGGGGCTACTCTTGAGGTGCGACCTGGCAAAAAGAGGCATGAAAACCTCAACAGAGACAGCTTCAACTCTATTTTATGGCATACAAGTCTAGTTTAGATTACATGGTATGTTATATAAGGAGCCTTGATACCCAGGAGTATATTTTTAAATGTACATATTTATTTCACCCTCAATCCCTGGTATACAGATATTTTTACTTTCTGTACATATGGCTAAATTCAATAACCCCATTGACCATTTCAGGGGTCCTGGTGGCATATCCGACTTTGTACTGAACTCGTAACCACAAGGTCAATGGTTTGAACAACCAGCTCCTCTGTGGGTTACAATGAGGCTGTCTACTCAAAGATTTAAAGTGTTTGAAACCCTTTAAAAGGGGGGGAGCAGTTCTACTCTGGCTCCTGGGTTGCTCAGAGGAGCTGGAATCAACTCAATGGCAATGGGTCTTTTTGTTTTTTGAAACTTTTCCACGCATGCATTTCCTTTTGATTCATGTGGCTGTCATTTTTGAAGCACAATCTTAATGACAGAACCTTTTAGAGACACGCCTTCATTTTATGGAGGGTTTAATGGAGCTCTCTAACGCAGTGGCTTGTTCTTAGAAGAGAGATCTTCAAAGCAAGGCTTCATCACAAATTGAAGACTGGAAACAGCGTCGCCTTTTGACAGCACCCTCCTGAGAGGTTGAGAAATCTTGCCAGTTTGGACTTTTCACCGCCTCGCCCCAACTCAGTCGCCAAGGGTCCATTCAAGGAAACCCCATAGGTGTCACAGTACCACTTGGTTCCAGAGCTTTCAATGGCTGATTTCTCGGGTGGAGGCAGCCAAGCCTTTTTTTCAGAGGTGCCTCTGGGTGTGTAGCCTCTGGGTGGACTTGCACCAGCAATGGCTTACCAATTTGCTCCACCCAGAACCCAAGGACTCCACCCTTTTCCTCTTGGAGTATGATTCCTAACCTGTTCCCAGGAGCCCGCGGGCGGTGCAAATAGCTAAGCCAGTACTCGCTTAGCCTCCAGACTGGCCGTGCTGACCATCTCCTTGCGAAAGGTTGATATGAAAGCCCTGTGGGACAGTTCCGTTCTTCACAAGAGGGGTCACCGGAACAGAGCAGCCACCGCTGCCTCCCTGCCCCACAAAAGCGGAGGAGGAAGGGGAGGGGGGAGGAGGGAAGCTCTGGAAGACAAATCCCACGCTCATCTACTAGTGACAAGGCTCGCATGTCCTTGCGCTAACCTTCTTCGGCTCATCTAACAGAAGCTGTTAGGGCTGGTGAACGTTCATTTGCTTCAGTCCAATCGTCTCTGCCCTGTTACAAATGGTGAGATCCTTTTTTACTATGCGGCTTCATACTGTTCAACATGATCCAGCCTGCCACCGGAATGGCATTATATTATAAAGCAGGAGTCCTGGAGACGCCGTGGGTTCCCCATTGGGCTGCTAACTGCAACGTCAGCGGTTTGAAACCACCCGCTGCTTCGCGGCTCCCTGTTGGGCTTGGTGATCCGCTGTTGGAATCCACCCTCAACCCCGCGGCAGTGAGGCAGGGCTTTCGCCTTCCACCAAGCATTACCGTCTCTTTTTGCCGCCCCACTCCCCCCCTCCCCCCACCGCCTCCCAGTGTTCCTTGGGGTCTTGGCTCAAAGGCAGTGAGTTTGGTTTGGCGTGTTTTGCGGTATATACTACAAATGATCTGTAGTTGAAACCCTGCCACTTCTCTAAAAGGGCTCATATGCAAAATGAGCTAAACTAGTGTTTTCCTTTTTTATTTTTTAACATTTGGTGGGGATGAGCTCGGGGGAGGTGGAGCTCCCACTATTGGGGAGAAATCAACTCTATCTGGAATCTTTGATGACAAATGGACATTCTATCACTTCAGATTTTATAAACTAACCAACTACCATCTAGTCAGTTCTGACTCATGGTGACTCTCTAGAGAGAGAAAGCTCCATAGGGTTGGCAAGACCATCTACCATGACTGGAAGAGAGAGACGGCCCAACTATACCTCACTACACCACTAGGACTCCCTATCACGAGTTAATAAAGAAAGTATGACATCCTCACCAGAAACCCATTTTTACTCTTAATTAATCTTTTTTAAAATAAAAGCGTGTACAATGATTTTTACTATCTTTTACATTCATTAAAAAAAATAGTGCCGAAAGCAAATAAAG
Source organism: Tenrec ecaudatus (assembly GCF_050624435.1). Taxonomy (NCBI): domain Eukaryota; kingdom Metazoa; phylum Chordata; class Mammalia; order Afrosoricida; family Tenrecidae; genus Tenrec; species Tenrec ecaudatus. Next base: position 45,159,451 of record NC_134544.1, read on the forward strand.
GCACGCAATGAGAACCAGTTTATTTGAAAACCATGTTCTTTCTTTTCCTTTGTAATCCTTTTGTGGGGAGCTCTTACAGATATCATACATTCCATAGTTCCATCACCTCAAGCAGCATTGTACAATCGCTACCATGATCAGTTTCAAAACATTCTCTTTCATCTTTCAAGCTCCTTGATATCAGCTTCCCACCCCACCCTACCCCCAGGAACTCTTATTTTATGTATGTATGTATTTATACCAGATTGTACACATTCGGTATATGTATTCCCATACAATTCTGTTGTTGGATCGCATCGAGGGGGTGTTATCTGGTCATCAGGTGCTATCAGCTCCCTGTTCCCCAACCCCTTCTCCTCGCCCTCAGGGAACTTTTACTTATGTTACTGCGCGAACCATTTTCTTAAGGAAGTATAAATACAAGTTTGTATTTAGATCTGCATACTATCTTGACTGCGTTTTTATAAAGAAGTTGTTGATATTCATATTGAGGTCATTGTTATAGCCCAAAGTACCATCTGAATTCTTAAATGTAAGCTTGTGGAGTTTTTGTAATCCTGTTTTAATCCCTTGGCGGCTGGTATTTTATATATGGAATCTACAGTGACTGGTGGTTCATACTTTTTATTTAACGAGACTGTGTTATAACACAGTTTGGTTAGAAGATTTTTTGGCAAATGTATCTATGTGTGGAGAATACAGAGAAGCAATTCTTACATGTTTAACTTTGTTGTGCTAAGAATTTGAAAGGAAGTATTTCCTTTTAGCAGAAGGTCATGGCCACAGGCGAATGTTTACAAATTTGTAAGTGTTGTGCTCAGTCGGGAAGGTCCCTTTATTTTTCAGCTGCTGCATGGTGTTCCATTCTGCAGCCTCATTTTTCTACTGAAAAGTACAATAAATTGCATTTACTGTCATTGATGCCAACGATAGCGACCCTATGAGCGGGTAGAAGTGCCCAGGCAGGATTTCTGGGGCTGTAACTCTCTGCGAACGTAGAGCCTCATCTTACTGCTGTCAGTTTAGAAAGCTGGCCTTGTGCATTTGGTCTCACTAGGTGGAGCCAATGGTTAAAGTTCTCAGTGGCTACCCAAAAGGCTGGCAGTTTTGAGTTTACCCAGGTGTTCCTCGGAAGAAAGGGCTGGCAATTTAGTTACCAAATGACAATTAAAAGAGTCTGCAGAGCACAATTCTACTCTGACACAGTGGAATAATCATAAGTTGGAATTGACTTACCATTAACTAATAGTGTTAGAAGGAACATGAAGATGTTCCTGCTTATGTCTTATGATACAGCTATTTCTCTTGCACGTACATATTCTATTATGGAGCATGTACTAGGCTGACAGTCTGGGGTTGGGGTGGGGAGAAAACAATCTAAGTGCCCATAAAGAGGGGAGTGATCAAAATGAACTTTCATATTATTGGCTAAATCTTAAAAATGGGTGAGTAATAAAAGAAATGGGCAAAAGGATAAATATAGAAAATACTACATACAATATTAGATGGTATATTTTCATGTACATATGTGTGTATAATAAAAACCTACACAGGAAGTATGAAGAGTTTTTAAAGAAACGATCCCTGAAAAAGAGTAGTGGGGAATGGAATTGAGGATAGGAATCTAGAAATCTGTAACTTTTTGTTTAAAAAAATGAGTTTGAAATCACAAAATATGAACACAAAGGTCTGAATCAGTACATATGAATTTTTACGTGATATTTAATTGAAATATTTCATGCTTAATTTAACCAAAAAACATATAACTAAAGGGGAACAACTAGGGAATTAAAATCTACAATGAGGAAGAGGTAAAGATCCTGGGGTTGTTGGAGCAATAGCAATCTAACTAAGAGGAATTACTAAGAAGCAGAAGAAGGGCGAGTGTGATGGTTTGCTAGCCTGGGTAGACTAGAGAAACAAATCCAAGGAGACTCATATGTGTATGAGAAAGAGCTTTATATAAAGAGTAATTGTATATTAAGAAAGCATCCCAGCCCAGGCCAGATCAAGTCTATAAGTCCAACCTTAGTCCATGTGTCTGATACCAATCTATAAAGTCCTCTTCAGACTCACCAAACACATGCAATGATGCTGAATGCAGGAAGATCACAGACAGTGGGTGGGAGGTCTTGTGGATCCATTTAAGCATCTCAGCACTGGGATGGCTCTCCACATGGCTCCTCCAGCTCAGGGCAATGCCTTGAGGGAGTCCACCTGTGACCTACTATTTATCTCCTTAGCTCCTCTATATAAGGCCATCAAGCTGCAGTGTGATAGACAGACATATACCTTTTGTATATGGTGTGAGATATGGGTTCAAAATTAAATTTTTTTGCAAGAGGATATTCATTTGTCTAACCCCATTTATTGAAAAGGCTATGTCTTTCCCATGAATTTCCTGGGCACCATTTAAAAAAATCAGTTCATTTTTAATTCAAGAGTTAATGTCAGGGCTCTTCGTTTTGTTCCCTTTGTCTACATGTTTATTCTTAGAACAGCACCACCCTGTCTTGGCAACTGCAATTTCGCATTATTCTGTGTTTGTTTTGAAATCAGGGAGTGTAAGTTCTCTAACTTTGCTCTTTTTCACAATTATTTGGGTCAGTTGCTTTTGTATAAGTATCAGTTTGTCCATTTTGACTTCGGACACTCTAACTATTTAAAGGAGTAGAAAGACTGGTCTTTCCCCTGCACAGTGGCTGGAGTTTTCCTACTGCAGGCCTTAGGCTTAGCAGCTCATACTAACCATTATGTCACCAGGGCTTCTTATAGAAGTATCCAATAAAGTTTTATATAATGATGGTTTATCTTGAAACTTTATTGAACACATTTACAATTTGTTTCAGTTTTTAGTTGATTGCTTAAGATTTTCATGCCATTAGCAAATTTTTAGCAGTTTTACTTTATATCTAATTTCTTTGTTGCATTGTCCTGGCTAGAAGTTCAAGTGCAATGTTGAATTAAAAAGATGAAAGCAGTTACTAATCTTGTCCTTGATCTTAGGGGAGAATATTCTGCTTTGTCCTGCATGTATGATGCTCTGTTTATCATATGTTCTCTTTATCATGTTGTACACATTTTCTTTTATTCTTTATTTGTTATGGTTTTTCATCACAAATGAGCATTCGGTTTTGTCAATGTTTCTCTGTTTGTTGAGATGATCACAGGGTTTCTCTTGCTGATTCTATCTTCAATGTACTCTTTCTTACTCTAGGTCTTCTGCTTTGCCTGTGAAGCCTGCAAAAGTGTGATCTTTAGAACACCCTCCCATTTAGAGGCAGATAAAATGATCGGCAAAGGTGAGAACATTTTTTAAATTTGCTTTAGGAATGGATACTCAGTGTTTCTAGGGTGGAAAGCAGGTCTAGCATCCAATCTTTGCCTTTTGGAGTTGGCTGACTCTGCTTATGAGCAAATGAAAATTAAGATATTTAATTTTTTTAAAGCATACTTCTGTTCTTTACCGATCTCTCTAGCTCTGTAGTGTATTCTAGGGCAAATTCTCTAACCCATGTCCTCATAGCTATTTGTTTGTGTTTGTGTTAACTGTTTAAAATGATATAACATATCTTATGCAATATATACTATTTCATTATAATAGAATTCTCTAAAAATTAAACAAATAGAGCTAAGGAGCTGTGGGGATCAGGGTAGTAGTTTTATTAGTGCTAAAGTTACATTGAGGAAGAGATGTCGAGTCATGGCATCCAAACTGAACTTAATGCACATTTCCCAGTGGGAAGCCCGGGGACTATGACTTTTCCCATCAGTTGGAAAAGCTGACCCAAGGAGCTTTCCTTGTGAATTTAGGGAATGCTGGGGACAACAAGCATGTTTATTGTTTTTGAGTGGCCATTTGCCCCAGTAATTCCAAATCAATTTTTTCAACCCACTGCTCTATTTCTGTTTAAAGTCACTCATGTGGGGACAGATCATAAATTAGCATTTACCCAAACAGACAAAAATAAAAGAAATATCATTCCTAAAAATCTTCAGTTCTCAATCAAGTCACTGAGAATGCTGGCTCAGCCAACTGGACAGAAAACTTGAATTGTCATACTACCTTTCTTTCACCAGAGGGCACAATTCTTAAGGCTGTAAGACCAGGAGTACAGCCCGGAAATCTGGGACCCCAGAAAGAATTGTAGACCTTGAGCAAAAAGTATACAGAAAAAAAGTCAGTGGATCTTCAAAGATAGACTTTCCTTACTTGAGCTTCCTGCATAGCTCCCACCCCCCTTCTTCTCTAGGTTATGTGCATTTCTTAAAAGATTCCAGCTGAATGGTAGGTATATTACAAAAGAAGCAGATTGTGTTATTAAGGAATTTTTAAAATTGGTTTTTCAGGCTGGGTGTGGGATAAGCTTTCCTTTGTCACAATAGTAATATACACACCATAGGAAATAGGAAAATATTTTTCATAAGCCCCTTAGATGCATCTATTGTTTTAGAACACCCCATTGAACAGAAGAATATAATCAAGAATTCTTAGTTTTTAAACTAAAGGATTTATTTTTTTTACACATGTAAAAAATGGTAAGATATTTGGCAAATACCATGTAAGCTTGTTTCATTGCACGTCATGGTTTAAAAGAAGATTGTATAAATTATTTTTATTACATTGTGTGTGTTCCTACTTTACAACTTGGAGTTTTTCACTTGCAGTTAATTTGAAAGAATGCCTCCAGTCTGCAGACGTCACTAGGTTGAGTGACCCTGATTTCAGAGTTCTGGATGATGGGTCGGTGTTTACCACCAGAGAGGTTGTGCTCACTGATGAGAAAAGATCATTTACCATATTGCTTTCTGACACGAAGAGACAGATGCAGAAGGACATTACTGTGCTCCTAAAACATCAGAAGAAGGTATTTAAATATCCCATTGATATTTTGATATTTTCAGGCACTGTGTAAAAAAACTAAAATTTTTAAAATAAAAGAATTGTAAGGAGGATCAGAGGTTTCATAAGAATCTCTTTTCCCCATTTTCTTTCTCCCTTCTGCCTACCTGCTATATTTATTTATTTATTTCTCTGCCTTTTCGTATTTAAACTGCCTAGACACTGGTTTTGGACTTCGGTTTGTTAAATTTATTAAACCCTTTATTTTTTAAAGCTACCTCTCCAAGCCGAATTCATGAGTTGGTGTCTTAGTGACAGTTTGATCACCCCTCTGTTATAATATTTAGTTTTTTAAATTGATGCAAACAGTTTCACTATAGTTACATGGTAGCTTAACTTCATATCATTTGTGCCTGTTGCCTCTGTATTATGACTGAAACCTCACCTGTGAGTGGCTGTGTGTTGATTAATGAGAAGAGCAGTGGTCCCGGGGGATAAGAAGTCATTTACAAATGCTAAAATGGTTCGGATGTCAATAGAGGATGCAACCACTGGGAAATATACGACTTAAGACAGAGATGGCATTGAACTCACTACCAACCAGAGATTCCTGACTGCAGTTCTTAATGCCTTGTCGTGGAGAATGCCAATATGAAATTGTCACAACACTGAGAAAAGGTTTAGACTTAGCAGAAAGTTCCGTGTAACTTTCTACAGCAGTGCTGGGTTCTGTCATCTGAAGGGCCTGTGGCTAGTGCCGCTATTGAATAACCTTGTTTGAAACATTTAGTTAACAATAACTCTGTAAGACTAATGGTTACTCTTTTGGATCATGCAGAGGGAGCATTTAGACAAGAGAGACCACATGTCTGGTTTCCTTCTGGTCTGCCTGAGATATGAGGCATCATAAGAGAGAACTGGCAGGTGTTTTCTATCTCTCTGGAGAGGATATATTTCTATTATTTTCTAGCAGTGTAAGACTAATCAAGAGGGTGACTGATGGCTTTCCTCACCTGCACTCATGACCAGTGTTTTTGCATTGGGTGGGGCCAACTCTCAGAGAGCCTCCATGCAACACTAAGAAATGGCGCCCCACCCAGAGCCAGGAGGAAACTTTTAAAAGCAAAATTCTTTAATGTCTGAAATCTTTAAAAATCGAGTACCTCCTTTCTTGCCCTTCTAATACCCAAAGACCTTCTTATCTGATCTTCAGCCACATTAAGGGGACTCTGGAGGCTGGGCCTTCTGGGAGATGGTAGATTGATGGGCTTTCTACTGTTACAACAAAATAGACGGTGGAACTTTGGTTTATTTATATCATTTGTATTTTTTTCAACCTTAGGTTCCAAGGAAAAGGCATACTAAAGAGCCTGTCCTCAGACGTGCCAAAAGGAGATGGGCACCGATTCCTTGTTCAATGCAGGAGAATTCCTTGGGCCCTTTCCCGTTATTGCTTCAACAAGTAGGTTTTCCATTTCTCCAGATTGGGAGTGCTTTAATTTCAAGAGGTTCAGGCTTTAAACATATACAATAAGCAGATTGCATGAAAGAGATTCATGAAATATTATAAAATGAATGAAAAGAATATTACTTCCTAAAATCACAATGCTGTGAGAATGAGTTTGCAGCCACTGATTGATCTTTACTCATTCTGGAGTTCTGGGTGGTAAAAACAAATGGCCAAGTGCTTAGCTGCTAACCAAACGGTCGGTAGTTCAAATCCACCCAGAGTTGCCTCCAAAGAAAGGATCTACTTCTGAATGGTTACAATCACTGGAAACTCTGGAGCACAGAGAATTTCTACTGTAAAGCACACGGGGTTGCCCCAACTAGAATGAGCTCAAAGGCAACTAGAATTCATTCATTCATCTGATATTTATTGAATCCCTACTATATTCTGGAGAAAGCACTGCCCTACAAATGGCAGATAGAAATAAATGTCATCATGGTTCTTGGTCTCATATAATCTACTAGCCTAGTAGTTGAACTAGAAGTCAGCAAATAATTTACAAAGTCAAACGTGGTAGTTGCTCTTATTATAGAGATGCAGATGTCATGATCTGGAATCACCTTGTATGGATACGGAGTTAGTTATTTTATTGTGCCAACCTGGCCGATAAACACATGTGGGGTTAATTGAAGGGTGGAGGGATAAATGGCTTGGTGAGCCTCGCCTTTCTAGTTCTCAGGTCTCTTGCTTTCTGATGGTTGGACCAGGGTGCAGCTGCTTTAGCTGGCAAGGCTTACTTGCTGCAAGACATCTCTGAGGAGAAGCCACATGGACCTACCCCAATACAGCCCAGGGTGCTGGAGTACCTGTGTGGAGACCCCTGCCAATGCGATGCTTACACATTCACTGACTTGGCTTTCCTCCTGCAGTCAGCATCATTGAATCTGTTTCATGAGATGGAGGAGGACTTTGTGGATTGGTGTTGGACATATGGGTTAATAGGTTAATGTTGGACTTGTGGGCTTGGACAGCACTAGGTTGGGATGTTTTCTTGATGTGCACGTAACTAAAGTAACCTGACTAACACAGATACCAAGTCCTGGGGTGAAGGGGAGTATACAAGATAAGGCTTAGGGGAAGGAATATCTGAGCTGAATTTGGAACTCTGGAAAGGGTTGCATATAAACAATTGTGAAAAAGAGAAAAGTGCAGAGGTAAAACAGGCCGTGCCTCCTTAGCAGAATTCTGGGAAGCCTATCATCCTGGGTATGATGGGGAGAACAAGTCTCCGGATGGTGCAAATGGGTAAGCCTTGGACTATTAACTGAAAGGCTGGTGGTTTAATCCCACCCACCCAAAGGCATTGTGGGAGAAAAGCCTGGCCATCTGTAATGAAAGATTATAGCCATGAAAACCCTAAGTACTAAGACACCTAGTACTGCTCTAGTGAACATGACATGTCATGTATTGAAAATGACTCAAAAGCAAATTTGTTGTTGTTGCTGTCAGTTTGATGGGAACAGAGCAGGAAATGGGTAGATGAGGCATCTAGGGGTCAAACCGAACTGGACTATGTATGATATGCTAGGACGTTAAAATTTATCCTAAAAACCAGTGGAGAGTTTTAAGCAGAGAATGTTTAAATCTCTATCAAGATTGCTCGTTTGAAATCTCAAAAGACAGTCCCCATAACCTCTTGCTCTGAATTTATCTGGGCCAGCAGATTCTCTCTGGTGCCACCATTTGGAATGCACCATTTTTAAGGCTCCTTAGTTAGACTAAGGCAAGGGGATCACTTGGAGAATTTATCTGCAGTCAGCCACTGATTTTGGAGACATGTAAACACATTTTGTTTGGAATAAACCAGTGCATGTATAAACTGGAAATCTAGTAGCAATGTACCAATATACAGATATTCTTACTTTTTGCCTTACCAATCCACTATCCGTGATGTTAACATATGTGCCTTTGACATAGCTAATTTCTCCCTCCTCTTTGGCTACTTCTTCACTTCATTAAAGGACACTGCTCACTTGGTTTTCCACTTGTTTCCTTCCATCCCCATATCATCCTTCCCACCCCAGCTAATGACAACTCCGTCCTTTTAGTTGTTTGGGCCTGTAGTCTATTTAGCTAAGGCTTGGTTGTAAAAAGAGTACTTCTAAGTCCAGTAAAATCAGTGACAGCTAGAATTTGGGCGAGACAAATCTGTCAGAGAAGGAAAACTCAAATATTTTGTATTTAAATGGCTAGAACTGCCCCATGTCAATTACAGGAAATTCGTGTGGCTCAGAAAAACAAGGCTGTCCCATTGAATTCTGGTTCTTACAGGCTTCACCGAAGTTTGAATGGTAAGGCTTATTTTAAGGTTTCAAACAGCTGACAAAATGATCAGGTGAGCCGAAGAAGCACATTTTAGGTTGAATTTTCAGGAATGAATTACCAAGCGACACCAAGAATCAGCACCAAGGGGCGTTGCTTTTCTTTCATGCTGGAAAAGGAATTAGTTCCGGAATTAACACATCTTGCAGCTGCCAGGATACCACCCCTGTCAGGGAGCTGCTCCTACCAAGGCCGCTGCAGGACCAGGTCTTCCGGGGCTCTAATCCGTGTCAGCCAGCACGTTTGACCTACAGCCTGTTTCTCAAAATGCATTACCCTAGGGCCAACGACTGAAACATTTCCAAAGCCTGCTACAGAACAGAAATCAGTCATTCGATGTGATATCAGGAAAACACACAAAAATTGCAGGGGCCACGGGAATGGGAACTCCACCACATTCTGTCTCCGAATCTTGTGAAAGATTGGCCATGTTTGGAGTTTGTTGTGTCCTCACCTTTCTGACATCCGCATGACGAGAAGGCACCGTGGAACGTGGCTGAAATAGATGTTGAGCCTGCGCCTACCATCGCCATTCCTGCCACAGCTGACCTTTCAACATAGGCTATGATAGCCGCATTCATGGCGATCGCCCCAAATCTGTAGAACGTGGCGTCTTTTTTTATACCACCTATTCGACCAATTGGCAACCCTTTTGGCTGTATTTTCAAATGATATTCAGCATCTAACCATTTCTCACCAACTCTTCTCCTATCATACCAGTCTAACAAACTGTCACTGTCCCTTGGCTTTTGGCAGTAATTTTCTAAATGGTTTTCTTAGGCTGGATTCGCTAGAGAAACTAAATCCATGATGCTTGCATGTGTGTGTTTATAGAAAGGGATTTATGTCAAGAAATGGCTCACATCGTTGTAGAAGCAGGTACATCCAGTCCGGTTCCAGTCCCTGTGGCAGATGGAAGCTGAAGGCATCTCTGTCTCCGTAGCTGCAGGTACTGATGAACAGTGCTCAAGATGAAGCAGTGAGATCGTAAGCTAGTGGATGCTGAGCTGAATGAACCTATGATCAGCTGAATGAATCCAAGCTGATGGTTTCTGGGATTGGCAAATGATATAACGGGAGGTCAAAGGACCAGATGTAGGATCTGAATCCAGCAGTAGTCAGCTAGCTGTCACAGAATGGCCATTTAAACTAAGAGCAGGTCACACCCTGAATGAAACTTTCCCAGTCATATCAAGACAATGGCCCGATTAAGGAGGTCTATTTCTCCAAAACTGCTTGGCTGTTTCACAAGGATTCTACCATGGGGTTACCACGCAACATTAGATCCTATCATGGGAGAATCCTGACCCACTGAAGTTGACATAAAACCTATCACAATGGCCTCCCTGCTCCCTCCCTTACTGAGCTACCCAGGTTAGTCTTAGCAAAGCAGACTGATTACTCCCCATCTGATTCCAAATGAAAGCCAATGGCTCTCAGTCACCTCCAGGATATGGCCCCCGTTCCTTCAATGCCCCTTCATCTCTTGTTTCTTTCCTCCTTGCCCAGTCTGCTCCAACCACCACCGCCTGCTTCTTGAACGCTCCAAATACCACGCTCACTTTGAAGTATTTCCGTGTCCCTCTGCCAGGAACAGTCTTCCCTTATTTATCCTCATAGCTGAGTCTTATTATTTTTGTCAGTTCCCTTCTGTAAGGTACATTCTAATTGCATTCCCTTCACTTGTATATGAAACTTCCTGTTTGCCTCACCCTGGCCAACAATGAATATGACTGTTCTTTCTTACCTGTTGAGGCAGTTAGTTTATTGTGCCAAGCTGGCCGATAAACACAGGTGGGGTTAATTGAAGGGAGGAAGGATAATTGGCTCAGTAAGTCTGGCCTTTCTAGTTCTCGGGTCTCTTGCTTTGTGATGGTCAGACCAGGATGCAGCTGCCTTAGCCAGTTCCTGCTTCAGCTGGCAAGGCTCACTTCCTGCAAGACATCCCCAAGGAGAAGCCACATGGACCTATCTTGATACAGCCTGGGTGCTGGAGCAGCTGTGTGGAGACCCTTGCCAGCGCTGAGATGCTTACACATTCACTGACTTGGCTTTCCTACTGCAGTTGGCATCATTGAATCTGTTTTGTGAGATGGAGGAGGACTTTGTGGGACTGGCGTTGGACATATGGGTTAATGGGTTAATGTTGGACTTGTGGGCTTGGGCAGCACTGGGTTGGGATGTTTTCTTGATGCCCACTTGACCTTTATATAAAACTCTCTCTTTTACATGATTTTCTGTGGATTTGTTTCTCTAAAGTTCTCAGACAAACCCATCTGTGTCATCAATAGATGGGAAATGATGCCTTATGGTTTTATGTGAACTTTAAAATATAATGACTACTTATATAGATTGTTTTTTACTGAGCTACCCAGGTCAGTCTTAGCAAAGACTAAGAAGTATTTAAATGTCCTTTGCCAAATGCGTGTTACTACTTATTACCCATTTTTATATTTGTGTGTCAGTGAATTGACAAATGTGATGACTTATTGAAATTGTGCTCTAAAATTAACATACAAATGGATCATTCACTTTTTTTCTAAAATAGCAATTTTCACTGAATTTAGTTATAACTTCATGACCTATGTTTTTTTGTTTTTCCTTTAGGTCCAATCTGATGCAGCTCAGAACTATACAATCTTCTACTCAATACGTGGGCGTGGAGTTGACCAAGAGCCTTTAGATTTGTTTTTCATAGACAAACACACTGGGAATCTGTATTGTACTAAGCCTGTGGATCGTGAGCAATATGAAGTTTTTGATGTAAGAGTTGTTGATCTAAATTATATAGATATATAGATATAGCTATAGCTATAGCTATAGATATAGATGTAGATGTAGATGTAGATAGATGATATAGATATAGATATAGAGATAGAGATAGAGATAGAGATAGAGAGAGAGAGCGATAGAGATAGAGATAGAGATAGATATAGATATAGATATAGATACAGATACAGATACAGATATAGATATAGATATAGATACAGATATAGATACAGATATAGATATAGATATAAACCCTTTCAGTGATGAAGCTGTTTCTTCTGCTCTTCACGCCACTATTGGAGTCTCCTTTCTTGTCTCCTTGGCCCTCTCTTCTTTGAATGCAGGGCATCTTAACATGAAAGGCAAGGAGGAAAATAGTGACACCCTGGAATGGGACCCTTGATCTGCTCCCCCACCCCACCCCACGCCTTTGCTCAACATTTTATAGCTAGACATGAAATGATGAAAAAAGGTTTCATTATATTTGAATGTATATTTCAGTAAGGTGGTTTTTCTCGTGAGATATTCTCTCTGCTGTCTGGTACATTTTCCTCTCTCCAGGCCACGTCCATGGTTGATTAGAAGGTTCCTCTTTTTCCCCTCTCATCTAATTGTTTTTATTTCTCTTTCCCTTATGTGATTCTCTAACAATAACTGCCTGAAAACTAGATAAAATCAAACAAAAACCTTTTCCATCAAAGTAGTTTTGACCCCTGACACTAAAGGGACAGAGTAGAAGGTCCCACTGGGTTTCCAAGGCTGTCGACTTTCCAGAAGTGAGTCGCCACACCTGGGTTCCACGCAGGTGTTGGTTGGCAGCTGAGTGCCTCCTCGCAGCTCCAGCAGACTCCCGAGGATGAGAGAGTGAAGCATACTGGGAAGAACCGTTGTAAACAGGGGTGAATTTCTGATATGGATGAGGTCCCAGTCAATGAAGAATGACTCAGATAACTTTCAGTTTAATATGAACTGAGTCATGAGGAGCCCTGGTGACAAAGTGGCTAAGCGGTCAAGTGCTAACAAAAGGACGATGGCCGAGACCCATCCAGTGGCTCCAAGAAGGAAAGATCTGGCAACGTCCTCCTCAAAAATCGACAGCCTCGAACGCTAGGAGGGCGGGTGCGGGTAGAGTTTCTTTGAGTTGAAAATCGAGGTGATGGTTGGTTTGGTGGCTGACTCCATGGTTCCTCACATGAGATCATGAGGACAGCTCTGTGCTCAAAGCAGAGCAATTCTCCACAGGAAAGAGGGATTCTCTTCCTAGAAGAGAAAGAAGTTGCAGGGAAGCAAACATGACAGCTGCTCCCCACATGATATTTCTTTGATTTTAAGGTAGGGATTTTTCAACTCAAAGTGGTCATCACAATATTGAGTAGGATGGGGAATCGATGTTTTATTTAGATGTGCTACCAGGGACTTTGTCCACTGCAGTGAGTTTGACTTCCCTTCTATGTCTCTGATTATTGGCAGAATAAGGACTTTCTGACCGATCTCCATATTCACTGAGTTCCTCGGTCTGGTGGACAGTCCCCCCTTACTCCCTTGTATAGGACTTAGGTTTTACTTGTAGTGTAGCCATCTCTCTAACATTCCGAATGCCCAAGGCAATGCTTCATTTTAATTCAATAAGTACATGCATATTGAAGAAGCATCTTTGAAAATGATTTGCAACTGGAAAGGCTTACCTACTGGGGACGAGCTAGAGCATCTTGTTTCCTCTTGCTAGACTCTTACCTTAAGGACCTATTTGACGTGCCTTCTACTTCATTACAGCTGGTTGCCTCTGCATCGACGGTAGATGGGTATTCTGCAGATTCATCTCTACCACTGCCAATCCGAGTGGAAGATGAAAATGACAATCACCCCTTCTTTACAGAAAGCACATATAACTTTGAAATTCTGGAAAGCAGTAGACTTGGTAAGACTGCCTTTAAGAATAAAATGTGTCATATTAAATATTCATATATATTTTTGAAACTTTGTGTTCTTTTAATTGACATAGCCATTCAGATCTATTAAAAAGAATTTGTTTAATCTCATCAAATCCAACCAGCATGTAATTTATCAGCCATTACAGGAGTATGAGATTTTGTTAATATAATATCAATGAAGTATGATGATAAGGCAGCTAACACTCAATCTTATTTCTCTATTTGGCTTATGATGTGAACTTATCTTCTCACCTTCAAAAGAGGACATGCAGGGTAGAATAAATAACAAAACTAGGGGCAGTGTGGTATTCTTATTTCCATAATTGGGAGAAGCTTCAAGGACATTTTTGAAGCTAAATATTTTTATATTTTAGCTTTTGTTTATATAATTTTTCATTTAAAATGTTTCCTATTTCTTCTCATTTGAATAAAACCAAACTCACTGCCCTCAAGAGGAATCCTACTCTTAATGACCCTCTGGAGAGGCAAGAACTGCCCTTGGGGGTTTCTGAAACTGTGCTGTTTTATAGGACTAGAACATCTTATCTTTCTCCCACAGAGCTCATGGTGGTTTTGAACTGGTGACCTTGAGTTAGCAGCCCAACTCGTAACCCACTCTGCCACTAGGGTTCCTATAATTCATTACCTCTTATATTTAGAATGAGCACGACCAATAAACTTCAAGAAACTTAATTTACATGTATTTCATCCCAAACCTTTTACTTTAACATGTAAAAAACCAAAACTGCTTCAACCTAGTAGGTCCTTAAACATGGCATTCACGACACTAGCTGAGACTTGTAATAAGGAGACTTCTCACTCACAATTTAGTTGAAAGAACTGTAGACTCGATCATAGGGGTTGACTTTGCTAACTTGCCTAATTAAGTTTCTCATAGTTACTTAGATCTCCACTATATTACTACAGCTACTATTTTACTTTTATATTTCCCTTTGAATATTTGATTTCAGGGTGTTAACTTCTTTATTATTCATATAGTCCAATTAAACAAATGAAAACTGTTTGGTTGGAGTTTAGGAAACCTGCTTTTTGATCTTGGGTCTGTTATTAATTCTGCAAGTCCCTTGGCTATAAAAGGAGTTAATTACAGTCCATGACCTATAATATTTTCAGCCTCAGAATTTTACAATTCTGTTATATTTTCCTCTTTTCAAAGAAAAGTGGTTAGTTTTAAAATCTTTGTTAAAGAATCCACTCATCTGTAACAGATAAGTCTCACAGGAAAATTACTTTGATTTCTAGATTAATAAATATGGTGTAGTCAGTGAGGCCCTACTGCTTTGAATTAACGTGTCAAAAGAAAGCAAGAAGATAGAAAGGAGAGACTGGTGATACTGAACATAGGCGTGGTCATCCATGTTCAATTAGATACCAATGATGTAGCTACTATTGAGTGACTTTTAGGTAGTCTTAATCTTAAAAACTCACAATTACTTAAAAAGAGACATGGGTTGCCCCTCTAGCTAGGTTATTATTATAATCATTGAAAAAAGTTTAAAATTGAAAACTGAGCAAAATCAAAGTATATGATTATCTTGCTTCCCAACATTGAAGTATTTGGTAGCCTCAATGTGAAGTCCTTTTCATCTGAGCGATTTAAATAGGGAACCTCTTTGAGAGGAAAGGCGTTGTAAATCAGATGGTCACCATTATTTTTAAATTGAAAAAACGTAAGCGCAGTGAAAACTTATAAACCCATTTTGAAATTCTTGAAAATGATGGCTCCTTTCCTCCTATGCAGGTTCGACAGTGGGAGTGGTTTGTGCCATGGATAGGGATGAGCCAGATACGCTGCACACGCTCCTGAAATACAGCATTTTGGAGCAGACACCGAGATCACCCGGGTTCTTCTCTGTGCACCCCAGGAAAGGTGTCATCACCTTAGCTTCACACTCTCTGGACAGAGAGGTACCTTCCATACTGTCTAAAACATCATTTTACTGGCGGTCGTAAGAAACCCCCACCAATATAATTTGCTGTCGTGCAGATTAAGTATGTCTGATTTTGTTTGGGCAAATGACAATGAAGAAGAATCCTGGGAATTTTATCCATTTTTGTATAATTTTCTGTATATCAATCAATATACGAAGATACATCAAGGAATAGAAATATAGACCAGTTGGTGTTTAAAAGGAGTAAGGTAGCAAATAAGATTTTTCAAATGAAGATTATTGTAAAATATTATTTCAAAAAAATTATTATTTAATTTCTTGTCGGTGGCTAGTTGAGTCCAGATAAGTATAGCTTTAATTTTCATGTGGATCAATTAGTTTTGCTTGCTCCAAGAGTGTCATACTCTGATCCCTATACAGTATTTATAGGCATTTGAGTTTTTATTAAGAGTAAATTGATAGGAAATATAAAGTTTGTGAATAATTAAAACCCTGCAGTCCCTCTGTGTGGTGTTAGTAGTAGTAGCAGTATATTGTCATGTGTATGCATGTCACTTATATTCAAATTTTTATGCATAATTATATTTAGTATTCATATACCTTTGTTTGACTAGATGGATGTTAAATTCAATCTATAGAGGATAAATGTGACCAGAAAATAGACAGAATCTTCTGTTACTGTTCTCTGCATTTTGTCAGCCTGTATTTAGCTCGGTCAAGTATGATTGCCTGAGGTAGATGAATCAACTTCATAAGCACAAAGGAGTTTTTTTTAGTTCCAAACACTTCAGTGATTCCCCCTGCAGCTAGAATAACACAAATAGAGGGGTCGATATGTCTGGGGGAATTACTTTAAGACAAATCAATGGGATTTGGTTCCATAGAGTAAGAGAGAGGTGGTTGGATCCTGTATAACGAAATCAAAAAGAAGTGCAGGCGTTTTCATTATTGTGGATGTTCCATGTGATTAAACACATAGTGGCAGAATAAATAAGTTCAAATGGAGGCACATGAATGTGGTTTTACATCTGTGGACTTTGCAAAGATGATACGGCATTTAAATCACTGCAAGGCATTGCTTTCATAGTTCAAAGGGTCTTAAGTCTGAGAGAGAAACTTGGCATAAGCGGAATAAGGTTAAACAGCTTGTAAGATAAAGATATGCGGTCAAACCAAGGTCTGCCTGCCAAGTGGGGGAAAACAAAAAATCTATAGGCATTTTGTGGAGCACTAAGTAGTACTGAATGTGCTCTGGGATCTAACACAGTAAGTAAAGAAATATACAAGGGAGGTAAGCAGTGAAGTGAGGGGAAGAAAAATAATGGGTTTTGATAGTGTTGGTAAATAGGAAGGGGTGAATGAAAGTAGCAGCTGATATAAAAAAGATAGCTGGGGAAGCCTCATGACTCCATCTCACCATCGGCACAGCTCACAAACTCTGCTTGCCGGAGCCCTTCGTGACTTCCCAATGCCCCACTCAGTGGCTGCTCTTAGGGCCCTGTCTACTGTTGGCACTGATACAAAAAATTCTTCTTCTGATTCAAAATTTCTGTTCTTCTGCCTCTCTGATGTTCCCTTGTTAGTGTTCTTAGCTGAACTTTATTTCTGCATTGTCTGAAATGCTGTTGTTCTTTAGAAATGTATCTTACATTCTTGTCATCCTGTGACTTACTCTGGATAATCTGACTTGATTAATTTCAATCACCACTTTCCAGTATATATGGAAATTCCCTCCTTATCTAGAGTGCTGCATGTACTTCTGAATCGCTTCCCTTAGATTTCCCACAGGCACATAACATTTCAACATTTGTAAAGGGAAAAAAAACCAACAACTCTTGTCTTTCCTCTTCTGAGAACCTGCGTCTCCTGCATTACCTACCTCTATTTGGTTACCTAGATAATTAGGATTCTAGAACCCCATCGTCTGCCCCCTAACAGTCTCTTAACATGTGTATTGAGCTACTAAGTCCTATTTCATTCTAAAGGACCCCCGGTGGTGGAGTGGGTTACATGTTGGGCTGCTAGCCACAAGGCCAGCAGTTCCAACTCATCGGGTGTTCCATGGTAGAAAGATGAGGTTGTCTACCCCTTAAATATGCACAGCCCCAGTAACATGCAGGGGCAGTTCTACCATGTCGTATAGGGTCACAGTGAGTCTGTATTGACTCTCTGACAGAGAATGGACTATTTCATTCAAAACTTGAAGTAACTTCTCCATCAAGCATTTGTTCTTTATTGCTGTAGCCTTAGCTATAGACATACACTGGCATTAAAAATAAATAAATTAAGACTATTGCCCTCAAAAACAGAATCCCCCCCCCATGACTGGTTTCCTTGATTCCAATTCATATCACTACAGACTATGCTTAACTTTTCTTAAATATGCTTTCGAAATCTCAAATATTCTCCTTCTGTGTTTTCCTTTGACCCCCATAAAACCTTTATTGTCGTCACTAAAAGCAGTCAGCTTAGATTCTTTGTATGGGTCTTTTTAAAAAAAGGATTCAGTTTTAAATCCAAACAAAAGTTTCGATGATAATGAAATACGTTCTTTGGTTCCAGGTGGTCGACAAATACACATTGATAATGAAAGTACAAGACATGGATGGTCAGAATTTTGGACTGATGAATACATCAACTTGTCTGATAACAGTAAAAGATGCAAATGACAATGTACCTACTTTCAGACAAAATACTGTGAGTAGAGATGACCAAAATCTACTTTGTTTATTGTCATTTGTTATTTAATCCAGCTGAATAAAATATTCACAACACTGTGAACTGCATGTTTATTGAATAAATATAATTAAAGTTCTAATAGATGACATGGAACCCTCTTTCATTCATACTAGAATTTTCTTTCCTTCTCAGTAAAGTTCAGAGACAGTAGTGTCATCATTTATAATGAGAATTATTTTCTTTAAAAATTAATACTTTTGAAACAGTACTCTTTGTGATGCAGTTTTACAATTATCCTCAAAAATATCTATGAGAAAAAGTATGTTTGGATTGGAAAAATAACATTTTGTATTCTTTTCAAAAGTTCTATGTATTAAGTAATCTTTTAATGAATTCTTTCTCTTTCAGTATGAAGTCTCAGTAGAGGAAAATACATTCAATGTGGAAATTTTACGATTACCTATAGAAGATAAGGATTTAATTAATACTGAGAATTGGAGAGCCAATTTTACCATTTTAAAGGGAAATGAAAAAGGTCATTTCAAAATCAGTACAGACAAAGCAACCAATGAAGGTGTACTCTATGTAATAAAGGTATGATAAGAATGAATAATTGGAAATATAGTAAGTTTTAGTTAATATTTTCATGAACTTTGTTTCCAAGGATGTAAATTACCATGGCAGCGGGCAGCCTCATTTCCTCCCCAGGCTAGTGGGTTTGAACTGCTGACCTTGGAGTGAGTAACCCAATGCATAACCAGCCTTCACTGCCAAGGCTTCTAGGAGCAGCTCACAGCCACCTTGCCAGGCCAGTGCTTAAGACTGTTACTCATAATATGTTTAAAGAAACTTTATTGTTATTATTGTTATGACTTATAATAATTTTGTCTTTCTTTGAAGATAATGGGAATTCCATTGATTTGTAAACTTTTTATTATTTGATAAAATTTTACCTTATCAAAGGTCAACTCTAAAAATCTAGCAGAAGTTTCTCTTCCACGACACTGTAAAAGCATGTCGGGAATCGCTGAACCGAATTTTCTAAAGGGTTAGCACACATTCAACATTTCTCCTTAGGGAGGCAAGTCCATATCAGCACATTGGATGGCGGTCTGGTGACCCAGGGCTTACACGCTCTGCTAACCAAATAGAATCCGCCAGCTGTGACTCAGAAGAAAGATGTGGTGGTCAGCTTGCATACATACTACAGCTTTGAAAGCCCTAGGGGACAATTCTAGCCCGTAGAACAGTTCCACCCTGTCCTATAGGGTCACTCGAGAGGAAACCAACTCAGTGGCAAGGGCTATCCCCGCCCCCCCCCCCCCCCCCCCCCGCGCGCCGCAAATTGTGAACACAGGATTTATGCTGCCCTGTTCTTATTGACAAAAGTTAATTTGCTAATAAGAGATCCCAGTGGAATTTCCCCTGATGCCGATGTACATGTATTTTACTTTAAAGCCACTGAATTATGAAGAAAACCAGAGACTGATCCTGGAGATTGGAGTAAGCAACGAAGCTCCACTTACTAGAGAGACCGTAAGCAGATCTGCCACGAGCAGAGCAGTGGTGACGGTTCGCGTGCAGGATCAGGATGAGGGGCCTGAGTGCCACCCCCCCACCCAGTATGTGCGGATCAGAGAGAACTCGGAGGTCGGGTTGAAGATCAATGGCTATCAGGCATATGATCCAGAAACCAAGAGCGGCAGTGGCCTGAGGTACAAATAAATCTATAGCCACATGCTTATGAATGTGTAGTAATTGTGACTATTAGAGCATTTAATACATTTTCTTTTCATTTTGATTGACAGATATAAAAAATTGCATGATCCTAAAGGGTGGATCAATATTGATGAAAGGTCAGGGTCAATTGTGACTTCCAAAATCCTGGACAGGGAGGCCATGAGTCCCAAAAATGTGGTATACAACATTACAGTCATGGCAATAGACCGAGGTAACAACATTTTCATCTGTTATTTTATAAAGGGGTTGGAGAATAAACTGCAAATTGCCATTGTGATGATTTATTCAAAATATATCATAAGATACAATAGATATTTATTAGGAATATCAATATAAGATTTTGATTATTAGTAATTCTTAGTGTGGTGGGGAAAGAATAGCATAAGTTATTCTTTCCTCTGTAACTGCCAACATTTTTTCGTAATGAGAAACAATCATATTTTGATTCCAAGTCTTTGTGAAATGTGATTGTTTGTCAGTAATAATATCCTGTGTTTGTATTTTATTATCACATATCTTTACACATTGTTTGGCTATAGAATTTCACCATAACCTTGCAAACTATTATTCTCATCTCAAGAAAACAAAACTAGAAAAGGAAGGGCTAAGATTATTTCCAGAATTTTCTTCATGATAGCTGTTCATGAAAATGCCTGCAATGAAAGTGACAACATAAGAAACCCTCTTTACCTTTTAAATCCTTTCATTGCAAAACACATCTGTGACTGAACTTCTCATCATTTTTCTTCTTAAATATTTGACTCTATTTGTAATAAAGCTGTTTTCCTTCCAAAGACGATCTTCATTTTTACATTTATTAAGTATTGTGGATGTGTGTAGTTGTTAAAGTTTATAGTTTCTTGTCTAAGATTATCAGTATTTGGATTCTTTACCCTGTTTGAATAGTGAGATCAAGTATTTTGCCAATTTTTAGATTAATAGAAGCAAATATTTAATTTGAAGAATTGTTTAGTGTTTATCTTTCATTTTAAGTGTTTTCACAATCCACATTACAATCTGGAAGAGAGAATACCAAAGTCAATAGAGTCCTTTAGTATTCTCTAGCCAATTCCTATTTAGTTTTTTTTCTTTTTCTTTCCCATTTAGTTTTTAAATGGTGATGAAAGACCAAGCTCCCTCAATCCCCTAAAACGAATAGTTTTTGGCAAGAAACAGCATGCCTCTATGTCCCATGCACCTTACTCCCTGACCTTGTTCTAGGAGACTTCTTTGTGTTTCTGTGAATGCAGAGGGACATGAGAGGATGGCAACTTCATGATATAGAAGAGGTGAAAAAACAAACAAGGGAGGTGCTGTCAGCCATTCAACAGATGATTTTGAAAAATATTTCCAAAAATGCAATTGCAGATTTGACAAATGTATTAACTGTAATGGAGGGTACTTTGAAGGTGATAAGGTTGTTTTGTAAAAAAAAAAATTAAAATATATAGCTTTGAAAAAATCTGTTTGGGGGAGTGTACCCCTCATATACATCAGAAAGGGTCTAAGAAAAAAAGAAAGAGGTTGGGGTTCAGACATTTACTCATTATTTGCTCTAGACTTGTCAATAGCAGCAATATTTTTTATTGTTTTCAGATACATTCATCTATCTTCTTATTTACCCTTTCCTCACTCAAAACATCAGTTTCTTTCTCTTTTTTGAAGAGATGACCTATTTCTACAGAAGGGAACTGCTTTTTTGATTCAGAAACCAATTCTGAAAGAATTTAAAAAGTACAGTGAGTCTTATTCATCTCTCTTCTAGATGGCAAATCATGTACTGGGACACTTGCCGTGAATATTGAAGATGTGAATGATAATGCGCCAGAGATGGTTCAAAATTATATAACAGTTTGCAAGCCAAAGATGGCCTATACTGATATTTCCGCTGTTGATTCAGATGAAGCTGTCAATGGTCCTCCATTTTCTTTCTCCTTGGCAAATACTTCTCCAGACATCAATAAAATATGGACCCTCAGCCATGTTAACGGTATTTAGTTCAAAACAGTGATTTCTATAGGCTGCAATACCTAACAATCACTCTAGAGCAGATTTATATTGTGTTTTTATTTAACTTACCTAAAGCATGAAGTACAATTGATTCCCATGAGCATACTGGCAAAGCTACCTAAATCTTTATATTTTACAGATATAAAATGGGCCAAATGTAGGGCTTTGAACTAAACCTTGGCAGTTCAAACCTACCAGCTACTCCATAGGAGAAAGGGAGAAAGGTGGGACAGTTTGCCCCTGAATGTTTACGGCCTTAGAGATTCTGCGGAGCAGTTCTACGCTGTCCCGTAGAATCGCTCGGAGTCGGGATTGCCTTGACATCAGTGAATCTCATTGTGGGTTGGTGTGAAATTACATAAGTTTTATAAAAAATGTCCACTGGTGGTGCACATGATTAAACATTCAACTGTTAATTGAAAGATGGTAGGTGCCTTAAATAAAAGGCCTGGAGACCAACTTCTAAAAAAATCAGTCACTGTCAACCTGTTGGAGTCCAATTCTATTCTGGCTTCAATGGGGTCATCCCGAGTCCAAATTAATTTATTTTTAATATAAGAGAGAAATCATGATTTTTTATGAAGGCAAGATATATATTTAGAGCAACCACAAAAAAGCTTTGTAAAAAGTTGACAGGTAATCATCGATGCAAAAGTTTGCATGGTATTTTTTAAAAGTAACTTCAGTGAAGCAAATATGAAACAGGTGGGCAGTTTAAATTGTATCATAGGAAGTAGTAGAAATGAGGAATTTGGTTGTCAGTCACACACTCTGATACCTTGTAAGGGAACATGGGAGATGGACCCAAACCAAAGAACCAAATCAAATCCATTGTAAGGCAGTCAGTTCAACTCACGAGCCCCTTTAGGAAGCTGGAGCCTCCCGTGCCAGCCTCCTCTGACAATGTGTGCTGGCGGGATGCGTTAGAGTATTTTATATTTATGCCATAAACCACTCAGTTTAAATGTTAGTATGTCAGGCTCTTTAGGGAACTGAACTTCTGTGTATGCTATCCCTTCTGCCTAGAGTACCGCCTTTCCCATTGTGTCGCCTGACGGGACCCTATCATCTCTGTGAGCGTCTGTTCTCTACTAGGCCCTGGCTGCATTCTGAGGCTATGCAGAACCAGTTGCCATTGAGCCGACTACAACTCATCAGGGACTCATGTCTGTTAGAACCGACTGATACTTTATAGGATTTTCAGCAATTGATTTTTTAAAAAATTAGTTTGCCAGACCTTTCTTTCTAGGCACCTCTGGGCTGACTCAAACTTCCATCTTTCAATTAACATGTAGGTTCGAGAACAATTGACACCGCCCACCAACTCCTAAGGAAGGAGGTCTGTGTGTCTGTGGCAGCAACTGGCTTGTTGGCAGATGCTCATTGCTCAGCAGACAAAGCAAGGGAAGAAGCGCCCACCTTTAGATGTCACTGTGGCTGTAGCATTCCACGAAAGGACCTTGCAGTCCGATGAGCCCTGTATTACACTCTAGAGAGCTGTTAAATCTTTTGACTACACTGTTCAGTGAGGGTCTTACCAGGTGGTTGATGGTGCACCCCTCTACATGGTTAAACCATTAGGGGTTCATTTGTTCATTGGAGCTGTGCTCTGGCCAGTACCAGGCAAGCTGTCAAGACAGAAATTAAAAAACTTCAGATGAAAGAAGTTACTTACTGTAATGTTAAAGAAGTTGTAAAAAATACTTCATATCTTCTGTGATCAAGTTAAGGATAAAGCTTTTGGACTAGAGCTCAGCTGAGTTGGTGAAATAACTGAAAGCAGGCATAAGATTGTCCCAAAAGACATGAGAAGCAGAGAAATATGCTTATGAATTTGCTTAGGAAAGAAGGTGAGTCTGTCAGATGATCATACCTTGTCACATTTACTTCAGCATGTGCTTTATTTATTTTAAAAAAGTATAGTCCTATGTAAATTATTTAACTTTGTGAATTATTACATGTGCACTAAACAATTTTCATTCTTAAAATTTTGTCTTGTTAAACACATGCACACACACACACACATGACAGATCTGAGTCCAGTTCTTATGCTCAAATTTGTGAAGCATTTCCACAAAATGACCTTCCCATAATTTTATTATGTTATCTTTGACATTGTATTACTGTCATCTGTTTACCTTTTTTTTCCAACACATGAAGGTTGTTTTTTTTGTTTAGAACATTTGCCATTTATCTTGGTGTTTTTGATACCAGCACCTAACTCAGTGCTTAGCAGATATAAATGGCTTGATAAAGGTTTGTTTCATCAGTAAGGGATTAATACATGTGCATGACAGAAAGCCCATCACAACGGCAATAATCCAGTGGTGCTAGAGCTTAGAAGATTTTCCTAGGGATGCCAGGAATTGGGGTGGGGCAAGGGTGGATAGCATCTGATGGTGGAGGCCTTACATCTTAGAGGGAGAGTGAGCTTTGTAGTTGGGGGTGTGTGCAAGTAAGGCAGAAACATAACTAACTTTACATCTAATATAAGAAGCATCGGCAGTTAGAAGAGGAGAGAGTTGAGTGCCAGGGGAGACATAAGTCTGCGGCACATCTATGAACGAATGAGGCATAACTATGTCCTGCCCTCAGCTTATGGTTTTGAAAGAGAAGAAGGGCTTGGAGGGTGATGGGAAATGTGCTCAGTCTCTGGTGAAAAGGTCATTGGTGATTTGACTTTACTCCGAAATGTTTTGGAAGAAAGGTCTGGCAATATACCTCTGAGAAATCAACCATTAACAACTCTGTAGAACACAATTCTGCCCTGACACACGGCATTGCAATGAGTTGGGACTGATGTGACAGCTACTGACACTGCTTATTCTAGACATTTCTGATCCTCATGGGTCCCACGTAGGTCTCAGTGGTAGTTCACATTCCCGTGCGGATCTCTCTACTCTGAGGGACCCAGTACAGCTGGAGTCTTTGACGTGATTACATGCCTTTTATTATTGATTATAGCTATTCCTGTCCATTTGTGCAAGGCTTGTTAGGAATTATAGACGACTTCTGGGATATACATTATGCTATTTTTCATTTCACTTAATCCATTGAGAAAGTTTCAGATTGATGTCTTTGCCACTGAGAGTCTGTGAAGCTTTTGGTCCCTCGATGGTTAAGACCAATAAAATATGCTATCCAGCCTATTGGGAAAAAAAACAAAACAAAACAGCGGTTGACAAAAGGTATTGTTAATGAGACAGACATATCTGTTGTTGTGTAAGCCTTATTACTTAGCTTAGCAGGCATTAGTAAGTTTTACAATTGCTTCCAGAGGGAAGGCATTAGTCATGAAAGGGCTGTTGTGTCTTGAAAAAGGACATGATCTGTAAGGATAATGGGAAGACCCTAGAAAGGAGAAGGATGGGCATGTGTAGTTGGGACATCCTTTGTGTGTGCTTTCAGTGTTAAGTCTTTATGCGTAACACAAAGAGTTACTGCAGCCAAGGGCTTGTAGTGTTAAGAGCCAGCCTAGCATCATTTGTTTGTAAAGCTACGGGAATATTGCTGAAATACTACTAGGTCACTCCAAAGTCAAGTAAATCCTTCTCTTTCTTCTAACAGCTTATAATGAATTTCATTCATATAAGATAGTTTCAGTGTTTGAAAAGAATGAAGGCAATCCTCCATTTATATTCACTCCAATGTTGCAGGCTTTGAAGAAGGGTGGAAAGCAAGTCCCAAGGGCGGAATCACTGATCAGTAAAACTATTGCCTTTCCTTTTTTCAGATACAGCTGCCCGTCTTTCATATCGGAGTAATGCTTACTTTCAAGAATATGATGTTCCGATTATAGTAAAAGATAGAGCAGGCCAATCTGCAACAAGAACCGTGAGGATTAATCTATGTGATTGTGTTCATCCAACTCAATGCCGCGCAGCTTCAAGGAGTGGAGGAGTGCGACTTGGCCCGTGGGCAATCCTGGCAATATTACTGGGTGTAGCATTGTTATGTTGTAAGTCCTTTACCTACTTGAAGTGGAAATGTAGATAAAAGAACCAAGAGTTTTTTAAAAAATGTCCTTAAAAGTAATCTTGCCCAACCATCTGTCAAGTTTCGAATCCCCTTTACAATCTTTTTTTTGTATTATTACCTGAGTTCTGAATGAATATTTTCTCAGAGGGAAATAGATCATTCTTGAGATAAATATTTAATTTTTGGAAAGAACCATTGAAAATGTCTTAGTATGGACCACATCAGCCATTGGACAGCTGTCCTTTTTTTTGGTCCTACTGCTACTTTTTCTATGGCCAAGTAGAACAGTCTAAGATGTCTTTCATAAGAAAGTTCTTGAAAAAAAAAACACACTTTTATTTCATACTTTCCCCTCAGATTTAAGCCACATTCATTTCTATTCACACCTTCAAGTGCATTTCATTGTTTTTCATTTACTTTCTATTAAGAGTGATATTTAAGAGTTTAGACTCCAGAGTCAGAGCTTTTGGGTCCCTGCCTTAATCCCATCACTTGTGCTTCAGTGAGTTCATCTGTAGAAACAGAGATACCTAGTGGCAATGTGATTACACCTTAGACTGCTAACCTCCAGGTCAGTAGTTCAAAACCACCAGCTTCTCCCCAAGAGAAGATGAACTTTTCTACCCTGGTAGAAAGTTGTAATCTCGGGATCCCACAGGGGCAGTTCTACCCTCTCTGATAGGGTCCTTCTTAGTTAGAGGGGAGGGGACTTGATGGCAGTGAGTTTGCTTTTTTCATAGTAATATACTTTATGGTATAGCACTAAAGATGAAATGGGTTAGAGTATGTGAAGAGCTTATAATAGTTTATGATGAGTTTCCAATAAGTGTTCATTATTACTCACCAGTTGGAGTATTCATTATTCAATATTGGAGTACTAAATACGTGTTCATTATTACTCACCAGGGGGCAGTCAGTGCAAAGACCCTAAGTTGGGAATGTGTCTGGAGAAACTAAGGAATGGCTGGAAGGCCATTGTGAGCAGAGGAGAGTAGATGTTCGGGAGAAGACCGGGAAGCCAAACAAGAAAGATAAGAAGGGGCCACAGAAAGTAGGCAGATGTTGGCACACATTTTTCTGTAAATGATAAGATAGCATTGTAAGCGTAGTCAGTCTCTGCTGTAACTAATCAATTCTCTGAGGTATAAATAGTCCTAGAAATTATGTAACTAGCAGGTGTGGCTGTGTTCCAGTAAAATTCTATTTATGGACACTGAAATTTGAATCTCATATAACTTTCAGAAGAATATGCCACCCAATATTCTTTTGTTTCATTTTAGCTACTTACAAATGCAAAATATTCAATTCATAGGGCATACAGAGGGAAGTGATGGGTTGGTCTGCAGTCACAGTTTGCTCATCTCTGATGTAGAGTTTTGCACACCACAGCAAATTGTGTGAAAGTCTTTTTCTTAATGTCTGCTTTTATTAAAAATATTTTATTGTTTTTTGTCTTTGGTTTTCACATACAATTTAATTCACAATTTGAAATATTTTAGCATAATGGGCAAGATCCCTAGAGATGTAGTCTAAACCCATTCCAAATGTGAACATCTAGGCCAAATTATGATCTCCTCATTTGAAAGGCCAAGGTAGTTCATGGGAAGACATATATTAGTTTTCTTCTAAACTTTAATGAATAAGAAATAGAAGACGGTTATTTTATTCTGTGTGCAGTAAACTTCTATTTTTTAATTAAATCTAGGTGTATTGCTAACTTTGGTATGTGGAGTTGTTGGTACCAGAAAAGATAAACGTTTTCCTGAAGATTTAGCACAGCAGAACTTAATTATATCAAACACGGAAGCCCCTGGAGATGATAGGGTGGTAAGTAGTGTATTTTAAAGTGCTTATTGGTTATATTAAATGGCTATTAGTTAGAAGTCTCCTAACGTCTTTAATTTTTCCCTTTCAAGAAGTTGCTTGGCACTCAAGGGGCAAATTCATGTTTTCAATTGGGCCAGATTTTGTAGGCACAAGTGCTCCTGCCTGCCAACATGAAAATATTTATATGGTGGCTTTTGTTAAATTTCTTAAAATGTGCTTATTCTTTTAGGTGTATTTTTCCACTTTATTGTTATGACTTCATACTCATCTTTGAACATTATCAATTTCTATAATAATCTATTTTTAATCTGGACTGAGACCTGCAGTGATTCTTTCTAGATCTCATTGGCTTATGTAACTCTTTCACCATGTGTAACAGAAAGAACAACCTTGCTGAAAGCTCCAAGCAATAGGTGGTAGAACAGAAGGAGTTGGAATACATCAGATTGTTGCCACTCTTTCTCCTGATAGAGTTCTGAACCAGCTCTTTAGGGGCTTGGCACTATACTGGTTGTAGGAAATACATACGAACATAAATACAAGCCATGCTGTTTGCCTCAGAGAGAGTTCAGTTTATGTCTGGGAAATGGATCCTTTCCTGGGGATAGAATCTCTCGTCACTTATGGAAAAGATGAAATAGGAAAATAACAGTAAACCTTGAGCCCCAAAATGATAGAGTGCTGTCAGACTGTAAGGCTACTCCTGCTGCCTGGCTCAAGCAGGCAGAGCTACTGAAAGAGGAAGAGCCTGGTCTATAATGTAAAGAAGAAGGAGGCTTCAGAAGAGAAGAAATGGTGGGAATGAGTAAAGGAGAGGAAAGCAGCCTAAACACGGAAAGGAGATGACAGTGCTCAGGGCAAGTACGTGGACTCAGAATGGAAGAAACCACATTCTGGCATAGGGGCTCGACACAAAAGGTAGACCTAGAGGGACAGGGCCTAGAAGAGGGGTGGGAGGGAACATAGCCTTCCTATGTGCCTAAGGATTTTGGATTTATCCACTTGAACAAGGAGGGAAAGTGGAGACTTTTCTTCTGGGAGGGGGGTTTGAGCAGTGTGTAACCGAGTTGGTAGAGTGAGCAATCAGAATAGGAAGACATTCCGAGTGAGGAGGATGACGGATTAGGATCTTTTGATGTTTTATTCATTAATAATGAAAGTTGGAAAAAATATAAATAGTAAAACTTTATACTATATGTATTATATATATTTAAACACAATTTAATGTTATATATAATATATAAATAAATGGATATAAATATATGATTATGTACTTATATATCATACACCATCTATATTAGATATAGATACATTTCCATGGAGTTTACTGTAGCAGCAACCTAAACAAAATCATGTAGGGTAGCACTGCCACCAAATGGCTACTTTTCATTTTTCTTTTTTGATATCTTTTTCTATGGCAATAAGATGATATGCATGATTTTTGTAGCAATATTTCACGATGAAGAAGCCATCTGGACTCAAAATATCTTCCAGACTAGAGACACTGCACAGTAATAGAAAAATGTCTAAATGTTTACAAAATGATACATTAAATTTGATTTTAATGGAGGTTCTTGTAACAAAAGTTGAGTTTTATAATTAGAATTGCGATAATGAAGTTACCAATATAACTAAGCATCTGATCTATGGTTGGGGTGAAGTCACAGAACTAAGTCAATATTTAACTAACTATTATTCATTAAAAAATTCCTTTTGGTCTTAGCCCTCCTCTGGTTCTCTCCATTTTTCTTCCTTGAGGCAATTTGAATTTTTTTGGACTTTATTCCCTGTCACTCAGCCCTCCTTGAACTTCTCAGAATCAATCAGTGGTCACCGTTTTACTCGACTAAAGTACGCATGCATCTGATTTCAGCAGCAGAATGGTTCGAAGGCTGTTGGTTTTGCTGTTGTTGGCTCTCTGCATGATTTCTGAGCTCTGTTTCCTTTGTTCTAGTAGCTCTGTGTCTCTTCTGCTCTATTAACGACATGATCTTTCATAATTCTGTTTCTGTTACCTACATGATATTTCTTGCAGCTTTATTTTCAGCTTTTGGTGTGACTTAGGCTATAGATTTTCCTGGGTGACCTGAGCTGCCACTATACCTGTGTCCTTGTGATTCTAGCATTCTCTCTCCAATTCAGATCCCTCATGAGATTCTCATATTTGTATATTTAGTCACACATTTAGTCACTCGACATCTTAGTTACTCCAAACCTTTTTCAAGTTCACTGTTTGCAAAATTGAATTGTTCATCCACAAACAAGTCTGTCTTCCCTTCCCTTGTTTAAGGAAGCGCAGCGTCTGTTGGTGTGTAGTTGGCTACACATTAAGCTGCTAAGCGCAAGCTCAGTGGTTTGAAATCACCAATTGTTCCAGGGGAGAAAAATGAGACTCCCTGAAAGATCTAACGTCTCGAAAGCCAAAGGGGCAGTTCTCAGTGAGTGAGTATCATCTACCTGGGCTGCTAGCCTCAAGACCGGTGGTTGAGACTCACCAACCATTAACTGACAAATGAGAGTGTTTGCTTCTATAAAGACTTAGAGTCTTGAAACTCTTAAGGATTAGATTCACTTTGTCCTATGTAGGGTCACTATGATTTATTCAACTAGATGGCAGTGGGTATCACCTACCTGAATCGCCCAAGCGGAATACATAGGAATGATTCCTGATCCCTATCTCTGCTGTCTCATCCACCCAGACTCTGGGAACCGAGGCATCCAGTCCGGCTCCTCCTTTCATTTGCCCGTTTCCACCTTCATCTAGGTCTTTGTTGTTTCTCACCTAGAATAACTTAATCTCCACCCTTCTGACCTCCATGGCTCTAAACGTGTCTCCGCCTTATCTGTCTTCCACCTCATTGCTGAGAACCCTGTTTTGTAAATGTATTTGCCTCTGTTAAAATCCTCCAGGGAGCCTGCATGAGCTCTAAGCTGAAGTCTAGGTTTTGCAGCATGCCCTCTGCATCCCCTGGCCTCCTATAGGCTGTCCAGCGTTGGATGTGCTCTCTGTCCCTCTGTCTCTTGGAATACTATGCCCTAGCGATCCTCAAAAGGCATTTGGATTTGGTGAACTGTATGTGTCTCATTAGTGTGGTCTCCAGATCCGTACATGGGCGGTGTCATTTCTCCTCTGGCTCGGGGGCTTTCATCCCTCAATTCAGAGATGTCCTTGTCCGCTCCACTTGATCTCTCTGGGTTTTAATTGTAATACTCTCTTCCTCTGAGCGTCTCTAACATATTTAGGCATACTTGTGTATCAGAGGAGTAGTCCTGGTGGTCTAGTGGGTGACATATTGGACTGCAAATCACAGGTTCGGCAGTTTGAGACCACGGCTGCTTGGCATAAGAAAGAAGACTTTCTACTTTTATACAGATCCAGTCTCAGAAACCCACCAGGGCAATTCTGTCCTGCCCTATGGAGCCACTATGAGTTAGAGTCAACTTGATGTCAGGGGGTTGATAGCTATAGCAGAGAATTATACTTTTTAAAAATGATTATTTCTTTTTCTGCCATATTGTACCAGGAGCTTCTTGAAGCCACCACGGAGAGGCCACAAGCTAACATATTCTTGCACCCCTAGACTAGGCACCTAACTGGCAACTGATAAATGCCTGCTGAGTGAGCAAATGAGCACAAAAAAAGGCAACACTCTCTCTCTTACCTTCTTGTGACTTTACCTGCAATCTGCGTTCTCCCATCCCATGCGGTCTTGTATTCTTCCAGTGTTCTGCCAACGGATTTATGACCCAGAGTGTGAACAACTCTAGCCAGGGCTTTTGTGGCACCCTGGGATCGGGAGTCAAACCTGGCGGGCAGGAAACCTTTGAGATGACCAAAGGAGGACACCAGACGCTGGACTCCTGCCGCGGGGGAGGACACCACCACACGCTGGGTTCCTGCAGGGGCGGCCACTTGGAGGTGGACAACTGCAGATACGTTTACTCGGACTGGCATAACTTCACACAGCCCCGGCTCGGTGACGTGAGTGTCCCTAAGTGTCCTGGGTCCCAGATGTCGATGTTGAAGTGAGAACCGTAGGAAATGGAAGCGTGCGGAGGTTTTCAGACACCCCCTTGCTCGCTCGCCTTCAAAGTGCTCTCTCATGCTGGGTCTTTACCTTTCTCTCCGTGTGCCTGCCCCCCACCCCCACCCCACCCCGCCCAACCCCCGCAGTGTACTTTGTTACCTGCTTTAATTTAAACAAGATTTTATACCAGCTGTGCTATTTCACTTAATTTCGAAAATCCCACAAAATCAGCTGCTTCTAATATCCCTCATTAAAGCCACAATTTTTTTTCCAGGTGTGTGCTTACCTTGTAATTCTGCAGATAGAAGAAAAAACAGGAAGACTTTTTTCATTTCTCACAATCATAACATTTCCCAGACCAAATCTGCATTTCTATGGGAGAACACAAGCATTGATAAACAATGTAGGGTGCAGATGAAGTAATATGGTCCCTATGATTTATCTTAATGGCTAAAGCACCATGCAAATACAAAGTGTTTTGATTCCCAGGAGAGCGAGAATGTGAATGAAGGAGGAATTCCGTGATGAACTGTCCATCCTGGGAACATGTTAAAATTCCTTGGGACACTTTTAAAGGAAAACGTGCCTTTGTCACATCCTGGATAAATTCGGATTCTATTAGCCAATTAACACCTTGTCAAGTCATTTCAGTGTGTCATTAAGATAGACAACAGCTGGATGAAATACCTTGTGGGCGTAAACTTTCCACCTCTTTTTTTTAAATTAATAAATCTTTTTATTGGGGCTCATGCAACTCTTATCACAATCCATACATACATCAATTGAGTAAAGCACCCTTATACATTCATTGCCCTCATCATAGTCAAAATTCGCCTTCCACTTGGGTTCCTGGAATCAGCTCGGTTTCCTTTTTTTCCCTCCCCCTCCCTCCCTGTTGCCCCCTACCCGCTGCACCCTTAATAGTTTATAAATAATTGTTTTATATTATTTTACACTGCCCTGCGTCTCCCCTCACCCACCTTCCCATTGCCCATCACCCAGAGAGGAGATTACACATAGATCCCCAAGATCGGTTCTCCCTTTCTACACCCCTTCCCTCCCTGTGTCGCCACTTTCCACCTCTTTTATCAGAGGATACCAATGACCTGGGAGCACAAACACTGGACCAGAAGTTCTGAGTCTTCTCGTGGAACACTGGCTCACCACCAGCTGTCCAGTCACTTCTGACTGATGGTGCTCCCATGTGTGTCAGCAGAGAATGCTGCCCCTTGGGGAGGGTTTACGACGGCTGAAGGTGTAGACATGGATCTGCAGATCCTCATTCAACTTCTCTCTACCTGGATTTGAACTTTTAATCTTTCCATTAGCGGTGAGTCTGTTGCCTGTTGGTGCTACTCAGGAATTGATAGGACTATAGATGGGCAATATTCTCTGATACCGCTGTAGTGTATCCAATGTCCCTAATGCACATTTTTGTCAAATTTATATGGTTACCTTTTCTTGGTTCTAGACAGTCAATTTTCATCAGGTTGTGAAGGAGAGAAGCTAAAGAAACATTCACATGAGTGCTTTTAATTCACATCAAGTATTGAGATATGAGGTATAAGAAATCCTGGAGAAATAGATCTGATCATGTAAGCCAAGCCAATGAAGAGTGAGCACGGGTGTGAGGGAAGCGAGGAGGCACAAGGATTGGCCAGGTTACAACGAGGCCCAGGGTTGACAACCAATGAAGGGATATGGAGCTGAATGTTTGGTTTCTCCATTATAAATCCCAAAGTTTACAATGCGGCTCAGGGGTTTTTTTTTTGGAGGGGTTTTAATGTCACTGATTTCTGTGTGTGTGTGTGTGTGTGTGTGTCTCCATACTTTCTAATGTTTTGATTATCTTAGAAACTTAATTCTAAAACCAATTTAGTAATTCCTCCCCACTTTATAACTGCATTCTACTACCAGTAGAAAAAACAAAACATGATAATAATATTGATTTCCATTCATTGTACATTTACTATGTGTTTGACGTATTGAGCCTCCTATTGACCCTGTGTAACAGCTGTGAGTTAGAATTGACTTGATGGCAGTGAGTGAAGGCATAAGAAGAATATTTTCGTCCATTGTCATTACAACATTTAATTTCCAGATTAACCCTGTAAATTGGTTATTCTTTGTATTTCCATTTTATAGGTGAGGAAAACAAAACTGAAAAACATTTAATAACTTTCCCAAAGATGTATAATTGGTAGAGCCAAAGCTATGACCCAACACCCTGACTGACATCCCACCCCTAATTCATATTCAGCAGATGTATACATTGTATCCATTTTGCTGACTAACCTACTCCCTAGATATAGAATTTAGGCATAAGCATTTAGTGACCACTAAAAGATACTGAAAAATAAACTTTATGTATATAATTTTTATTTGTATGTATTACTAAAGGCATAAAATACACTGACTTTATGGTATGGTTGTGACATAGACCAATTCTGTGCATTTTTTGTGTGTAGGAATCCATTAGAGGACACACTGATTAAAAATTAAACCTAAAAGGTAAATAAAAATAAATTTTATGTTCATACATTTATGTGTAGTTAAAACAATAATACAATCCATTTTTTATTTCACAGAAATTACATCTATATAATCAGAATGAAGACAACATTCGGTCTGCAGATTATGTGCTTCCTTACAACTACGAAGGGAGGGGGTCTCCAGCAGGATCTGTCGGTTGCTGCAGTGAAAAGCAGGAAGAGGAGGGACTTGACTTTTTAAATAATTTGGAACCCAAATTTACTGCTCTAGCAGAAGCGTGCATGAAAAGATAATGTGACCACGCTGCGATTACACATGTATTCCTTAGAAATTTTAGAGGCTTTTCATATGGAGGTGTTTTAAAATGCATTTTGTACACACACACACATTCATTTTACATAGCGTATGCATTTAAAAAATTTTTGAATGATGCTGTTTATCAATTTGTATCTTTAAAGCAATTTGTTGCTTATATTTTTCAAGATGCACAAAATATTAAAGTATATTTCGGCTTCTTTACTGCTGCCTACATAGACAATGAGCAAATCCCATCATTTGTAATGTTGGAATTGAGGTCTATGAAGGATCTGCTCTTTTTAACAGATATTTTTCTAAAAAGAATATTCTGGGTTAAGTCCAACAATAATTTAATACAAAATTTTAATACAGCTGATATCTGTATCAGGGCTCAAATTTTTGGTCTTGTTTCAGATTTAGGTGTCAGTGGAATAGAAGTATCTCAACACTGTGGTAAATCATGCTGGATATTTTCTTCAGTAATGCTCTGAAAATCAGTAGTGTCTAGTCTGTAACTCTAGATTAAAATTCCTAGAATTTTGTTAAACTTAAAAAAAATACAGAGCCACAGATTCAAACAACATCAGGAAAATGCCGATACAAGTTGTGTTGTTCATGTGCAGTTTAGTTTACAAAAGAATCACCATAAGGAAGGCAAGTCCATTTCCTAAGCTTAAGAAACAGATCTATATTCATGATGCACAATGTTATCACCAGGACCTTAATGACAAAAGGATATCAGTTTTTCTATTGACCTTGGAATTGCAAGTTTTCACTTTTTTTGTGTGCTGAGATTCAGAACTACTCTTGATAACTTGCTGGTTATGAAGATAAATTTT
Source organism: Tenrec ecaudatus (assembly GCF_050624435.1). NCBI lineage: Eukaryota > Metazoa > Chordata > Mammalia > Afrosoricida > Tenrecidae > Tenrec > Tenrec ecaudatus. The sequence continues at coordinate 45,194,630 of NC_134544.1, forward strand.
GTGGGGAAAATGCTGGTCTCCTTTTGAGTGTTACAATTTCATATTTTCATCTGCAAGTTCAGCACATTTCTCTCTACCTTCTCTCAATACTAGTCGTAGTCAGAACAGACTATCTGTGGATGACCTGTGATGATGAACACAGTCTACAGAGAATTGTGAGTACAATCATAACCCATTCAGAGTCATGGGTGGCAATGAATGATGCACATGCATTTCCCTTTGCTATAATTTTTAAATAGAATATATTAGCACTGTAGAAGTAGGAAAAGATTATGAAATTTTATAAAGACTCAAAAGAATCCAGAGAAAATGAATGGCTAAGTACAAGTTCATAAATCCATAAATGTTACTTAAATGTAGTGATTTTCTGATGTGTTCATTCTGAAAGCCCTTTGCGGGGGGGTCCTCCTGAGCAGAGATATTTAATGTTAAAATAATGAATGTGCTGTTTCATGAATTGTTTATACGTGACATTATTGTATACTGATTTTTAAGGACAGTTCAAAAATAAACCATAAATGTCACCTTTGATGGAAATTTGAGGAGCGAAGCAATGAAGGTTAAACTAAAGCAATACATTTCCTGCTCTGAAGAATTGGGACCAACTCTCCCTTTCTCTTGTTTTTGAAAGCCTACAAAATGATCATTTTTCTATAGGAACAGCTTAACTACTATAAAATATCAATTAAAGTAGTATTTAAACTAAAATGAAAACAGGAGAAATAAAAGGCAGGTCAAAATGAGGCTACCATTTGGTTTGTCTTCCAATAGAAATCTGGGTTTCAAACCGAGAGGGCCCGTGATTCCTAGTTGCTATAGGATAGCCACTTAGCAGGAAAGAGTCGATGCGCATCAGTACAGTTTGTCTCAGGTTGTGTACAGCTAAGAGAAGCTGCGGGAGCTCGGCTGGAGCAGGGGCTAAAGGTCAGTTACAATGACAGCCTTTCACCTGAGCTGGGATTCTGAATTTTGAACTCGAGCCGCTCAGACGGAATAGACGTCTAAGCACCACCACCCTCAAGAACAAAGAAAAGCTGCCAACTGAAAGATTAGCAGTTCCACCTGCTACTCTGTGGGAGAAACATGTGGTCATTTGCTCCCTTAAAGATTACAGCCCTGCAGACTCTATGGGGTCCATCCTGTAGGGTGATGTGCTGTGAGTTAGAAGCCACTTCATGGCAGTGGAGGGTTGTTGTTATTTTTAAGTGAAACTTTCTTGGTTTCATTGAAACATAAAGCGGGAACCAGGTGGGGCAGTACATTTGCTTTGCAGTCTGCCTAAAGCAAGGTGGGGCTTGTCACAACTACTGCTCCCTGTTTTCTGGTGGCAAGATGCCCGAGATGAGGTATTTTTCTTGGGAGTGCATGCTCAAAACGTTTGACTGGTCTCTGGTGAAAACAAACCCTACAGTACCAGTTTATTTCACTTTCCTATTATTTACCAACCTTGCTTTTTATTTAGAGCCACATAATCATATCCTCTCATTCAGTTTTTGGACTGTAAATCTTGCTGAAGGGAGACAGTGAGGATTGGCTATCCTACGTCTCCAACCCCCAAACACAGCACAATTTGCACTGGGTTCTAGTGAGAGCCGCGGGTTTACAGATGTTTTATTTCGTGACTCACTGCTCTTTTTAAAAGCGCCATTGTTATCATTCGGAGAGAGTCAGCACTCCCATGAGATACCTTTTGACTTTTCTCCCACCTTGTCCAGGATCTTCCAGCAGCACCCCAGGTCCAAGTTGTCAGTCACTTTTCCATGTGAACTCAATAATAACATCCAACTGCCATCTAAAGAGGATTTTAAAAATCATAGAGAAAGGATAAATTGTGATTACATGAAATAAAATTGGGGGGAGGCAATTTTGGCACCAAGGGCATGCTGGAGAGGCCTAAACCCACGTGGCAGGAAAGGGGGGCTCCGAGAGAGACACGAAACCCTGGCCTTCAGGAGGTGAGAAGAGATGCCAGCCAGGAGACGGAGAAGTCGGAAGTAAAGGCAGTACTGGCCCCTTCATGGTTTTTCTAGGGCCGACCCTGCCCTTGCCTTCGTTTCTTAGGCCTTTTCATTTTTGTGGGTGATTCGTGAACCCTTCACGCCTCACCTTGTTTGGAATGGGGAACCTGGAGGAGGAGAGCTGAGAGCATCAGGCAGAAGGCATTTCCAGGATGGGCCTGAACTGGTTGTGCGAACAACCAAGAAGACCGTCACGAGGCATCCTGTATTCCTTCTGTAACCTCCTGGGCACGCTCCAAGGTCTTCAACGGCCGTGTAGCTCACATTCTTACTGGATTTCACATCTCCCCTTTTTCTAATTCATCCCTGGAATAGAAGAGATTTTAGATATGGGTTGTTGTAAGCATGCTTTTCTTTTAAAAGGCTTTTTATTTTTAGTGTAATCTTTTAAGATAAAGTGTTCTTCTGTACTTACATGTGGAGGTGAACATTGTGCTGTTGTAGCATGCAATTAAATAGCTTTCCAAAGATCACTTTTTCTGGCAGTGAATGATCTTGAATTTCTTATGTATATATTGTTTTATTTCTCTCCCCTTATTTTTATAAAGAAAACAGCTAACTTTTTATCTAAAATGTAGTCGGGTTTGCTTTGTAATATTTTTAACAGACTTTTTCTATTAAAATGAGTTACTTGCTTTTAAAGGATCTTCCCTGGTTAAAATAAGCAAAAATGGGATGTGGAAAGCAATGTTTTCAGATGTTGAATTCAATAAAACATTTTTAACCTGGTTACTTGCCTTTTATATACTTATAGATTAAATGATTCCAAGACAATCATATTGCAAAATGAGCTTACTTCTGCCACACAAACAGAGATCTTCAAAGACATCGTGCCTGCATGACTATTTTATGGAATGGGCCATCAAATTATCACAAACATAATGATATTTAGGGGAAAATAATTATTTATGGCTACAATTTTAAAAAAAAACCAGATAGGTATAAGAGGGACTAGCTAGATAGATAATAGCTATATAGACGGATCTATATAGATACAACTATGTGGTAGTTGTCATTTCAGAGTGTTTCAGAAATAAATTGACACACACTTCTTATTGTATGGGGCACTGCAGTCAGGGAGACATTATGGATTTAAAAAAAAGAAAGAAAAAAGTGCTATTTCAATCTTGGCCTACCACCCACTCATAAATATCTGACCTTCAAGATTTAATCCTGAGAGGATTCAATTGTGGAAATTGTAGTGTGTTGCTAAGCTGATGTTTTTCTTGGGCGTCTGAGGGCCTACCTACCAAAGTACAGCCGGCTGTTTCAGAATTGTATGAGTTCTATCAAAAGTCTAACATTTTGACATAATTGGAACCACAATTCTTGGAACTTTCATATGACCATAATTCTCCTGTGTAAATCTTTAGCTTCAAGGTTGCTCAGGGACATTTCAAATGTAACAGCATCACACTGGATAAAAGTCAAATTATAGAGGGTTGACTAGGTTCAGCACTGGGTCAAAGTTGGTGAGTGCACATGAACTCTAGAGGTAGACAGACCACTGGGTTTGAATCAGCCCCTTCCTAGTTGTGTGACCTTGAGGAGATTCTTTTAAAAGGGATAATAATGGCGACCTAATGAGCTTCTTGTAGTGATTGAATGGAGACCATATAGAACACCACTCTCATGTAGTGAAAGCCTTCTAAGTCACAGTTGAATAAACATTCAAGTCAGGTACACACATGCACTACAATACACTATCCAATATATTTTTTAAGGAAATAAATGTTTTTCTTTGTTTGGTGGGGGAAAGACAATGAAATTATGGTTGATTGTGTTTTCTATGCTTGAGCACCAATGACATTTTTTATTTCAGAAACACACTAAACCAGTGGTTCTCAAACTTCCTAATGCCATGACCCTTTAATATAGTTCCTCATGTTGTGTTGACCCCCTTGACCTTAAAATGATTTTCATTGCTACTTTATAACTGTAATTTTGCTACTGTTATGAATCCGGAGACCCCTGTAAAAGGGTTGTTCGACTCCCAAAGGGGTCGTGACCCACAGGTTGAGAACCACTGCTAAAACCCAACTCTCCAACTCTGACTGTCACTGGGTCAATGCCGACTCTGAGAGCCCATCAGACAGGGAGGATTGTTCCTGTGAGTCTCTGGTATATACTGTTCGTGGGAGCACAAGAGCACAAAACCCAGTCTTTTTCTTTTGGAGAGGCTGGTGGTTTAGAACCACTGACCTTGAAGTGAGCAGCCCCAACTTGTACCCGCTAAGCCACCAAGGCTCCTAGACAGCTTCTTTGGGGCTCTTTGAATGAAGGTTGGAACCCCCAGCAGCTCCACGGGAGTCAAGATTTACAGCCTCAACAACACAGAGGGGCAGTTCTTTGTCCTAGCCATGGCTCTGAGTCAGAATCCAGCCAGTGGTAGTGAGTTTTTGTAGATACAGGAGAAAAAAATTCACATGTGAATTGCTTCAGCAACAAATAGGGTCCAGAGCATGTTTTCAGGCTTTAAAAATATTTTTAATAAAACCTTATGTTACATACATGTCACCACTTTAATTCTTTTTAAGGTGTAGCTCCGTGACATGTCGTGCATTCCCAATGCTATTGAACCATCACTAGTGTTGAGCTCTAGAACAGTTGGTTCATCCACAAGTGAACCTCCCAGTCGTTTTCCATTTTCTCCTGAACCCACTGCCACATGATTCCAACTCAGAGTGATCCTATTTGGATTACTGAGCAAAAATCTTTACAGGACTAGAAAGCCTCATTTTTTATCTCACAACCTGGGTGGTGAGTCTGAACCATGAGCTGGTGATTCTGAACCTCTGACCTTGAGGTTAGCAGCCATATGCCTAACCTTAAGCATCACCAGGGCTCTTTGTCCCTAGTCTTGGGCAAGTGCATCTTCTGTCTCTAGGAATTTGCCTGTTTCATGGGGAAATTTCATATGGAAATATTTATATGGAAATTCCATATAAATAGAATAATATGTGCCTTTGGGTACATGGTTCCTTTCATCAAAATGTAAAACTTTTGTAAAAATTTCCATTTTATTTTGAAAAGAAAATATAGAGGATCTGAAAAGACTTGTTCAGAAGCTTATAAAAAAACAAATACCACTTTCAGTCTTTAATCATATTCAAAATGAATATATTAAAATATAAGATAAAGCAAAAATAGATCTGATGGTAAGTATAACAGTGCATGTTACTATTCATATTTATACAAGAACCACATTTTCTTGGCAAGATTGAGAGACACAAAAATTGATCCTAAAGAAGGATGCTATAATACAGATGCTATAATGAGTAAAACTTAACATAAACAATTAGGCAAATGAATCAATCTTGTATTGCAAGACCTGAACAAAAATACTTATAAAATAATTTCAATGATTGAAACATAAAAAACTGGGAAGAATTTAACTTTGCTATATTCAAATTTATGAAGTCAGAATCACTTTCTTCCATTTTTGGTTTTTTTTTTCTCCCGGTCATTTTATTGGGAGCTCTTACAGATATCACTGCATTCCATCATTCAATCACATCAAGCAGTGTTGTACAATTGCTACCACACTCTCTTTCAAAACATTTTCTTTCTTCTTGAACTCCTTGATATCAACTTCTCTTTATCCCCTCCCTCACCCTACCCCCCAGGAACCTTAATTATTTTTTGCCATCTCTTACACCATCCAATATGTCCATTCACATACAGTTCTGTTGTTCACACCCCTTCAGTGGGGTTATACAGTCCTCTTACTATCAGCTTCCCCTTCTCTCTCCCCCTCCTCCCCTTTCCTGTCCCCTCAGGGAACCATTACTCCTCTTACTGTTTCTGAAGGGTCATCTATCTTGGTTTTTATGTATCGAGCAATTTTAATTATACAAGTGAACATACAAATGAAGTTTAGCATGATTAATGAGGTAAAACAAATAAAAACCATCATAGTAAGTGAAGGAAATATGAATGAACTCAAGGCTTCATCAGGGCTCATCAGTGCCATACTACATTCCTGGATTTATCATCCCTTCAATGTGGCCCTTCTGAGAGGACTGTCCAATTAGCTTACAGGTAGGCTTTGGGTCTCTACTACATTCATGTTCCTTCATATCAATTTGGTTACTTGTTTTTGAATTTCTGATACTTATTCCCATTGACACCTCATGATTACACAGGCTGGTGTGCTTCTTCCATGTAGGCTTTGTTGCTTACCTGCTAGATGGCTGCTTAGTTAAACTTCAAGCCCTTAAAATCCCAGACACTATATCTTTTAACATCTGGGCACCATCCGCTTTCTTCAGCATCTTTGCTTATGCACCCATTTGGTCTTCAGTGATAATTTCAGGAAGGTGAGTATCATAGAGTGCCACATTATTAGAACAAACCATTCTCGTACTTAGGTAAGATTTAAGTAGAGGCCCAATTGACTACCAACTTCATATGGAAAGGGAAGAAGCCCAGAATTGGCAAATAACTCCTCCAGAAGAAGAATAAAGTGAGAAGTTTTACATTACCTGACTTTAAAACATATTATACAGCCACTGTTGTCAAAACACAATGGTTCTGGTATAATGATAGAGATTCAGACCAGTGGATAAGAACAGAAAATCCAGAAATAAAACCAGCACCAAACAGACAACTGATCTTCAAATATCAAATGGGAAGCAGATGCCCTTTTTAATAAACGGTGCTGGTAAAACAGAATCACTTTTTTATATTTGAACTAGGAAATATCTTTTGGACACAAATGTATCAATGTAGAATTCTAATTGTAGCATTTATACTAAAAACATAGATTAAAATCTTTTAGAGTTGGCCTATGGATTAAAAACTTGTTTCAGTCTCTCTGTGCCTTCTGAATCTCTAAATTAAGCTATCTTTCTCACTCACTATTGATACCAAAACCCTAACTTACTACCTTCAAGTTGATTCCAACTCACAGTGACCCACAGGACAGAGCAGAACTGGCTCTGTGGGTTTCTGAGACTTTTGATGTTCACAGGAGCAGACAACATCGTCTTTCTCCCACGGAGCTGATGGTGGCTTTGAACTTCTGACCTGGTGATTCACAGCCCAACAGGCAACCCTCTATGCCATCAGGTCTCCCAAATATCGACCTATCTGACTTGTATGCCCGTCAGCACACTGTGTAAAATTGAGTCTACTCTTGAGCGTAGTCTCTGCTGGAAACAACTGCTACAATGCCACATCACAATACTTTCTGTGTGAGAGCAATGAACATATGCAGCCGGTCGCATTCTAGGCATTATGTAGTCATGACTGGAGGGGACACCACGCAACTATCAGCTCATGCTCAAAAATTACATAACAAAATGGAAGCATCATATCCACTGAGAAACCAAGATCCGGGGCACTGCCCCAATCTGGGTCTTACTGAGTTTTAAGAGACCCCTGGAGCTCTTGCCCATGTCTCCTGGCTGCACAGAATCATGCCAGCAGAGAAACAAAGACTCAAAGGATTCAGGTGTGGGTGGCGGTAAAAGGGATGTGCTTTTAATACCTGAACCATGTGTTAGCAATGCACAAGAAATTCTGTAATATGCCTTTCTTTCTTTATGGTCATTTCAGCTCTTCTTAGTCTCTAGACCCCATCCCATTTAAGCATCCATATCCTACTATGTTTACGATACATTCTACGTGGGTACCGAAGAATAGCCTATTCTGATTCCGGGCTTCAGGTGCTCAAGTGACAGTGGACCCGAGCAGACACTGGTTCAGTGACTAGCTGTGTGAGTCAATGACCCAACTCCAGAGTTGCTCACCTCCTGGCCCATCTCCATGCCCCTAAGGGCAGGTGAACCTTCTCCTCAACTCCAGTAAATGGAGGTGGAGATAAAAGCCCAAACGTGTGGGATTTTTTTTCTACCCTTTACTGAATGAGGATTTATAATAAAGATCGAATGGGAGAAAACATAAAAGAAGCTGTATTTCTGGAACATTTGAGTAGTGAACTGAGATTCTTACTTACTATTCAAACAAATAATTGACAATTGATTAAGAGAAGTAAGAAATCTATTTTCCTTCCTGGTGAATTGGTTTCCATGACTGTTGTGGTTAAGTTAATTCCATGTAGGTCTTTGAGATGGGAGAGGCTTGATGTTTCTGTCTGTCTTTGGCTCCCTAGGTCAGTCAGTGGCTTCTTTTCAAGTATCTACAGGAAAGCTGAGGCACACCTTTCAGTGACTCAGACCTCACCTGTGCTTCACTGAAAACCGCATTAGACTCAGGAGGTTGCACAAACATGTTGTTTATACACATGCTTTCAAATGTGGAAGCATCTTCAGAAGTCAATTTAAAAGAAGCTGGAAATTGGCAGAAACGCCTGGGAACTGCCTACTGGATAATATCTCACCACAGGGAGAGGAAAAGAACTTTAGACAGCGAGGAAAGTGTTTTCCTTGGCCAAGTGAAGAGATGGCATTTGAATCCAGACAGAACCTGATCATTGTGTTTTGTATTGTTTTTTATCCCAACAGTCATTAATGAAAATCTAGGCTGTGTGCTATAAATGTTTAAATATGTACAAATAAATACATGCAGAAGCTTGAAAATTTTCATGGTGAAATTATAGTATCTTTTAGTTCCAGTTATGAATTTTTTGAAATCCATGTATATATATCCGTATATATGAAAACACAATTAAAGATAGATTCAATATTTATGCATTCCTTTATTTTCCCAAAATTCAGATGCATTTTCAACTTCAGTAGTTTCATTGTACATACGTACATATGTATTCTGAGTCTATGGAGTTAAATTGCTTTACTGGCTATATAGTTGTGCTAAGACATGAAAATTATAATTCATAGACAATGCACCTTTCTCTGACACGATGTGGTGAGCCCCAAGCTAAAAGACAGATTCACAGAAAGTCCTCATTGAAATGCTACAGTGACTTTTGTTTTTATCCTTAATCTGTACCCTCACAGGCAAGTTAAGAAAGACATTTATTAAGATTTCTTGGATAAATGCATGACAGTAGATTAAGCATAGAAGCCAAGAAAATAAGCAGGGAGGGAAAACAGAGATATGAATTTCGCTGGATTTGTCATATTTCTGTTCTGTGATTCTAACTTGGGGAAGTCACGAAGAAGGTGACATTGCAGACAAGCATGAAAGCCTTCCTCTCTCCAATTGTCACAATGCTGCATTTTTCAAAAAGGCTCCACGCTTACCGCACCCTCCTGATCCAGAGACATCATTTCTCCTTCAGAGGGAATTCTATGAAATATATGAGGGGACTTCAAAAAATTCATGGAAAACTATAATTAAAAGATAGAAGAATGTTACATGAACTTTGTGAAACCACTTGCATATGGTTACTCTGATCCAAAATTCAAATGTGGAAAAATACTTCTGTTTTTTTCATAATTTATCTTTATCTGAACCTACTTCCCTGCACTGAGTTTGCTGTACAAAATAAAATTAAAAATCAATCTTATCAGTCTAATTTAAAATGATGTTTGTGCTCACTCTCTTTTCATGGATTATATCTGAGTTTTAGGAAGCTTATGTACGTACCTTCATGTAATTGAGGACTCTCCTTTGCTTTTTGCTTTCAACAATTTTTATAACCTTTAAAAAGTTATGAGATCTAGTCAATATTGCCAACCAAATTATTACCTCAATCAAACAATGACATAAAATTAAACATCCTAACATGTTTGCCAAACATGTAGTAATAATAAAATAGGATTATTATTTTGATACATGAGAACGAGCCATATTAGAATAATGATTTTCAAAACTAATGCAAAACACATACTTACCACATGAGCATGAAACATGAATCATTTTAAGTTCTGCAAAGTAAAATAATTAAAAACTTTAGTCCAGCACATGCAAAGTATTTTACTAACTTGTCAAAAACCAGTGAGAGATTCTTAATTTTTCTGTACTTCACTGCCTAAAACAATGAATCATCCAGTCACTCAGTGACAAATACTTCTTAAACAACTACAACAAGCCATATATAGTCCTAGACAGGAAAGACATACCCACACCAAACACACGCACTGCTGGGGAGTTCATGTGTAGTCCTAGACAGGAAAGACTACCCATACCAAACACACTCACTGCGGCAGGGTCCTTGCGGACTCACAATGACCCTATCGGGCAGGGTAGAACCATCCTTGTGAGTTTCTGAGACTGTTAGTGTTTACAGAAATCGAAAGCCAAAAGCTCCACCTTTCATCCGCAGAACAGCTGGTGGTTTCGAACTGCTGACCTTTCCAACGAAGCCCAATGCGTAACCACGAAGCCACTATGGTTCCTAAAGTCATACCAGTGAATAAAAAAGTAAAAGTCTTTGTTGTCATAGCAATTATATTACACAAAGAGGATGGCGGTGAATTTAAATGAATAGGTAATATATGTAAGAAATCATTAAAATAAGTCATAGGAAGAAAAATAAAGCGAGAGAAAATGTGTAAAGGATGATGAGGTTTGTTTTTGTTGTTTTAGAAAGAGTGGTCAAAGAGGTATTTAGGATAAGGTGGCCTTTTAGTAGAAAATTAAAGGCACTCAAGGAGCAAGTCCTGTGGACATGAGCCCAGAGGGCAGGGAAGAGGAGAGAAAACGGTGGAGAGAGACCTAACCAATGCAAAGGGATTGGGTTCACAGGGAAAAGCCAAATGATGGAGTGTTTGTGGCCATGATTATAGCTTTGGATTTTACTTCTTTTTTTTTTTTTTGAATTTTACTTTAAGTAAGGTCAAGATCCACTGGCGGGGGTTCAGCAGAAGAAAAACAGGAAGCTAGGTGGTCCAGTGGACCACTCTGAGCTGCTACCCACAAGATCAGTAGTCTGCACTCACCAGCAGCTTCCAGGGAGAATGGTGAGGCTGCAGGCTCTCCTGAAGCTTTAAGGACTAAGAAACAAAGGGCCGCTTCAGGGCACCACACTGCCATCCAGGGTTGCTAGGAGCTGGATCTGATGGCCATGGCTGGGTTTTCAGGGAGCGCTTCCTCATGCCAGTGATTTTGGAGTCAGTGGGAGTACGTCAAAGGGCATAAGCCAAAGGCACTTTTGAGAACTTTGCTGTCAGCATGTTGTTGTTGTTTTTTATTTTATTGGGGCTCTTACAGATGTTGTAACAATCTATAAATCAGTTATGTTCAAGCAAACTTGTACATATGTTACCATCCTCATTTTACAAAACAGTACCTTTCTACTGGAGCCCCCCTTATCAGCTCCTCTTTCCCTCTCCCTCCCTTATCCTCCCACTTACATGAACCCTTGAAAATTATATATTATTTTTTCATATGTTACACCATCAGCTGTATCCCTTCACCCATGTTTTGTTAGTCGTGTGTGTGTGTGTGTGTGTTTGTTGTTATACATCCATCATTGCTGTTGGTTCATCCCCCACCAACCCGACTACTCTCATGGTATCTCTATTCACATTACTTTCTCTGAGGGGTTTATCTGTACTGGCTTCTGTGTGTCTAAAGCTCTTATCTGTAGCAATGTACATATCTGTTCTAGCAGGTAGAACTGGGGCCCTCATAGTGGCGGGGGAGGAAGAATGAAAGAACCAGAGGAATTCTTGTGTGTTTGGTCTGTGCTAAACTGCACTCTGGCTGAATGGCTGAATTATTCCTTCCTTGTGACCCTTCTGTGAGGGTCCAATCGAGAGGATGTCCAATTGTCTACAGATGGACTTTGGGTCTCCAATCTGACCCCTCTCTTTCACATCGATATAATTATTTGTTTTGATCTTCTGATACCTGATCCTGTCAATACCTCATGAGCATACAGCCTGGTGTGCTTCATTCATGTGGGTTTTTTTTGCTTCTCTGATAGATGGCTGTTTGTTTAACTTCAAGCCTTTAAGACCCCAGGTGCTATATCTTTCAATAGCTGGACACCATCTACTTTCTTCACCACATTTGCTTATGCACCCATTTTGTTTTCAGTGATCATGTCGGGAAGGTGACTATCATGGGGGCCAGGTTATTAGAACAATGTGTTATTTTTTTGAGAGAAGACTCAAGTAGAGGCCCAAAGTTCATCTGCTACCTTAATACTTTAACATATGAATATATGTACATAGACTGATACCCCTATCCTTATTTACATTTACAAATGTATATGCATGAGGCTAATGAAGCTAATCTTATTTTGGATTTGATAGTCCTTAAGCCAGTTTATATTACCTTTGGATGAATTTACTCTGTTCCAAGTCAATCACTCTTGAAGCTATTATGCTTGGAAAATATTTCCCTGAAAACTGAGCCTACACATGATTATCATTTTTAAGTTCTCAAGATAAGCACGATATGGAATAGCAAATCAGTAAATTTTGTTTCCCACATGCCATCCTGTAGGTCTTCTAGTCATTTCTGTACCACCATTACTACAATTTCACATTGTCAAATCACTGTACTGATTAGAAAAGGGAAAAAAAGATTAAAATATTTATAATCCAAGGAGTTTAGCAAATAAACAGAGCAACCTGATTGATGATATATCATATTAAAACAATGATATCAAGGATATAAGTGGAAATTTTATTTTTTATATATTAAAATACAAATATTATATTAAAATATATTATATAAGTGTATTATAAATCAAATATCATCTTGATTGTGTCTCCTGATATTCCTTTTGAAGAAAGTGGAAGACACTTGTCAAATTGTTTTATTACCGAGGAAAGTTTGTCTATCTGAAATGGAAACCCCTGAATTTGTGTGTCAAAATAACATTCTTAAGATAATTTTAGGAGGTCATCTAATGTGACCAATGTATGATAAAGTGGTTATTGTTAATGACCTAAATTAAATTTGAACATACAGTTAATTCTGTTTTTGTTCTCATTTTCCTTTCTTCTCTATTTAAAACCAAATGCTTTATTTCACATGCCAAAATATCTCAGTGCAATTTATGTATGGTATACAGCACACCCTAAGTACCCTTTTCCTGCTATGGTTATACTAACCATGAATCAAATAAATGTCTAGGAGAAACTTTGTTTATTTTCCATATCTTGGCAGAAGTAGATAAAAAATCCCTATTTGGAGCTATGACCTTTTTAATCTATCTATCGGTCTGGCTATCTATCTATTTTTGTGTGCTCTTTTAAAGTTGATGACATTAAAATTTCACGATAGAGGTCAATCTATTTTTTAAATGTTATTTATATTCTATCAAAAATAATTCTTGCTACTGCCAAAAGAACCAACAGGTTTGTCTTGGAAAAGGGACAGTCATAATGCTCCTTAGAAGCAAGGATGGCTAGACTTGGTCTCACGGACTTTGGACCTATAGTCAAGAAAGTCCAGTCCCTGGGGAACAGCATCATGCTTGTCAGAGTCGAGGGCCAGAGAAGGCCCTGGACAAGATGAATTGACACCGTGGCCGTAGGAAGGGACTTAAACATAAGAACTATTATGAGGATGTCGCATAGTGGGCAGTGTTTCATTCCATTGCACATAGAGGTCTCTATCAGTCAGAACCTAACAACAAGCTTGCAGGTGTTACCCACCTTCCTTTCATATCTCTGGAAGTGAGGTGACTTGTCATTATGGCTTTCTGCCCCTCTGAGTCTGAACTGTTTCGGAATCCCTGCATTTTGGAAGGTCTTGGGGGAAGTTCTTCAAATGTGATGTATGCATTAGTTTGATTTCATAATGATTCTTAGAGCACAAATAATGAATAGTTATTAGGAGTACCAAATATATCATTTTGTTTGAGAAAACTAATTGGGCAAGGCTCTTTCTGTTCTTAAACACCAACATAAAACAATGAGTGGACATAACTACTAGACTGAGAAATTTCTCATTGGTATTTTGTCAAAATTATTTGTTGTTTACTTGTTTCATGGCAACACAAACTTTTTTTGGTGGAGGATGATATACACATTTCACCATAATTTAAAAACATTTTTTCTGGAGAATTTACTGAGATTACTGGGGGTTTTAAGTCAGAAATGAGACATGAGGAATATTTTCTCTAGTGGGTTATTCTGAAGATTAAAGTCAACTCATGTCAGGTGTTCAGATTTTTGTCTTGACAGTTAGAGTGAACAGTCGGTAAATGTCAGAATTTGTTTTGTTATTCAGTCTTATCAGCTCCAGAGTCAGAGTATGCATACATTCCTAGCTTCCCTATACTTTATAGTACTATAGGGACTCCACAGTATGTGACTGAACAATATATTCATGGTCATGAAACAGCAAGCTATTTTTAAGAACAAATTGTATTCTTTTTTGACACCTTATCTTGAGTGTAGTGGTGTCATATCCTAAACAAGCAAAAGCCTATTTTATGATTAGTCACCTGGAACACCATTCAAGATGCTTTTTTCCCATTAATCTTATATTCTCCACACACAGAAATTTAAAAATGCCTTTAAGTCAATTCTGACTCACAGTGACTCAATAGGTCAGAATATAAATGTCTGAGACCATAAAGAGAGTAGGAAGCCTTGTTTTTCTCTCACAGAGAGGCTGGTGGTCTGAACTGCTGAAGCTTGTGGTTAATGTATTACTTCCCCAGGTCTCCCCAGACATTCTTCAGCACATACTCACTGCACTGAAATAGATTCCAACTCATAGTGACCCTATGATTTATATCTAACAGTGACTTGGTTAATTTTTGGTATTAGACTAAAATCTTTTAGTCTAGGAGGTAACCTTATGAAAGTTTGACACCTGGGAGGAATGAGCCAGTGGCATCATAAAAGAGAATGCTGGTGATGAGCCACTGAGATCTTAGAAACTCATGAAGCAACCTTCAGGGGGCTGAAACATGAAGAAAATTCCGGAAGTATGATAGCAATTAGTCCAGTAGATAAATGGACCATGTCAACAGCAGTTGACTTTCTTTTTCTCAGTTAAACAATTAATTTTTAAAGAACTCTTTTTTTTCTTGGTCAATCTAGTTAAAGGCCAATTTTCTTGATCTTTATACAGAACCAACATTCATTTTTGTTTATTTTTCTATTATCTTTGTGGGTGTTTCCCCCCTATTTTTTACTTTGATAGTTCTGACGGAGCTTCAAAATTGTCATGGAAAAGTATAATTAAAAGACATTGGAATGTGTCTACAAACTTTTGGAAGCTCCTCCATATTATGTCTTTTCCTCCACATGTTTTAGGTTTAGTTTCTCTTCTTTTCCCAGGTTATCATTTTGTGGCATTTCTAAACCTTTGATATAGGATTTATAGCTGGAAAATTTCCTTCCTATCTCTTAAGTTTTGGTATGCTACATTTTTGTTTTCATTTTCTTCAAAGTATTTTATAATACCCCTAGAGATGTTTTTAGTTTATTGGTTTTTAAGGATATTGTTCAATTTCAACATATTTGTGAGTTCCTAAATTTTCTCTCTATTCCTTCTAGTTTCACACTATCATGATTGCAGAATATATTTCAATCTTTTAAAATTTATATAGTTACCATTTTCTTTAATGTTTTAGCTTATAACCTCTCCTTAGAATTGT
Organism: Tenrec ecaudatus; assembly: GCF_050624435.1. Taxonomy (NCBI): domain Eukaryota; kingdom Metazoa; phylum Chordata; class Mammalia; order Afrosoricida; family Tenrecidae; genus Tenrec; species Tenrec ecaudatus. The sequence goes on from NC_134544.1 coordinate 45,210,086, forward strand.
TCTTGTGTACTTAAAATATGTTGGTGGGTGACATATTTTATAGATATCCATTAGGATCATTATACACTTTTAGAGTGCATATTTCTTTCAGACAGCGTCAGGATGTTGATCTTACTAATTCTTTTGTCTCAGATTTCAATGAAGACAAATGTCATAGCAACTATTTTGACTCCTTGTGACCTATCAGATAGAGCATTACTGCCCCTTTGGGTTTCTAAGACTTTGCCAGAGCAGATAACCTCAAGTTTCACACAACAACTGGTGCGTTTGAATGACCAGTCTTGCAGTTAGTAGTTGTGTTAGTCAGGGTTCTCTACAGAAACAAAACCAGAGCATTTTATTATGATTTTATATATATGCAGGTTTATACAAAAAGAAGCAATATAATAGTTAATAGGTCCACACAGAAGTACAGAGGGCTCAGTTCAACTCACTTTTTTGAAAGAGTTAATATACTGAAGGTCCTTCGACTCACATGGGCTGCCAGTTCAAGGTCAAGGAAGCAACATGGGAGTCTTCCATGAGGCAAGACAGACAGAGTCCACCAACAGGCAGCATACAGCAGGTGGGGCAGCAAGAGTCAGTAGTGCAGGAGCTTAGACCAGCAGGCCCTGATTAGATCTTGAGCTTAGGCCATGATGAAGTGTGCTGGGGGAGGTCTCAAAGGAGCCTCAAGCTCTAGCAACACAATCCATGGGTTGACTCATCCCATGGGTAGTGCGGCACAGGGATGAGGCAAATGACTAATGCAAGTAGCAGTAGGTTGGTCCGATTGCCAGGGAGGAAGAGTGAGGAGGCCACTTCAGAAAGTATTAATCTCAGTCACTCTCCAATCAAGCTGTGGCCTGATTAACTCCACCCACATGTTCCCATGGAGGACTAGTTGGCACAATAAACCTATCGCAGTAGTCCAATTCTTGCCCAGAAGTGCCACTTAGCCACCAAGGCTCCTAATTCAAACACATGCAATCATAAATATAATCCTTTATCCATAATTTCAGCAAATAATTTTAGTGGACTAGAGTTTGAAATTTAGTAACTTATAGAGGTTTGAAACCTTATACTTTGCCCCCCAAACCAAACCCACTGCCATTGAGTTGATGCCAACTCATAATGACCTTATAGGACAGGGTAGAACTGCCCCTAAGGGTTTCTGAGACTTCCCCTCTTTACAGGAGCACAAAGCTGATCTTTCTCAAGCAAAGAGATTGGTGGTCTCGAACTGCTAATCTTGAGTATCTCAGCCCAAAGTGTAACCACTACACCATCAGAGTTCCAAACATAGTAGTACCTAAATTATTTAATGATGAAAACATTTCTTACGTCTTCTTTAATTTTAGTGATAGACAATTAGCTTGTGACATTGCAGCTGGTAGACCTGGAACAAGTAGAAAAATGGAAATTATTCTTATTTCTTAAATTCTCTCTTTTAAAGACAAAGGAAATTTGAATGTTCATAGAGAAAATAAGCAGAAGATGGTATTCCTAACATTCAGTATCAAATTTCCTATATGAGATACTAAAAAATTAAATAACCCCAATCAATCTCTCTACCATTGAGTGGATCCAATTTATAGCAGTCCCCAAGACTCTATAGGAACAGATAACCTCCTCTCCCTCCCTCCCTTCCAGCAAAAGGTTGTTCAGTTTGAACCACTGACTATGCAATTAACAGCCTAACCCCTAGTGTGTGGTGCCACAAGATCCTTAGAGACTAACCAGAGTCTATCTGTATAACTAAAATGAGCACGTCCCAACACGAAACCGTTCTAAATTTCAATTTCTTAACCAAAATCTTAAGAAACAATATTTTGATAACGCTAAAAGATATTTGAGCAAAGTAGATTCTTTACAAAAAGAGGCAGTTTAAAATAGAAATAGGTAGACTTATCATTAACATGAATATAATATGCATTGATAATGAGCAATAATTTAATACTTACAATGGAAACTACTAATTTTAAAGCAAGTTTAAAAGCAAGTCTTCTTTTTTAGTTCTGCGAAATGTGTTTCTGGAAGGTGATATAGTAAATAGAATAAGATATGAAATAAAGTACACTATCCAAATTTGGAGAGGAGACATTTTTTTAACCAGATTTTACAGAGTTTAAAAATATACAAAATACTTTAATAGCTTTTCCCTTGTTTCTCCTCACTTCTTTACATACTATGCATGGGAATGGAGACAAGAAACAAAAACAAAAACTAAGGTCACATTGGTTCTAATGCCTATACTAATGTGAGCTACTCAATGCTAGTGACTCAGGCTCCATGATAGCATTCCCCCATAGAATTATTTTTAAACGATTTGGGCAGTATTTATGTGAACAAACCTCAGGATGCTATACTTGGTTTGCCTAAAGAGCTCATAAGTATGCTTCTAATTCAAATGCTAATATACACTTTAAATCTCATTTACATTTTCTTTCAAATCATAAGTTTCAATTTAGAAGAAGGAATATCTACTGCTCTCTCTTAAAGGGAACTCAAGGAAAAGAAACTCAGTGGCATTGCCTTCATGTTAAAAAACACTTATTTTCTGTGTCATATATTTTTCTTTCTAAGGGATGCACTTTTTCCTTTGAAAGACTGTCTCATGTACTCACAGGCCTGTCTTTGTAATGGCTTTCCAAATTGGTGTTGACTTAATTATCCCAGTTAACATTGCAATTATGAAATATCCCCACAAATGACCTTCGATGCTGATTTTTGCTTCCAATTACCTTTTCAATTAACTATGAAGTGCTTTATAGATAAAAATGCCTCTAAATAAGGACATTGAGGACGGGGGGTGGGGGAACAGGTCCTTTTGAGAGAATGTCAAGCAAGTGCTTTTAGAGGATAATTTTAATAATGAAACAAGGGTAAAAAAAATGAGAGACCAGCAGCGCCATGGGTTTGACTGCTTGTTAGAGTGCAATAAAGTGCCAAAGCCCAAACTGCCTTAAACTCTCGCAGCTTAATTGAAATAGCATCCAAGGGCATAGTAATGGGCAGTATCACATAATAAATACAATCAACTGGGAGCTATTTTAAATCACCATGTTACCTGGGTCACTTAATTAGTGATACATTTTCTCAGTGCTATAGATAGACAGATTGCTAATCTAGTCTCTATTCGAATTTATGGTGGTAAAGGAATTTAATTTTCAAAGCATCTAGTTTGAGAATAAATTATAGAGATGGGGTCTGGTGTTCATCCGGAAGGCATGTGTGATCAACTTTAACTTTAAAATTATAAAATAGTTCTATACATATTGAAGATGTGGAAGATACAGAAAACATGCAAACAAGAAAATACATCTCAACTACAACCCATTCGGGTGGCTAGAACTTCCATTGCCATTTGGTTTATTTCCATCCCTTTAGATTATTGCATTTTCAAAACTGACAAAAGGGGTCTCATTTCAAAAGTGTTTAAACATTCTTGCACGTATAATTTGTGAAAATTTCTGCCCCCGCATATCCCCAATGCCTCTGGTTTTAGAGCTAAATATTACCATGATAGAAACAACAACAAGGCTTTGGTAGCCCTCTTGAATTTCTGTTACATGTTTTCCTGTTTTTTGATATATGAAGCCCAGGATTGATGAACCTGTAGAGATAGCAAGTAGAATTAGGGTTGTTGGGGGTGCAGTGGGGGTGGCTGGGTGTAGGGGAGATGAGAGCAGTGAGCTAAAGAAGGCAGAGAATGCTCTGAAGGCAGTAGCAATTGCACAAGACTGCTTGATGTGAGTGAACTTTGGGATGATATGATATCTGTATTAGCTCCCAATAAAATGCTTTTGAAAAAATGCATGCTCATTATTATAAGATATAAGTATTGAAAGAAAAGCCATACATAATAAGTGCATATACAAGGTTATGTCCCCAAGTATTGTTTGAACAAGCATCTTTTAAAAGGTTTCTGAAGGCAGTGGATGGCTGCAAACAAGTTCTCTCAGTAGTATTCTTGTTGTACACTTCTCTAAATCTCATTAGGCGCCTTCAAACCATGTCTCATGAAAACATCAAAAGAGTGTTTTCTTAAGGGAGACTTCAGATCAGTTAAATTCAAAGCAGAGAGGGAAGCTTGGGAGATTATGGAGACGATGTTTACTCTTGACAAATTATCTCACAGGACAAGGATAATCACAAGCATTCTTTATGAACTGGTTTTCAGAAAATTGAACACTGCATTGTAGGAAAAAAGTCAGGGAAGTTACATTGAGGAATGGATTCCCATTAACAACAGCCAGGCTGATTATTCTTCCATGACAGCAAAGACTGTCCTAGGACAATTTTCTTGAGAAACCTTACCCCATCCATCCTGCCGCTGGTCTTGTCCCTTCAGACATCTTTTAGTGCCCCCAAATCAAAGGACATTTCAAAGGAACATGGTCTGTGTCCTTTAAAGATGCCCAGACTACTGTTTTGATGTGGTGTAATTAGAGAAGCACAAGGTTCTTCAGGGAAGGGTCAGGGAGCTGGACACACTGTCCTCAGAAATGTATAAATCAAGATGGAGGATGTGGCAAGAAACATAGCCTCACATTTTGGTAATTTTTGTTTAATAAAGGTCTCTATAATTTATACCAATCCTTTTTTTTTAACTTCCTCTGGAAAATCTCAAAATTTACCAATCTGAACTATCCCAGGATTGTTTCTGTTCTTAGGGGAGCAAAGTTTCAATTCCCTCTCAATCCAATAATGAAATATTGTGCACGCTTCCCACCCAAAGTGATGTGGTTTTTTCCACCCACAACTGAAATATTTCTGTTGTCACTTATCTATCTATCTATTTAGTTATTTTTAGTATTTAAAAAATCATTTTATTGGGGGCTCATACAGCTCTTATCACAATTCATAATACATCCACTGGATCAAGCACATTTGTGCATTTGTCACCATCAACATTTTCAAAATATTTTCTTTTTACTTGAGTCTTGGTACCAGCTCCTCATTTTCCCCCTCCTTCTCCACTCCTCCCTTCCTCATGGACACTTGATAATATATAAATTAGCATTATTTCATGTTTTATGTTGACCGCTGTCTCCCTTCACCCACTTTTCTGTTGTCCATCCCCCTGGGTAGGGGTTATATGTAGATCATTGTGACCAGTCCCCCCTTTCGCCCTCCACCTTCTCCCTAACTTCCTGGTATCTCTACTTTCATTATTGGTCCTGAGGTGTTTATCTATCCTGGATTCCCTGTGTTTCCAGCTCTTATCTGTACCAGTGTCCATGCTCTGGTCTAGCCAGATTTGTAAGGTAGAATTGGGGGTCTTTATAGTGGGAATGGGGGTGGGGAGTAAGCATTAAAGAACTAGAGGAACGTTGTATGTTTCATCATTTCTATACTGTATCCTGACTGGCTCATCTCCTCCCCACAATCCTTCTGTAAGGGGATGTCAAATTATCTACAGATGGGCATTGGGTCTCCACTCCACACTCCCTCCCATTCACATTGATATGATTTTTTTGTTCTGAATCTTTGATCCCTAATACCTGATCCCATTGACACCTCATGATCACACAGCCTGGTTTGCTTCTTCCATATGGACCTTGTTGCTTTTCAGCTAAGATGGTGCCTTTAAGACCACAGGCGCTATATCTTTTGATAGACCAGCACCATCAGCTTTTTTCACTACATTTGCTTATGCACCCATTTTGTGTTCAGTGATCCTGTCAGGAAGGTAAGCATCACGGAATGCCAGGTTATCAGAACAAAGTGTTCTTGCGTTGAAGGAATACTTGAGTAGAGGTCCAATGTCTGTCTGCTACCTTAATACTTAACATGTAAATATATGTACATGGATCTATTTTCCTATCATCATATATAAATATATTTACATATGTACATGCCTGTATTTAGACTTCTATAAATGATGTCTTAGGTGAATCAGAGACATTTTTCATTCTTGGTAATTTTCTGTTGTCAGCATTTTTTCTTTGGCATTTCTAGGTCTGCTTACTCATTGAGTCAGTCAGCTTATCTCAGAACTGCAGACGATTAGTGGGCATGCTCAGTAACTTTTACAATCACACTTTCCTCTGTGCTCACTCTTTGAGATGGGTGGGATTCAACTCCAAAACCAAATCAAGCCCAATGTAATCAGGTACCTCCTGACTCACAGCAATTCCAGAGGCAGAGTGAACTGCTCCTGAGGAGCTGCTGGTAAGTTTGAACTGATGACCTTGCGATTAGCAGCCCAAATAATTGCCACCAGAGCTCAGGTGTGGTTCAGAAGTTGTAAAACATTTTGTTGCTGCTTTTTAAGGTTTGATTTCGAATACACACAGTTCATTTAACTTGACTGGTTGCATTGAACTGGGTTTGAGTAGAAAACCACTACTGTATAGAGTATATAGGTGTGTACACATCACCAGTTGGCATTGTCAATTCAGACCAACGGTAGTCCTGCGTGTGTCAGAGAAGAATTGTGCACCATCGGGCTTTCAATGGCTCAGTCCCTTGCTCAGAAGGCCTTGTAGGCAGATGAGAATCTTCATCCGTTTGAGGAGTATCGAAGTGTGCTAACTCTTTTCACCACTCAGGCACTCCTGTGTCCACATGAATGTGCCACCTTGTAATGTGGCTTATCAATATAGAAACTGTAATTCTTGTTCCTACACTTATGTTGGTATGGGGACGAAATCTTTATCCTTGCTAATTTTTAATGTTATTTTGTTGGTTTAAAAAATATTTTTGGCTTTCTTTTCAGCTGAGGTTTTTCTCTATTTTGTTACTGTTGTTAGCTTTTGTTGTTATTTCTGTGCTTTTTGTTTTGTCTGTTTTTCTGAATATGAAATCCAGGAGAAGTGAACCTATAGAGACAGAAACTGGATTCATGGATTCTTGGGGGCCCGACAGGGGAGGTTGGGGGAAATGGGGAGTTAATAACAATGAATACAAGAAAGAAAAAAATTCTAAAATTGATTATGATGATGAGTATACAACTCTTCTTGACATGATTGAACTATTGAATTGTATGATAAGTGACTTATATCTTAATAAAACTGTTTCTAAAAAAGGAAAATAAAAGAAAGAGCAAATGATTGCAATTTTCTCCATTAGGCTTCTCAATTCTGAAGTTATTCTTCTCTCTGATGGAATTAATAATATTTTGTCTGGACAAATTTTAAATCAACCCCATTCTTTATGAAACAATATATCCATTCATTTAAAAATAATCAATAAAGTTCACTTTTAAAACCTTGAGTAGTACTGGAAAAAATATAATCTAGTTGATAACTCAGGGTACTACAGCCTAATTTATAACACTAGATGACTGTGAATTCACGTTCAATGCTTCTCTCAGCTGCTAAAAAGCAAGCTCCGACTCTTTACACTTGACCAATTACTTCGACTCCAGGTCATTTGGGTTTTGCTTTTCATTTTGTAAGCTTTCTGGAAGCAAAAGTAACCCAAAGCAAAGTCTTTTAAAATATTTTAAAAACTCTTAGTAGAAAGGAAAGTAGTTCCGGAAGTTATACTGTGAATATAAGCAGAGATACAGCTCAGCTTCCTGAGACAGCAATTCCATTTTATACTCTTACTTCTTAATATTTGCTATATAGGCTCTGGTGACCCAGCAAGAAAGGAAAAGAAAGAAGGGGTCAAGAGCAAGACCCTTACCTTACTCCATGCACAAGAATAAACTCAAGGTGGATCACAGACCTTGAGGTAAAACCCCAAACTATTAGGGCCATTAATGAGGGAATGGGGACAAACCTGAGAACCTTGGCACCACTGTGCCAAGATACATAGACTATCAGAAATAGGGAAGGATACAAATACAGAGGAGTCACAAGCTGACAAATGGGATATACTGAAGATAAATCACCTGTGCACATCCAAAGAATTCACCAAGAGAGTAATAAGAGAGCCCACAGATTGGGAAAACATCTTTAGCAATGGCACACCAGACAAAGGCCCTATTACTAAAATCTACAATACTTTGCAAGCTTACACTAGGAAAAAACTAACTGCCCACTAAGGAGATGGACAAAGGACTTGAACAGAAGTTTCACAGGGGCAGAAGTCTGAAAGGTCAATAAACATATGAGAAAATGCTCCCGATCATTAGCCATAAGAGAAATGCAAATTAAAACAACTATGAGATACCACCTAACACCCCCAAAGATAGCCCAATTCAAAAAATCAGAAAGTAACAAGTGTTGGGGGGGGGGCTGTGGTGAGATAGGAACTCTCGTCCACTGCTGGTGGACCTGTAGGTATGTACAGCCATTAGGTAAATTAATTTGATGATATATAAAGCAGATGGAAATTGAGCTACCATACGACCCAGCAATTCTTCTACTGGGCATATATCCAGAAGAGGCAAGAAAGGAACCAGGGCCAGACAGCTCCAATGTTCATCACAGCACAGTTCACAATTGCAAGGAGTTGGAAACAACCCAAATTTCCATAAACAGATGAATGGATAAAAAACGTTGGTACATACATACAATGGAGTACTATGCATCTCTAAAACGCAGTTATGAACACATAAAAATCCATTATTGCATGGGAAGAACTGGAGGAAATCATGCTAAGCAAAGTAAGTCAAGCACAAAAGGAGAAGCACATCATGAGTCCACTGAGGTAAGCACAAAAGGACAAGTACAACACGAGTCCACTGAGGTAAGCTTAAAAACAAAAACAAAAAACAGGGCATAGGGGAAAAGTTACTATATACACACATCCCTGGGGTGAGGTCCAGCAACTATGACAGGGGCCAAACCCAATCTAGGGAAACATATGACAGCCAACTACATAAGAAAGGGAAAGAAAGAGAGAAAAAAAATTTGTAAAGGGGTAGCATGGCACTAACCCACCCAAGGGGAGAGTATTGTTTATATCTCTACAGGAGAGGGAGAGAGATCAGGTTTCAACTTGATGTGCCAAGACATGAACACAACATACTGGCATGTACCAGGGAGCCAACAGAGAGGTCTGCAGGGCCATCTGCAATCCCAACTATGTGGACCCCTCCCCTCCCTTAGAAGAATGCACGTCAGAGGACAGCACTGGGGCTACAGCTTAGGGAGAAGGGTGCATCTGATTAGAGCATATGGGAGAAACAAAAAGGGAATGATGGGGAAAGGAGGACATTCTGACCCACCAAGCCCCAACGATGATATCCTGCTCAGAGCAGACAATGCACAAAGAGGGCCATAGGGTTGGCCCCACCATGAGACAGGTCCCTCACTAAACCATAGCACTGCGGGGACAACACTAGAGACACAGTGTGGGAATTGTGCACAAGCCGTCCCCATCACACTGGGGCAAAACACTAAGGGCTTGCAACAGAGCAGCAAGGGGAGCGAAGTGATGAAATCCATGGGGAATACCACAAATAGGCTTAGGAGACAGAGTGTGGCACCCCCTCTTAAAGGACAGCAAGCAGACCTTGAACTATTCATAGAATTTTCCAGTTTTGTCAGTGGCTTTCTATTTGTTGTTGTTTTATTGTTTTGTAGGTCTTGACTTTCTTTGTTGTTTGCCTGTTTTTTTGCACTTATTAATGTATCTGAATGTCTATCTAGATAAGATAGGCGGAATAAATAACTTGGAGATGAAAAGAATGGGACCAATGGTTCTGGGGAGGATATGGGAGAAGGGGAGGTGGGAGAAAGGAAGGTGAGGGGACCAACCTAGGGACAAGGGAACAACAAGTGAACTAAAATCAATGGATAGAAGGGCATAGGATGTCTTGTGGAGCTTATCAAGGGCAGTGTAGCAGCGAGGAATTACTAAACCCGAATGAGGTCAAACATGATGGTGGAAAAAGAGGAAAATAAAATGAAATAGAGGAAAGAACCAGGAGGCAAAGGACATTTATAGAGATCTAAATACAAGCATGTACATATGTAAATATATATAACAAGGGGCAATACAACTATATGCTCATATCTATATGTTAAGACTTTAGGTTTCAGATGGAAATTGGGCCTTTATTCAAGTACTCCCTCAACACGAGAACACTATGTTCTAATAATCCGGCATTCTGTGATGCACACCTTCCTGACATGATTGCGGAAGACAAAATGGGTGCATAAGCAAATGTGGTGAAGAAAGCTGATGGTGCCGGGCTATCAAAAGATACAGTGTCTGGGGTCTTAAAGGCTTGAAGATAAACAAACAGCCATCTAACTGAGAAGCAACAAAGCCCACATGAAAGGAGCACATCAGCCTGTGTGACCATGAGGTGTCAATGGGATCAGGTATCAGGCATCTAAGACCCAGGACAAAATCATACCCAACGTGAATGTGGGGGAGGGGAGAGGAAGGAGTGCACGTATTTGTTAAATAAATGATATAGTAACTAATTCTAGGGCTTAAATGGCCACTGTCCAATACTATAGAAACTGGTCACAGGCTAAATTGTACTTAGTTGTCATTGGCTGGTATATATAAGTATTGTTTCTTTTTAAAAAACAATATAACTCTTACTGACCCAATCAGAACATTTTCAAGTGAACCGTATATTCTAAAATTAAGTCATTAAGTCTAATACCACTCACTGTAACACTATCAGACAGAAGAGAACTGCCCCTGGAGGTGTTCAAAATTAACTTTTTTTAATACGTTTTATTAGGGGCTCATACAACTCTTATCACAATCCATACATATACATACATCAATTGTATAAAGCATATGGGAGTTAGAAAGCGCTATCTTTTTCCCACAGAGCAACTGCTGGTCACAAACTGTCGACCTTGTGATTAGCAGACCAAAACATAGCCCACTATGCCAATTGCAGTTAAGTGAGTAGAAAATGAAAATTGTTTGACATTCAACTCTATGGAAATTATGGTTTAGTAGGTCTCTGGAGGCAGAGTGGGTAAAATGTTTGCCTGTCACAAAACCTCCTTGGAAGAAGGATGTAGCCTTAGACTTCTGCAAAGACCCACAGCCTTGGGAGCCCTTTGTGGTGACCTAAGAGTCATCTGTTCTGTAGAATTGGTCTAAGTTAGACTAAACCCCATAGCAATAGGCTTGGGCATGGTTTCGGTTAATTTGCATTTAGTTGTACTTTGCACATTTAAAGAAATGGCTAAGTGAAAGTAAAAATCAAATAGATTTTTCTTGAGGGCGTAGGATGGGGCTCATTACATTGGAATTCCTTCTGTGGTAGGATTTTAATAAATTATTAATCTGATTTTAGAAATGCTATCATCTGCAATTTTATTTTCTACATGCTAGTACTTGCTTGTTAACACTTTTCAGGAGATGGCCACTCCATTTGAGTGTAAATTGTGATTTAAGAAATGGCCACTAGATGGCAATATGTATTGACATTTCTGATAACTCACTGTTAGGCCAAAGCTATAGTTGTAGGAAGTATAATTTTTACACACACACTGAGATAGTTAAGTTGTATTGTGCCAACCTGGCCGATAAACACATATGGGATTAATTGAAGGACAGAGAGATAAATGGCTCGGTGAGTCTCACCTTCCTGGTTCACTGGTCTCTTGCTCTCTGATGGTCAGACGACTATGCGGCTGCCTTAGCCAGCAAGGCTCACTTCCTGTGAGACCTCCCTGAGGAGAAGCCACATGGACTTATCCTCATGCAGCCCTGGGTGCTGGAGCAGCCGTGGGGAGACCCCTGCCAGCGCTGAGATGCTTACACCGCCACTGGATCCAAAGACTTTCTACCCACTGGGCTGTGATCCTCCTGCATTCGGCATCATAGCGTGTGTTTTGTGAGTTTGAAGATGACTTTGTAGATCAGTGGCAGACATATGGGCTAATGTTGAACTTATCAGCTTGACTGGACAGGGCTGGGATGCTTTCTGAATGTACACCTACCCTTTATATAAAACTCTCTCTTATACATGTATAAGTTTCTGTGGATTTGTTTCCCTAGTTTACTCAGACTAACACACACACACACACACACACACACACACACACAGCACAATACTGTAAAGAAACTGAGTAATTTACATCAGTTAGGAACATAACATTTAAAACAACAACAACCACAACAAAACACTTGTCTGTCAGTTTGTCGTTCTGGGTGGCTTGTGTGTTGCTGTGCTGTTGAGTACTGTATCCCAGGTATTCTAAATACCCGCAGGGCCACGCAAGGTGACCAGGTTTGAGCAAACCTTCCAGTCTAAGAACAGATTACAACGAAGGAATAAGCTGTCCTCTCCTGAGGAATCAGTACATAAAAGCTGCATGGTGTCATTGGTGCTAGGTGCCATCGAGTCAGCTCCGACCCTCAGTGACCCTGTGCACAACAGATCGAAACACTGCCCGGTCCTATGCCCTCCTCACAATGGTTGCTGTGCCTGAGCCCATTGGGGCAGCCACGGGGTCTATCTGTCTCATTGAGGGCTTTTTTCTGCCACCCTCCCATATATGGAAAACCTGACGGATAACTTTACATCATTGTCAGATACGGAGAAGGCCATAAACAACAGCAGAATGTTGTCAGAATCCCTGCCAGAAGATGAGCCCATAGGTCAGGAGGCACTCAAAACACGACTGCAGAAGAGCTGCCTTCTCAAGTCCAGGCGACCAGAATGATGTGGGTGCAGGAAGCCTGTAGGAGTAAAGCCTTGGGGAACTTCATTTGCTGATGGGGTTTGACTCAATAGGAGAACAGCTGTAAATATCAATTAATAATTGGAACTTGGATAAAGGAACTAGGAACCTAGGACAATTGGTAGTTGTAAAAATTACACAGAGCACATAAAGATGGACATTCAAGGCATTCGTGAACTGAAGTGGATTGGTATTGTCCATTTGGAAACAGAAAATTCTCCTACTGACTATGCCAGGAATGGCAGATTCCTGGAGGAACGGCATCACCTTCACTGTCAAAAGGACCTTTCTAGATCTGTTTTGGAGTACAACATGTCCACGATAAGATAATATTCATCAGCTACAAGGACATCCAGTTGATAACAATACTACTTCTCAAACTTATGCACCAACCACTGAAGCTAGTGATGAAGAAATGGAAGCACTTTGTGAATGTCTTCAGTCTCACATTGATCAAGCATGTAACCAAGATGCATTCATAATTATTAGAAATGAGAAGGCAAATGTTGGAAACAACGAGGAGGGAGAAAGGAGCACTAATTGAAAAATAATGGACTAGTTGATAGAAACGAAGCTGCACACACATAATAGAATTTTGCATGACCAAGAACTTGTTCACAGCAAATACCTGTTTTTCAACAACACGAAAGACAGCTATACACATGGACTTCTCCAGGGGGATAAACACACACCCAGTTGACTATATCTGTGGGATAGACAATGGAGACGCTCAATAGTAGCAACTAAAATCATGCCCATAGATGAACTGTGGAAGAGACCATCAATTTCAAGAAAAGAGAAAGTAAAATATTATAATGAAATGTGAAAACCTCATCTAGAGGGAGGAACAAGAGTTAAGAATTTGCTCAGCAGATCTCAATCTGAAAGAGCTCAAGAAAAAAAGTCAAGCCTTAAGCCGCATTATTTAAAAATCCTGTGGACAAAATCCTGCACGGGGCCGGAAGCATCCATAGAAGATGGTAAGGACACACAGAGTCACTGTGGCAACAAGCACTTGTCAACCTGCAGTCCTTTCGAGAGGTGACAGGTGAGCAAGAATCAATGATACTGAAGGACAAAGTTTAAGTTACACTGAAACATTCGCCAAAAAACAAGGCTTCAGGAATTGATGGCATGCCCACTGAAACGTTTCAGTTAGTGGATGAAGCACTGGAAACTCTCACTCATCTTTGGCCAGGAAATTTGCAGGCCCATCGGTTGACTGTGGAACAATCGATTTCAAGAAAAGGGAAAGGAAACTGTTGTAATGAAATGTGCAAGCACTGTTTTCTCAGTGCTCCGAGTGTCCATTCTGAGTGTTCGCACGGGCCATTATAATAGCTTACTTCCTCTTCTCGAGCTGCCCTCTGAAGCTGTCCAGCTCTTTGACTACATCATTGCTTCCATTTCCCTTTGCTACTCGATCACTAAGAGCAAGTTTCAGAGTCTCGTCTGACATCCACTTTAATCTTGTCTTTCTTTCCTGTCTTTTTTTAAGAGTCATTTTATTGGGGGCTCATACAACTCTTGTCACAATCCGTACACCCATCCATTGTGTCAAGCACATTTGTACAATTGCTACCATCATCATTCTCAAAACATTTGCTTTCTACTTGAGCCCTTGGCATCAGCTCCTCATTTTTCCTCCTCCCTCCCTCAGGAACTCTTGATAATTTATACATTATTATTTTTTCATGTCTTACACTGGCTGGTGTCTCCCTTCATCCACTTTTCTGTTGTCCATTCCCAAGGAGGGGGTAGATCATTATGATTGGTTCCCCCTATCTGCCCCCACCTTCCCCTTCCCCTTCTAGTATGACTACTCTCATTATTGGTCCTGAGGGGTTTATCTGTTCTAGATTCCCTGTGTTTCCAGTTCTTATCTGTACCCATGTACATGCTCTGGTCTAGCCAGACTTGTAAATTAGAATTAGAGTCATGATAGTGGGGGGGGGACGCTAACATTAAAGAACCAGAGGAAAGTTGGTGCTATACTGAACCCTGACTAGTTTGTCTTCTCCCCGCAGCCCTTCTGTAAGGGGATGTCCTGTTGCCTACAGATGGGCTTTGTGTCTCTACTCTACACCCCCCCCCTCATTCACAATGATATGATTTTTTGTTCTTTGATGTCTGATACCTAATCCCATTGACACCTCATGATCACACAGGCTGGTGTGCTACTTCCATGTGGGCTTTGTTGCTTCTCTGAAAGGTGGCTGCTTGTTTATCTTCAAGCCTTTAAGACCCCAGATGCTATATCTTTTGCTAGCTTGGCGCCATCAGCTTTCTTCACCACATTTGCTTATGCACTCATTTTGTCTTCAGTGATCATGTTGGGAAGGTGAGCATCATAGAATGCCAGTGTAATAGAGCAAAGTGTTATTGCATTGAGGCAGTATACTTGAGTGGAGACCCAATGTCCATCTGCTACCTTAATACTAAACCTATACATACATGTACATAGATATATTTCCCCATTGTCATATATAAATCTATTTATATATGTACATGCCGGTATTTAGACCTCTATAAATGCCCTTTGCCTCCTAGTCCTTTCTTCTAGTTTCTTTGACTTTCCTCTTGTTCCACTATCATGCTCAGCCTCCATTCAGGTTTCAGTAATTCCTCTTGGTTACATAGCCCTGATCAAGGCAAACCTGGCCTTCTACACTCTCCTTGCCATTGATTTTAGATCACTTGTTCGCTTGTCCCTGGGTTTGTTAGCACCCACTTCCTTTCCCCCGCCTCTCCTTCTCTCATGTCCCCTGAAACTTTAGTCTGTTGTTTTCTCCTCCAGATTGTTTATCCCACCTATATATCTAGATAGAGATGCAGAGATAATAATATGCACAAAAACAAGGCAGAGCAAAACAAAGCAACAAAATTTAAAAAAATGAAACAAAAAACAACTACAAAAAAGAAAAGCCTATAAAAAGTTCAAAGTCTGTTGACCTTTAGGAGTGTTTCAGGTCGAGTCTGATGGGTGCCACACCTTGGGCCCAAAGTCTGTTCTTGGTATTCCCTGGGGACTTTGTTGCTCTATTCCCCTTGCTTTTCTATTTCACTCCCTTAGTGTTTCGTCTTGGTCTGGTGTGTTCAGATCGTGCACAATCCCCACACTGTGTCTCCAGTGTTATCCTCCACAGTGCTATGGGTCAGTGAGGGATGCCGTGTCTCCTGGTGGGGCTCTCCCTATGGTCCTCTCTATGCATTGGCTCCTCTGAGCAGGAATATTGTCCTCAGGGCTTGGTGGGCCAGGATGTACTCCACTCTCTCTTCCTTCCACCTTCATTTGTTCCTGTGTGCTCTGATCAGACATGTCCCTCTCTCTGAGCTGTAGCTTCAGTGTTGCCCTCTGAAGTGAATTCTTCTGTCGGGGAGAAGGGGATGTCCACATAGTTGGGATTGGGGCTGGCCTCTCAGACCTCTCTATTGGTTCCCTGCTTCATGCCAGTATGTTGCATTCATGGCTTGGAGAACTGGGTTGAAGTCTGATCTCTCTTTCCCTCTGGAGATATAAAAACACCCTCCTCTTGGGTGGGTTAGTGCCCTATTCCCCCGAAACTCATGTATTTCCCCCCTTCCTTTTTAGTTGGCTGCCATATGTATCCCTGGATAAACCCCTGCCATACTACCTATCTTTTTAATGACCTTTTGCTTGTTCATCAATGATTTTCTTGATGTCATCCCACTGCTCTTCGGATTTTCTGTAAACAGAGTTCAATGCACCAAATCTGTTGTTAAGATGCTCTCAGAATTCAGGTGGGATAGATTAAAGGTTGTATTTTGACTCTCCTAGAATTGTTTTAATTTTCTTCAGCTTCAACTTGAACTTACATGTGAGTAATTGATAGTCTATTCCACAGTCAGCTTATGGCCTGGTTTTAGTTGCTAATATTGAGCCTCTCCATTGTCTCATCCCACAGATATAGTCAATTGGATTTATGTTTGTCCCACCTGGAGAAGTTGAAAAGTGTATTTGCTATGAACAAGTCATTTGTCTTCCAAAATTCTGTCATCTGATCTCCGGTTTCAATTCTATTACCAAGTCCATTTTTTTTCAACCACTGTTCTTTCCTTTTTCCCAACGTTTACATTCCAATCAACAATAATTGCCAATGCCTCTTGATTGCATGTTTGAGCAATGTCTGACTGAAGATGTTGGTAGAATTCTTATTTTTTAAAAAAGCTTTATTAGCACTTCATCTACATTTTATACAATCCTTATAGTTGAATCATGTCAATCCTTACCACAATCCTTGTACTCACTGTTACGTAATTTTTTTTTTTTTTTTACAATTTTGGTAGAATTCCTCAATTTTTTGCTCACTGGCTTTTGTGGTTGGTTCATAAACTTGAATAAAGGTTGTATTGCTTGGATTTCCTTGAAGGTAATTGGTGATCATCCTATCCCAGACAGCATGGTACTTGAGATAGATGTTGAAATGTCTTTTTTGACAATGATTGCAATACCATTCTACATCACCAATTTAATTCTTGCTTCGCAAAGTTTTCAAACAAAGACAGACTGGATGAAAGTAGACAGGAAACGCTTAATTTGGTTGATCAAGAGAGGAGGACACTAGATCTAGTCACCGGGTTTGCTCACAAAAAAAGGGAGTTGTACAGTTTCAGGCATGTACACCAGGAAATTGACAGAGTGGATTATGAAAATGTAACCGATTTCTAAGGAATGGTCATGAATAGGCAGTAGGGGTAGGGTCATGATTATTGTCCAGGAAATGGCTTGTCACATCCTTCATTTCCAAGTATCTGAACTTGGTGATGTCTTTCCAGCAACTGTTTGTTCTGAGGCCAACTGTAGGTTTTGACTGACCTTTCTCCACATGTTCTGTCGTGTAGATCTGCTTAGCACTAACACGGACTTACTTGCTGGGGCGGGGCATTTTCCAGGAGGAAAGGGCTCACCTGGAGTGAAAGAGCAGGTTAATTATAGACTACCTGAGATCATGTTTCACCATTCTGTAACAATATCTCTTCTATCCAAAGGATAGGTTCTTAGTGGTTTGGAGGGTTGGTCTCAATCATGCCCTGTTCTAAAGTGCATAACAAGCCAATTAAAAAGGCTGCATAAATGAGTCAAACTAATCTGATATAGTCAGGGAGTATATTTCACTTTCTTCTTTCTGCAAGAGGAAAAAGGAATCAGTGACAAGATACTGGGATTGATTTCTAAAGAGCAAATTCTAAAGCTGTGATTGACAGACCCCTCCCCCGCACACTGTCTTTAAAGTGATAATATTTCTTACTACACATTACTACACATGTTCAGATTGATAACACAGTGTCCCTACCAGACAATACAGTCTGAAAGACAGATTCTGTTATGATGCTCTTTCTACTGGACTACATTGAGAAATTACTCGGTGAGGTGTCACTGCACCTCCGACGGGTGAGACTAAATATCACACACACACACACACACACACACACACACACACACCACCCACAAATATATATATGTGTGTGTGTGTGTATATATATATATATTGCTACCAGCTCCTTATGTTCTGCAGGAGAAGACTCAAGTCTTTTCCTTTCCAAGATGAATTGTACTGTATGTGGTATCTGATTTTGAATTAAGCAATCAGTTTTGATTCATCATCCTATGCTGCCATCCTGTGGTTACTTGAGAAATGGATAAAGTGGAGGGATCCGATGTTTTAAAAAATAGTTTGAGTAGAGCCAGTGGTTAATAGCGAAAAAGGACTGAAGGAGACATGTGCCTCCTGTCTCCAGAAAGATGACATTCAGTGTCATTTCTTCATTTATTTTTTTCTATCTCCTAGCCCTCAGAGATATGCTGAGTTTAAAATAGTTGCTGCATAATGCATGAAGATGAGACTCCTGAGAGAATTTAACAGTCCTGAGAAATAATTGTCTCTTATTCTTAAATATTTCCATGGGGGGGGAAAGGGTATCTATTTTCACCTTAATTTTGGTTTGATCGGGAGAACTCATTCCTTGCTGAGCAGTTTGTCATAACTGGGCTTTGAAAATTATCCATCATATCCACACAGTCATCAGAAAGCTCAAGCAAATCTACAGAGAGCTGGCTGATTTATTTTGGGATGTGGCTACATCAGGTTTTATCTTTTTTTTATCTTAATGAAACAGGCTGCTATTATGCAAGTGGGCTTGCTATTACCGGCAGAACAATCTCCCCTGTAATGGAATGAAGACCTCCTTTGAGGCAATTCAGCAAAGAAATACTTTCATGTATTCACAGCAGATAATGAATTCTCTTCTAAAAGGAGGATAAGCTTTTGATCAGCTGTTTGTAATTTAAAACACATGACATGCTATTTCATAGATGCACATAATAAAAGCAAGGATGGAAAGGACTATTATTTTGTGGATTGATTTTGATAATGCTAGTATTTACCATTGTATTAATTGTCCGACCAATTAACATCACTTGTCAGTATATACTTACCAGGAACTTTTCTATTTTACACAAATAATAAGATGGAGCTTAGTGCATACAGCAAAGCAAGGCTGTAGAAAACCATAGAAGCTGAAAGTTAATTAAGATTTTAAGCTACTGGTTTGGTTTATTTGTAATTTCTTATTATTACAGGACATGGCACTGCATTTTAGAAGCCATCATTGCAATTTATAAGCTATAATGCAATTTTATCATTAAGTATTTGTTTCCAGTATTTTATATTAAAATATTAAACCATGGCTTTGGTTACTCAAGAAAAATCCTGTGTGATACTAACTTCCTTAAGTTAGTTTTGGTCCATTTTTTGTCTGCGGATTACTGTATTAGTCTGGGTACTTTAGAGAAACAAATCCACAGAAACTTATGTATAAGAGAGAGTTTTATATAAAGGTTAAGTGTGCATCAAGAAAACATCCCAATCCAGTGCTGCCCAAGCCCACAAGTCCAACATTAACCCATTAACCTATATGCCCAACACCAATCGACAAATTCTTCCTCCATATCACAAAACAGATGCAATGATGATGACTGCAGGAGGAAAGCTGAGTCAGTGAACCATGTAAGCATCTCAGTGCTGGCAGGGGTCTCCACAAGACTGCTCCAGCACCCAGGGTTGCGTCGGGGTCAGTCCATGTGGCTTCTCCTTAGAGATTGTCTTGCAGGAAGTGAGCCTTGCCAGCTGAGGTAGAGAACTGGCTAGGACAGCTTTACCCTGGTCTGAACATCACAAAGCAAGAGACCCGAT
Organism: Tenrec ecaudatus; assembly: GCF_050624435.1. Taxonomy (NCBI): domain Eukaryota; kingdom Metazoa; phylum Chordata; class Mammalia; order Afrosoricida; family Tenrecidae; genus Tenrec; species Tenrec ecaudatus. The sequence continues at coordinate 45,229,845 of NC_134544.1, forward strand.
AACTCAAAAGGTGAGGCTCACTGAGCTATTTATCCCTCCGTCTTTCAGTTAGCCCCACATGTGTTTATCGGCTAGGTTGGCACAATAAACTAATTGCCTCAATTATCAATTAAAACCTTGTTTCTTTTTGACAACTATTACTGTTGAAAATCTAGTTAGCTAGCTTTAACACTAACTATATATTCTACACTAAATATGTATTCTACATGTTACACATGTAGAATTTAATAAATAGCATATTTAAATACAATCACCTTATCAGTTATCAGTACATAGTTGCAATCATTTCAAATTAAGCTTAATTTCCTTCTGTAGGAGAAAAAACACTATATGCATAACACATCAATAAAAAATGAAAGAGGTAAACAACAGCTTGCTAAATAAATAACATAAAGCAATTCTCCTTCAAAGCCTCAGCAATTACTTTGTGGAACAGGCTGTCCTTAATATAACAATTAATTAATTTTTCAAATGAAATATGCAAGCCAATCTTTTTTCTTCATTAATGTTTTGTTGAAGTCATTAAGTTTCATTAATGAATAACAAAGAAGCAATTGGGTGTGTATTCAAACTGATATATATTAATGTGCTTCAATTGCACTAAATGCGTTTCTAGTATGTAATCAAATTTAAATCAATCAAGTCAATTTACCAGTCAAATGTCCTTTTGGAGATCCAGCTGCTTCATGCAGATGATTCTTCACAAAGAACAGGCAGAAAGTGACCCAGAAGGCTCCTTGGTTCTGCAAAATATCACATCAATTCATAATTACACTGCATTTTTATAAAGGAGGTTACTGGTACCTCACACAGAACTTTCTTATCTGATTTCAATTATGATTAACTGAATTAAAATGCTTCAAATGAATCAGTGCAAAATAAAAATTAGCTGAGATGACAGATCCATTTCAAAAGAACAAAAACAAACCAACAACACTTTGTCCATCACCCACCCCCCAATCTCCACCCCAGCAACAAGTAGGTTCTTAGTTGAGAGACTGATGCTTAACAGCAGCAGACATCTGGTGGGCTTGTATTGCCATTCTTGGGATAATATTCCAACGGGTTCGTTGTTGTTAATTCATGCAAATCTTAATTTGGCCAGAGTAAGAATGCAGGCAGGTATCCCTATGCATTTACAGTCGTTTAAAATTCTGTAATTATTGAGTTAAGATTAAGATAATCTGTATATTCAGCAGGAATGTAGCTGGTAAAGTTCTTGTCTATATATTAATGGCTACCTATTTGAAAACAACAGCCCCAAATATTTATGAGTTCTTCAAGCCCCTTTCTGCTAGCAAGGCTGTTTCATTTGGAGATTGCTAGCTGATTAGTCACCCCCAATCTTGAGATCAAATTCTTCCTCATCTAGGCCAGCTTCTTGGGCTGTTTGCTTAACAAACTGATTGAATACATATCATGAAAAGATAAAACACTGGTGCAGAGCTTTTTTCTGATTTTTAACCCACACAATATCCCTTTGTTCTATTCAAATTATTGCCTCTTCGCCTATGTTCTCCTGATGTGTTCCAGAATTCCCATTCTTTTCGATGTTACCCATATTCTGTACTAATTCACACAATTGAGTGACTTTGTGTGGTAATTAAAACACAGACAAACATCTTTCTGGTGTTTTCTAGTTTCAGCCAAGATTCAACTGACATCCACAAAGTTACCCCTGGTTCCATATCCTTTTCTGAAATGCCTCAAATTTTCAAAATCTCCCCACCAATGGACTGCTCTAGTTGTTTTTCAGAAAAAAATTCTTTGTGTGTGACATTAATGAGATAGTTTGACAACGTCTACATACTGTTGGATCACTTCCTTTTGAATGGTCATGAATACAGACTTCTTTCTGTTGCGTAGCTTGCCTGGCAAACTTCTTGGCATCGACCAGTGAGTACATATTCAGTATTGCGTCTGTTTGTTGAGTCATAACAGTTGATTCTATCACTTTGGGAGCTTTGCTTTTAATCAATATCTTCAGTGCAGTTCCTATTTATTCCTTATGTACCACTGGTGCTTGATCTCTTGAAATGGTTGAATGTTGAGAAATATTTCAGATACAGTGACTTGGCGCATTCCTTCCTTCTTTTGCTGTTTTTGTATCATGCAGTTTTATGCCTGCAGAATCCTTCAATATTTCATCTTGAGGCTTGAATTTTTCTTAAGTTCTTTCACTATGTTCTTTTTTTTAATTTTCTAATTACAAGTCTTGGTAAATTTCATGAAAATACTTTTAAAATGTTATAATTGGGGGTAGCTGGGTGAGTGTACAAGAACTCTCCATATTGTTTCTACTAATTATATGTGAATCTACGATCATTTCAATAAAAATTTTCAATGGCCAACTAAAGAGGAGAAAGTCTGGAGAACGCAGTAAGGTTCAATGTTCCACTACTTATTAAACACCTGTGTTGAAGCTTAGCACCAATGCACATGATATATAACCATTAAAATGTGTTTCTGAAGAGGTTGTCATATTAACTCAAATACCTGAGCTTTAAACAACTGCTGGAAGCTTTACTTAATTGTTGCTAAGAAATAGATGTCTTTGCTCACTCCCTATGGATTTCCATCTTCACTTGATTCTACACTACTTTATCTGCATCCTCTTGTGACCTCCTCCCAGTCTTTTTCCATTATAAAGGTCATCAAGTCTACTGTTTGTTAAAATTATTCCAAGTTCATAACTAAATGAGCTAAATCTCTATTCACATTTTATCGCTAGTTCCACTCAACAATGAATAAACATATTCAAATGTTGAAGATGTGATCTCACAGTATGGCTTTGTCAAAGGGAACAAAGGACTCATAAAATGATGAGAATATATGTGATCACAATAGGAAGCTTTCTGACTTACTGGACTTGAAATGTCACCAGGAGGGATCAATTACTTCAGGTCATTCAGTTTGGAGAAGAAGGCCAGCCACGGTGAGGCAACCCTTGGTGAAATAAATGAGCACAATTACTGGAGGGGAAAAAATGACTTGAACATGTTAACAATCATGAGAATGATACAGAGCTGGACAATGTTTCCTTACCTTGCATAAAAGTTAGCCAAGTGTTGGATTTATATCGATTTCTTTATATAGGCCTTTACCTTGTGGGAAGAGTTCATTGATCCTACTTCTCCTTTGTTATGTTTTACATAAAAGAAGAGAGAGAATGGGAGGTAGTTAGTTTATTGTGCCAACCTGGCTGATAAACACGTGGGGTTAATTGAAGAACAGAGAGATAAATGGCTCGGCGAGCCACGCCTTTCTAGTTCTTGGTTCTCTTGCTTTCTGATGATCAGCCCAGGATGCAGCTGCCTTAGTCAGTTCCCTGCTTCAGCTGGCAAGGCTTACTTCCTGAAGACATTCCTGAGGAAAAGCCACATGGACCTACCCAGATGCAGCCCTGGGTACTGGAGTACCCGTGTGGAGAACCCTACTAGTGCTGAGATGCTTACACATTCACTGATTAGGCTTCCTCCAGCAGTCGGCATCATTGCATGTGTTCTGTGAGATGGAGGAGGACTTTGTGGATTGGTGTCGAACATATGGGGTAATGTTGGACTTGTGGACTTGGGCAGCACTGGGTTGGGATGTTTTCTTGATGTACACTTCCCCTTCATATAAAACTCTCTTATACATATGAGTTTCTGTGGATTTGTTTCTCTGAAGTACCTAGACTAACACATTATGCTACTTTGGTTGTGGGTTACTGGAGAAACAAATCATAAGATAGAGAGTAGATGTTTGTTTGACCTCACCCTCATGGTAGTTTTTCTTCTTTGTCTAGCTAGAGGTCAGATAAAGCCACACAGTTTACTCGGTGGTTTTCTGGAGAAAATAAGGAAAATATGAAAATAGAAAGATTGCAAGCCCACTTGTTTTCAGCCATTAAAATTTGGTCGTTAGACGGGTTTAGGTCAAGCCTGTAAAGAAAGCTTTGAAAAGATATGCCCCACGCAGTGCTTTGGAATACTCAGAAACCAATGGTCTTTGTCAGAAGCTGGAAAAATCTGGGACCATGAAGAAAACTCCCCTCTATGACTGAAGGCTAAAGGGAGCCTGAGAACAGGCTCAAATGCTTGCTAGGTGACCACCTGAATCTATTTGTTGAGTGGAAGTGTGAGAAATGCAGCAATAAAGAGACAGGTTGAGTTTGGCCACTGACACCTATGGACTTGGTTTATAGGAAAAAAAGGAGAAGATGAGAGCAAGTTGACTGGTCTACAGTTCTTGACCTAGCATGAGGGGGCTAGGCTTTTTGAGTATTGGTGAGAGCCCATGGTCTAAAGTGGGCACCCTGTGGAGGCTGAGTGAGGCAGCCCACATTGAATTGACCAGAACCCAACCAGATGGAGATTTGTGAGCGTGTGAACTGGTGCATATTGTTGCTGACTTTATGGATGGCCTGGCTGGATTCGACTTTGCTTATGGATGCAGACTTCACAAGGTTCCAACTGGAATGAAGATTCTTCATGTCAGGAAATATGATTGTCTCCTCAGAGCACTGGGTTGATATAAGTGGGCCATATATAAATTGGATACTCAAAATTTGGCTTTACACAATTGATGTATGTATGTATTGTGATAAGAGTTGTATGAGCCCCTAATAAAATGATTTAAAAAAATGAACACTTAAGATAAAGGTGTACACCAAAGTGTGGTAAAGAAAGCAGAGGATGCCCAACTATCAATTGAAATAGTGTCTTGGATCTTAAAGGCTTGTATTCAAATAAGCAACCATCTAAGTGAGGGATCAACTAAGTCCACCCGGAAGAAGTGCACCAGCTTGTGTGATCCAAAGATGACAATTACTAAATACAAATATAGCAAAGAGAAAAGTATCAAAACTAACAATAAGAACACCCAATTTTAAAAGGCTATGGTGGGAGTCCAAAACCTATCTTCAAACTCTCTAGTCAGACTGAGATACTGGTAGATTTTCTATAGCCAAGAGCAAGAGGCCCAAACAGTCCCACTGGCAGGCAGAGACTATTGCAATCTTGATTATGCTGGATTGAACTCAATAGTTGTCCAGTCGACCTCCCTATAGACATGATCTGAGCTTGTATATGGTGCAAGCATCTATTAGTTGTTCCATAACAGAAGTTTTATTGTATGCATATCATACAAAGCCATAGTTCAATCATTTAAAAAAGAGTCTCAATCATCAACACAATCAAGACATCATGATTTTTTGGAGTATATCATAAATCATCCTCATGGGACATAAGATAGTTCTGTTGACTGTACCATTATTTTGGTTACTGTATGTATAGAATCTAAAATATTCCTGAGAAGAGGGATGTGTACGTTTGTGGGACATCCTTTTAGAGCACAATACGTGTATTTGGGACTTGTAGAACTTCACAACTTAGGCGACTGGACACTAGCTACACAAACCATGAGGGTTGAAGATGTGGCAGTCCTTTCAGGTTTCTGAAGGAGATTCTGTCATAGGACAGCCGTTGCTGCCCCAGAATGAACAGGTGCATGGTTGGTGTGAAACAAACTGGAATCATAGTATTACTTCTGACTTACCCTAGTAAATTCCTAAGGCAAGAACTAATTAAGAACATTAGAAATATCTTCTCATCTACGCAAATGACAAAGTCAGATAGTTCCCATTGCTTTCCACAGATACACTGGGTAGTAAAGTTTTATAATAACTTTAAATTAAATAAAGTATATATGAATTTGATTTGTCCCTTAATGTATGCATTTCATATACATTTGTTGGAGTCATCTATAAATAAAGCTCTGATGCTACAGACGTTATTTAGTACCATCCAAAAAGTACATCCTTTTGCCTCCAGCATGCATACTAATATCAGTTATAGAAACAATTAACTAGAATCTGATAATAATACAATATTGTAGGTTTGAAACCTATAATGCAACTGTAATACCATATGTTTGTATTCGATATTGCAGCTCAAGGTGCCGCTATGGGTTTCCCAGTAGAACTGGGCTCCCAGGGCTGACAATGGCAAATATTTTAGAATCAGATCACTAGGCCTTTCTCTGAGGTGCCTCGGGGTGCACTCACACCTCACACAAAAGCGTATTAACCATTTGTCCTATGAGGGACTCCTGCACTCGGGGCCCTGGTGGCATAAGGATGAAGGAGCCAATTCTACCCCAGGATGGGTCAGAACAGGTGTACCAGAGAGTAGGATATTTAAACTCAGTATTTAACGAAGAGGATGTCCTCATCAGGACAAAGAACAGCACACCTGGCGACCACACTGAGAACAAAGAGAAAAGCTTGGTGCTGTGGGGGTGAACTATAGGGCTCGGTCTGGCTGGGCGACAGAGCACCAGGGTTGAAGATGTGAGGGTGAGACGTGAACTTGTATACACAAGCAGGGCTGACGATTGATGATGTGGCAGAGTGATGCAGCATGTTGGAGTTCACATGAACCATATGAAGGCCTTAAAGACAGACTGTCAAAAAGACAACTTTATTTCGAATAAGGAGGACTAATTGGATAGACTGGGAAACCAATTAAGAGACCAGCATCATGTTCTAGTTGAAAGGCGATTATGTCTTTGTTCAGTCTCTTTTCAGTGTTGGCTACACAGTAAAACTACTCGGGGAGCCACTAGGGTTTCCTGCATTCCATTCTAAACAAATTAAGAATCTCTGTAATTGATATTAAAAAAAAAACTTCAAGTCAGTTTAAGGAGAGTTAGTCCTTAGAACCCCTGGCTTAAATACATGAGCAGAGGACCGAGGGTGATTTTAAGAGGTCTTAAGAATGAATTGGAGAATAGTACTCCTTAAACTCCACTGTTTACAAGAAAGACCAGAGGACCTCACACCGATGAAGAGGCCCAGTTCTGAGGTGAGGCCTGACAGTCTGCATTGCTACAAACCAAGACTGAGAGTCTTGACACCGTCCTTTGTGGATCCAGGCTAACAATTTAGAAATAATTAGTTTTCTTTCAAGAGATGGAAAATTAGTCAAGATTGGCTTCTTAATTTTAACTATGATAAGAAAGGGGATCTTGGTGGGAGCAATATCATCAATTCAGTTCTGAATATGTTAAGTGCAATGTTCTTGTATTAAGGAGGAGAGAACTCCAGTGTTCTAAAGCATAGGAGCGCTATCTGGGCTCCAGATAACGGATATGTGAACTCCCGAGTGAAAGCAGTTGCAATTATGAGAGTTGATGCAATTATGATCAGCCTATTGAAAGTAGTTTTAATTATGAGAGTTGATGACAATTCCTGTATAAAGGCGAAATGGTGTCCAAGACAGGACCCTTGGAAACAGTACAATTGAAGAGGGAAGTTGACTGCTAATGAAAAAAGTAAATGATCTATGTGTAACTCCCAGGGGGAAGGATGGCAGAAAGTGGGTGAAGGGAGACATTGGTCAGTGTAAGACATGAAAAAAAAATTTTATAAATTATCAAGGGTACGCAAGGAAAGGAGGGTGAGAAAGGGAGGGAAAAATGAGGAGCTGCTACCAAGGGTTCAAGTAGGAAAAACAATGTTTTAAAAATGATGATGGCAACATATGTACAAATGTGCTTGACGCAACAGAGATATGTTTAGATTGTGGTAAGAGCTATACTACCAGCCCCCAGTAAAATGATTTTAAAAAGAAACAAAAAAGTAAAAAGAAAGAAAGAAGCAAACAGAGAGATATTCCAAGGTAAAGGCAGATAATCAATAGGGCAAAAGGTCAATAAATCTAAAGGAATATCCAAAAAGAATCAAGAAAGGAATGGTCAATTCTGTCAAAACTACTGGAGAGGCTCTGGGCATTACTGGAAGAATTCCAAGGAGCTAGCAGTAAGGAGGTCAATGGTGAGCTTAGTGATGGTGGCATCAGAGATGAAAATGGGATCACAGCGAGTAGATGAGTAAATTGGAGATGAAGTCACAGGATTGTGTTTCTCAGAGAGGTTAGCAGGGCTGCGGAGGGAAGAGGAAGAAGCCAGTAAGTAAAGGTAATCACAGGATTGAAGCATGGTGCTTGTTTCTCCTTCACTTAAAAAGCAGGTTTTTCTTGGCATATGCTTCACACGTCACACAACCCAATGGTTCAAGCATACTAAGAAGACTTGCTCCATCATCCCACAATCCACTGCAGAGTATTTTATCCTCACACCCCTGTTGTTCGCTTCCCATTTTCTCCAACCTTCCCTGCCACCGAGAGAGAGGAGGTAGGGACCCCTGAGGCCCAGTAAGGAGAAGAGACCCAGCTAGAATCTTTGGGAGTGGCAGGATGTCTGGAGGGGTGATTTCAACAGCCTGGGATAATTTTAATTCTAAAATCAACAAGGCCAGGACCTCTAGGCTGATTTTAAACTCCCAATTCCACAAACTCGTGACTTTCTCTAGACCCATTGCTTGCTTATTTCTTTGTCCATATCTGTGCAAGACTCCACTGGACAGAGTATGAGCCCGTTTATGATCGGACATGAGGAATGTGACCTGACCCAGGATTGGTTTGTTCATTACATGGTGGCACAGACAAGGACCCCAGATCCCATAAAGCACCCTGACACGGTTCATTCAGGGGCAACTCAGAGTCGCCACCTACTACTTCGTCCGACAGTTTGTGGTCTCTTAGTCCGCAAGCCAAGAACTCCGACAGTTCACAAAACTCCTGCACACATCAAGGCAGGAGCAGCACCGCGTCCCCAGGTAACTGTTGATCCACGTACTGTCTCGATGGATTTACCGATCCTGGACTACATATACTAACAACCATAGAAAACATAGACAGAAAGCAAACAACCAAAACCCCAACAACAATGCCTACACAAAACAGAAAGACCTCAATCAAAAGAGAGCAGAATATATTAAAAATGGAAACAACCTTGAAATGGGTGGGAAGGAAGATCCGTTGACAAGGTGTTACATGTGAACCAAGCGGCACCACGTTCTTTGGCATTCCCCCATGTAGTCAGTCCTGGGGGCCTCTCTTAGGGGTTGCCTTTATTGTCTTTTTCTAACATTTGCCAAAGCCAAATTTCTCCACCGATTAGTTGTTTACTCTCTTCTGCTAGTTAAAGTTGCTAAATACCTTCTTAATGTCTTATATACCTTCTTACCTCTTTCTGTTGAGAATTTTGTTTCTAATTCTGCGTGTACATCCTTAGCAAGCGGCCTTGAAGTTCTGGTAACATATACACCCCCACCTCCACCCTTCTCTGTTGCTCCGCCTCCATTCTGTTTTCAGTTGTTTGGGCCATCTGTTCACAGTTCTCTTTCTTTCCATGGTGACCATCACTGCCCTGGGGTTGTTTGTGACTCAACAGTGATCAGAGGGCCACCTCTTTCTCCCTCGGAGTGGCTGGCCGTTTTGTGCCGCTGAACTAGCCGTTAGTTGTCCAGCACCTAACCCACAGTGACACCAGGGCTTCCCTTCCGCAGGGACCAACCCAACCCAAACCAAGCTCACTGTCGTCGAGCCGATTCCAGGTCATATGGACTCTAGGACAGGGTAGAACTCCCTTTGTGGGTTTTTGGAGACTGGAACTCTTTCCGGGAAGCCCCTCCGGGTTTCCATGTCTACAGCTATACCGGAATCAAAAATCTTGTTCTTCTGTGGTGGAGCTACAGAAGATTTCAAACTGCTGACCTTGCAGTTAGAAGCCGAATGCATAACCCCGACGCCAGCAGGGTTCCTCTCCTTATTCAGGAACGATCTTTTAACTAAGAGGGTAACATCCTGCTACTGAAAGGTGTTTTTAGTCTTAAATGTGCATGACATAATTGCTTTTGGAAGATGTAGATGCCTGGTTACTAAACAATTTCATGACTTGTGGGACAATCGGTGCTTGCCTATAATTTCTGCTACTAGAGTTTAGTGAGGAGCTCTGGTAGTATAATGCTTTACAGGTTGGACTGCTAAACAAGAGGACAGCAGTTCAAAACCACCGTGCACTTGGAGAGAGAAAGATGAGGCTTTTTACTCCAGTAACGACTTAGGCATGGAAACCCATAGGGGGCAGTTCTACCCTGCCCTATGGGTTCACCTGAAGTCATAAAGGACTCCAGGCAGTGAGCTTTTAAAGTTGGCGGTTTAGAGTAGTAGGAAATTAATCTGCTTTTAGTCTGTGCTGCCATCTGGTGGGAAGCCGTGTAGCTGAAGAAATAGGTCTATAATCAGGGGACCTCGACCCCTCAGTCCCACTAACTGCCAGAATCCATTGTACTTAAGCATGTGTTTCCTCACATCATTCTAAGTTACTGAAATATTCAACAACAGAAATATTCAAAGCAGAAAGACGTTGGGTCTTGAATGGGTTAGATCAAAATCCCTGAGGCAGCAGCACGTGACTCTAATGGGCAGTCCTCTGGTCCTTACACATTTTAAGATGAAACACAACACCTGCTTTGAGAACTTAGCAGACTGCTGCATACACGTGTAGAGGAGGATAGTGGTTTGTTAAAGTTTACTTTCACGATGTGCCATAGAAGCTTATTGAAAGAAGATATATATAACTAATCAGGAAGCAAATATTTATAGTGTCATAGAAGCTTATTGAAAGAATATATATATTCAGGAAGCAAATGTTTATAGTTCCCAGAAAATAAAAATTAACCAAGATAGGAGGAGATGGACACGGAGGAAGCATCAAGAACAAGATCTGAAGATGTCAGTGACTAAGGTCCCAGAGATATACCACAATCAATCAAGCAAACAGAAGGAGACCGAGGAGTAAAGGTGAAACTGCGGAGAGTGGGGGGGCTAAGAAACGCGATCTTAAGAGATTCTGCATTTGCAGTTGGGAGAGGGGAAATCAGCAACTTGGAGTGCCAGGTGGCTTTTAAGAAAGCAGTCTCTACTTACATGAAGGGACATCTGGAATACAGACAGAAAAAATCTTGCTTTCGTGCAGAACTCAAGACATGAAGACCAAGGGTTGCCAACTTATCTCCTGACTCTTGCCCGCACTTTGTTGAAATATAAATCCATTGTGCTTTGAGAGGCTGTCACACTGGATGGAAATTAGTCGTTCACTCTTCGTAGTTGGCTGCTCTGAATGAAGGAGGGGTAGGAAAGGTTGTGATATGTCACTGAGTTCCATAGTGAAAATCAAATTGAAAATTTCATCTATGTTCCCAGATGGCCATTGCCTCAATCAAGTGGGTGAACTTCTTATCAAACGGGATTTTGACATATCGGATGACTTCCATAAGACAGTTGAGGGGGAATGAGAAGCACTTTGTTGTGTCAGGGCATTATGGTTCAGATTAATTCTTTGTTTGAGATACAGATGGCTTAAGTGAAGTTACACTGAAATGCCTATTTCTGACAGGGCCTGTGACCACTGATTAATTTGAAGGGTTCCTGTCTTCCATGGGAACAAGTGACCGGTCAATCAGTTGCTAAATGATCACTGCAATTCAGACATCAGAATTTAGAATTTTATTCAGTAAGTCCAAATGTCCATCCCAAACCATCAGTGTTAAATGGTTTTTCATGTTCTGAATGCACAAAAGCAGAAAAAAGGTCAATTCAGGGACTGATTAAGAGAGTGCAGCTTGTTCACACTAAAATAAATTTTAGAAGTTTTTTGGCTTCTGAAATGATTGAAATTCAAAATTAGGAAGTGTTTAAATGCAGTTGGAGTTCATTTAATAGCACTGCTGCAATATATTAAGGATAGATGCTATGAGTTCCTGTAATTAGTCCACATTTATCACAGTAATTATGATCCTACCATTGTGTTTCTGGTGCATTCACTTGATTATAAATGCCACAAATGGTTATAAGGAAATACTTATTTGTTGGCAAAGACACATTTAATATAAGGTAATTATACAGAAATCTCATAATTTGATACAAACAAATATGTAATCATTATGAAGCAAAAAAACTGAATTAAAAATGAACAACCATCACATTTAGGGCATTCGCATCTATTGGATACCTAATTATAATATATAATGACACAATGATTTCACTTAGAAATGAGTACACTTTAATTTGGAAGTATGGTTTTACTTCTTTAGTATTGTATTTACTCCATGTAGCAGTTAGATTTTATATCAACTTGATCCAATGTGAAACATGCAAGGGTAGAGTCCAAACTATCAATCAGATTACAGCCCGATGATGCCTTCTTGGGGGGGTGTGGTCTTCTTATAAGGTATAAACTGGGAATGTCCCTTCCTCTTTCCGGCCCCATTGCCATCCTGCTTGCTGGGACTCTGTGCCTGCCTCCAGGGGTGGTCCCATGTGGGCATCCCAACTCTGAGAGCTGGTGGCCCTCTGGCAGTTTTCCACTGACCATGTGACTTGGAACCCATTAGTCTATGATCTCTCTTCATGGCCACGGGCCTGCAGCTGTGTCAGTCTGAGGAGGACCCCTTCTAGTATTGGATCTATGAACTTGAGTTAGACTGGGCTTAGGCCCTTTCTTGATCTAAAGTTGCTCCTTGATGTAAAGGTCTTTCTTATACAGCGATGAGTATCACTGATGTGTTTCTCTAGACAACCCAGCCTAATATACTCTCTAAAAATATTCTTGTTTGTGAAGGAATAATTGTATTAAATGACCCATGATCCTCCTTATCAGATAGCCTCATTGAAATTAACTAATTAGTTCTCCAGAGCTCTGCTCTTTGACCCAACAACCACATGGCTTTTGAGTACTTGACCAGTGACCAATCCAAACCAAGATGTATTGATTTGGAGTTTAAAGATTTAGTGTGACAAAAGGGATGTGAACTATCATCTTAATATTTGATTTTTATTTTGAGTGAGATAAACTTGAGCATGAGCCTGGAGGGAGGGAATCAGTAACAGTCAGAAGCCCTGTGGGTGCTGGAAGAAAGATTGACTTCTATCCAATTGCCCAAGGAGACAATGACATGTTTTGAGAAGGCACTATCATGATCAGGGTTGTATTGTGTTTGTTTATTAGTTTTATGGTATAAAAACACACAACGACCATTTGCCAGCTCAACAATTCCTACATGTACAATTCAGTGACATAGCTCACATTCTCCATACTGTGCCAAATTATTGCTATGCTTTTGCAAATTATCCCACCACCGTTAGCATCAACGTGATGCCTCCCCAAGAAAAGCCTTTCACTTCTCCATTCTAGTTGGTGTACCTACTGAGATTGGTTTCTACAAGTTCATGTATTCCATGTAAGTGATATCATTCAGTGTTTGCACTTTTCAACTGCCTAATTTCACACAGCGGCATGTTTCTGAGGCTCATTGTGTTGTGACTTACATCAGGACTGTATTTCTCTTGATGATGATGGTGTGTGTGTGTGTGTGTGTGTGTGTGTGTGTGTGTGAGTTCAACTTCCCACCTGTAGTTATCAGTCCAACCTGCTGGTTGACAGTGCTGTCAGGGATCCTTACACACGTGCACTCACACACACATGTAATTTATACATACCATATTTTGTCTATTTATTTATCTACTGATGGACATTTCAGTTGTTCTCACATTTGCTCTATTGTGAAAATGCCTCTACAGTTGTCTGTTTGCATTCCTTGCATTCAATTCTAGATATGTACCTAGAAGTGGAATTTCTGGGCTGTGGGATCACTCCATTTTTCATTTTTGAGCAAATGTCATACCGTTTCCCTCAGCGGCCGTCTAGGTTTACATCTGTACCAGCAACAGGAGAGGATGATCTGTTTTAAAGGAATCGTTTGCCTCCTGTGAGAAGAATACCACCGTTGGGGGAAATTGATGTAGGAATGACTTAGCCTAGCATTCAGGGGGTGGAGGTGGGCTCAAGTCGTGATTTTGAAGGGAGACTAAAATGAGTTGATGAGAAGAGAAATCAGCTGGAACGGGCCAGTAAAATGACCCCCCGTGAGCTGGTGAGCGGGCCCCATGTAACCCATGTATAACAAAACAAAGCATTGTCAGGTCCCGCACCAGCTTCCCAGGTGTTGGGTTGCTCTGCCTCTTGGCTTTAGCCACTGGGAATTGAGTGCTTTCCAAGCTAGGGAGCTCCTTTCCAGCGTTGTATCTGACAGTACACTGCAGTGACCCGGGGACTTCTTTTTGAGCATATTTCTGCAGTAGGTCACCAGCCATACATTCTTCCTTTGGCTTATTCTAGAAACTGCTGAAACCATGGGTGATGCTGCTGGTGTTTTAAATGTCAATTGCGCACCTTTCAGTGTCATTACAACACACAGGTTAGACACTCTGACAAACGGACAGATGGTTTGTTGTTAAAAGAAACTTAAGTTTATTTGCACTACGGTGTCCAAATTTTGGTTTCCCAGTCTGATTCAACTCACCAGGAACCCCTGAGCATTTGATGTCTCTGTGTGTACAGTTTTGCTAAAGTATCAGAAACACTCTGAGATGCATTTTAGAACAACAAAGAATCCTTCAGAAGAGCCTGAATCCTACACCCCTTCTGAAAGCGTAAGGTCTCCACAAAAACTCCCTGATCCTACTTGCTGGCCAGGGTCGTGAGAACTGTACTTTCCAGGAGTGAAGGTGATTTGTGGGTGCTGTGCTGTTAATCTTTATGAGCCTGATTGTCATCAAAGAGTCAACAAGAGGGTAAAACTCATTATCCAAAGAGGTGGGGGTAGAGAACATGCGTATTTCATGGCTTTTATGTTGTCAGTCCCATGGGAAACTTTGAATAGAGGCTGCCACCCACCCAGTAGCATGCTTTAAAAAATGAGCCCAGCTCAGGCACTTTTACTGGGAGTGCCTCCGTCACTATTTCACATTCCTTCTTCATATCCTGTCTACATTGTTAAATTGCCTGCAACTGCAGTGCAGCCAAGCAGTACACAAATTAAGCCACAAAGTAATCGGATTTCAATCACTAAATATTCACAGCTCAATTAAGTTATTTACTGAGATGTTTGTCTTCGCTGTTGAAATCGCTGCATATTTATAGCCACTCTTCACACTAACCTTTTAAAAATATCCTGATGTGAAAATAAAAAGCCACATTTGTTTTATAAGGTAGGTTAAAGTTATGGCTGCAGGTATTTAAAAGGGAATAAAAAGTCAATTACCTTCAAGTTTTCCAGAAGTATGATTTGGTATCTATAATAGAAAGTTGGCAGCAAATTGCCTTATTATGCTTTTGTTTCTTTCAAAAGAATATTTCTTTTTAAAAAAAGCGTGATCCAAGTTAAAATCCAATCTTCTGCTCCCCCCTCCACTTTGTGATGCTATAGAGGGATTGTATTTTCCAGCTTCAGCATTTTCAGCTTCTGCTTCATATGCAGCCATAAAATTCTGCAAGTGGCTTTGGATAACGTGGTTCATTCCAACTTTTGAAGTTTCATTTCCTTCACTGCACTGACGAGATAATCATAGCTACCAAAAACAGGGCGCTTCCAAAGTCGGACGGATAAAATGACACAAGATGCTTGATTTTAGTACGTATCTAAAACTTGTCATATGCATAATACGTGATACGAAAAGCTAATAATGGCTGCTAAGTGTTAGAGACTTGATCATACTTTGCAAATATATCCTTTCATCTTTAAAATAATCTCATTTTTGTCTCTGATTTATTGATGTGCACATTTTGAAGCTCGAAGATGTTATTTGGCTGGTGGCAGAGTGGCTGGACCACGAAGTTAGCAGTTTGGAACCCCGGGCAGCTCCGGGGGTGGGTGGGGAATAGTCTTTCTACTCTTCAGAGTGGCAGCCTCTGAAACTCAAAGGGGCAGTTCTACCCTGTCCCATAGGGTCGCTGTGGCGCTAGGCTTCTTGGGTAAGAATTATACAACGACAGGCAGAACTGAGCATTCGAACGCGATCTGGCTGAATCTAGGGTTTAACGTCTCAACTAACATACTTTAGCGATGCTCTGATCCAATGACACGAACCACCGCAAATTTCCAGTTGCTGTAGCAATGTTATCAAGTACAAAAGTGCTTAAGACAACGACACTTTATTATCCTCTAGTTCTGGAAGTCAGCAATTGTGACGGGAACCTTGGGAGCTGACGTCAAAGGCTGAGTTCCCTTCTGGGGTTCCCAGTGGGGCGACTCCTGCCTCTGCCTTCTGCTGGAGTCCTTGGTTCAGGCCTGCATCACGGTGACCTGGTTTCCCCCATCACGAGCCCTTTCTTATTCTGACCATCTGCTCTCTCTGATAAAGACTTTTGTGAAGGCATTGAATGCACCAAGTTGTCCAAGAAATTTTTCTTAATTTAAAGTTCTTAATAATAATTTTTTTTGCAAAGTGCTTTTAGCAATGTATGGCGGCATTTACAGGTTCCCGGGATTCGGATATGAACATTTTAGAGAACCATTGTTCCCCTCTACCCTACTCAAATCCAAAAAAAATCCTCAGTGCCATCAAGTCAATTTTGACTCTGAAGGCACCTTATACAACTGCTCCTGTGGGTTTCGGAGGCTGCCAATCTTTAGGGGAGGCTAAAGACTCACCTTTGTCTCTCTGAGCAGATAGTGGTTTCAAATTGCTGACAATGCAGTTAGGATACCAGCTCCACACACACTGTGCCATCAGGGCGCTTACCATGCTGCTATTCCCATTTGATGCCATCCAATCAATGCTGACCGAGAGCAAACTTAGGGTTGTGTGACGAATGGCCAGGCCACCAGACCTGCTCCCGTTTGGGCCCCTTGAGAGAGCAAGTGTGTCCGTCCATCTTCTTGAGAGCCTTCCTCTTTTCCACCGCACCATCTTTACCAAGCCAGATGTCTTTCTCCCGGGAATGGCCTCTCCTCACAACCTGTCCAAAGTATGTCAGATGAAGTCTCACCATTCTTACTTTAAGGAGCCCTCTGGCTGCACTTCTTCTGAGATAGATTCGTTTGTCCTGTCACTCCTGGTGCTTTCAATGTCCTTTGCTGGCGCCATAACTCAACAGCATCCATTCTTCTTCCTCAGTCGTCCTATTCATGTCCACCATTCAGTGACTGTCCAACACTGAGTATCAATGACATTGATGTCAATCCATTCAAGGCAAAGGAAGCAATTGAAAATAGCATAGCTTAGGTCAGGCATATCTGTAGCTTTCAAAGTAACATCCTTGCTTTTCAATATTCTAAAGAGCTTGTGATTTCTTGACTGATGCTTACATGAGTGTTGATTGTGAATCCAAGCAAAATGAAATCTTTGACAAATGGAATCATCTTTCCATATATCATGATGTCACCTCTTAGACCAGTTAGGAGGCCGTTGGTCTTCTTTTATTGAGTTGTAATTGGCTGAAATCCTTAATCTTCATCAGTAAGTGCTTCAAGTCTTCCTCACTTTCAGCAAGCAAGGCTATGCCATCTGCATATTACAGGGTATTAATCAGCCTTCCTCCAATTTTTATGCCTCGTTCTACTTCATTTAATTCAGTTTCTCTGATTATTTACTTGGAATCCTGATTGAATAAGTATGGTGAGAGAATACAATCCTGACGCACACTTTTCCGGATTTTAAAGCATTCAGTAGTTCTTTGCTCTAGTCACACAACTGCCTCTTGTCCCACGTACAAGTTCCTCAGGAGCACAATGAAGTGTTCAGGAATTCCTATTCTCTGCAAGCTTAGCCATGGATTGTTATGACCCTTACAGTCGAATGCCTTGGCACAGCCAATAAAATACAACTATCGGTAAGTATCTTTCTGGTATTCTCTGCTTTTACACTAGATCCCTCTGACATCAGAAATTATATCCTTTGTTCTGCGCCCCCTTCTGAATTTGGCCTGAACCTCTGGCAGCTCCCTGTCAATGCTCTGCTGCAACTGTTGATGGATGATCAGTAAAATTCCTTGCATGTGATGCCGATGATATTGTTCTATCATTTGAGCATTCTGTTGGGTCTCTGTCCTTTCAAATGGGTACAACTCTGGATCTCCTCCAATTAGTTGGTCAAATAGCTGTCTTCCAAATTTCCTGGCATAGATGAATAAGTGCTTCCAGTGCTTCATCAACTTGCTGAAGCACTGTAATCAGTATTTCATCAATTCTGGGAGCCCTGTTTTGACTAATGCTTTCAATGCAGCTTGAACCTTTTCCTCCAGTACCATTGACTCTTGCTCATATTCTAATTCCTAAAATGGTTGACTCTAGATTGGTTTGGTTTGGTTTGTTTTTTTGGTACCATGACTCTATGTATTCTTTGTACCAAGCCTCTGTCTCTATGTACTCTTTTGATCCCTCTTGCCCATAGAATCGTTCAAGATTGCAACTGGAGGATTCGAATTTGTCTTGAGTCCTTTCACACTAAGATATCCTGAGAGTTTTCTCGCTTTTTGTTTTCTAACTCTAGTTCATTGCACATTCACATAATGTTTTGCTTTGTACTCTTGAGCTGCCCTTTGAAATTTTCTTGGACATCATCAATTCTTCCATTTGCCTTAGTTCCTTTACAATTAAGAGCAAACTTCAGAGTCTCTTCTGACATCCACGTTGATCTTCTTTCCTTTCCTTTCCTGTCTTTGTAACGTCCTTGTGCTTTCTTTGTGACTTGTTCTTGCTGCCCTCTCATGGCTCATCAGGTCTTCTTTAACAGAAGTGTTCAATCCAGCTGCTCTGTTCTTGAGATGTTCTTGAAATTCAGGTGGGATAGACTCAAGGTTGTATTTTGGCTCTCATGTTTTAATTATCTTAATCTTGGACCTCAACTTTCAAGTGAACAATTGATGATAACCTGTTCCAAAATGACTAGTACTACTCCCTGTCAGCTCTCTCAGCCCCTGCAGGTCATTGTCCTGGCAAAATTTTATGATGTCATCTCCAGCTTCATTTCTATCATTAAGAACATATCTCCTATACTTACCTGGCAGTGGGGATACCATGATCACGAACGTGGTTTTTCCAGGGCGAGGCTTATCCATTGCACTCTGGATGTGCTGACCCCTGCGATTTCCCCAAATGTGAGAAACTCAACTGCATAATTTGTGGTAGTGGGGGACTGCATTCGCGCTCTCCCCTGAAAAAAAATCTCCTTCATCTTTGTGTACAACTCTTGCATTCCAATCGTTGACAATTTCCAATGCAACTTAATTGCACGTTTGATAAATTTCAGACTAAAGACATTGGTAGAATTTTTTGATTTCTTCATCACTAACTTTTGTGGTTGGTGCATAAATTTGAATAATAGTTAAATTGATTAGATTTCCTTGAAGTTGGATAGATATAATCCTACCACAGACAGCATTGTACTTGAAATATCCTGTTTGAACTGAATACACCATTCCTCTTAATTGTTTAATTCCTGAAATTGTAAACCGTATGGTTTTCTGATTCAAAGTGACCACTACCATTCCATTTCAATTCTCTTACGTGTAGAATATTGATCTTCATGCATTCTATTTCATTCCTGGCCACTTCCAATTTTCTTGGATTCATACTTTGTACATTCCCAGTTTCTACTATTAGTAGATTTTTTCCTGCTCTTTCTTCTTCCCTTGAGTTGTACCCAGGCAGCAAATGAAGATCCCGAAGCTTCCCCTCGTATGGTCTTTACTCCATTTATGTCACCAGGCTCAACTCTCTTTTGAGCAAGAAGCTGCTGCTCAGTCACTTTCTTAGTGCTTCTGACCCAAGGGGCCTCTCCTCCTGCAGCATCTCTGACAATATTCTTCTTCCATCCATTGCACCTTCTGTCATTGTACCTTCTAATCTGTCAATGTTTTGAAACTATGGATGAAGTTTTCAGGGGCTACTCACTCTGACCTGAGCAACCAATTCCTCCTTCAGTCTGTTCTTAGTCTGGAAGTTTCACTGAAACATGTTGACATTGGGGATCCGGATGGCAGTTGAAATACTAGTGACATAAATTCCAGCATCACGGCAACAGACAAGCCACCATAGTACTACAGATTGACAGGCAAGTGGTAACCTCTTACCATACTCATCTTGAAATACATGTCTTGGAAAATGGCTACAAGGAATGGCTACTAACTTCATTCTAAGGCCCTGTATCTTACTTATAGAATAGTGAATTCAATTGGTATTCTTTGGCGATGAAAGCTTGAACATCTTTAATTATCGCCACTTTTTGTGAATGGATAGGTAGAAAATACTGGCCAGTGAGAATGAAGAACTTTACCATACAAGTCTCCAGCCTGGAGATAATTTATTTATACAAGCACCATGTTAATGGGCAATGTCTTTCATTCAACATGAAAAAGGTATCTTATAATCATGCATAATAATTATACAACACATTGTCAAAATGAACTCTGCAAAACATTGCTCATGTAAGGGCCACGCAGTTCGCTGGTAAATTTTATTGGTTCAAATCAACTCAGCCAATTTAGTAAAAAGGGAATGAGATATGAAAAAAGGAAAGTAATATCTATTTCTTATATTTTATTAAAGAATGGAGTATTTTGAGTTTTATAGAATTGTAGTGGAACTGAAGTTATGGAACTGAAAAACCATTAAGCAATTTTGGTTGATCTTATGTAAAATAATTCCAATATATCAAATAGTAATGCTTATAAGTTATTAAGATTAATTGTTTTTCATGAATGGCCAATGTGAGAAGATTTTTAGTATGTTATTGAGTTTCTAATTCTTAACTTTATAGTGGAACCCAGTACTATATCTCATTTTCCAAAATGTTAATATAATAGGTAGCCTTTTTGTTACATACTAAAAAAAAGATAACTCCTGTTTTATGTCCTTTCTTTCTTCCCTTTCGTTCTCTTTCCTCCTTCTCTGTTTCACTCCCTTCTTCCCTCTATTCTTTTTTCCCAATACTTTTCCTGTGAAAATTTAAGAGATCACACTATAAAATTGTCAGAATTGATTATGTCATTCTGAGGTTAAATATGGCCCCATGTTAATTTTATCCAACAATGACATATTTTTATTTAAGCAAGAGAGTCCCCCAATTCCCACCATGCCCCCATTCTACTTTGAGGAATGAAAGTGTTAGGTAAAAGTGACTGGGCCTCATAGGCTGAGGACAATAGGAGGGAACTTGATGGCTGGGAGGGGAAGGATGAGAGACAAAATCCAGGAACTCAGCGAGCAATAAGGATGGCACTGAAAAGCCAAGTGCAACCTAGAGATGAGCAACTCCATGGACTGGGGGATGGGACCCCGGGAGATAAGAACTAAGGTTGCTCACCAGTTGAGGGACAAGTGGGGTGAGTTCCAAGGACCCCTTGTGTGAGGAACACTCTGTGTAAAGTATGGCTTGAACCGGAGGGTACGAATGCTTCCATACATCTTCCTGGACTTCCTCTCTGTGACTGAGGAGCCAAATTGAAGTTTTGTTGTTATTGCGTTTGCTTTTTTTCATGATAAGAAATGGATGTGCTAGCCTGACTCTCTGAAGTTAAGTGCCTAGCAGAGGGGTTTCATAAGTTTCAAACCTATTTGGCCATCATATTTCAAGGGAAAGAAATGCTTTGGCTATGAAGACCCTGGGTCGTGATTTGATCTGTCAGTGAAAACAAAAATGCTGCGGTTACATGTTCCCTTTGATTCTCACGATCCTGATTACGTCCTCAAACACACACAAAGTGGGAGCTGACAAATGGATGCTGGTTTTCCACATCCCACGCTGCTTTCTAAACTGCTGAGTCACTTTGCTATGCTATTATCCTTAATTTTTTCTGAGGCAAGATATTAAAAACTTCTACTTTGCTTTAGGATAAATGAAAGTCCTTAATGGGAGCTAGGAGGATTCTTAGAACATTCTAGTGTTTAGGGCAAACATGGTTGCATATACTTTCCAACTTTCAATAAAATGCTAACAGCCATCTTATAATTATTTCCATATCTCACATTTTAGTCTTCATCTAATGAGGCATCCTATACTGATGTTGGATTCAGGGACAGAAAATTGCTTCCAAGTTTGTTTTCAGCATTAGGTTTAAAACGCAATGGAAAAAAAGAACAGAGATTGAGCTGTCTATTAAGCCAAAACCCCCTGGCTCTGGAGTTATTCTGACTCATGGGGACCCTGTAGGACAAAGGAGGCCTGCCCCCCGTGGGTCTCTGGGACTGTACATCTCTGTGGAAGCAGACTGCCACGTCCTTTCCCTGCAGGGTGGCGAGGTAGTTCCAATCCTGGACCATTCGGGTAGCAGCTGAGTGTTTTAACCACAGTCCCATCAGGGCTTCTTGCAGTGCTTATTGCACAAGAGAAATTAAAAAGACACCCTTGATGGAAATAATTAAAATTCAAATCTCTGCCAAAATCCAGAACTCAGATGGGGAAGTTCACAAACAGACACCTACCTTGTGAGATTTCTCTAAATTTTAAGTCCACAGAGTGTTGGCTTTGATATCTTTTAGTTTTTAGGAATTTCTAAGCCATTTTGTGCTGTTTACAGTTTTCGTCTACCTTTCTGCAGCTCTCGGGCGTCTTTGATGACTGAAGGTAGATAATGGAGGTAGATATCCCCAACCCCTAATCTCAAAAGCAAAATTCAACCATTTGCATAGAATTGATCCTTACTCATCCCTATAGGATGGAGCACAAATGCCCCTCCAGGTTTCTGAAACTGTAACTCTTCAAGTAGAAAGACTCTTCTTTTTCCCTTGAGGTGGCTGCTGGTTTAGAAATGATGACCTTGTGGTTAGGAGCCTACACCATGAGGACTTCTTGTTTTAAGTCTACTGATGTGAAATATGGACGTTAGACAATAATTGTGCTTCTGTTTGGCACTTTGAGTTGAATAAGTAATGAAAACTTGGTTATGGTTTATGGAAAAAATAAGATAGAGCCTTGACAATACCTATACAAATGCATTGCCAATATCATGCACTGACAATCATTCACAAATCTTCCAAATTCCCTTGTAATGAAGAGTCTGATTCCATTTGACTCTTACTAGCCTTTAATTGTCATTCTTATATCAGGTCTGAGTGCTCCACATCTGTACAACGTGGTTGAAATAAACCTGGGCACTTCCTGTGATTCTTGGAGGAGGATTATGCCACACAATCCACTGTTCATACTTGGAAAATCTCCCACCAGTCACATCCCCTAAACACAATGAAAATCCCAAGCCACTCTTACATCGCTTTGTATTTGCCTAATGATTTTCACGCTCCATTCCGTGCTATGAGGAGCCCATGGGACATAGTCATGAGTCGGGCAATAGGTCAGCTACTACTAGATGCTCCCTAGGAGAAAGACAAAGGTTTTGACTCCAGTAAAAAAAAAAATACAATGTGGCATAACTTTCTTTGAAAAGCTTTTTTAAATGTTTAGTGTGACTCTTCCCCCCACCCCCCGCCTTTGGAAGTTCAGTGCTACATTTGTACCCCTTTGCACCAATTAAAGATCAAAATTCCTTATCAAAATAAAGATTAAAAGCAAGAACACATTCACTTTGGACAGTGTCATGGTAAACTAATACACTGAGCTCATTTGTTGAGCAGTATGGGGAGGTCTTTTGATTGAGAATGAAGTACAGCAGTTGGTCACACTTAACCCTCTGCCCTCCCTCAATGTTGGGTGAATAATTCCACTAGATTTAAACACATACCCACACACAGAGCAGTATAATGTATTTTTTAAAGAAAATATTTCCAAGAGTGATTATTCACTATGCATGTCCCATAAATGTATGTGATGTTCAGGATTGTGAATACCTTCTTAGTTAGAATATTTTCAAGGTTTAGGTATGAATTCCAGGAAGAAGGAAATCAAGTTTTCCTAAAAAAGGCAAAGCAATAGAAAGCCAACAAAGGCTCAGAATTTTTAAGTAGAATACTGCAGTAGGCAACTACAATTCTAAAATGATCCAAATGACTCAGTACTCAAATAATCACTTCCCCTAGTGAAAGCAGAACCTCTAACTTTGCTTCCCAACAAAGATTATGGGGTGTGACTCCTGTGGTTATGTGATAAGTAAAGGACCAATCGACTGGCTTTGAGTTAATCAATAGGGGGTCATCCTGGGTGGGCCTGACCTAATCAAGCAAATCTTTTGCAAGAAAGTGGTGAGGTCAAATAAAGGAGACATAATAACAGATGCTCCCTTGTTGTCCCTGATGAAACTACCTGTCCTGGTGTGGAGAGGAACTCTGGCAGAAACCTGTCTGTGCTCCTGGTTGCCGAGGGCCTCTGTCCTTCAGCTGCAAGGAACCTAATTTGATCAGCAATCCATGTGACAGGGAGAGGAACCCCAGCTTTAGATGAGAGCCCCACCCCAACTGAGATCTTGAACAGAGACCCAGCTGCGCTGAGACTGGATTTCACTCCATGGAAACTGCAGAAACAAATGCACGTTGTCCTTATTAGTGAATCTTGCTGCAATTTATTACACAGCAAGAACATCTACAGCAATCGTTACAAGACAGTATTAGCATTTAAAAAGATCCCTTGGTAGTGTTGTGAAAAATTAATCACCAGAGTATTGCATTAGTTTTGTATGCTACTGTAAGAAGTTGCCAACAATTTAATGGCCTAAAAGAAAGCAAATATATTGTCGTTTTTAAGATTCTTATCGTAGGTCAGAAGTTGGACATGAGTCCTTCTTGACAAGTAATCCAGGTATTGAGAGGGCAGTCTTTCTTGCTGAAGGTGGAAAACTTCCATCCCCTACCTTTTCCAGTTTCTCCAGGAAACCCTCAGTCTTTGACCTGCGCCCGCTTCGTCATCTTCTGTGGCAGTAACATCGCCTCTCCCTGACCCTTCTTCTTTGATCACATCTTAATAGATCTGGGAAATGGTCTGTGATTAGAGAGACTCGTGATTGGATTGAGTTCAGGATAATGTCCTCATATCCAGGTCCTTAACCTTAATCACACTTGCAAACTCCTCTGGCCAGGGAAGGCAACAGATTCACAAGTTTGTGGGACTTAGACTGTGGGCATCTTTGGGGAACCATTAAATAATTAACTTCTAGTTGGGAGCTTAGTACAGAAATGAAGAATCCTGTGTGAGCCAATCTAAGCAAGTTGTATAGTAGGCCAATGAGAAAGGACAAATTAGAGAAACATCGGCAAGTAGAATGCAAGAAAGGACCTGCCTGTGGCGAATGACAATAGAAAGAAGACTCTAATTGGGTGAGAGAGCATCATCTTCACCTACAGGCAGTCCTTGGTGAGAAGACCATATAAGGAGGGCATGGCATGTGTTTAAAATGCTGAGTTAAAATTCTTGTGGAATATAGAGCTGCCCATGTGCAGTAGACAGCCCTTTGAAGATAGCAACCCCAGACATTTGCTAAGTAAAAATAGGAGGCCAGGGCAGAAGAGCTCATTAGAGTGACCAGAGAGACAGGTAAGAGTGAGCAGCAAAGACAGGAGAAAGTTACACAAAAGATGTGGACTGGAAGAAAGGCAGGTTGTGGACCGAACTTTGGGAACACCTAAATGTATGAAAACCAGCTAAGTCAACTAAGCTCTAGTGGATTAGAAAATGTGGGTAAATATCAATAAATATAATAAGTAAGCAAGTAGGAGAAACCACAGAGAGCATAAAGAAACAATATTTTCTACCAAGGAAGGGTCAGGGTGTCAATGTAAGGCCATCAGGGAAAATCAGGACTGAAAAATGACAGTCACATTTGACATTCAGGGAAAGTTGTCCAGCTCAGTAGGGGGTATGTATGGACAGCAACGTCTGGTGGGGAATTTGTTGGGAGGAAAGACTTTGATTCTGAAGTAGAAGTTTCTGCCTCCTCTTTTAAAAACATTTCAAGTAACTTTGCTAATCATAATGAAAATTAGATTTGCAGCCACCATTTGTTTAGCATACGGGCTTTTGATTTTCACATTAGGAATCAAAGTAAATGATGCTGAAGTTAACGGCAGGATAAATACATTGTGGGACTCAAAAGGGAAAAAATGTTGAGCTGAGTTTCCACATCTTTATTAGCATGGCCAAGCTGGGTGTTTTAAGTGTAAAAAAATTAATTCAAATTTTGCCTAAGTGGAAGTTTCAATTATTTCCTTACACAAAGGGGTTCCTTGCTTTGAAAAAATCCCTTCTAATTATGTGCAGCATAATTTGAATGCAAATGTGTTCCTGGCATTAGGACCTGACTGACTCTCACACCTGCTGTCTCAAAGGGCTGATCATGTGAAGCTACTGCAGCTTGAAACAGCCCTTTTTCATAGGTAGAGTTTCTGAGATGGCTACTTCTGAAGCTTTCAGATTTGAAATTCTAATTTTTCTGAAAAAAAAGGATTAAAAGAAAAATCACCACCCCTCACCAACAGATATATATATATATATATATATGCACATACATATTTTTTTATGAAAGATTTTGTATTTCAAGGTCAGAGAATTCCTTGAATTTCTCCTAAAACCCGACAAAGGCAAAGTCTGCTGTCAATGAAGATGATGGGGATTCATAATGAAGATTCTCTCTGAAACCCATTCTAATGGATGAAGCATACATTCTGTCTATTAACATGAAGGTGACTATACAATCTGTACACCAGCAGCCTTGACATTATTGTGTCATTGAATTTGTTTTAAGTCAAAAGTGTTAGCCCATTAGCAGTGAATGGCTTTGTGTTAGCTATCTAGGATGGATGGCATCTGGCCATGTATATAGATTGAACCTTGTCCCCTCAAAAAGACATGCTCAAGTCCTAACCCCTGGTACCTATGAATGTGTGCTTACCTGGAAACAGAGCCTCGACAGATGTAATTAGCTATTATGAGTTATTACTGGAGCAGGGATGCCCCTAACCTGACGTGACTGTGGCTGTCATGAAACGAGGAGCATCGCAGGCATAGAGAGACACACAGAGGAGAATGCCGCGTGACAACTGAGACAAGAGACTTCAGTTCAGCTGCATAAACCAAGGAAGGCTTGGAGCTTCAGCAAGCTGGGAGACACAGGAATGATCGCTTGGAGACTCAGGAGAGATCATGTCTCGGGTGAGACCCTGAATTCTGACTTCTCGCCTCAAGAATTGTGAGAAAAAAAGTTTCTAATGTTTAAACTCACTCAGTTTAAAAAAATAAAAATTAAAAAAACAAAATCACTCAGTTTATTGTACACCCCGTTTATAGCTCCAAGGGAAAAACACAGGCCCCAATAAGAATACCTCTGATTTAAAAATCTCTTTCCTCATAGGAAGGAGTGGTGTCAACTTATCCACCCCGTCAAAGGACTTTAAAGATACTTCTCTGTTTGTGAGAATGAATGTTCACTTTACCATTGAAAGGTTTTTCCATTAGGTTGTGCTTTTCTTTTTCCTTTTGTATTAAATTGTTTCCATCAGCATCATCACCATCTATGTCACCCATTTAGAATTTACTATATGTCAGCCATTGTTCAGAATGCTTTCTATATTAACTAATAAAATGATCCTGCCCTTGGACAGAAAATACATACTTTTGTACATCAACTAATTTTCATATCTGTGTTACCATTGCTTAATTATTATTTCTATTTCCATTAATGCATATATTTGTCCACCACACCTGTTTTAGTTTTCTATTGCTGCATATTAAATTACTATAAAACATAACAGAATAAACAACAAGCATTATTACTCACATGATTTTTGAGAGTGGAAAATCTGGTTTAGCTGGGGCTATTGTCAAGATTCATGCCTGGGCTGTGTATGTCTCCATTGGGACTGGAGGCTCCCCAACAGAGCCTCGGTTCATTGTTGGATGAAACTCTTGCTTCTGCTGATCATGACATGGCAAGCTGGCTATCCCAAAAGGAAGTGATGAAAGAGAGAGAGATTGAGATTGAGATTGAGATTGTGAAAGAGATAGGAAACCACACGAGCATTTAATCTTGGCCATGATATATTGACTGGTACCATATTCTATTGGTCATACAACCAAACCTAACACTATGTGTGAGAGGACCACACAGGAAGTAAATTCTAGAAGACAAGAGTGCTGGAGGACCATCTTGGAAGCAGCTAGCTACCACACTATAAATACTGAAACACTGGACATATGGACAGAAATCTTGCATAACAAAATAATGACTATTACATTGTAATAGTATTTCAGTATTGTTCTAAACTTCATCATCCACCAGTGATTTTTATAAGTGATCTAATGTTAAAAAGTACACTATAACGTTGTTAGGTGCCATTGACTTGATTGTCAACTCGTAGTCACCCATGATACAAAATAGAACTACTCCCTAGCATTTCCCAAGCTGAATAGGAGCATTTTGTCAGGTCTTTCCCTGATGCAGCCACTAGATGGGCTGTATTCACTTAGCACCAGGGAACTTAACTTTTGCACACACACCCCAAAGCAAAACTAAAAAACAAACAAACAAAAACACACATCCAGTAAATGATGACTCATACATAGTGACCCTGAAAGACAGGGTAGAACTGCCCTTGTGAATTTCCAAGACTATAACTCTCTACAGGAGTAGATAACAAAAAACATCTTTCTCCTTCCCCCGCCCCAGGAGGCTGCTGGTCTTAAACTGTTGGCTTTGCAGTTAGCCTAATGTATAACCAAATCCTGATCTGACCATTTGGAGTGATTACTGCAGAGATCCTTATATTTTATATTAAATGGGAATAGATACACCTTGCATTTATTTTACTTCAATGCATTTATAATAATGGGGTAAAGGGTATTTATAGATGCTGTAGTTATAATAGAACTAGGGGTCTTTGGGATCTGCCTTCCTCAACAACTCGTTTATAGTACATCAGTCATCAAATGAGAACAATAAAGCACGACATGGTGACACAAATGTGCCTCAACTCTGGGGCATCACAAACACGATGCAGAAATGTAGGTGATTAACTATAAATTTAAAATTTTTAATTGCATAATTTTGGGATCTTGAAGCTGAGATCTATTTTCCTTCCCTCATTCATTTTTGTTTTTGCAACAAAAATACAAAAGTGCTATTTTGCTGACTTCTTACGCTGTGCTGGGGTTGATGGGGGATTGAGTATAAGAAGAGAGCTGAAAGTAGTGAGGTCATGAGTAGGTCAATCTTTGGCATGATCTTCCTCAATCATGTCCATGAAGACACATTTTGTAAGCCCTAAATAAAATTTTCATATGGTGAAAGAAAATAAATAATTCAACTTGCAAGCTACTAGCAGTCATTTCTGTGTTTGACGTGTTAGTTGGCTTGGAATGATTCCTTCATTATTTCTTACTTTGGGTCAGGATTTCTCTGGCCTTTTGCATAAAAGTCACATTTTTTTGCCGATGAATCTGATTCCAAATATGATCCAAAATGATTTTGTTATTTTTCAATGCATTAGTATTTTAACAGATTGTAAAATGTATCACACAGAATTAACAAATGCCTTAGTCTATACTAACTAGACAACTGGTTTCCTTCTCTTACATAAGTTGTGTATTTTACAATGTAAATGTGAGCCATAAAAAGAGACTTGTGCTAGAAGCCATCTGTAGACTCCATCACCAGCTTCCTTCCTGGTGTTTCCATACTGGTATGGTACTTACAGACCACAAGGCAGAACTAAAAGGACTTATGTCTTCAAAGGGTACTTTAGCAGCCCCCATCAGTCATGCTAGCTGAAGATTCCAGGGAGGTAGCGGGTCAGGACAGTGGGTAAGTTTTATATTAAGGAGGAGACAAAAATTTTTAAATTAAGGAGAAAAAGATGCCTACTTATATATGCTGTGATTGGCTCCATGGAGAAGCAAAAAGCAAAACAAAACATAACAAAACCCCAAACCAAAAACCAGAGAACAGCAATGGCCATGTCCTGGCCTGACCATTTGTAGGGATTCTTGCTGCGGTTGTGATTTGGTTTCCCAGATTGGTTGCCGTAGAGTTTTATTGTTGAACAGACTTGACCTTTGCCTTTTTTTTTTTAGTATATCCAGTTTCTCATTGCAAACTGGCACTGCAGACCCAAGGACTCATGTATTCAACAGACATATGCAGAAGATTTGAGTGATGTCCGGGATCAATGAAAATATCTGAGTTTGTAAGCTACCTGTTGAATACAAACCATGAAGAAAAAACCCGAACAAAGAAAGCAATAAATGTTTAATTACTAAGTGTCTGTGTTAGACAGGGTTCTCTAGAGAGACAAAACCAGATTGCTAATAATTATATATATATATATATTTATACAGATAGATATATAACACAAGAAATAAACAGTTAAATTATCAAGCAGTACAAAAGGCTCAGTGCAACTCACTCCCATGAGAGTTGTGAGACACTGGCAGTATTTCAAGTTTTGAGGGTCGCTGGGTAGTCCTCTGTAGAGCCATTCAGTCTATCCGGGCACAGGCAGCAAACAGCAAGACAAGTCACCAACCGTCAGCCAGATGATAGGGTCTGACAGTCCCCAGCTCAAGAGATGTAAATTCCAATTGTGTTTGCGAAGCAGATCTTGAAGGAACCTCAAATTACAGCGACAGTGTCCATGGGTTAGGTGTCCCACAGGTAGTGTAGCTTGCAAATTGAGGTGCAGACCAAGCAAGGCAGCCACACACTGGATTGATTATCAAAGAGTGAGAGACAAGAAAGGCAACGCTCGCAGAGCCATTTATCTCTCTGCTCTTCAATTAATCCCACATGTGTTTATCGGCCAGGCAGGCACAATATACTACCTCAGTGTCCATAATATGCAATGCATATCATCTCCATAATTTAAGAAGATCTAGGGTTAATTTTCTTTCACAGTTGACTGACAACTACACAGAAATCTCAGTCAACGAGGAGGGTGTTGCCAACCCTGCCAGGGCACGCATCTGCTAAGGGACAGTGTGGAGGCTGGAGGCCACCGAGAGTCCACTTTCAAATGACCAGCCACGGGAAACTCTGGGAATCAAAGTTCAACTGACTTACCTGCGTGGGGATCGAGTGGACAGCCATGAGCTTTTGTTCTTTTCTTTAAAAACAAACAAAAAAACACTGAATCAGCTGATAATTTCAAATGCAAATTTATAACCATCTTCAAAAATTCCTTTAAAGCCAATGTGATGTGTTTCATGGGGCATGTATCTCACCTTGACATGTTGTGGAGTGCACGGGCCATGTGGAAGGCATGGGGTCCTGCCATTGGCGTCCGGGTTAGGACCCACAGACTGCTTGTGGCCCCCTTTCCTGCTGCCCAGGCTGATCTGCCTACTCCAGTTAAACTCAACAGGCAGCGATCATCAGGCATCGTTATCATGTAGATTGTGGGGGAGGAGCCTTCTGGGCATTGAAGACATATTGTGTAGTTAATTAACCTCACCGGAAGATGAAAGGAAACCACGCAGCAGCACCCACTTGGCTTCTGTTGATTTCTGTGTTTGTGCTTTTGTCCGCCTTTGGTTGCCTGCTCCCCAGCCCACCGCCATATGCCGCTAGGACCCAGTTGTCACTCCGCTGCCCACAGATGGAAGTCACACAGACACAATGTGAACAGAAGCTTAGCAACCACAAGGTGTGACTTTTTGTCTTCTTCTTCCGTTTTCCAGGACGGTGCCTGCATCTAGCGTGAGAGAAACAACTTCTTATATATGGTAACCGGCCATTCTGAATTTTTTTCATCCAACTCCCCAGGCGTGGCCACAACCAACCCGTGATTCCTTCTTCTGAGCATGCGTTCAAACCTGGAGCGATTAATTGGGAAAGTAATCATATTGCCCACGCTTGACCAGCACAAATTAAAAAATATTCCATCCTTCCAGGGACAAATAAATGAGAAATACTAAGGGTAGGACCTCGGCATTGTTTTTCTTGGTCTTGTTGATGTTCCTAAGGACCACTAGCCCTGATGGTGCAGTTGTTACATGGTGGGCGGTGATCCTCAGGGTCAGGATGGGCCATCAGAAACTGCTAGCAGCCCAGCGAAAGACAGCTTTCTACTCCTGTAAACAGTTACAGTCTCAGAAAGACCCAGGGGTTGCTATGAGTCAGCAGCGACTCGATGACAGTGAATTTGGAGTTTACTAATACACGAATACTCCCCACAACCCTCACAGATACACAGTCACATAGAGGCGCTTCTACCATGCAGGCAAGATCGAGAACCACAGAATCATACTGTCTCTATATTTGAAGTAACAGTACAGCTGTCTGTGTTCTCTGTGGGCATACTCATTTGCGCTAGTTGTGCTGATGAGTAATTAATTAGTAGTCATTCTCCTGTGGAATAGATAGTGAAGATAAACTATTCTGTTGATCTTCAGATGTACATCCAAGGCTGCTGAATGCAAGCGATATAAAGTGAGATTCAGGGCCCTATTTTATTAGTGTGTTGTGTTGGTGAGTTGGAACAATCTGTTCTGACCATAGAGGTCAGTTTGGTCAAACAAGACATATCCTTTCATATTTTCAGTGGAATGATTGGTGTGTTGTTTTTGTACTCCCAGTCTGCCTAAAAACAAGCCAGGAAAGGTTATTTAGCAAATACGATTTTAAAAAGTGCGACTTTACAGCTAAGGAAGGATCCCATTTGGGAGCCAGCAAGCAGGAATTCCACTTTTTAAAAGTCCCAGTGATCAATACTGAGGTCTATCTAACATGCCACTTGTCACTCACTGATTTCAGAGCCAAGGTGACTTCATCCCAATTTGCTGTCAGATGAACAGGGAAGGCTTTGCATTACCTTTAGGTGAGATACAATCAGTGACTGTTATAAAGAGAAGACAGGCACATTTTAAGAAAATTGTAAAGCAAAAATGTATGCTAATTGAGTTTGTGAAATAAACAACTGCAATGCTGTCTCTTGGCAATACTTGTTGGGCTTGGTTGTATTTTTGGTTGGGGAAAGGTGAATTTGATGTTAGTGTATCTAAAATATCCCCCAATGCAAGAAACTTTCCTTGTTTCAAAAATCAGACATTCTACCATGATGGTAGCATTGTCAGCAACATTCAAATGTAACCGAAGATTCAAATGTGGGTCTGGAATGGTTATGTCTTCTTTTAAATGACAATTATTGTTATTTGTGGAATTTTGTATTCTGTCTCTGGGATTACAGCTTCAATAAATGACAGAACCTACCTCATTTCCAAAGATTCAGTTCAGATGCACTTGCTTAAACCCTACAAGTGAGGTGCATCTTCAATGTTACCAAAATGGTGTCTTTGTGAAGGCTGAAAAGAGACAGCAGTATTTTAGAAGGGGAAAAAGCACTCACTTTGAGACCGGAAATATCTAAAGTTGTTTTCTTTTTTTTCTTAGCCCGAGGGGCCTGGGCATCACCAAGGTATATATTTGATCAAAATCTCTAGTATGTGAGCCTTTGTTCTAAGTCAGAGTATTTTTAAAAAAGGAAATGTCCAAGAAGCTACATCTCAAAGTCAAAAATATAATTGCTAAACTATTTCAGGTTACATGTCAGCCTAGACTGTGAACTAAAAATAAAATGATGATAGATAACATGACTTCTCAAAAAGAAAGAAAGTAAAAGCAGAACGGAAACTACAACAGTAATATTGCAGAAAGGGCATGAAGAATTGACTACTTTGTTGCTTCTCACCTAGATGGTCTCTAAAACCCCAGACACTATATCTTTTGATAGCCAAACACCATCAGCTTTCATCACCACATTTGCTTATGCACCCTCTTTGTCTTCAGTGATCGTGTTGGGAAGTTGAGCATCAAGAATATCAGGTTATTAGAACAAAGTGTTCTTAGATTGAAGGAGTACTTGAGTTGAGGCCTAATGTTCATCCGCTACCTTAATACTTAACATAAATATATGAACATAGATCTATTTCCTATAATTATATAGAAATATATTTACCTATGTACATGGCAATATTTAGACCTCTATATATGTTCTTTGCCTCCTAGTTCTTTCCTCTGTTTCCTTTTACTTTCCTCTTGCCCCACTATCATGTTTGACCTTCATTTGGGTTTCAGTAATTCCTTTTGGCATACATGGAAGAAGCACACCAGTCTCTGTGATCATGATATATTGATGGGATCGGGTATCAGCCATCAAAGACCAAGAAAAATTAATTATATCCATGTAAATGAGGAGGAGCACAGAGTGGAGACCTAAAGCCCATCTGTAGAAATTGGACATGCCCTTACAGAAGGGTCACAAGGAAGAGATAAGCCAGTCAGGGTGCAGTATAGCACCTATACCATGTTCCTCTAGCTCTTTCATGCTTCCTCCCACACACTGGCATGACCCCAATTCTACCTTACAATTCTGGCTAGACAAGAGCATGGAGACTGGTATAGATAGAAGCAGAAAATACAAGGAATCCAGGACATATAAACCCCTCAGGACCAATAATGAGAGTATCAATACCAGGAGGGGAAGGGGAAGGTGGGGGGATAAAGGGGGAATCAACCATAATGATCTACATATAACCCTCTACCAGGGGACTGGACAACAGAAAATTGGGTGAAGGGAGACAGTGGTTGGTGTAAGGCATGATTTTTTTTATATAAATTATCGTGTTCATGAAAGAGGGAGGGTGGGGAAGGGTGGAAATGAGTTGATACCAAGGGCTCAAGTAGAAAGAAGATGTTTTGAAAATGATAATGACAACATATGTACAAATGTGCTTGATACAATGGATAGATGTATGGATTGTGATAAGAGCTGTAAGAGCCCCCAATAAAATGATTTTTGATAAAGAAAGGACTAATCTGAAACACAGAAAGGCAGTGTGTTGCTAGCTTAACAAAAGGAGGTGAGATACATAGAGCACATTGTGTATGAGGAAGGGGTATACTTTTGACACAACATCCAAAGATAAGACTGGCTCATTGAACATGAAAGCATGAGACCTCTTGTTAAAAGCGTAGTAAGAATCGCACACGAGACTACATGTGACTGCCTAAGTTACAGGAGCTATAACCCAGCTTGTTAAGCAAGACTCTACTTAAGCACATTGAATGGAGAGTTTTGGTTGAAGAATGATATAAGCAGTTGGTGAATTGATACCAAATTATATTGGCCATTAACTCTCTAGAAGTTTTGTGGTTTATCTCTGGCAGAAAGTTTGGTGGAAAGTATTGCTTAGAAAAACGAAATCGGTGTTAATGGGAGTGGGTGGGACAAATTGCTTCAGACTCTCTCTGAAGGGAGAGCATTAGGGATAGTGAAGGCTATGGCAATAATCAGGAGAAAGAAGAGACTTGCTCCTCCCTTACAGAGTCACAGGCTTGGCAAGGTCCTCTGTTGGACGCAGTAGGACCATCCTACTCTGTCCTATACGGTTGCCCTGAGTGGCATCGACCAGATGCAGTGTATTTGGTCTTCAGTTTGGATGGCTGCAGTCTGGTATTCTGACAGGGAAAACAAAGTAATGCACATGATAGAAGACACTGTAAACTCCAAATGATCTATTAAGTACTACAATCTTGAGACACCTTGAAAATATTGGGATAAGTGAAAGAATAGTCACAAAATATCACAGGCTGGAGGACTCCATTTTATGAAATGCCCAGAGTAGAAAAATTATAGAGAAATTTAAAATAAATGAGTGGGTACTGGAGGCTGGGAGGAGGGAGGATCAGCAAAGCGATGCTAACGAATATGGAATTTCCTTTTGGGATACTGAAACATCATTGACATTAGATAATAGAGATGGTTGTACAACTTCAAATATACTGAACACAACACATAATTAAGTTTATAATTATATAATTAAAATATAATTTAATTATGTAATTAAAATACCTAACTGTACTTTCAAAGGATGCATTTTATGGTATGCAACATCCATCTCAGTAGGTGATTTAAAAAATAAATATCAATGCTAACCACAAGATGCATTTTAAATACATGAAGTTCATTTCTATAAAATGAAAACTATGATACCACCACATTAAGAAAGCATTTCAAGAGAACAGAATGGAGAACTCAACTGTGGGGACCCATTGGACGCTCAGCAGTGGAACTGGAGCAGTTAGGTGGAGAGGAGGACTTTGAACAAGGCAGGTCCACAGAAGCCCAGAGAAGAACGATCATTTCAGGAGGCCACTTTTCCCCAATGGCAGTGCTTCATTTCTGCAATTATTCAGGAATTCGGAGAATAACATCTCGTTACATGGCGCAGGCAGATAAAATGCTGGGACACAAAATTACTAGCCAAATGCTTTTGCTAGCCATTATGTTTGGCCAAAGTATCCGAAGTTTAAAAACTCTTTCACAGAGAGTTATTCGTGGGACGATCTGAAGAAGACATCATGCTGCGCTAACTCTGCAGAGATGATTGATTTACCCAAGCACGAAGACACACTCGTTAGTGCCGCATCATTAAAAATAATATAGCAAATTAATTTATCAATCACTCAGGCCAAGAAACAACACACGGAAACATTGGACCACATGCTCCGTTGGAGCCAAAATAAACGGGTGCATCTTTTGCCTTCTTGGAAGGAGAACGAAAAATACTTTAATTCAAACACTGGTTATTTTCCCAAATTAATCTTCGCTGTTCTTAAATCATTTACAATAAATGGCTCAATGAAAATGAAATATGATTTTGCCATCAAGCGGTGGATTTCTTCTGATATTCAATAACCATTGCACTTAGTCATTTAACTCTCCTCGAAGATCGATTGGCTTTCGGTACAGATCTCGATTGATAACTCTTTAAAGGGGACACTAAACCTTCCTGTGTTTTGCTTATTTCTAGTAAATGAAAGCCAGTCCCTCTAGGTCCTAAGGCAAAATTTAAATCAGCATTTTACATCCTGCTGCACTCTCTGGACTCTTGCTGATCTAATCCTGCCGCCGCAGCAAATGTTCCTTTCCTCTCACAGCCACAGTGCTCGGGCAAGCTTAATTGCTTCCAAGGTAATGCGATTGAATTTATTCCTTTATGGACTAATTTATGGTGCTGGGGGTGGATGTTTGAACTTGATGCACGGAGCACTTGTTGAGGTGCTTCTGTATTCATAAGTCACTTTCATGGCAATGCTTCACTGTAGTCTTTTAATGTTGTTCTTTAAAATACATAATAAACACCAGCACAACGGGCCAGTGACAGCAAATAAAAGATGTGAGAATGCACGTTCTTTCAACACTCATTTCTCTTTGGTTGTACTCTATCTTATCTTCTCATTTCAATCTCTTTCGATGATTAAAAGAATTCCATTAAACGATTGAGTTGCTTTTCTGTTGTTTTACTTATCAGAACAAACCCATTAGGGGCAGTAGAACACCACTCAAAAGATTGGTTTATAAATATACTATGCCTTCTCTGTAAAACCATTCCGTTGATCAATGATTTGTCTCAGAGATGAATATTTTTGAAATATATTTCAATAGAAATCAATAAGCGTGTCAAACATGATATATATAAAGAAGAAGACAGCATTTATCAAAAAGAATGAGTATGAATAACAAAACAGTAAAGACTTTACAATGACTTCAAATGTAAGATAATCTGTTTTTAATATAAATGATGCTGAGTTTTATTTTCATTTTAATCAATTGCTCCCTCTTCTGGGTCTTTTAGATATCCCAGGGTTTTTTTTTATGTGCTAGTATGCAACATTTGATTGGTGGAACAACTCACTAGAAATCCATTTCTAAGATCACGCATCAGACATTGCCTCTATTTAAGTTGGAAAGGCCAGGTGCACTACTGGACTGTGGTCTGGGTCTAGTACAGGGGGTTGATTCCCCTTTTCTCCAGAAAGAACTCCTATTCCTGCTGAGAGGGTGGAAGGATGGAGTTCAGTCTTGATTCTCCCAGTTTCTAGAGCTGAGGGAGTAACATCCCCAGAGTCCCACCATTCAAGCTGTGAGTTTTCCCTTCATCTCTCTGTTTCCATCATGAGATATGAGCGTAGCCTTCAGCTACTCAGTATCCAGAGATTACACTTCCAGTTTCTATTGGAATGAATGGCCTGGTGCCATGGACTAGTTTTAGGAGTTCTGCTGGCACAGTTGATGAACCTTCGGGCTGTTAACCCAAGGTCGATGGTTCAAATCCTCTGGAGAAAGAGGAAGCTATTTACCTCTGTAAAATTTTAAAGTCTTAAAAACCCAAAGGAACAGTTCTACTCCATCCTGTACAGTCACACTGACAGGGGGCTTATTTGTCTGTCTGTCTGTCTGTCTATCTGATTCACACTGAATTTCCACCATTCTGTGCTTTAAGTTCAACCTTTGCCTTCAGGCTAGCTGATGTTCACTATTCCTAAGCTTCTCAGGGGTTCTATAGTGCACAATGAAGTGCCTATTTTTTTGTTATGCAACTCACCTTAACTCTAAACTTAACAAAAAAGAACAACCCAGCTGTCTAAAATGCATCTACTTTCCATCTTCTGAAACTCTGTTAACATTTCATGTCTGCTATATTTAATCTCTATTCTGTTTCTCTCACGCACATAATTTTCTTTATTTTTTAAATAATCATTTTATTGAAGGCTCTTACATATATTATAACACCCCCTACATCCATTATAGTCTTTATTCTATTACTTAACTTTAGTGAGATTATTGGAAAGTGTGACAGTAACTTCAAATATCCCTGGTGTGTAAGGAGAAACACCCAAGCTTTTCCGTCCTTGAGGAGATTTCCAATCGTGTCCAGGATTGTTGGGGTTTGGCTACAGGCAGTTTGATACTTCGGGCATCCTGTGTTTTGGGAAGAATCCACTTAGTTTCCAAGAAGCTACCAGGAGACAAATAGGGTAGGACTTGCTATCCACTGGACCCAATCAATACTGTGCATCATGTTGCAGGAACCACATACTCTGGGAATTGAGGGGCCGCATAAGAAACGTAGGACATTAGATAGCTGTGTAATAATCAATTTTGGATTTTTTCTTTCCTTTAATCCACTCTTTTTTGTACATGAAGGATACCATTGTCTCATCATCTTGTTGTTAGGTGTCTTTGAGTTGGTCCTAGCTCATAACAACCCTATGTCCAATGGAAGGAAACTATCTATTTCTGTGCCATCTTCCAAATTGTTTCTGTGTTTGAGTTAAGCTTTGAAGCTACTGTGCCAATTCATCTTTTTGAGCATCTTCCTCCTTTCCTCTCATTCTTTACCAAGTTCAATATCCCTTTCCAGGGACTGGTCACTTCTGATAACATGTTTAAAGTATGTGAGGCAAATTCTTTCCATCTTTGCTTCTCGGGAGAATTCTGGCTCTATTTGTAGAGCTGGAGAGAGAGAGACTTAAATAGAATGATAGTTATTTGAATGTAGAATCAATATAAAAGGTCTTGAGCAGATAAAAGCATTATGTATTTGTTACCATGTTGTCCCTTGTGTTAGGCTGAGATCTCTAGGATGCAGACCCAGTGATATGTATCATTGTATTGCGTGTGTGTGTGTGTGTGTGTGTGTGAATAATTTTATTTAAAAAGTGCCTCATGCAGCTGTAAAAGTGGCGA
Organism: Tenrec ecaudatus; assembly: GCF_050624435.1. Lineage (NCBI taxonomy): Eukaryota > Metazoa > Chordata > Mammalia > Afrosoricida > Tenrecidae > Tenrec > Tenrec ecaudatus. Next base: position 45,268,978 of record NC_134544.1, read on the forward strand.
GGCCAGCCTGGTTCAAGTCTGTGCATCAGACATTAAGCTAGAGGCTTTTTCTGATTCAAGTAGCTCATAGGGTGGATGGACCAGAAAACAGGACCACAGGCTAATGGGAGCAGAGATAAATGAATCCAAGGTCAGTGAATTACGTTTGGAGTTCCAAAGTTGAATAAATCCAAGGTTAGCAGTTGTATTACTCTCGGTATTTTAGAGAAACAAATCCACAGAAACATATGTATAACAGAGTGTTTTATATAAAGGTTAAGTGTGCATCAAGAAATCATCCCAACCCAGTGCTGCCCAAGCCCACAAGTCCAACATTAATCCATATGTCAGAAACAATGCACAAAGTCCTCCTCCATCTCACAAAATACATGCAACAATGTCAACTGCAGGAGAAAAGCCGAATCAGTGAGCATATATGCATCTCAGCGCTGGCAGGGGTCTCCATAGGGCTGCTCCAGCACCCAGGGCTGCATGAGGGTAGGTCCATGTGACTTCTCCTCAAGGATCCCTTGCAGAAAGTGAGACTTGCCAGCTGAAGCAGGGAACTGGCTAAGCCAGCTGCACCTTGTTCCAACCATCACAAACAGGAGACCTGAGAACTCAAAAGGTGAGGCTCACTGAGCCATTTATCTCTCTGCCCTTCAATTAACCCCACATGTGTTTATCAGCCAGGTTGGCACAATAAGCCAACTACCTCATCAGGGAAGATGGCAGGTTGTTGATGGTGCCCACAGGCAGCTGGCCAAAGAGCTGGTGGATGGACCAGATGCAGAAGCCAGACTAGCAAGAAAGGAAGAAACTTTTCTTCAGATTCTGCTTACATAAAAGTAAGACACACATCCAACGATAATTCCTTTCAATTGTATCAGGGTTGTGACCTGATTAAAAGGGTAGCATTCCAATAAAATCATCCCACAACTTTTTCGCTGCTCACAGATGATCCCATCAAGGAATCGAATGTATTAGGTTAGATCATATCATGAGGGAAACCTCAAATTCCAAAGTACTGCCAATCCTGGCCCAGCCAAGTTGACACAAAACCTATCACACACCTAATAATGGGTTTGTGTCCAGAGCAGGAGAAATAATGGCTAGGTGCCAGGAATTGCTATTATGGGGTCCAGGGACACATGTCTTAATCGAAAGGTATTGTTCCTTTTTCCAAGTCAATGTGGCCTTCTTTGCACCTTGATCTCCTTGTTGCTGTAATTATATCACCATATTCTACATTAGGAGTCGTCAATTCATCAAGAAAGTTTGTGTTCTATCAAATACCATAGGAAACAATGCACTATTCTTTTCAGCCTGGATGTAATTTAATTGTTGCAAGTTTTAGAGGTCAATTGAATCAAAAGAGTTGTATTTAAATGAAAAATGGGCTAGAAAATTTGGTTATTCAAAAAATCTAAGCCCAACTCAAAGAATTGCAAGTGACGTGAATTACAGTCACAATTGAAGAGGTACTTAGATGTAGTTTGTTTGTCTAGCAGATCCTTAACCTTGTGATTTTGAGCATTAATACTCCTGGTTTTCCCTATGACACAAATATTTTCCAGCATGTGGATAGTAGTAATCCATTAAAAAAGAAAAAAGTTCAATATTCTTCCTGACACAGACAATTGCTAATGTTATATATGGGGCATTTTGTGATGGAACAAGTCCTCGGTGCAATAAGTAAGGATTAACCAACAAAAGAAGTATTCAACATCAGTGCTGTCTGTCAGAAGGTCTTGACTCAATGTGGGAAGCTTAAGTGTGTCAAATAATCCTTTAATTAGATTACAAAATGCAGCTATTATATGTCAAATATCTATTGATCCTAAGAAGAAAATGGCTTGAGGTTTCTTAAGTATGCAACACCAAAATTCATTTGCCATACAATTAACTCCAAATTACCTCCTTGGGAAATTAATATTACAGAGAATGTTTAGGCATGTAAAAGCACATAATTGACACTTAGTGAAAAACAGTTAGTGATGTGCAATACTAGATTTCTCAAACATTTATTACCAATGTATACACAATTTAGCCTTTTGGACATTAATATCTAATTTTAACATGCATCTTCCTTGGGATTTGTATGTTGTATTACAAATGTAACATCGCCTCAAACCTGAGAAGGAGATTTTCATTTCCCATGATAAAAGCTAGTATCCAAACATTTGAGCTCAGCTCTAGAGATGCTGAAGGGCCTTAATAGGAAGGTGCCAATCTGGGCACTGGTTTCCACATTGGGATTAACTGAGGCCTTTGCCGGGGGGGGGAGGGGAGGGGGGGGAAACGTGGCTTGGGCAGAATCAGAACAATGGGATAAACACAGAAAGAGAGGTGTTTATCCAGACAGAACCTTTTCTAAATAACTTCTGTTAAAATGAAGATTTCCATAAGAGTTTGTGGGTAAACTCTTTTTTTGTTGTTCATTTTTGGCTTTTAAGAACACAAACTTCAGGTGTGACAGTCAGAGGCCAAATGAATGCATTGTTGACTGGGCAAAAATCTCCCCTCCCAAGCCCCAACTCCCCAAACTACAAGGGAACTATCTTTACTTGTTTCTTCCAGATTCTAAAAGTTCTCTGCGCTGTTCCCTTTTCAAATGCCTGTTTACATGACTGTCCGTTCGCTACTGTGTTTCTCCTTCCCTCTTTTGCAAGTACCCGGCTCAGAATTCGGAGGATCCATTCTGCATTAGTACAGCCCTGCTGGGATTGCTATCGGCTGAGTGTAGGACCGCTAACCCCATACCTGATGTCCACACTCACCAGCTGCTCTCAGGACAAAGGTGAAGCTGCCGCTCCTGTAAAGATTTACACTCTTGGAAGCCCTGCCTGCGATCAGCATGAATCTGTTGGACCTGGATGGCAGTGGGATTGGGGTGTGAACAGCTTGAAGTTGCAGTAGAATGCGGGCACAAGGTCAGCAGGTCAAAGCCACCCTCGACTCATGGGGAGAAAGATGAGCATGTCCACTGTTGTATAGACTGAGTCTCAAGACCACAGGGATGGTTATGAGGTGAAACCAGCTGGATGGCAGTGGCTTTTCTTTTTGCATTCTCTTCCAGTTAATTTAATTAGTTACATCTTCAGGGTGTAGGAGCTCTTGAGTTCATGAATTGAGGAAATGGAAGGTTGTCTACTCTAAATGTCAGCCAAAGGAAAGGGTTTTATAAGCACAAAGGAGCAGGAATGAGGAAGCTGCTCTGGGTAAATTTCAGACTGGCTGACGAGCATTTTCTTTACTTCTCTGAGAATAAGTGGAAAGTTTGAACAGAGGTCAACTGAGCAGGTTCAGGTTGTATTGCTGGGAGTGTCAATTGATTGATTTAGGTTTCAGCCCTTGGGAAGGTTGAGAATTTACAGGTAACAGAAATTAGCTAGGTTGTGGCTTGATTAGGTGGGTTTTAACCAAAGAACCTCCATGGTTGGCTTCATACAGTTACGTGAATATCATTAACACCTCCTATCCTGTGCTGTGGAACTGGAGGTGAGTGAACCAGGTACTAAATGAGATAATTGGCAAGGAGTTGGTGACAGCATTGGTTCTTTTGGAAGGGCCAGAATCAGCTCTAGGCTAAAAAGAAGGCAAACCATGAAAGGCGACTAAAGCTGTGGATAAGACATCCTAGTGGAAAACCAGAAGCTACTGTCATTGAGTATATTCTGATTCATGATGACCCTAGGGCATCCCCTGGCTATGCTCTTTTGGCTTCCAGTAACTAAGCACAAATTTGCCACCCAGAGGCCTCCAAAGTAGACCCTGCTTCAGAATCCCAATGCTGTTGCCTTTAATAACCAGGAAGCACAACTTAAGAGCCAGCCGGTCAGTGGGGTCACAATGGGCGGCTTGAGTGAAGACAGCTCTTTGGCTATTGGACTTCTAAGAAGACTCGAAAGACAAAAAAACAGATACCATCTTTGTGTTTGTGTTCCACAGGATTTTCTTTTCTTTCTTTAAGCTTTTTATTGTGATTTGGATGAAAGTCTACAGAGCAGATCATCAGTTTTATATTCAGCAATTCATACATATTTTGTTTCATATCATTCATTGTAATTCCCTCAATGGAGCATCAATTATCCCCCTTACTGTGTTTCCTGAAAGAGACACCTTTTCTATTTATATATTTGTTTCCTCTAGCGACTATAATTCATATTGAGAAATGTTTAATGTTTGACACTCTGAACTCTTTCCTTCCAGTGGCTGATTCCTACTCCTTTCACACTGTATCAATTTCATAGCTTAATAGGTATCAGACTTCCCGTAGACTGATTATACTTGTATAAGTTTCTGGGTGGAGATTAGGGTGACACCCTCAAAAATCATTCCTTTGGCTTTTCTTTTTTATCTCCATTATCTTCAAATAATTGTGAAGCATTTCACAAAATGCATGTGATCACATTAAAATAAAAGAGAGAAACCAAAAAATATTGACGCTCTCTGGAAACAACCAAGCAGAGGCAACTAGATTTCTTGTGCGACTAGGCAAGCATCAGTCTTGAAAAATCTGGGTAGAATATTTCAATGCTGTAAAAACCGAATACGCTGAAGAGATAAAGGCCTGGATCACTGGGTCTGCAGGGAAGTGGGATGATGAATGAAAAATGAGCACGAGACAGAGGAGAGGGTGGAAGCTGGAGCAGATAACCAGCAACCATGTGCTGTCGTCACTGAATCATTTCCCAGAGAGCTGATCAGTTTTCTTCCAATTTCAAGCCGACAGAACTGAAGCAGAAGAAAAGTAATGAAAATTAAAAAAAACCTCGGACCGGTATTAAGCTTTTAATGATTTGGGGGCGGGATATATTTATGATGTCAGTGCAATAAATAGTGGATTTTTAAAAAGAGAATAAAACAAAATTGAATACAAATTAAAGAAGATAGGGGGAGAGCGAGGAGAGAAGTCACTTAAAAGTGGTGCTGCCCACCCACAGCGAGGGCTCCGCATGGAGTTGGTGCCGTTTCTGTTGACTGTTAATCAACTGCACATACCTGGAGACCAGCAATGCTGAAAATTAAAAGCTTCAAAACTGCTGAGAGGGAGGTGATTCATGGAAGTATTTCCTTTCCCTCTCCAGGCAGAGCTCTATTTATCTCCTACAGAGTTGGATAGTTTGGGGTTGACTTCTGAAACAGGCTGTCTTTCCCAACAGATACATCCTCTTTCCTAGACGCATGTACAGCTTTTTAAAAAGACAGGGTTTATATTTGTGGGTGGTGTGTAATAGTTCTAGAAGTTATTTAATTGCCTTTTTCTTTTTAAAGCAGCAAATCCTTGTTCATATGTGTCACCTCTGATAGGACCAGTGTAGTGCCTGACAAGTTAGCCAAGTCTCATTAAACATTTATGAAAACAAATAGAATTTGAATAGGAATTTTATCATATTACCTAAACAAGTAGTTCTCAACTTTCCTAATACCGCGACCCTTTAACACACTTCCTCATGTTGTGGTGACCCCCACAACCATAAAATTATTTTTGTTGCTGACCTAAACCTTAAAAAGTATTTGGCATACTTTTGTGGTTTATTATTATTATACTTTTGTGGTTTAATATTATTATCATTATTGTCTGTAGATATCAGTTCTGGAGTAATATAGCTTGTGCTTTAGTCCTGTCTCTACCTTTTGTATTTATGAAACTTATTAGCATAACAGGCATCAAACTTCCCAGTAGACTCATTAGATTTGTATAAATTTCTGGGTGGAGGTTAGGAGGACATCCCCAAAGATAATCCATACTTAAGAAAAAAATCCAGTTCACTCATTTGGCAGATGGGGTAGGAATAGTACCTGGTATTAAAAAGATTTTCTTAAACAGTTTTATTGGCATATATTTAATATATCATATGATTCAATTGTTTAGCCAGATTAAAAAGAGTTACATACTCTTTTCTACAATTAATTTTAGAACATTTACTTCTCTCTTGTACTCATTGCTCCCTCCAAGAACCTCTCCCACACCCCGAAGATTCTGTGATAGGTTGATTGTGCCAACTAGAATCCTGTACGAACAGTGGGCAGAGTTTAATCAGGGCATAGCTTGATTGGAAGGCAACCTAGATAAATAACTCTCTGAGACTGGCTTCCTCTTTTCTGTCTCCCAGGTGATCTCCCTAGCACACTGCTTCCTGAGCCAATCCTTTGCCTCAACTGTGTGCTGCACTATCTAAGGGCAGAGCCAACTCAAGGACTTTGTCATCTTGCTGAGTTTGAGGCGCCATCAGGACATGCTTCGCCATGGATTGTGTTGCAGTGCGTGCATTGCTAGGGCCTGTGACTCCTCTATCAGGATCTGGTTTGCTATGCTCCCATGCTACTGGTCTCTGCTACACTGAAACTTCACATCTTTCTGCCTTTGCTGCCCCACCCGGCTGTGTCTGCTTCCTGTAGCCTGAATCCTGTCATCTTGCCTGGGGGCAGTTTCCAAGGTCTGCTTCCTTGCCTTGGACCAGCAGCCAGCATTAGTTGAAGGACCTTCAGTATGTCAACATTCCTAAAAGTGAGTTGAACTGAGCCCTCTGTACTGCTGTGTGGACTAATTAGCTGTTGTATACCTTCTCGCTGCATAGCCTACCTGTATACATATATAAATATAATCATAAGTGCCCTGGTTTTGTTTCTTTAGAAAACCCCGCCTAACATATAAACCATCAGTGTCTCTATAGCTGTACCCATCCGGGATTTCATACAGAGAAAAACACTGAAAGCAAAATACAGGAAGACAAGCCCAACCCCCACCGCACTCTGCATAAAGCTGTTTTGTAGCGCAGTGTACAGCATCCTCCACAGTTTGGCAGAGTTGTTATTAGCTGACCTTGATGCATGATGGCCTCATGCACAACAGGATTGAAGTCTTAGGGTGAGTCATAGGGTTTTCATTGGCTGATTTCTCAAAAGCGTTTCTTTCTGTTGTGCACATTATGAGCCGGAACCAACGGCAGCATCTAAGAACAACAGCAACGGTGCCGAATGGTCTCAGCCGCACTTCCAGACTAAGACGTACTGGAGAGGAAACGCTGAAGGTTCACTTTCGAAAAACAGGCGTGGCAAAGCTTAAGGGCATCGAGAAAGAGGAAAACCCTATAGTCCAGTTGTTCTCAACCTTCCTCATGCCACAACCCTTTCTTACAGTTCATGTTGTGGGTGCCCAACCATAAAATTTTTTTCATTACTACTTCATCACTGTAATTTTGCTACTGTCCCCTGTCTGCCACAAATCAGGCCGTTTTTTGTTGCATACTGTTATGCTATCTTTTCAGAATTTCTAAATAGAAAGCTTGATTAACAGTCCGACCTGGTGGAACGAAATCCAAATGCATTATGAGTTGCCATTTCCTTCTGTTCAGGAAGTTGATGGACTTCTAGGACGAAGTTCGTCATCAATCGATATTTTACCTTTTTTGAAATGAGAAAAGAACTTGGACACTTGAGTTTTTCCCATCGTTCTGTCCTTGTAAGCTGTGTTCAACATCACAACAGTTTCTGTGACATTTTTCGTGAGCAGGAAACAAAATTTCACAGTCACGTGCTGTTCTCATAAATTGGCCATCACACAAAACAAGGTTTGAACTAAAGTGCTTTTGCAAAAGCATCCATTCACCAGAGGGAACCTTTCCAGGTGATTCCATTGAGTCCACTACTGAGAGCGAGTTGCTAGAAGTTCACCTAGTGGTATAAATGCACCAAGAAAGCTCCATCCTGCCCAGCGCAATTCCACTTTGGGGGGTATATTCCTTCAAGTGTTTGTTATGTATACAGCACTAAAAACAAGAAAATAAACAACCAAAACCAACCAACCAAACAAAATAAAATCCTTATACTTTCAAATATCTCCCCTTAAAACAAAGCAGCATCAGCAATTAAAGAGTCCCTAGAAGTAGATCTGTGTTTAGTCACACAAGTGAGCTACTACAGAGTTCATGTAAAAATGACATTAAAGATAATGGAATTCATCCACGAACTATTTGAAGTCCCTTTGTCTAGTCCAGAAAGAGGCTAAAATAAATTAAGTAATTTACCAAGATAGACGGTTTGTAAATCTTTGCATGGATATTTGAATGCATCTTTTTCACCCATCCATCATCTTCTCACCTTATCACCCTTAGTATCCTCTGATGGCTCTTCTTTATGCCCACAATTTACAGTGATTCTGTGTGTAGAAAATAGGGTTACTATTAAAACTAGGAAGCATCAACATACATATGTCATTGATACCACAGTTAGTTACTCCTACTGAGGATGTAATTGACAAAATATCCATTCTTTTGTTTTGATGGAGAAAATGGTGGTGACTTCAATAGAAATAAAACAGTGAATTAGCTATTATTAATGGGGAATTCCTTATATTTTCCAAAATTTCTTCGAAATATAGTGAATTGAAATGAAATCGATGGTGAAATATCAGTGTTATTAATTTTAAAACTACTTAGGTTCCTTTTAAATACAAAAACATTCATGTGGTCTGAGATGAAGCGGCTCAGGAAGTAATGTCCTTGGGCTATCTGTGGGAAATGTCTTTAAAGCGATTTACTTGACAATCACGCTTACTTTGAACCAAGCACAGGAAAGAAAGGTTTAAATATGGATCCAACATAATGGATCATTTAAAGAGGATTTAAATGGTTAAATTCAGAAGAGTCATAATTTAGTTAATCGAGTGAAACTATGCTCCTACATTGTCTTTTTTTTTGTTGTTGTTGTTGTTAAAGGAGCTTGGCTTTCCTCTATCTACGGCTACTTACAGATGCTATTATAAATGCCCAGAGGAAAACCTGAAAATGCAGTGAATTTTGGGTTTACTGAAGTTTAAGCTGTAGACTTGTTACACTTTTCAAAAATACTGAGAGCATGTGGTGGAATTAAGATCTGTAGCCCAGGGGCACTGTAAAAGTTGCTAAGGAAACACAGCGGGACATGGTCTAACATTTCTAAGAGTCGCTTTTAAAAAATAAAGGTGATATAGAAAATACATAGAAGAAAGTGGATGAGGTCAAGATTTTGTTTAGGTCAATTCATGGGCTTACTTTCAGGTATAAAAACTAATAATGGAAACTTTGCTGTAAGAAAGAGATTATTCTGACAGTGAATGTTAAGGATTCAAAAGAAGGTTACGTATAAACTAAGAGACCTTATCCAAAGCTTGGGGGAGAGTAGAGGCAATTAGAAGGATAATCCTGGTGATACCATCGTGGATTTTAGGCCTTATCTCAGGGAACCATTTTTAAGGTTTGTCTCAGTATCCAAACACAATTTGGAATGTAATTCTTAGAGTTTTCTCTCTTGTTCCTTGTTTCACTCCTGTTTCTTACATTAAGACAATTTATACATATCAGCTATATATATATATCCTCTACTAGTTTAATGATTTCATTGAGGATATTAATTTTTTGATATGCATGGTTTGTGATTCCATATTTGATAAAATATCTTCATAAGATTTATTAAAGCTACTATTTCCAAATGTGCACCTGCTATAGATGCTGTCTTGACTCATGTTTAAGGCCCTAACTAGTGACAAAGATCCCTGGTGGTACAGGGGCTTAAGTGCTGAGCTGCTAATCAAAAGGTTGGTTATTCAAACCCGCCAGCCACTTGAAGTGAGAAAGATGAAGCTGTTTGATACCTTAGGGATTTATAACTTTGGAAAACTTGTGGACCGGTTCTACTCTATCTTTCTGGGGACACTCTGAGTGGGTGGCTAGACAGATAAGTTACTTAATAACCAAATTGGTACCCCAATCACCAACCATTCCTTTATCAACTGTCATACTATAAAACCACGATTGATTCTCAAAACTCTTTAAAATGTTAAAAAGGAATGAAATTACCTTTGTTTTGAAAATACCTGATCTAAGCCTTGTCATTTTCAATCACCTCATATGCTTTTAGAAGCTGGACAATAAATAAGAAAGACCAAAGAAAATGTATGTTTGAATTATGGTATTGTTACGGGATATTAAATATATCATGGTGTACTGGAAAGAATGAACACATCAAAAGAAGTGTAAAGTGGCTTCAAAAAGATCATAGAAAAATTCCATGAAATATATATTTTTTTGAGTCAGAAACAAACTTTCTGGTGGGCACATACAGGCAGTGCACAGGCGTGATATCTTACGCTGGCCCAAGGGGCCACAATTGTGAATGCATTTGATACACAACCAACTAAAATGAGAGATTTTTCAGCCACCATGCCTTCAAGCTCATCAGCATTAAACTTGATAAAGCCCCACTTCTAGGAGTTGTGGATTTTTTGGCATCTGGGTATTTACATTTGGCCTTACGTGCTCCTTGTTTTGAAGTGAGTTGCAGATAGTCACCATGACTTGGACAATGTGGGCCTCAGCTGCAATGTATCGGGCTTGTGCTTACAATACCCGTATGCCAGTGGCCTATTGTCATAACCAGGATCTTTATGGTGTTTCCAAGGCAAAGCACAAAATTCCATTTTCATTTAATTACACTTTCCCACAAAATGCTAAAGCCATCTTGTACACACAGCCATAATGCTCTTTAGAAATAAGGCTGGAAAGATTTCATCTCAAGGACTTTAGATATGTTTTCAGAAATGTATTAGTCTGGGCTCTCCAGAGAAGCAAAACTTTAACCCACGCTATATATCTCTACCTCTATAAACATGGCACATGACCAAGAACCAACAGTACCGACTGACAGAACTACTCCAAGTGCACTGAAAGCATTAGCCAAAAACAAGGCTCCAGGAAGTGATGGTCTGAAAAATAAAATGTCTCAACAAGCTGATATAGCCCTGGACGTACACTCCCTCATCGATGTCAAGAAATTGGGAAGACAGTTACTTGGACAACTGACTGGAGGAAATCCCATATTTTTATCTCGTCTAAAGAAAGGTAATCCAACAGAATGTGCAAACTAAAGAACAAATTGTTGTCACATGCAAATAAAGTGTGGCTGACAATGATTAACAATGTTGGGTGCCATCTGTTGACAGGAAGCTGCCAGAAATTCTAGCAGATTTAAGAGGGTGATGCGGAACAAGGGAGAGCATTGCTGCTGTCCTATGGATCATTGCTGAAAGCAGAGAATACCAGAAAGAGGTGTAGTTGACTATGCAGAGGCATTCAAGTTGCGAATCACAACAAACAATGGATAGGTTTGAGAAGAATGGGAATTTCAGAACATTTCATGGTGCTCATGGTGAACATGAACATGGATGAAGAGGTCGTTCTGGAAACAAAACACGGGTATACTACGTGGCTGGAAATCAGGAAAGATGTGTGACAGGGTTGCATCCTCTCATTATATTAACTCAATCTTTATGCCGAGAAATTAAACAGAGAAGCTGAACTACATGAAAAAGAATGTGGCATCAAGATAGAGAAAGGCTAATTAACACCTTTCAATATGCAGATGAGACAACCTTTCTTACTGAGTGAGGTGAATTGAAGCACTTGCTGGTGAAGTTCAAGGCTGATCCATCGTTATGGGTTACAAACTCAGTGTAAAGAAAACCCAAATCCTCACAACTAGACCACTGGAAACATCATGATCACGAAGAAAATATTGAACTTGTCAAGGGTTTTGTCTTGCTTGGAACCATAATCAGTGCTCATGGAAGTAGCAGTCAAGAGATCAAATGACACATTGTGTTGGACAAAGCTACTGCACAATAGTTCTTTAAAGTGAGACGTCAGACAGTGTAAGATATGACAAAATAATAATTTATAAATTATAAAGGGTTCATGGAGGAGGGGGAAGGGGGAGGGAGGGGAAAATGAGGAGCTGATGCCAGGGGCTTACTTGGAGAGCAAATGTTTTGAGAATGATAAGGGCAATGAATGTACAAATGTGCTTTAGACAATTGCTGTATGGATGGATTGTGATAGGAGTTGTATGAGTCCCCAATAAAATGATTTAAAAAAATAAAGTGTTGAAAAACAGACATTACTTTGAGAACTAAGCTGCTTCTGAAAAAAAAACACGATATTTTTATTAATATATCATTTTATTGGGGACTCTTACAGCTCTCATAACAATCCATACATCAATTGTACCAAACACACTTATACATATGTTGCCATCATCATTTTCAAAACATTTTCTTTCTCCTTAAGCCCTTGGTATTAGTTCCTCTTTTTTCCCCTCTCCACCCTTGGGGACCCCTGATAAATTATAAATTAAAATTATTTTCAAATATTATATTGTCCACTGTCTCCCTTCACTCACATTTCTGTTGTTCGTCCCCCTGGGTCGGAGATTATACATCTATCATTATAGGCAGTTACTCATTTCTGCCCCTTCTTACCCCACCTTCCCCCTACCCTCATGGCATCTCTACTCCCATTTCTGTTCCTGAGGGGTTTATCTGTCTTGGATTCTATGTGTTGAGATCTCTTATCTATACCAGTGTTCTAGCCAGATTTGTAAGATAGAACTGGGGTCATGATAGTGGGCGCAAGGCGGGGTATTAAATAACTAGACAGATGTTTTGTGTTCAGTTGGTACCATGCTGCACTTTGGTTGACTCATTCCTTCCTGTGGTCCTTCTGTGAGGGAATGTACAATTGTCTACAGGTGGGATTAACGTCTCTTCTCTGATCCTCATCATTTGTGTGAATATATTTGTTTGTTTGGGTCTTTTGATACCTGATACCCTATCCTGTTGAAACCTCATGATCCCACAGACTGGTGTGCTTCTTCCATGTGGGCTCGTTGCTTCTCTACTAGATGGCTGCTTATTTAGCTTCAAGCCTTTAGGACCCCAGACACCATGTCTTTTGATAGGAGGTACCATCTGTTCTCTTCACCACATTAGCTTATGCACTCATTTTTACTTCAGTGATCTGATTGGGAAGGTGAGCATCACAGAATGCGAAGTTATTAGAACAAAGTGTTCTTGCATTGAGGGAGTACTTGAGTAGAGACCCAATGCCCATTTTCTACCTTAATACTTAACTTTTAAATATATGTACAAGACCTATATCCCTATTAATATAGTTACATATGTGCATGGCTATATTTACACCTCTATAAAGGTTTTTTGCCTCCTAATGCTTTTATTTCTTTTTTACTTTCCTCTTGTCCCACCCTCATGTTCGACCTTCATTCAACTCTCTGAACTTTCTCTCAACTACATTGTACTTGATCAAACCAGACCAGGCATTCTATGTCCTCCTCACCATCAATTTAGATATCTTCTTGTTCCCTTGTCCTTGAGTTTGCTGGCTCCCCCCTCCCTTTCTCCCACCTCCTCTCCAATGTCCCTCTCTGGCCATTGGCCAGTTATTTTCTCCTTGGGATAGTTTGGTTTATCCTGCCTATCTTATACGGATAGACATGAGAAACAGAAAGAAGGGAAAAGAAAGAAAGAAAGAAAGAAAGAAAGAAAGAAAGAAAGAAAGAAAGAAAGAAAGAAAGAAAGAAAAGGAATCCTATAAATAGTTCCAAGTATGTCTGCTGACCCTTCTGAATGTTTTCCAACCGGATCTGGGGAAGTGCCACGCCCTGCCCATCCATTCCAAAGTCTATTTGTGGGATTTCTTGGGTACTTCATTGCTTTATTCCCCTTGTTGCTCTGTTATACTACCTTTGTGTTTAATTCCGGTGTGTGTGTAGGTGGGCAGGGCGTGTCAGACTGGACATAATACCTGCACTGTGTCTCCTGTGCTGTCCCCTGTAGCCCTGTTGATCAGTAAGGGGCCATCGGGTCTCAAGGTGGGGCTAGCCCATGGTCCTCTCTGCATTAAAGCCATGCTATTTTCAGTCACCTCACATGTATGTGAAAGTTGGACATTGAATAATGAAGACCGAAGGAGAATCAATGCCTTTGGCTATGGTGCTGGCAAGGAGTATGGAAAACACCATGGGATGCCAAAGAACACACACAGCTATCTTGGAAGACTTCTAATCACGGTGCTCTGTACAAGCAAGGACTGAGAGACTGTCTCTTGTATGTTGGGCAGGTTATCAAAAAGAATAGTTCCTTGATAAAAATGAGGGGCAGCAAAAAATAAAAAAAGTCCGTAACCAGATGGATTGACACAATAGCTGCCAGGAATCTAAGAACAATTGGGGAGGTCACAGGGCCGGGCAGCATTTCATTGTGTTGGGCTTAGGGTCCCTGAGTGGGAACTGACTTGAATAGCTCTGCTCTGTTCTTTCCACAACTGCTTGGCTGTTTACAGATCTCATCCTGGAAGGAATTACATTGTGTCAGGTCACATCCTGGGAGGATCCTAACCCAGCCAAGCTGACACAACACCTATTACCATAAGGGGCCAGGTTCTGGGGAAGCGTATTCTATTTGGTAAAGTGGAAGGTCAACAGAGAAGAGAAAGACCCTGAGGGAGATTAATTGATAAACTGTTTCCAACCATGGAGTTAAACAGGGAGCTGTTCCTGAGGATGGTGCAGAACTGAGTAGTATTTAACAACTTGATACAGCAGTGAAAATAATGTCCACATTCATTTTAACTTCAAGAAGGGGCTTGACAATTGACTAACCACAGCTGCATAGAGATTTAAAAAATTATTTGCATAGAGATTTATAGATAATTTAGCTAGTTTTTTTTATCTGCATTGCTTTTGACCTTGAGAAAACTCACGGTAAATGATTTGGAAATTGTAATAAATTGATGGAAGAAAAATGTCCTATATTTAAAATATTTTTAATGGAATTACAATTTGTACAGCACAAATCTGACTTACAATCAAATATGGATTGTAACTAACCAAGTGCCCCACACGGGCCTTTAAATGTAGATTATTCATTAAAGTGTTCATTTTTCCTCTTTCTTAAGGAGATAACTCCAAGCTGACCTATCAGTTTTGAGACCAGATATACAGTGATCATATAGACCCAAGTCTTTGTTTCCCTGCTTTTAGCAATCATCGCTTTTTGTCTCCTAAATGTTCTGAATTCCCAATTTTCAAGAGTTAAGAATTACTTTTATTTATAGTTTGTATCTTCAAGTGTTTTTTTCCAAAGGCCGTATATTTTCACAACTCTGTTCCTATTACCGTTTCACACTTGACAAACAACTTGGCATAGTATGAAATATGTAGATCACAAAATTTTCTATTTAAAAATAATGTATTTTGAAACTCCTGTAAATTCTTATGTAATTATATGAAATACTCTCTGTGTCCTTAATTTCCATGAATAGTTTACCTCGTTTCCAATAATGGCAGTTATTCCAGTGTTGCAAAACTACAGTAAATCATTTAGCTGAGAAATTACTGATATTGACATAATTAAGATGGAGAACATGTTTTATCACGGCAAGGATCACCGTATTGCCATTTCATAGTCACAGTATTGGATAATGTGGAGAGAGTGGATAGCCTTACTTTATACCGCATCTTAGCCAAATTTCTTCCACAATAGCAACGTCATTTCACAGCAATGCTCGAGGGATTGGATTTTTGCTACACCTTGCCAACACCTGCTGATTTCTGTTTCCCTCATCATAGACGTTCTAGTGTGGACAAAGTGGTACTTCCTATGGCTTTTATTTTCATTTCTTTTGGGAGTGGAGTTTCATTTAGTGGCCACATATCTATTCTTTGATGATAAGTTTATTCAAGCCTTATTTGCATTTTGACGGCTCTCTCTGTTTAGCTTTTTACTAAATAGTAGGTGTTCTTCATGTATTTATAGATGAAGTAAAGAGTCAGTAAATCTGTATCTGACACGTTTTCTCCAAATTTTCATCTTATTTCTTGTCTTTCTGGCTTTCTTTACTTTCAAAGAAGATCCATCTGTTGTTAGCAATGATATCTCTCCTGCCCTGACCTCTCCTAAATCCAGCTTGAATTGCTGACCGCTCTATATTGATGGCTGAATTAGCACAGAAAAATTTTACTTGCATGCGGTATGAATGATATTGTCCGATGAGTTCCACACTCCATTGGGTCCCTTTTTGTCAAATGGGTCCAAATACAAATCTTTTCTATGGAGTTGGCCACTTAGCTGCCTGCTAAATTTCTTGGGATTGACACGTGAGTGCTTCCAACGTTCCTTCAGCTTGTTGAAACAGTTCAAGGACGTTCTGCTGAGACTGAAGCTTGTTTCTGTTAGTCCCTTCAGTGCTGCTTGCATTTCTTTCAGTACGGTTAATTGTGAGAAGATGATTGAAGATTGACCAATTGTTTTTGAACAGTGACTCCGGGTAGTCTTCCCATGATATCTTGTTGCCTCCGACATCATTCACTATTTTGCCCTCAGAACCCTTCAATATTGCAACTGGAATTTTTTCTGCAACCCCTTGCGCTTGAGAAATGCTGACCATGTTCTTCCATTTGGGCTAAGTTCTGGGTTTTGTACATTTCACCAGAATGCTTTGTTTTCTTGACCTGGCCTCTGAATTTTTCTGTTCAGCTCTTTCACTTCATCCTTTCTTCTGTTTACTTTAGCTCTTCTATATTCAAAAGCAATTTCAGTCTCTTCCTGCATTGGTCTTTGTGTTAGTCTGGATAGACTAGAGAAACAAATTCAGAGACACTCATATGTGTATAAGAAAGAGCTTCATATACAAGAGCAGTTGAATATTCAGAAAACATCCTAATCCAGTCCAGATCAGGTCCATAAGTCTGATATTAGCCCATATGTCTGATACCAATCTTTAAATTCTTCTTCAGATTCAAGAAACATGCAATGACACTGAGTGCAGGAAGATCACAGGCCAGGGGGTGGAAAGTCTTGTGGATCCAGTGGTGGTGGAAGCATCTCCACACTGGTGTGGGTCTCCACATGGTTCCTCTAGCTCCAAGGTTCTAGCATGGCTCCATGTGTCTTGTCATCAGGAATACGAAGCAGGGAGTGTGTGTGTTCTACTTCCAGCGAGCTATTTATATCTGTAGTCCCTTCAAATGAGGTCATCAAGCAGCGACCTGGTTGATAAACTAAACTCCACCCCTTCAATCTTCATCGTCTCAAGTTGGCACCAAATTATGTAACTACCAACATCTTTTCTTTCTTTTTTTCTCTCTAATATTGGCCTTTTAAATTTTCGTATCTTTTAAATTACCTTATGTTTTTTCCATGTTTGTTATTTTTGATGTCATCCCACAACTCATGAGATCCTATGTCCATAGTGTTCAATGTATCCAATATTTTCTTGAGATGTTCTCTAAATTCTAGGGGGTTACACTCAAGACCATATTTGGAATCTTGTGGCTTGTTTTAATTTTTATTTCTAGCTGCAATCTGAACTTGTATATGAAAATTTATGTGCTGTTTCAGAGTTCGTCCCAAACATTCTTTAGCTGATGATATTGAACTTTTCCATGATCTTTTCTCACATACATTATCAGTTAATTTCTGTGTATTCCATCTGGAAAGGACCACATGCCCAGCCACCTTTTGTGTTATAGAAAATAAATACTTGCATTGAAGAAGTCATTAGTTTTGAAAAATTCTATCAAGTACTCTCCAGTTGCATTTCAGTTGCCAGGGTCATATTTTTCCAACTGCTGATTGTTCTTCTTTGCTTCCAACGTTAACATTCTAATCACTAGTAATTATTGATACATCTTGAGTTTGATGAATCCCAGACTGAAGAAGTTGATTGAATTCTTCAGTTTCTTCATCATTAGCTTTAATGTTTGAACCATACATTTCAATAATAGTTGCATTGGTTGGAATTTCTTGTAGGCATATAGATATGATCCTATCATACAGCATTTTATTTCCATATAGATATTGAAATGTCCTTGAAGTACAATGCCATTTCATCTTGGATTTATCATTCCCAGCATGACTAACTGCCTCAAAATGACCAATACTAGTCCATTTCATATCACTGACACCTGGGATATCAATTTTCATGCACCCCATTTCTTTTTCTGTTTGATGTCTTGCAATATTCTGAGACTCATGCTTCATCTGCTAAACATTTAGATTCTTAATGGTTGTTCTTTGTTACATCTTCTCATTTTAAGTCACGAAGTAGATATCAGAGACACCAGAGGCAGCAAAGCAAGGATCATGAGACAGAACCAAGAAGCCACACTGACTCTATGGGAAAAAGCAGAGAACAGCAGCAAGACTGGGAAGAAGAGACCAAGGGACCACGTGACTGAGAGATGGAGGCACAGAAAGAGATATATCTGCCAGAGTGGCTGAGAAGAGATGTTGCAAACAAAAGAGCTCAACATTTTGTAACATTTAGCTTTTCTAATAAGCCCTGGAATTGCAAATATTGTCCGCAACTTCTACTTGGTCATTGCAGCGAATTACCAAACCTAGCAAAGAAATAGAGTGCTATAGGAAAGATGGTTGGTGTCTGAATAGGATTTAAAAACAGGTGTAGGACCGAGCCATGTTTGACTTTTGTCCAAAGGCCCTCAGCCTCAAGCAGGTGTGGAGTTGGAATCACCTACTACTTTATGTCGCCAGAGGAGGTCAGAATTGGCCACCATGGAATTTTTTCAGAGAGCCTGCTGGTATTTGTTATACCAGTAGCATGGATTCCTCCATCACAGCAACACAAAAGCTGCCACAATATGACAAATGAACAGTTGAGTGATGGCTTTTACCATGTAATCCTTCAATAGTATATCTGGAAGTTTGAATTTTTTTCTTCAATTCTTTCAACTAGAGAAATGCCCAGTATCTTCTTCCTTCTTGGTTTTCTAACTCCTTGTCTTTGCACATTTCACTACAATGTCGTATTTGGCCCTATCCCGGCACCCTTTGAAATCTTTGGTTCAACTTTTTTGTTTTATCATTTTTTCCAGTTGCTTTTGCTACTCTACATTCAGGAGAAAATTTCCGAGCCAGTTGTGTATTGTTTTGGTATTTTCTTTTAGTCCTGTCTTTTAAATGAGTTCTCACTTTCTTCATGCCTGGTGTTTTTGCTGTCCTTCCATGCCTTGCCCGGTCTACTTTCATTAGTGTTCACTGCATCCAATCTATTCTTGAGATGGTCTCTAAAGCCTACCGAGTTTGATTCTGACCCTAGCACAGCATTGATTCTGATTCTCCAGTGCTAAGTGGCTGGCTGTAGGTCTTGTGGGCCCTGCCATGACTACTTTGCAATAAACTAAATGAGTTTTTGCATTACAAAGCTGAGTATGTATTTTTTCTTCAACTAAAACTCCTCCAGGACATTTTATGTTTCCATTGCTTCTTCTAATCACTTTTTATCAAAGCCCTAATCTAATCATCAAGTCAATATATCATCTTTGATATTTAGGGGACCATTTATAGAGCAACTGAGGTTATGGGAAGTAGGATGCATACTCAGTGGCAGTGTTAATGGAATGGGCATTTTTATATGAATCACAATAATGTTATGAATGTTTACTGCCCTAGCTTGCCTTTGCTTAATAATTCTTGCTTTCTCCTTCCAAGATTCAAACCCTTTGAATAATAATTGGGACTCATTACTGACACACTGTGTATTTGGTTGTCATGCTGAATTTGTTATAGACATTTGTAGGATTGGGTAATGTTAATATTAATTATTGGGTAATGTTAATAATTATTAATGTGCTTATACTGTTGCTTAGGATTTTATTTGGATTTACTTTTAGAAACTCTTGACTTACCCCTAATCCATTTTATTCTCTTTCTCTAATTGCACACTAATCCTTGTTTTGATTGATATATTACCATCAGCTCAATAATTAACTTATTGCTGCTCAAATCAAGTGTTAGCAATTACCATTGTAATTTAATAATAAAAGTAGCTTTATTAAAAATACTGGAATGGTTTTCTTTGTCAATATCCAATTTTCAGAATATGGCTCCTTTTTTTCTAATCCCAAGGGATTAGGTGCCGAATGTTGGAATGGATGTGCTGGCCTACTAACCGGATGGTCAGCAGTTTGAAATCACCAGTTGCTCCCCCAGAGGAAGATGAGCATCTGAAATCTGGGAACCTACAAAGGTAGTTTCACTCTGCTCTGTAGGGTCACCTTGGGTGGTAACCTACTTGATGGCAGTGTGTTTGGTGTGGTTTATCCCTCCTAGAGCAAGAACCAAAAAAGGTCCCAAAGCTTTGGGAAGAATATTCCCAGAGTGTACAAAGTCAAAATGGTTTCTAATGGTAATTGTATCTATATTCCTCTGAAGACGTCCCAGCAGTGTGTGGCTGGGCTGTGAACTGAGAGGATGTTGGTTCAAACCAAGCAGCCACTTGGAGGGAGACAGAGAAGAGGGTCTTCTGGGACTCGGGTCAGCGTGGGGCGTATCTTGAAGCACGTGCACACTGTTTTATAGAGTCACCGCAAGCTGCAGCCAACAAGATGGTGGTGGCTTTCTTTAGGTTGGGGGTTGGGGGGCGGCGAGGGAGAATGCATTTCTCTGTGTCTTTTGTTCCTTGTTTCTTTGTCTTTTTTTTTAAACATGTGCTGGGTTTCTTTGTATCTCTCCATTATGGACTGTAATATGGAACTGAATCATATTTTCGATCAAAATTTGCATTTAATCAAAGTTCATGTTCTTTAAGATTTTTTTTATTTCCTCTCTCCCCTGCCCATCAAAAGCAAACTGTGTTAGTCTGGGTTGACTAGAAAAACAAATCCAGGGAGACTCATATGTGCATGAGAGAGCTTTATATCATAGAGCAATCGTATATTGAGAAAAAATCCCAGCCCAGTCCAGATCAAATCCATAAGTTTTATATTGTCCCATATGTCTGACATTAGTCTATAAATTTCTTTTCAGACTCACACAGCACATACAATGATGCTAAAGGCAGGGAGATCATATGCTGGTGGATGAAAAGTCTTGTGGATCCAGTGTCAGTGGAATCCTCTCAGCGCTCATGCAGGTCTCCACGTGACTCCTTCAGATCTCAGAGTGTCTCAACAGCAGTAAAGTGAAACACAGAGAGAGAATGTGGCCTGCTTCTTCTGGTGGCAGCATCAAGAGAGAGGAAGTTCCCAGAATCCTTGTGAGAATGTTGCCATACCATAAGAAGACATCATTAGGCTGTGACCTGATTGATGGGGTAGACTCCACTCCTATACACCCTTATCAAGTTGACATGAAATTATGTAACTACTGCACAAACCAAAATTAAAACAGTGTTAGAGCTCAACTTAGGTTGGACTTTTCTTATATGGTCTAAAATTGATGTTATGTTTTCCTCTTTTTCATCAAGAGATCTCCCTTTTAATCTCTCTAGTGCAAAAGTAATTTTCTTTGCTCTTAGTTCATTATTGATGGCTCTTCTGTGACTCTCTGATGCCAAAAGATGGTTAGAGATGGCCAGAATGACAACTATGGTTAAGAAGTGAACACTTCAAATCATGAAGGGTTGTTAAATATAACACTGACTTATGCATGGACAAAAAATACTGCAAGTGAGTTGTTACAGATTCTGACACATTGGCAACATGAATGGTGCTGTGGGGACAAAGAAAGAATACAACTTCATATTCTCACATCGCTTTAGAGAAACATTTGCTGTGTGACTTCATGAGCAATTTTATGTGTTCGTAATAAAATTGAGTTGGACAGGCATCGCTATGTGAATTAACATAATTAATATGATGTTACTAGCATAGCCAAAATGTTTTTCTCTCAGAAAATTCAACAGAACTTAAAGCCTCACAGCACTTGGCCACTGGCAGAGTGAACTGTAGCTCCCTCTATAGCCTTTGCCACATCTCTGTCAGCATTGGTCCAGTGAGTTCTCAAAGGCAGGACTGTTCATGCAGGTGGCAGATGTTGAGAATACAGGAGGTTCCAGTTATGTGAATGCGACAATTAATGATTTTTATTGAGTGCCCAATTTGTTCAGAGCCCTAGGCAAAATGGTTAATCAAAAGAAAAAGAAGGAAACAAAACTCTCTCTCTAGCTCTCAGAGACTTGTAGTGATGACCAAGAGAAGCCACATATTGAGTTCTGGAGTAAAAGAACACAAGTTGGACCAGACACCAATGTAAGGTTTTATGAAGAATAAATCAGTACTTGAGAAACCAGAATGAAGTTTCCCACGAAAGGATAAATATAGGAATGCTTTTACATTTCCAAGATGCAATGTGGCTTGACATTTCTGCAGCATCTAAAATTTTGAGATTTGTAACTACCACTTATATTACATTCAAATAATCAGATGTGTAGTAGGCATGTGTTGTTGTTTAGAAATCCTGTTTTATTGGTATAAATCTCTCAAAAGTCTTTGATCTCTGAAATCGATGTGCAAACTTTTAATTAAAAATTTTAAAAACATCCAAATAATTTGCTTAGCTAGGAAAGAACATCTATAAGATTACAGAGAAACATTTCTAAATGAAAAGGGTGACTGACAATCAATGATTTTATATGCTAATAAGAATATGTTAAAACTACTTACCAGGTATATAATTTGAGTAATTTAAAGAGGTACACTTATACCAGGGGGAACATTCTCTAGGGCATTAAATGGAAGTTTCTTACTGTGGTAGCTTGTCTAATGCTATGCCATCATACACCAGCAAGGTCACCCATAGTAGATTGGCTTCAGTGAAGCTTCCAAAGTAACAAAGACTAGGAGAAAAGGCCTGGCCATCTACTTTTGAAAAGTAGTCCTATGGCTCACAACAGGATGCAGGATTGCGTCTGATGTACTCCTGGGAGAGGAGCCTAGGTTGGAATACACTACATAGGATATTAGTAATGGATCCAAACAGGTCAACCCTTCTGAAGAGGGAACTTGACTAGGCAGTATTTTTGCTGTGTTCCACATGGGTGAACTAGAGTGAGAACCGACTCTATAACAAGTAAGAATAACAACAAATATGAAGAAATTTGAATATTAATACACTAACCTCCTCTTGAGTATAGTGGTTATGCATTGGGCATCTATATGAACACTCAACAGTTTTAAATCACCAGCTGTTCCTGGAGAAAAACATGGGATCTTATCCTCCTGTAAATAATTACAGTCCTGGAAATCCACAGGGGGCAATTCTTCGCTGCCCTGTGGGGTCACTATGAGTCAGCTCAACTCAATGGTGCTGAGTTTGGGTTTCTTTCATTTTTCTTTTTTATTTGCTTGTGAAAGTTGGACATTGAATAAGAAAGACCAAAGAAGGATCAATGCACTTGAACAACGGTTCTGGTGAAGTCCCAAGGAGTACCAGGAGAATGTATAGCTCTGTCTTGGAAGAAGTAGATCCTGAATGGACCTTGTGAGAGAGAATGGTGAGACTTTGACTCATGTACTTCAGACATTCTATCAGGAGATATTAGGTCCTAGAAAAGGACATCGTAACTGCTAAAGTAAATGGGCAATAAAAAAGGATGATCCCCGAAAAGATGGCTTGGTCCAGTGACGGCAACAATAGGTTTAAACATAACATTTGTGAGGATGGTGGAGGACCTGGCAGCGTTTCTTCCTGTTGTGCCTTGGGCCACTGTGGGTAGGTCCTGACTGGACAGCTCCTAGCAACAACAACAATAGAAAAAGAAAATAACTTGTAACAATGGTCAACATATTCAACCTGGTTTGTTGGTGTTCAAGTTTCAGAATCAGTCTTTTGATACATATTATGTGAAAGATTCCAGGTTTGGGTGCAATTTGGAAATGTGTCTAAATGTTCGACTGTGTGAACTAGTTTAGAACTTTAGGTTTCACTTTTAACAGTCAACCAACCAACCAAACCAATATTGCCAATATTGTCAACCAATCAAACCAATATTGTGTGTATTATGACTTACAGTGGCTCTCTACAGAGCT
The DNA here is from genome assembly GCF_050624435.1 of Tenrec ecaudatus. Classification (NCBI taxonomy): domain Eukaryota; kingdom Metazoa; phylum Chordata; class Mammalia; order Afrosoricida; family Tenrecidae; genus Tenrec; species Tenrec ecaudatus. Next base: position 45,292,624 of record NC_134544.1, read on the forward strand.
TCTGAGTCTGTAAATCTTGATGGGAGCAGTCAGCTTCGTCTTTCTCCCTGAGAATGGCTGGTTTATTGAACCCCTGATCTTTCAGAAAGCAGCCCATTTCACCCACAGGGGCCCTTGAGACTCTAGTTGCTATTTGTTTGTACTCACCTGTTGGTGGCTGCTGGGATTGGAAATCTTCACAGCATCATACCTGAAGTAAGTAATAGAACATAAATTTAAATCTGAGCTTGAGTATATTGCTACATGGTATGCAAAGTTTAAATGATTATTAATTTTAGAAAATTTCTGTATTAGTCTGGGTACTTTAGAGAAATAAATCCACAGAAACTCATGTGTATGAGAGAGTTTTATATAAACGTTAAGTGCACATCAAGAAAACATCCCAACCTAGTGCTGCCCAAGTCCACAAGTCCAACATTAATCTATTAACCCATATGTCCAACACCAATCCATGAAGTCCTCCTCCATCTCACAAAACAGATGCAATGATGCCAACTGCAGAAGTAAAGCCGAGTCAGTGAGCGGTGTGTAAGCATCTCAGCGCTGGCAGGGGTCTGTCTCCATATGGCTGCTCCAGCACCCAGGGCTGCATCGGGGTAGGTCCATGTGGCTTCCCCTTGGGGGAGTCTTGCAGGAAGTGAACATTGCTGGCTGAAACAGGGAACTGGCTAAGGCAGCTGCACCCTGGTCCGGCCATCACAAAACAAGAGACCCGAGAACTCCAAAGGCGAAGCTTACTAAGCCATTTATCCCTCCGCCCTTCAAGTAACCCCACATGTGTTTAATCAGCCAGGTAGACATAATACACTAACTACCTCAGCAGTGGACTTGGGCAGCACTAGGTTGGCAGTTCCCTCAAAATAGCACAAATATTCCCAAACCTACCACTCTTCTGTGTGTTGAATGTGGAAAAAGTGACCTGGCAGGTTATTTGGCCATGCATAGATATGTGATTGACCCTGAACTTGTTCTACCAACATTAGCTGGTGTAGAACAGAAACACTCAGCCAGGTTCCGAGGCATGAAGAAACATGCCATTATACCCTGGATCCAATGCCTGCTTCCTGAACAGTCTGATGAGCTGAAATATGTACATCTCTGTGTGTGCTTTTGTCTGTGCATTTCCCCTGGGATTTTCCCTTCCAGTCAGTCAACCAGGCTCCCATATTTCTCTGCTCCAGTCATAGCTTGAAACAAGGTTTCCTCCTCTTTTGTCTAAATTCACTGAATACAAGTTGCAATGGGTGTAAAAGACTGAAATAACAAGTGTGTACCTTTGAGGGCTAAGAAGGTGAGGAGTGGTGCTATCCCTTTCTGGGAAGGGGTCCAGGATGGATCTGTTGGCCTCTGACTGCTGAGAAGAAGATGGCAGCAGGTCCCAGAGGGCTGATACGACCCTCGACAAAGGCTCCAAGCTTCTGAAGACAGCTAACTCTAACTTGGAAAAAAATGAAGCAGAGCCCAAGGGACCTAATGGAATTTGATAGTGCTTCTAAGACAAAATCATGAGTCAGCTTGGTACCCAGCACATGCATAGAACCTGACAGTGTGGGTTGTCCTTTAAGAATCACTGGGTAGTACAAGCGAATAACCACTAGATTACTAACCAAAATGTTTGAGGCTCAATCCCACCCAGAGTTATCTCAGAAGAAAGGCCTGGCTGTCTATGTCTGAAAAACCAAACCCAAACTAAACAAACAGTCACTGACAACTCTGGTGAGATTAGTTCTATTCCGACACACATGACATTTTCATGTGTCCCATCCATCAGTTTGTCAAATCAGGAAGGGGACTCCCTCATCATGACTAAGACAGTGGTTCTCAACCTGTGGGTTGTGACTGCTTTGGGGGTCGAAAGACCCTTTCCCAGGGGTTTCCCAATTCATAACAGTAGAAAAATTACAGTTATGAAGTAGTAGCATAATTTTATGGTTTGCGGAGGTCACCATAACACGAGGAACTGTATTAAAGGGTCGCGGCATTAGGAAGGTTGAGAACCACTGGACTAAGATTTAATATCACAACTCCTGAGACTGGGACTCACATTCAAATGGATGCAAAGAATAGATACATGCTACAACAGGGACATGTCTTGAAATCATTGGCCTATATGAAAGAAACCAGATACAAAAAGATGCATATGGTGTGAGACCATTGCATGAAATGTCCAGAGAAGAATGTTTAATAATGGCTCCGGCGACTGGGGGAGGGAAAAAGAAGTACTGATTTCTTTCTATTTGCTGTCCCTAGGTACCATCAAGTTAGTTCCAACTGATAGCGACCCTTTGTACAGGGAAGGAAACCACTCCCTGGTGCTGTGCCATCCTCATCATGGTTCGCCGGGAGCCCATTGCTGCAGCCGCTGTGACCATCTGCCTCCTCAGGGTCTTGCTCTTCTTCATGGACCTTCTACTTCTCAAACATGCTGTCTTTTGCCAGAGCCTGACTGCTTGCTCTTCTGCCAGTTGATTGTCCATTCACTATTCTTCACGACCACACAAATTCAGTCATCGACTCTCCTTTGAGCTTCCTTAGTCATGATCTTGATTTCACCTGCGTTGGGTGAAAAATGTTGTGATGGAAAATGCCATGTATTGGGTCAGGGGGTCCTTTGCGTTCGAAGCAACACTTTTGCTTTTTCACACTTGACATAGTGGCTCTCTCATGGCGTTTCTTAGGCACTCGAGGTCACCTAGTCATGCAGGGATGAAAGGGCTAAGCAAAGACGGGGGGAGGGGGGTTTGAATTCATCAGTTGCTCCATGGGTGAAAGATACGGCAGTCTGCTTTGAGTAAGATTTGCTATGGCTGCTGTGAACCAGAATCAATTAGCTTGCAATGGATCTGGGTTATTTTTGTTTGTTTGTTTATTTGATAGATGTGGTTGTCACCTAATCTGGTGTCAATTCAAGGATTAAGAGTGTGGGGGTGGAGTCTAGGCTGTCAATCTAGAGATGGCCAATGGGACTTCTGTGTGGGCATGGGCTCCTGAGAATTCTGGAAAATCTGGTACTTTGCTCCTTGGAGGCAGGAGAGACTCTCTCTGCCACACCCTGGGAGCCATAGCAGCTGACAAGACACATGGACCTACCCTGATGCAGAGATGCCTGCCAGCACTGAGATGTTTCCAAAGACACTGGATTCAAAGACTTGCTGCCCACTGGCCTGTGATCTTCTACATCCAGCATCATTGCATGCATTTGTGAGTCTGAAGAGGACTTTATAGATTGGTATCAGACACATGGACTAATATCATACTTATAGACTTGATCTGGACTGGGCTGGGGTGTTTTCTCAATGTTCAATTGCTCTTGTATATAAATCTCTTTCTTATACCCATATGTGTCCATGGATTTGTTTCTCTAGTCTACTCAGACTAACACAATAAATATTTGTATTCCCTATTTGCTGGCTGACTAGAGGAAAAACAGAAGATGTCTATAAACTATGGATTTTGCTAAGAGTTTTCATGGCTAATATTTCCATCTTTTTTACTTCCATGGATTGAATATCATTTGAGAATGAAAGTGACCCATGTATCACATTTTCAATGACCTCATAGGCATGTTAAAGTCACACAAAGAATAGGGACAACTGGAGAGGGATAGGCTTCCTTGAACCGTGGTGTAGGCGAAGAATGTGGAAAATCCTGTGGACGGTAAGAAAACGGAACACATCTACACAGGAAGAAGTACAGCTGGAATGCTTCTAGGAAGGGAAGGTGGTAAGCCCTCAGCGCATGTTCTTCGGGGAGCCCACTTGGCGGAGAAAGGCCTTATGCTTAGTAAAGTGGTAAACCAAACACCAGACTTACTACCATTGAGTCAATCCTGATGCATATATACCACATACAGTTTTTGAGACGGCAATTCTTTGTAGGAGCAGACAACCTCATCTTTCTTCCACTGAGCAGCTGGTGGTTTCAAACTGCTGACCTCATCATTAGGAGCCTCACATAGAACCACTCTACCACCAGGGTGTTAGGCATCAGGACAGGGAAAAGGAGGACGGTCCTCAGAGAGTTATATTGACACATGGCTGCAACAATGCATCCTCACAGAGATGGTGAGGATGGCTCAGGCCTGACTGAGAGTTGATCTGTGGGGTATAAGTTTGCTAAGAGACACAGTGGACTCAGGGCCACTTGCCAACAACATCATTTAGTTGGGCAGAAGTAAAGGACTATCATGTGTAAAATCTATTATTTGTTATTCTTTATGCCTTTTTTTAGTTTCTAAGCATTATAAAAATATCCATGTAGTAAGTACTTTATTGTATTTAGTGCCTGCCTCGTCAATGCTCACTCACAGCAGTTCTGTACACACAGAGTGGAATGCTCCGTGTGCATTTAAGGCTGTAATCTTTTGGAACCTGATGGTGAGGATTGCTTTCTGAAGCAACTCTGGGTGGGTTTGAACCATCAACCTTGCTGTTTATTTGTAATTGAATGCTAAAATTGAGCAGTTGTTCTCTATGCCATTAAGACTTCTAGTGAATACTTTAGGAATATGTTAACTATGAGTTGCCTTCTCATCCCACACTCAATTTGTATTATGTGTAAAATGCATAATTAAAAAATAGATTTGTTACATAAATATCTTCATGCATAAAATTAAGGCTCATCATCTTTTATGGTGGAATAAGAGGCCTACTTATCTCTGCCTGGTTTGGTGTTGGTGTAGACTCCTGTTTATTCTATCACTTTTCAATGTGACCCTGAGATTTCTCTAACCATGTTTAGGAAGTCTTTGTCATTCTTCATTTGCAAGTGGTCACTTATGTTATTATGATAATAAGTTGAATAAGTGAAGCCTTGGCCTATGAGTGGATTTGAGTAGGCTTCTGGGAAACCTCTGCAAATTCACAAAGCAAATGACTTGGCCTCCCAATTCTGCAATGTAAAATATGCTACAATGACTCTTTGGGGCTCTTAGCTCCCCTGCAGTTTTTTAAAAAAATGAACTTCCATTTACTTTAATTGACTTGACTTTCCGTTATAATCTAATTATAAATGAAAGAAATCTCTTATTTGTCATTTGAAATGATGCAAGTCCGTTTATGGTTAGGATCCTTTTTTATGGCTGAGAAGAAAAAGGCTCTTAGTAGGTTTCCTGAATAAAGCCAGTGAATACGCTGATATTTGTGAAATGAAAATGATATGTTAAAGCAGTAACTCATCTATTTAAATAAAGAACTCCTGAGAAATTTGATGAATATTTTAATATTTATTTAAATTAGCCAGAGGAATGACAAAATAGGAGCGAATGTGTACAGTTTATATGAAGTTGGCAGATGCCATCTTAAAAGCTTCGGACAGGAATGGATATTTCACATCACTAAAGTCTGAAGCCTTTTTGAATTGTAATTAGCTTACTGAAAGTTCCATCTAGAACTCTGAGCTAAATGTCTGGCTACTGCTTCACACCCACCCAATAGTAGGTAAATTGACGGCAGCATAATGGTTGGTTTTATTATGTTTCTGTAGTTTAAAACACTACAAATAAGAAAAAAATCAGGTTAGTTCTATAGATGTTACAATGCTGGTATGGATTGTATTTTTCCTATCGAAACAAGAACAACACAAGGATTATTAAGAGTTGAAGCTTATAGCTTTATGTTTGCAACAGATGGCAATTACATGATCATTCAATTTGGTAAGGGATGATTTCCATCTGATCAGTGAAACCCTTTACCTTTATTAAAAGGCTAATACAAAGACTTCTGAATCACAGCTCTTTATGTCTGAAAGCTAATTTATTTTTGTCACAGTTACATTTTGGGACATATGTTGATATACTTCTGCCCTTGATTTCCTCCCTTTTCCCTGAAAGTTTGCAAAGCAGCATTGCGATTATTGTTTTAAAAGCCTGCAAGTATCGATTTTTCTTGATATTAGGAGAGCAAAGATCAATTATCTTCCTTTTGAACCAAAACTTTACCCTTCACTGGATTACTTAAAGTTTGTTCACTTAGCATAGTGTTTTCTAGCCATCATCTTCCGTCCTGGGGAGTTTTAGGTTAGCAGGTGATATCTCTTCCCTGTTACAAGGGCTTATTTAGAATTTGTAATTAATTTTTACTGTGTCATTATTCTGGGTGTTATTGGAAATACACATATTTCATCTAATATGAACGAGGTATAAAGCAGTTAAGCCACTTGAGTAATTCAAGAAAATCAGCAGAGAAGGGTGTGGTAGAGAAAGATGTGCTTATGTAAAGGTTACCCTCTTGGAAACCCTACAGGACAACTCTGCTGGCTGATAGCCCATGAGTTGGAATGGATTCCACGTTAATAGGTTTGATTTTTATATTTGAGGAAGCATCTTGGTCTTGGAATGGCACAAGCAGTTTTCCGCTATGGGTGCTGCTAAGCCAAAGGTTGATGGTTCCACTCCACTCAGAGGCTATGTGGAAAAAAGATGCAGTGAACTCCTTCCTTACAGATTATAGCCTACAGAGATCTCCCTGAAACACCCGGGTGGCCACGAGTTGGAGGTTCACTCATTTGCAACTGGATTATTTTATGTCAGCTTGTACTTATAGAGGGGTGGAGTCCAAACTGTCAGTAAGGTCACAGTCTACTGACTCCCCCCACCCCCCAACTCGGTGTAATAAGTCTTTCTGTATCAGAGTGAGAGACACTGGGAACTGCTCTTCTTGGTCCCTTTGCCTTCCTGCTTTCTGGACACTACCTGCCTCTGGAGGTGGCCCCATGTGGGCTGCCCAACCCTCAGAGCTGTCAGCACGCACCTTGCCATGTTTCCACGGGCTTTGAATCATCCTGCGTGGATCTGCTTTGACTTCTGATATTCCTGCTTCCCGCCTCAACCTTCGGCATCATCAGCCTGCAACTACCTGAGTCTGAAGAAGGCCTCAGCCCTACAGACTTGAGTTGGACTGGGCTTGGATGTCTTCTTAATTCTATATCAAGAAGACATAATGCACATTTCCAAGACTTGAGTATTAGGATTTTTTTAAAAAGAATTTGTTTTTTTGGGTTTTTTTTTTTTTTTAGAGACTGGTTTTTATTTTCTTTCAATCTTATTTCCATTTTCTAGAGGTTTGTGGAAGAATAGCTTAAGACCACTCAGTGATTGTTACCACCCACTGAGTGGCCTGAGCAGTCTGGGTTACAGAACAGTTTTCAGTTGTGGGCTGAGCGCCCCAGTCTTCAATGGGGAACTGTTGAATAGGTACACCTTCAGACCAGCACACCTTCAGACCAGTCTGTGACCTTGGGCAGAGCAGCAGTAAAATCAGAACAGGAGTAGTCTATTCCCCCTGAAACTCTTCCTTGCTCACAGCCTTTTCAGCAGTGGCCTACTCGTCCATTTCAATTTCTTCTGGGTCTCTCTAGAAGTAGAGGGATGTCCTGGTCTACCACGAGTGCTCCCGGGAGATGTTGCTCCTCTAACCCCATGCACAGAACTTCCTGGACCAATATCCACAATGTCAGGCCCACCAAGTGAGCTCCCTTGTCATTACATAGGATGCCAATGTCCATGTAGGAGGGTCTGTGTTACACAAAAGGATGGGGGGAAATTAATGTCAGAGACCTCTGAGAGGCTGGTGGTCACCTCTGGCTCAGTAGCCACCAGTAGCCTCGAGTTCCAGAAGTTTGCCTGGATCTGGATATTGAAGGACCCTGGACGAATGTGCCCAGAAACTGGAGTAGCTTCAATGACAACAGCAAACTTCAGGAGAGCCCACTGGCTAGTTTTCCTGGAAGATATGATACTGATATCAGTAGGGTTTTCAATGGAAACAATGGTACCAGCTGCCAAGAGAAGCTTCTCCCCGGCCTTCTCCAGTTTTATGATGCAGATGCCAACACGTTTCCTATTGTAGATGTTTTGCTGCATCTGGAAATCAAGGTCAGTGCCACCCATGTGGGTTCTTGCTGCAAGGGATTTGAAGACATCTGTCCCTTCATCTGCAGGACATCAAAGGCTCTGGACATTGTGAAAGGTTCCCCATTAAGTTACGACTGAAACCGGGACTATGAAGTATGGAGCCTTTTCTGGGTAGTGAGGAAGGAGTATTAAGATGTTAGGAATTAAGTATCTTGCCTTTTTCGTAGACAATATGTCTCTGAAGCCAGCTCTATTAAGAATCTGATTAAAATTAAAAGAGGGTAAAATTGGAAACTGAATGAAAAACTGAACCTTGGTTTGTTTTCTTTTAAAATTATTTTATTAGGGGCTTGTACAACTCTTATCATAATCCATTCATCCATTGTGTCAAGGACATTTGTACATTTGTTACCATCATCATTTTCAAAATATTTTCCTGAGCCCTTGGTATAAGCTCCTCATTTTCCCCTCTATCCCCCCTCCCTCATGAATCCTTGATAATTTATAAATTGTTATGATTTTGTCCTGTCTTACACTGTCTGACGTCTCCCCTCACCCACTTTTCTGTGTAGATCCTTGTGATCGGTTCCCCCCTTCTACTCCACCTTCTCCTTACCCTTTTGGTACCACCACTCTCATTATTGGTCTTGAGGGGGTTTATCTGTCCTGGACCCCCTGTGTTTCCAGTTCTTACCAGTGTACTTTCTCTGGTCTAGCCAGATTTGTAAGGTAGAATTGGGAACATGATAGTCGGTGGGGGGAAAGGAAGCATTAAAGAACTAGAGGAAAGTTGTATTTTTCATCATTGCTACACTGCACCCTGACTGGTTCGTCTCCTCCCTGTGACTCTTCTGTAAGAGGATGTCCAGTTTCCTACAGATGGGCTTTGGGTCTCCACTCCACACTCCCCCTCATTCATAATGATATGATTTTTTGTCCTTTGATGCCTGATTCTATTGACACTTATGATCAAACAGGCTGGTGTTCTGCTTCCATGTGGGCTTGGTTGTTTCTCAGTTAGATGGCCGCTTGTTTATCTTCAAGTCTTTAGGACCCCAGATGCTATATTTTTTGCTAGCCCAGGTACCATCAGCTTTCTTCACCACATTTGCTTACTCACCCACTTTGTCTTCAGCGATCTTGTTGGGAAGGTGAGCATCATGGAATGCCAGCTTAATGGAACAAAGTGTTTTTGCATTGAGTGAGCACTTGAGTAGAGGCCCAATGTCCATCTGCTACCTTAATACTAAACCTATAAATATATGCACAAAAATCCATTTCCCCATCATCATATATGAATATATTTACATACGTACATGGAATTGGCCTGTTTTCGTTGGACTGAGCTTGTCATGGAGAAGAGAGCAAGGTGAAAGACTATAGGTAGTTTCTTTGAGCCTGGTTAACAAAAGATTTTTTTTTAAGAGCTGAAGGAGATAGATGGATGCAGATTTATAAATTGTTTAGATATTCTACTTCAGGAATTCATTATATGCTTCTGAAAAATTAACTTTTACGTCTACAAATACAGGCAATTGTCCAAAGCGGTATTAGCTCAGATATCAGTAGTAAAAATAAATAAATAAAATCCTCCAAGGGCCTTTGCCACATTTTGTGTTTTCAATATAATTCTTGGGAGATATAAGGTATATGTCCTCAAAATAAACATTCTTATGGTTCATTAACACGATCTAGGAAAAGTGGAATTTGTTTAAGGACTATTGCTGGATTTTTCTAATTTTATTTAACAAATAAATATGCAGTTCTATACAAAATATTATTTATCAATTTAATATATCACTTAAACATTGTTGTTTCTAAATATGTAGATGTCTGTCAATATTATTTTTAATATCATTTTATGTATTATACATGTAGTATGAAACCAAGCTGACCAACACTAAATTTCAAAAGATTAAACTTCTTTCTCTCGTCTTCCTTTCTTCTCTTTATAATGTGGGTGAACACAACATTGGTTTTCAATTAAACAATGCAAACACATTTTCCTTCATGTGATCTATTGCCATCTTTACAGTGTAACTTCCCTCTTCCAACTTCCAGTCTGTTTCAACTTTCTGTCTTTTGTCCCTATCTCTTCCTTTCTTCTGAGCTTTATGCTTTGGCAAATCTTTCGCTTTTGTATGACTGATTGCTCGAAGGGACGCACGCTTCCTTAGTGTTCGTGCTTACTTTTAATCATATCTGTGAAAGTTAAGCCACCAGAGTAAGTTCAATTCTGCTCTTGAAAGGTGACGAAGGGCCTTAGTCTTGGGGGTGACATTTTGCTCTATTAGAGCAATGCGCTTGGTATGTTTATGAATTGGAAGGGTTATTCCACATTTTTCTCCCACTGTGTCCAAGCTATTCTATTCATATCACTTTCAGAAGGGTCATCAGTAATATCAGGATAAAATCTCATTCTTTGGTCTCAGAGTTATGAAGGATCAAGTTCACTTAGTCCTTTGATCTCGCTATTGCCATGTGAGTTTTTTTTTAATTTTTCTTCCTCAGGATGGGGAAAGACCAAGAGTTGACTTTTAGATGGTAGTTCTCTTTCATTTTAGATTCTAGTTGCTACTAATGAAAGGAAAGTAGGATGCAGACTCTGGTCTTAGTGGACTATATTATCCTAATTGAGCGTTATTTCTCCTTCCAGCCTCAGACTATGGTCTTGAGCTCCCAGCCTTGGTGACTGCTTCCCTCAAGATGCTTTTGTAGGCCTGTATGTTTTCATAACTTTCCCTTTGTATGCTCTTTCATGTATATATTTGCAGTACATATAAGTACACATGTAGAAAACCTCTATGTCAAAAGCATATGTATTTGAGAGGGTAATCCAATTCACCTTTACACAACCAGACAAAGCAGGTATATTAAAGTGAGGTTTACATTTAAAAGAATAGAAAACATCATCAATGAAAGCAAAAAGTTGGTTCTGTTAAAGAATTAACAAAATTTATAAACCATTGGCAAACTTTACAAAGGAAATGAAGTATTAAAAGCAAATATTCTGTATAAGACATAAAATGAGTGATACCACAACAGAATCTATTGAAATAAAAAGACAATTACATAGTATAATGAATAATTTTGTTCCAATGAATTTGAAAAGCTGGAAGAAAGGAACAACTTTTGAAAAACACATTGCCTACCTAAATTAACAGAAACTGGTGTAGAAAACTTTGAGAGACCTATAACACAAGAATAAGTAAATCTGGTCATTTAAAAACTCCCAACATCAAAATTCACTGACAAGATGATTTAACTGGGGAATTTTACCTGCCATTTAAAGAGAAGCTAGCAGCAATTGTAAAGAAACTATTTCAGAATATAAAAAGGTTAATATACTACCAATCTCACTTCATGAAACAAGTATAATCCTGATATTTAAAAGCAAAGACTTCACCAGAAATGGAAATTATAGGCCAATGTCTCTTATGAATATGTTCTCTAGCCAACAAAATTCAACAAAGCACTTTTAAAAAAATACATTATGATCAAGTGGGATTCATACCAAGTATACAAGGAGGGTAGGATATTAGAAAAATAATCAATGTAATCAGTGATACAAGCAAAACAAAAGGGGGCATATCTTATAACAATCTATGGAGAAAAGATATTAGATAATACCTTTTATTCTTGGTAAAAACTTATTAAAATAGGAATAGAAAGAAAATTCCTCAACATAACAAAGGCCATGTATGAAAATCAATGACTACATCTCACTCAATGGCGAGAAATGAAAAGCATTAACCCTCGGAAGGGAACACTGACAGGGTAGCCTTTTATCACGACTCTTATTTAACATAGTCTTAGATGTGTTCGCCAGAGCTGTAAGACATCAAAAAGATATTAAAGGAATCCAAACTGGCAAAGAAGATTTGAAACTCTTTTTATTTGCAGATGATATACTCCTATGCACAGACAACACCAAAGATTCAGTAAAAGAAACTGCTAGAACTATTTGAAAAATATGGCAAGTAGCAGGCTAAAAGATAAAAAAAAACCCAAATCTCTGTAAATTCAATGCAATTCAAATCCATATCACAGGACAAGCCTTCAAAGAAATGGAAAATCTAATAATCAGTTTTATATAGCGTGGAAAGTAACCCAGAATAAACAGTAGATTAATAAAATCAAAATAGAAGACCTCACACTCATCTACTTCAAAATCTATTTTACAGCCATGATAATCAAAATAACTTAGTATTACTACAGTGATAGATATGTAGACCAGTGGATTAGAACAGAAAACCCACAAATGCAACCAAGAAACTACAGACATCTGATATTTTTTCTAATGCCTTTATGGGCATGCAATTCACAACCATGCAATGTAACAGCTCAATCATATTAAGAAGAGTTTTGCAATCATTACCACCATCAATTTCAAACATTTTCTTCTTTATTTATTTTTTCTTTTTTGTTAGGAACCCTGCCCCATTCCTGGGAAAATATTAATCCAATGGTGAGGTGACTTAAGAGGGTAATATCTCAGTTCCTGGCTTTGCATGAGAAATAATTCATGCCAAATCCTGGTGTGTAATCCAAATGAGTTTTTATGAAGCACAAGGAAAGTTTCAGGTTTTACAGTCTCAAAAGAGTACACACTATTTCAGGGAAACATGCCAAGCCATGCATAAGCGGCACTGGAGCTCAAGACTGATCATGGGCAACCTCATGGGACTTCGCGCCCACACGTGGTGAACTGAGCCTGAGAAGGCGCAGGACCAGTGTCAAAACAGAGAAGAGAATCCTTTACAACCTGCCACTGACAGGGATCAGGGGTCAGAAAGAGAATGACCCTCCCCGCAGCCAGAGTATTGCAAGCCTCTGGCTGGGAAGGTGTGGTCGAAGGTATTGGTTAACCCCGTTGGCTAATCAAGCCCACCTGAGCCTAGTTTGGGCTGCCCAGGTGTAGTGTCCACCTGGCTTGGGACTTGAATTGGAGCATACTCAGTTAAAAGGTCCTCATAGGTGTTTCATACTCGCCTGATTTCTTCCCAGCCTCCTTTATGGGGGCTTCTGCAGGCATGGGAGGGACAACCCCCCCGACCTGTCTTTAGCTATCAAACACCATTACCTTGTCTATTGAGTTATCTATCCTGGACGTCCTCTACAGAAAGCATACAAAATAAACCCCCAACTGAAAGAAACCACCACAACAATTACAAAAACAAAATAGCCAAATCAAAAGAAAGCAGAAAATTAAAAAACTGGAACCAATTTAAGATAAGTCAAAAGGGAGATCAAAGGATAACATTTTAAACTAACTACAGCTGCCATAATCCATGTCACAATGCTCTCTTTCTGCTAGCAAGGCCATTCGCACGCCTGAACTACGGTCATCGGGAATTCACTGGAGGCTTAAGCCACTTGGGGACCTGGCAAATGGATTTGGGGTTTCTACGGTCATCCATAATGTTATATAAACAGGGTGTTCATAATTTAAGCTTGAATACAATTCCCTCCACCAGATTTGGATTTTATTATTTATAATTCTTGGCTCACATGGATGGTTGTGCTTCTTCCATGACATCCCATTTAAATGTCTGCTTGTTTTAAGACAAGTTTTTAAGATTTCGGATACTACTTTTTCTAATAACCGACCACCATTGGATATCTTCCCCACTCTTTGCTGTAGCACCCACATCATCAGTGATCTCTGTATGAAGCAAGTATGAAATAGCACCATCGACATCTCATTGCTAATAAAGAACTATAATCCATCATGTGGGAAAGCCATAACCTTTTCAATCAATGGTGCTGGGGAAAATTGAATCTCCATCTGCAAAAGAATGAAACGGGACCATGTACAAAAAGAATTCAAGATTGATTAAATACCTAAGCACAAACCCTAGAATTATAAAGATCATCAATGAAAACAAAAACAAAAAACAAGGACAAACCTAAGGGATCTAAGGCATTAATACACTTCCCAACATAATGGAAAACATCAACATTACAGAAGACAAAGTAGAGGACCTTCTAAAAAGATGACATTTAAACAAATCATTTTATTGGGGGCTGGTACAACTCTTGTCACAATCCATATGTACATCCATTGTGTCGAGCACTTTTGTACACTTGTTTCCCTCATCATTCTCAAAACATTTGCTTTCTACTAGAGCCCTTGATGTCAGCTCCTCATTTTTCCCCTCCTTCCCCGCTCCCTGCTTGATAATTTGTCAATTATTATTATTTTGTCATGTCTTACACCATCTGATGTAGAGAACTTACAGATCAGGGACAAAAACTTGCAAATGGTATATCAGATAAAAGACTAGTTTCAATAATCTGTAGAAAACTACAAGATGTCAATAAGAATAAACACAATAAGCCAGTCAGAAAATGGGTACAAAAATGGACAATTTACTAAAGATGAAATCCAGGCAGCCAACAGTTGTATGAAGAACTGCTTGCAATCATTAGCTGTAAGAGCAATAAAAATTAAAACAATGAGAATCCAACTCACAATAACTATTAGCACATTTGTTTTAATTTAGAGAAAATAATAGGTGTTTTAGAAGATGTGGAGAGATTGGAATGCACACCCATTGCTAGGAAGAATTGCATCGCCACTGGGGAAAACAGTATGGCACTTTCTTAAACTTGCAAAGAAATTATGGCCCCGCAATCTCACTTCCCAATATATATCTGAAAGATATAAACAACAAAGCATGGACTGATGTATGCACTCCCATGTTTATTACAACAATTTCTGTAACAGCTAAAAGATGGAAACAACCAAAAATCTCATCTTGGGAGGAACTGATACATAAACTCTAGGACGGACACACAATGGAACCTTACACATCCCTGTAAAACACGAATGAGAGTGTTGAAATATTGTGGCATGGACAAAATTGGAAGATATTATGCTCAGCAAAGTTAGCCAATCTCATAAAGATACATGTTTCAAGTTATTATTCTTATAAAGGTAAAAGGAGGAGGAAGAGGGGTGGGGACAAGAAGGAGAGGAAGAAGGAGAGGAAATTATCTTGACACCAAGGCAAAGGGTTTTAAAGGCTGAGTGATGCTGGATGCAGTGAAGAAGAGGAGAAGGGGAGGAGAGGGAGGTAAGAAAGGAGGGTGTGGAGGTAAAAAGAAAAGAAGAAGGAGCCAAATCTATGGGCAGGTTTCCTGGCATACCGACAACACTCTGATCCAATGGGCTATGCAACTATTAACACTGTAATTTTCTTTCTATGTCTGACACACCACAGTCAAAAGGAGACGATAACTAAGTTACAATATAAAATATGTATAAAGAGAAGAGTCACAGTCTAAAAAAAGTAACCAGTTTCCTTACTCATCAAATATAAACACTGATCTGAGTGATTATAAAAGGTGGAAAAGTAAAATCGAAACTGACTTCAATTTGTGTGTGTGTTGTTACATATGACTAGTTTCAAACACACAAACACGAAATAAAGTGATGTCTACAACCAGAGCAATCTGACTGGGGGATAATGTTAAGGAAAGAAGGAATTTAAAAATGATAGCATCACTTATATTGGTCCTGAGAACTTTAAAAATGAGTGTTCAATGTAACCTCTGAAAGATTAAAGAGACATATAAATTATGAAAAACACATCCATGTTTCTACATGACAATTAATTCATAAGCTTTTTATAGCACCCTATTACTCTGCTGCTATTTCTGCAGTGATCAATGGATTCCGTTTAGACCAATGGTTCTCCACCTTCCTAATGCCATGACCCTTTAATACAGGTGCTCATGTCATAGTGACTTCCATCCATCAAAGTATTTTCGTTGCTACATCATGATTGTAATTGTCCTACTGTTATGAATCGTCATGTAAAAATCTGATATGCAGGATGTATTTTCATTGCTACAAAATTGGAGCATAATAAAAGCATAGTGTTTAATCACAAAAACAATACATCATTTAAAAAATAATTAAATCATTTTATTGGGGGCTTGTACAACTCTTATCACAATCCAAATTTACATCCATTGTGTCAAGCACTTTTGTACATTTGTTTCCCTCATCATTCTCAAAACATTTGCTTTCTACTTGAGGTAGTTTATTTTGCCAAGCTGGCTAATAAACACATGAGGGGTTACTTGAAGGGCAGAGGGATAAATGGCTCAGTGAGCCTCGCCTTTCAAGTTTTTGGGTCTCTTGTTTTTTGATGGTCAGACCAGGGTGCAGCTGCCTTAGCCAGTTCTTTGATTTAGCTGGCAAGGCTCACTTTGTCCCTCAGGATAAGCCACATGGACTTACCCTGATGCAGCCCTGGGTGCTGGAGCAGCTGTGTGGAGACCCCTGCTGGCGCTGCGATGTTTACACATTCACTGACGTGGCTTTCCTCCTACAGTCAGCACCATTGCATGTGTTTTGTGAGATGGAAGAGGACTTTGTGGATTGGTGTTGGATGTATGGGTTAATAGGTTAATGTTAGACTTGTGGGTTTGGGCAGCACTGGGTTGGGATGTTTTTCTTGATGTGCACTTAACATTTATATAAAACTCTCTCTTATACATGAGTTTCTCTGGATTTATTTCTTTAAAGTACCCATATTAACACACAACTTGAGTCCTTGGTATCGGCTCCTCATTTTTTCTCCTCTCTCTCCCCTCCCCCATAAACCCTTGATAAGTTATAAATTATTATTTTGTCATATCTTACACCCACTTCTCTGCTGTCTATCCTCCAGGAAGGAGGTTATATGTAGATCCTTGTAATCTGTTCCCCCTTTCTCCCTCATCTTCCCTGCACCCTCCTGGTATCACCACTCTTACCACTGGTCCTGGGAGTCCATCTGTCCTGGATTCCATGTGTTTCCAGTTCCTATCTGTACAAGTGTACATCCTCTGGTCCAGCCGGATTTGTAAGGTAGAATTGGGGTCGTGATAGCGGAGGAAGGAAACATTCAAGAATGAGAGGAAAGTTGTACGTTTCATCATTGCTATACTACACCATGAGTGGCTCCTCTCCTTCCTGAGACCCTTCTGAAAGGTGATATCCAACTGCCTACAGATGGGCCCTGGGTCCCCACTCTGCACTTCCCCTCATTCACAATGCTATGTGAACCTATCTGGTCCAGGTGATTTTTTGGTGAGTAATCCTTTGATAACTTTGTCCATTTCTTCTGTTGATATGGGTCTGTTGAGGTTCTTGAAAGCTATTGTGGATAATCTAGGGAGTGATTGTTTTTCCAAGAATTTGTCCATGTCTTCCAAATTTTTTAATATTTTGGAGTACAGTCCTTCATAGTACTGTGTAATTATCCTTTTGATTTCACTAGAGTCTGTTGTAATATCCCCTCTTTCATCCCTTACTCTTGTTATTGAAATGTGTTCCTTTCTTTCTTTGGTCAAATTCATGAGTTTGTTGATTCAATTTATCCTTTCGAAGAACTAACTTTTAGTAGCATTGATTCCCGCCCCCCGCCCAGTTTTCTTCTTTTTCCTGTCCCGCATCTCAAATATAATTTTTGTTATTTCTTTTCTTTTGCTATAAGTTGGATTGCTTTGTTAACTTTGCTCTAGTTGCTGTGAATTTTGTGCCAGTGTATCAGTCATAAGCCTCTCCTCCTTCTATATGTGTGCGTGTAATGCTATGAGACGTCCTTTGATGACTGCCTTTGCTGTGTCCCATAAGTTTTGGTATGTCGTGTTTTCATTCTCGTTGGTTTCTAGAAATTTCCTAATTTCTTCTCTGACCTGAGCCAGTATGCACTCCTTTTGCAATAGAGAGTTATTCATCCTCCAATTGTTTGCCATTAATTTCTTTATTTCCCTTTTGTTGATTTCCAGCCTTATTGCACTATGGTCAGAGAGAGGGGTCTGTATGATATCAGTGTGCACACATTTATGTATAGTTGACTTATGCCCTAGCATGTAGTCTATCTTCAAATATGTGCCACTAGGGCTTGAAAAGAATGTGAATTTTTCTGTATTTGGATGGAGAGCTCTGTAGTCATCTATCAGGTCAAATTGTCTAATGGTAGTGTTTGGATCTTTAGCCTCCTTGTGAAGTTTCTTTTCCAGTGATCTATCTTTCTCAGAGAGCAGTGTATTGAAGTCACCTACTGTAACTGTTAAGGCTTTGATTTCTTTTTTCATCTTTTGGAGTGTTTGATTGACATATTCCCCTGTAGGCTTGTTCGAGTAGATGTTCAGTATGCTCAGTGGTTCTTCGTGTACTGTTCCCTTGAGCATTATACAGTGCCCCTTCTTATCTCTTCTTATGGTTTGCACTTTGAGGTCAATTTTATCCGAGATTAGGATCCAACCCCTGCTTTTAATGAATTGCTGTTTGCTTGGTATGTTTTTCTCCAACCTTTCATTCTCAGCCTATTTTTTGTCTGTAATCTTGAGATGTGTCTCCTGTAGGCAGCAGACCAAGGGGTTGTGTTTTCTAAGCCAGTCTGTTAGTCTGTCTCTTAAGGCCTCAGTTAAATCCATTGATATTCACGGTTATTACATATATCTGTGGACTCTGTAATGTCATTTTATTCCTCATGTTGCGTGTTTTCCTACCGCCATTTATTTTCCATGGGTTGTGCATATGTGTGTTTGTGGTTTGTTCTTGCCTTCTTTCCATTGTTGAACCTGTCTTATTTTGGGGGTTGTTTTCCCTTTCATGGTCTCTGGGTGGAGTTGTTCTGTGTGGTGGTCCCTTGTATGTGCTTGGTGAGTGTTGTTTTTTGCCCATATGGGTTGGCAAGGCTCTTTTGTAGTGCTGGGTTCCTGGAGTTAGAAAGTAAAAGAAGAAGGACATACTCAGTATATCTTAAAGAAAATTTCAAGGCTGAAGTTGTAATATTAAAAGATCCTATGAGCAGAATATTCAATTATGTCTCTTTCACTGTCATTGAGTCAATTATGCTATTGCAATGCTATTGGATGAAGCAGAACTGCTCCTGTGGATTTCTGAGACTGTGATTCTGTGGTATTTGAAAGCTTCATCTTTCTCCTGTAGAGTGGCTTGTGGTCTTGAACTGCTGACCTTGCTGTGAGCAACCCAACAGATAACCCACTATGTCATCAGGCATCTCGCGGAACTAGCTAGGAAGTATCAAATGAAGATACATAGTCACCAAAAATGATTGGTTGATGTTCAACTATTTAAAGAGGTAGCACATCATCAAAAATGAATAGTACTGAAGCAAGAATCGAAGCCGCACTGAAGTTATTAACAAAAGATAATGCTCCCCAAATTAATGGAATTTCAACTGCCATGTTTCAAAAAGCTAGGCCTTTCTTTTGAGGAAGATCTGGGTGGGTGAAACGACAAATCTTTTAGTTAGTAATTAAGTACTTAACCATTTGCACTACTCAGGCGCTCAGCAGACAATTGTCTTATCTGCTCTCTTTTTGTCATTTCGTTTTCTGAAATAGAGTTCAGGAAAGAGTGATTGTGTGTATTTCACAGAGCTTTCTATTTGTAAAGATGAGGTTTTGTTCATACACCTGTGTCTCTTTTTTTCCCTTTACTGTAGTATGCAGATGGATCCAGATATAAGACTTGAGGCACTGCCTTGTAAATCATTACAATTGCAATACACCATAGTTCATACTCCCCTTGCTCTAAAACGCACGGAATTCCCAGCCTCCTTTGGAGACGTTTGCGCAGTGAGAAGATACAAAATGAATACCCGAAGGAGGATATGTGTTCTAGCAGCAGTACTGAGAAACTGTGATGTTTTCACCCATGAGCCATTCTAGGCTGCCTTTTTCTTTTAATGTATTTGTCCTAGCATGTAGTTTTCGCTATTTAAAACTAAATCTAACGTCACTGATGTCAAGGTAAAGAGAAAATGAGATTTACAAAATTTGCAGAGATCCTCAAATTAGGCTGCCACATGCCCGAGAGAGCTATTTTTTTAGAAGGATCTGACATTTCTGCAGACAGAAGGTGGTGCTGTTGATTAGGAACAATATAAAACTCCACTTTTTTTTAAAAGTCAAAGTCATGATCAAGTTGCTAATCACTGCAGTCATTCTTTGCTGAACAGAGGGAAACATCCCTGGTAACTGGAACGTATTCTGGCATTTCACTCCAGTAACTGTACTGCTTAAGAGTGGCCTGAAAAGTGTCTCCACCAGGTGAATCTTTGAATTTTATGTAAATCAAGGAAAGTGTGTGAAAAAATAAGTTGTAAAATACAGTGTATATTTTTCCCTTCTTGAAGTTAGATTTAACATTATCTGTAAGAAATGAAAAGCATTCAGGAGCTTAGATGATACACTGGTTACAAGAAAAAAAGTCAGGCTTTTAAAATCTATGCCATACTGTTTCATGTGCATCTGAATGATCAGAAAACACAACATATTTGTAAAAGTTCTGACTTTGGTTTTTCTGTATGTTCACCATATAAAGACTTGATGACATTCACGCAAAGTCAGGTGCCAGGAAGCATTCTATCTCCCTCTACACATGACAGTCTTCATGCTCACGCTCAGAGGCCCTGCAAAACTATTCTGCGGAAGAAGAGTCTCCCAGGCTATCAAACCAAACTCACTGCTATCAATATAATACTGGCTCACAGCAACCTCAAAGGACAAAGTAGAACTTGTTCCTAGGGGAAAAAATGTGTTCATAATTGCAATCATGTAAGACTGAACCTGCTGGCACTTCTCTCCTAAGTGGTAAATCACCTCTTTCTAGACAATTGATGGACTTTAACAACTCTTAAAACATCAGGTTGGTTGAAGCTGATCTTACCTTCAATCTAATTGTTAATCCTGTTTTTTCTTTGTTCTCTATGTAGACTGTTTTCTGTACTTGAATGATGGAGTATTTGTATTGTTTATTTTTGTTGACATTTCTTATACCAAAAGCTGGACTTCTGAAGTGCATTGCCTTTTTTTAACTTTTATAATGAATTTATTGGTGTATAATGCACATATCATACAATTCAATGGTTTAATCATATTAAAGAGCTACACAATCATCACCACAATAAATTACAGAACATTTTATTCTGTCTTGTACTCATCGTTATTAGTTTCCCATAATCCCTCAACCTCACTGCTATACACGAAGAAACCATTAATCCAGTTAATGTCTATATATTTATTTACTCTGAATTTCTTTTTAAATTTATTTTTTATATAAATCATTTTATTAGGGGCACATACAACTCTTATCACAATCCATACATACATAATTGTGTAAAGCACATTTGTACATTCTTTTTTTTGTATTGAAATGTTTTTTTAAACATTTTATTAGGGACTCATACAACTCATCACAATCCATACATACATCAATTGTGTAAAGCACATCTGTACATTCTTTGCCCTAATCATTTTCAAAGCATTTGCTCTCCACTTAAGCCCTTTGCATCAAGTCCTCTTTTTTCCCCTCCCTCCCCGCTCCCCCCTCCCTCATGAGCCCTTGATAACTTATAAATTATTATTTTGTCATATCTTGCCCTATCCAGCATCTCCCTTCACCCCCTTTTCTGTTGTCCGTCCCCCAGAGGGGAGGTCACATATAGATCCTTGTAATTGGTTCCCTCTTTCCAACCCACTCACCCTCTACCCTCCCAGTATCACCCCCCACACCCCTGGTCCTGAAGGTATCATCCACCCTGGATTCCCTGTGCCTCCAGCTCCTATCTGCACCAGTGTACATCCTCTGCTCTTCCAGACGTGCAAAGTAGAATTCGGAATATGGTAGAGGGGGGAGGGGTAAAGCATTTAGGAACTGGAGGAAAGCTGTATTCTTCATCGGTGCTACATCATACCCTGACTCATCTCCTCTAGACCCCTGTGTGAGGGGATCTCCAGTGGCTGACAAATGGGCTTTGGGTCTCCACTCTGCATTTCCCCCTTCATTCACTATGGTAATTTTTTTTTATGATGCCTTATACCTGATCCCTTCGACACCTTGTGATCACACAGGCTGGTGTGCTTCATCCATGTGGGCTTTGTTGCTTCTGAGCTAGATGGCCGCTTGTTCACCTTCAAGCCTTTAAGACCCCAGACACTATCTCTTTTGATAGCCGGGCACCATCAGTTTTCTTTGCCACATTTGCTTAAGTGCATTACCTTTTAAGATCTCTGCAGCATTGTTTAGATATGAGGACAGTATCTGTTGGACCATTTCAGGATCTGCCTTCATGAATTATTTAAGTAATAAAACCCTCAAATCTGAGTCCACTCATTGGCATTGCTAACTCTTCAAATTTGATGTGTGTGTGCTTTTCTTTTTAAAGGTGTCATTTGGAGAATGCTTTATCTATAGATCCATCTTTGGAACTGATCACTATTGAACAAACATTTTAGCCTTTTGTGTAGAATAACCTCAATAGAGACAGTTTAAAAGATCAGTGGTGACTTTGAGGTGCTTTTTAATCATAGATGTTAGTGCATTTAAGGTCTAAAATAACAGACTAAGACTGTGCAGAATGAATTGGTTTCAATTAGAATGAAACCAAGTTTGATAAGGTTGTTACCAAGAACTTGTTAAAACTTGAAGATACTAACACATTTGGTCATGAGCGGAGCAGTTTTAAATGCCCTTATGGTGCTGTGGCAGTTAGATTTTAAGTCAACTTGCACCTGTGTGAAAGTGTTGGGGTGGAGTTCAACCTCTCAATCAGGTCACAGCCTGAGGGTGCCTCCTTGTGGATGTGGCCTTTTTAATAAGAACTATTCTGGGAACTACTCCTTATCTGCCCCTTTGACCTCTTTGCTTGCTGGGACTTTGTCAGTAATGCAGGTTGCAAATGCACTAAAAAAATTATATCGAAAGAGACTCTGACGGTTGCTTTTGAGCATACAGTGGCAAAAGAAATCAAATGAGTTGAACTGATTCAAAAGAGGATTTGGAACAAGTCGCACGATTGCTAATATCAGATGGATCTTCAGTACAATGAGGGAATATAACAATGACGTCTACTTGTGTTTTATCAACTGTACAAAAACAGTAGGTTATATGTATCATAACAGATTATGGATGCCACTGGAAAGAATGATACCAAAAGAATTGTGTGTATGAGGAACCAGTACATAGACCAGGAAGTAGTTATTCAAATAATACAAGAGAATAAATGGTTTACTTTTACAAAATATTTAATGGTTTAATTTTACAAAGTATTTACTAGTATAAAAAGTAGCTATGATTAGGAAAGTTGGACCCTTTAGCACCATACACTCAACTCAGTCGTTTTGCTGAGCAAATTATCCAGATTACATGGAAAAGAGTGTGGCACTGGGATTGGAGGAAGGCTTATTCACGAGCTGCACTTTGCAGATGACCGGACCTTACTGGCTGAAAGTGAAGAGGTGTGAAAAACAAAGACTAAACACTTCATCATGATTTTACCTCAACATAAAGCAAACAAAGGTCTCCGTGTCCTCATTTGGAAATAATGAGAATACTATATATGGATTCAATGGATACAACAAACAAAGTATGAAGAATATCTAATTTTCAACAGCATGTCATAGGAACTATCACCAACATTTCAGTTCCCTTAAAGGAGACTGCACAGTGTTTGCAGAGATCCAGGTCTAGAGCTTTGGCCATGAGCAAGTTTTTCTTCCATGACGCTCACCCTCCATGTCTGGTCAAGGGAGTTTTTTGGAGTATGTGCTGAGACTCCGGGCATCATCAGTGCTCTGAATTCCACAGTATAAAAACCTGGAAGGGAAAGGAAAGGGATTATCAGTATTGACAATTATTTACAACTTTATGGGCAGAGAAAATAGGCTTATAAACTGTATAGTTAACGAAGTGACTGATATTTTCCAACAGAAATACCCTTCGGAAGGAAAAGAAATTAAGATGGCATCTGGTATAGTTGTCACACACTTAAATGGACATGCATATGTGATGTTAAACTCTAAAATAAAAACAAAACCATGTGTTGGGACATAGTCTTCTTAGGAAATATTCTATTCAGCAAATTGAGGAAACTAGATTCTTTTATTCCCAAGGTGCAGTTGTCCTTTCCCGAAGCATCTAAAAATGCTTTTTCAAAGGAGGACCCCCTTAAGTTGACATATTGTGCTTTTTCCGACAAGTATTTTGTGTATCACTTTTCTGTTTGGTTTCTCAATAAGGTTTTTATTTCTTACCCCCCCCCCCCTCAGGCCACAACTTACAAAGCAGCTGGCCCTATTCAGAGCCTGCTTCTCTTGCTCTTTTCTTTTTCTTTTGGGTTGTGCCACTGCCCACTTCTCCAGGCTTGATTTCCCTTGGAGCCGCTTTGGCCCTTTTCTCCCTTTTCCTCTTCTTTTCTTTCTTGAGCAGCTGGGGAACAACTGGAGCGGTCTCTTGGTCGCTCTCACTCTCTCGCTTCCGCTTTGTGGTCCCCCACGTTGCAGCGGTGGCCCGTGGGGGGTTCTGCTCGTTAGTCGAAACCGCCCCTTGCCCGGAATCATGGGAGCCCACATACTTCTTCACCCAAGCGGAGGGTGAGCTCTCCGTGGCCTTGCCAGGCTTGTCTAGGAGGCTCAGGTGGAGGAGCAACTTCTTCTGGCTCGCCTTGGGCCCCAGCCCCCACTTCCGAGGGTAGGTATCTCTCTCCATGATAACCCTTTTGATCTTGGCCACTATGCCATGGTCACATGTGGAGATGACGGCGGTGGTCATCAAGGCAATGGCCATACAGATGGCTTCCCCCTTGGTGGTGATGACGACGATCTCCTGGTGGACTTCTATGCCATCCTCGTACCGCAGGACACCAGGCAGCAGGATCTTGGCTCCATAGCAGATCGCATTCACCGCACTGTCCTTCATCACCAGCCGCTTGTGAGACGTCAGCAGCTTTTCCAGCGGGTAAATGACTCGCCGCAGGTAGCTCTCATCCTTGTGATGGTCATACAGCCACTGGGCGTCCAGGACGTCGTGCATCGTCACCATGTGATCCTGCTCCCTCATCACGCCAGAACGAACCCGGCGAAGCTCCTGCATCTGCCCTCCAACGCCCAGTAACAAGCCAAGGTGGACACACAGCGTCCGGATGTAGGTGCCGGCCTCACAGCTCACCCAGAAGAGTCCTAATCTCCTCTGGGGATCGTACTCGATCATCTTGCTCTCATAGACAGTCCGGACGCGGAGCTGCCGCTTCACTGCAGCAATGAACGGGGGTCGCTGGAACAGGGCGCCGGTCAGGGTTTCCAGGGCCCTCGCAAGCTGGGGACCCCCTTCAATAGCATTGTGCAGCCGGACAATCCCCACGTACTCTTTGCCTGCGCTCTGCTGAGATTTCACCAGGCGGGTGGCGCGCTCGATGCACACGATCAGACAGCCGGTCACCTTGGGGTCCAGGGTCCCACTGTGTCCGGTCTTGTCCACGCGAAGGATCCGCCGGATCCAGGCCACCACCTCGTGTGAAGACGGGTTGGAGGGCTTGTCCAGGTTGATGAAACCCGTCCTGACGTAGTCGGCCAGCCCCCTCGTCAGAGGGCTGGAGCCAGAAGGGAGCGGAGTGTAGTGGGCTGTCCGCACGTTGAGCTTATCGAAATTCTTTAACAAGAGGGGCCACTGCGACGTGTCCAACGGCGCCACTTTGGATTCGGGTTCGATGCGGAACTCCTTGGCATGCTGTATGTCCGCGATAGCTTCTTCAGCTGGCGGCTTTCCGCCCCTTTTCTTCTTGGGCTTCTTCAGCGAAACACCTCTGGCCTCGGCCATGTTGCCCACGCGGTACTCACCGTCTCTGTCCCATCAGGCCTTGCTGCCCAGGACCGCCCCTTGGCGCATGCGTCCTGCGCTGCTGGACAGAGGGGGGGGAGGGGGGAAGAGAGTGGGGGTCGGGATGGGGACAGGGGAGGCGGGGTGGAGTGGGGGGTAGGGGTGGGAGCGTGGGGGGACTGGGCTAGGTCTCTGTATAGCACTTGTCAGAGACGTTTCAAGTGGCCCTTATTTTGTAATTTAAATATTCAAAAGGTAAACTCCTCCCAATACTTACCAAATATAGAGACTTTAACAGGATTGAGGGAGTGAACAGGACACACTGATTTATGTTAATGTTGAGCCATACCCATATATCTATATCTATATCTATCTATCGCTAATTCTATATATATGAATGATCTATTCATCATATCAGACTTTTAATTTTAAAAAATCATTTTATTGGGGCTCAGACTTTTAATTTATATGCTATTTCCCCAGCATTCTTGGATTGAGATAGTTCCCTTGCCTGTATTACTTGAACAGTCTATAAACTTTGCCCTGCCTTTGAGTAGCACTGTGACCATCTAACTGTTCCTCTAGCAATTCCGCATAGCTGAATCTTATTCATTGCTATAGCCATTCGATTGGCTGAGGTGCCTATGGTAGCCACTGGTCTGTAGTAGACACTCAGAATTTACAGTGAATGAAGCAATTGGTGGAAAGGGATCCACATCTCAGTCTCTCTCTCTCTCTCTCTCTCTCTCTCTCTCTCTCTCTCTCTCTCTCTCTCTCTCTCTCTCTCTCTCTCTGCGATAGCTAGCTAGCTAGATTGATTCTGTGGGATGTCTTACTGTTTTAGGGAAACACTGATACTGTGCATCTGTTGAATGCTGCCAAACGACTATTGCTGCTGTTGGGTGCTAACCAGTCCATTCTGCTTTCTTCTGGTTCTTGATCATCTCTTTTTAATCATGTCATATCTTTGACAAGGTGAATTTCTACCAGTTGCTGTAATAATGTGTTAGTCTGGATAGACTAGAGAAACAAATCCACAGAAACTCATATGTATATAAGAGAGAGTTTTATATTAAAGGTAAGTGTACATTAAGAAAGCATCCCAACCCAGTCCAGTCTAAGCCCATAAGTCTGACGTTAGCCCATATGTCCAACACCAATCTACAAAGTCCTCTTCAAACTCACAAAACACACACAATGATGCCGACTGCAGGAGGAAAACCAAATCAGTGAGCGTGTAAGCATCTCAGCATTGGCAGGGGTCTTCACACGGCTACTCCAGCACTCAGGGCTGCATTGGGGTAGGTCCACACAGCTTCTCCTTGGGGATGTCTTGCACGAAGTCAGCCTTGCCAGCTTAAACAGGGAACGGCTAAGGCAGCCTCACACTGACCTGACCATCAGAGAATAAGAGACCAGAGAAAACAAAAGGCGAGGCTTAACCAAGCCATTTATCTTTCTGCCCTTCAATTAATCCCACATGCGTTTATTGGCCAGGTTGGCACAATAAACCTTAACTATCACAAATACAAAAGCAAATATCAAAATAAACTTGTCATTGAGTCAATTAAAAACAGTCATCCTGAAGGACAGAGTAGAACTAATCATCATGTTTACAAGACTGTAGTCTTTACAAAAGCAGACGACCACATTTTTCTTTATGGAAGCAGACTACCATATCTGAAGATATGGTTTGAACCCCAGACCTTTCAGTTAGCATCTGAGCACCTAAATGATGTTTTACCAGAATGCCTTCAGCAAAACAAGTACCACATGCAAATTGGTAGTGTCTGAGGTAGTCTATTGTGCCAACCTGGCCAACATGTGGGGTTAATTGTACGGCAGAGGGATAAGTGGTTCAGTGAGCCTAGCCCTTTGAGTTCTTGGATCTCTTGCTTTCTGATGGTCGGACCAGGCTGAAGCTGCCTTAGTCAGTTCCTTACTTCAGCTAGCAAGGTTAACTTCCTGCAAGACATCCCCAAGGAAAAGCCGCGTGAACCTACCCAGATGCAGCCCTGGGTGCTGGAGCAGCAGTGTGTGGAACCCCTGCCAGCGCTGAGATGCTTTCATGTTCGTTCACTAATTCGACCTTCCTCCTGCAGTCAGTGTCTTTGGGTCTGTTTTGTGAGATGGAGGAAGACTTTGTGGATGAGTGTCAGACATATGAGTTAATGTTGAACTTGTGGGCTTGGGCAGCACTGGGTTGGGATGTTTTCTTGATGTGCACTTACCCTTTGCATAAAACTCTCTTATACATATGAGTTTCTGTGGATTTGTGTCTCTAAATTAATCAGACTAACACAGTGTCCAACCTGATTCCAGAAGTTTTGCAGTGACCAACAGGACACAGTTGCCACTAGTGAAAACAGAAGCTATTATTTAAGAATGAAACAACACTATTACTTTTGAAGTGTATTGCCTTCACATTATGGAAACTAAATAATTTGAACATTAGTACTTACTGAATTATTTCTTCCTAATAACTTAATAAATGGAACGGTTAGGTATTTATTTTGGTTAAAAATTAATGAGACGTTGAGAACAAAAAAATGGGAAGTATTTCACAAGAGTATAAATGAACAACTAGAAATGAGTCCCAGATGAGGACATGAGAAAGTCCTGTTCCGTAAAGGTGGGATGCTGCCAGTAGTTCAGTTTGCTCCTGAGCACTGGTCCACAAATGAAGGTCAGGTAGATAATTAAACAGAGACCTTCCATTCACGTCTAGGTGAGCCAATTAATGATATTATTGTTTAATAGAGTTATTAATACATGAGACTTGGTTTTATTTCCTCATGGACCATAAAGTCTTCCCAATTAAATACATTTTCATTACTCACGGACCAACTTTTATACAGCCAAGAAATGTGACAAGGAAATACAGGGTGATTTTGGATTCTTTTTAAGCAATATGAACGAATGCTTTAAACAAACAAACATACAAATTTCTTTTCGATTCTGCTGCCAAATTTGTAATCAGCGATGGTTGGTATTGCTGCACTGAATTGTACTTGCCGTGGATATGAGCATCTTAAAGCTTTTCATTAGTCCAATGTAATAAATTCATGTAAAATATGACCATGACATTAAATTGTAAAACCAAACTCACTGCCATTGAGTGGGTTCTTACTCATAGCAACCATGCGCAAAAGAGTGGAATTGGCTCACCTGGCTTTCGGAGGCAGGAGAAAGCCTTGCCTCTCTCTCAGGGAGCATTTGGTGGGCTAGCATGCCCCACACGTAGACCATACTACCGCTCGGACTCCTTTATGCAACAATAAAAATGAAGAGAATTCTTCATCCTTTACAAACTAACAACGGAATTGAAAACAGATTAGCTTTTCCCTGATCTCATATTTATGCCAGAGACTTTGGAGCACAACATATTTCTGAAGTGTCTATTAAGAGTTTAATCAAGATGTTAGGCGTCTCCTTTTTTTATAAAACCTTTCTGACATCCCTCTAAAAGCACCAACATTGCATAGCCTTACCTATTTGCTACTTGTGACATACACAGAGAATGTTTTCAGGGTCTGCATAGTAATCTTGTGATTTCCTCTATTGGAAAAGAAAGAGAATATGCATGACCTGGCCGTCAATCTGAAGGCAGTATTTTCCCTTGATGAATATCTCATCATTTCCCTTCAGCACTGCAAAGTACTTTTGTCCTTTATTTGCCACTAATGCTTATGATAAAAAATTAAATTACTGTTCATCCTTTCAATATGCTTTCCTCAGAGGAACTCTGCCGAAGAGCAAACATTTAAAAGAGGATGCAGAAGGTTTCGTTTTATACACAGCCCTGCTATATTATTCATTGCAATGCATTTTTAATGTTAGAGTAAGAAAAGTAAAATATATGTTAATTTCCAGGGTGAGACAGACAGGGATCAAGGGAATGATAAATTCTCAGAGGCTGGAGATGTGTGTGTCATAATGAAATGCAAAGTCTTCACTTTTCTGGATCCCAAGCCTTTAAATTTTTTTCCTGGATGTGGGCCTGGGATATGTACTTTTTAAAATGAAAATCTTGATCGTCATCCACTAGCTGTCCTGCCTCAGAGGCTTCATATATTCAGTAGAGAAAGAAATGGCCAGAGCAAGATGATTTAGGACAATAAAAACCAAAATAAAAGCTTATTCTGTCTCTCAGCATAATGGCTGGGATTTTGTTCACTCCAATATTAGATTCTGAACAGTTGTGTTTCCCCTGCATTTTACATTTCTTAAGGAAATGTGCCCGCTTGGTTTTCATAAATCAGCCGCTTCTCCCCCACACAGACGAAAAGATGTATGTGAGCATTCCTTTTACTTCTGAAAACCTGATCCTACTATTTCACAAGCACAGGGAATGAGTAATGCGTTTTCCTTTGTTTATGAACTGTCAGGGCTAATGGTTTCTCTTTGTATTGTAGTCTTTTGGAATTCACCAATTTATCTTCAATCCAAAAGAATTACTGCTTCTTGTAAGGAATCGATTTACAAACTTCTCACAATGTAAGTGAACAGATTAAACTTTATGGACTTTGTTTCTTAAAAGCCAGAGCCTTCTCTCTCTGTCTCTCCTTTTTCTTTTTCACATGCTAACAAGAGAGAGTGAAAGCGCCTGAGCACAAGCCTTCCTTTCCAGTTCTCTCTAGCCAATCTGATAACAGAGATTTTGAACTTGGGAGGACAACTTTTTAAAGAACTAATAATAAAGTGGTGGATCTTGTCTGTTCCTCTTGATTGTCTTGCAAAATACCAAATGGTAGTTGAACCCAAGGCCCCTGACGTCCAGTTGATTCTGACTCAAGGTGACCCTCTAGGTCCTAGGGTCTAGGACAACGCAGAAGTGCTGTGTGCAAGTCTTTCTGGGAGCAGAGAGCTTTCTCTTGGGCCCATAGAGTACCTGGGGAGGTTGAACTGTCAACCTTGCAATGATGAGTTCAGCACTTAGCTCATTGTGCGAACGCAACTCCCGGCAAGCGAACAGTATATTTAAAAATGGTCGTTGTGCTTTGTGTTTACATTGAGCACTGATGAACCAATGGGAAACCTATGTATATATGAAAACATGTATGTGCCCAGGATATTGTTGTTGCAGAGTCTTGTGGATCCAGTGGTGGTAGAAGCACTCAGCACTGGTAGTTGCTATAGAGATGATTCTGACTCATGGCAATGCCTTATGTGCAGAGTACAATTGGGCTGTGGAGCCTTGATCTTTCACAAGCGATTTGTCAACCCTAGTTTATGAGGAACTGCAATGGCTTTGACCCACCACCATTCTGACTAGTGGTCTAATGCTGCACCATTTGCACTGTGCAGTGACTCCTGGAAGTGAGGTTTATCTTTTTTTAAGGAATTAATTTTCTGACTCCTGAACCCAAAATAATTTGCATTATTCTGTAC
Organism: Tenrec ecaudatus; assembly: GCF_050624435.1. Lineage (NCBI taxonomy): Eukaryota > Metazoa > Chordata > Mammalia > Afrosoricida > Tenrecidae > Tenrec > Tenrec ecaudatus. The sequence continues at coordinate 45,323,493 of NC_134544.1, forward strand.
TCGTCACTTGATTATGGACTATCTAATATATATCTACTATTTTCCCTTTAATCATCCTGTGTTCAGACATTTTTTTTAATCTCTTCCCAGTGCATTGATGTAAAACTGGGTTTACCTACTGTTTTGGGTAAGTGGGATGTTCTTTCAGTGCTCTGAAATCTGAAGGGTAGTAAATGCTTACCCTTAGTGTCTTACCTCATTGCTTTTACTCTGGACATTCAGTGGTCTTCATTTTATTTTACTCGCATTATAATGGCTATCACCATAGCAACTAGGCAGAGTCTACCAAAATGAAAAAGCATTCATTATAAAGAGCTGCCTACAATGATTGTGGTAAACAGACTACACATCAAGGCCAAATAAATGATAATGAAATTCACACGCTCAGTCCCAATCAAAAATGAACAAAGCCAATCACCCCAAATTATCGTGTTTTCTCTTACTTCTACGTGCTGTTTTTTCCTTTTTTATTTCCAATGCACGTAGGTCCTTCATTAGCTCAAATGACAGAAATCCAGGCCTTGAAAGCACACATTCTATTTTTAAATGCATTGCTGCTCTACTCTAAGCTGCTTAAAGTACATCAGTAGGACACTGTGCTAGTCCTGGAAAATAATTTGTTAACATGCTTTAGCTCATCCGAAGTTTTTAGCGTGGCTTCATTGTGCCTGTACCTCAGCAGGCAATGTTTATATGAGCACAGGTGTTGGCTGTGGCCTCAGACCCTCATGCCATCGAGTGCATGCTGACTCATAATGGCCTGGACTCAACTGCCTCCGAGTTCCCAAACCTATAGTTCATTACAGGAATTGGAGGCCCTGTCATCCTCCCAAGGGGTGGATAGTGATTTTGAACTGCTAACCTTGCAGTTAGCAGCCCAATAAGTAACCACTACACCACCAAGGCTCCTCTGGAAGGCACTGCATATCATAAGACTCTTATGAACTTACCAATGCAAGGTGTGTGATCTTGAAACTCCTCATTTTCATGATTAAAATTAAGTGAATTAATTAAATGTGATATATTTACATATATTATATATCTTTAAACATAGTGCTGATTTATTAAAATTGCTAAAAAATTAGCTATGAGGATGATAATGTTAGTGGTGGAATAACTACACATCCTCTATATCTTTTTCCTTTTTCTATTTAAACTTCATTTATTAATATCACCTGTTGGAATCAAAGATCAATTTCTGCATATCGATTAAATCAACCTTTAAAATATATTCATGCTTGCTGTTGAGCATAGTGTGTAACTGGATGAGCCAAGCTACAATGTCAACATTTCACAGCAGTTTCATCTTCTACTTCCTTACTTGGAGAAAAGGACTCATGGGAACAAAACAAACTGGTTCTCCTCTAGAAAACTTACGTTTGACTTCAAATTACAAAATGTTACATTTACCTGCCCCAAAGAGAAAAACATTTTTCTTTCTCTCTCTTGGACTGCAGTGGGAAATTCCCCACCACCACCACCACACTCCAACCCCCCCCCTCCCCCCGATCAGGCTGTAGAGTCCAACCTTAAGTGTGTGCTCAAAGGGTCTTACCTTTTGATGCAGTTGATGAAACACAGTCATAAATTCTAAGAAGATATAAGCAAGAAATGTAATAGACCTGGAGTTGCCTTCAGCTGTATTCTTAAGTCCACCCCCCTCCCCCCGAATCCAAACAAATTAGTCGAAAGCACAACCCCCTTGTACGAGGAACCCTGGTGGCAGTGAGGGTCAGACATTAGTCTGAAAGCTACAAAAATGGTGGTTTAAACCCATCGGCTGCTTTGCAGCAGGAAGATGAGGTTGTCTATACCAGTCAAGATTGTCCAGTCACTGTCAGTCAAAATCAATACGATGGCAGTGGGTTTGCTTTTGGTATGACTCTCTATTGTACATATTGTATACTGCAAGTAATACTGAGTACTTTACAGGTACACTCTAATTTCAGTGCCACAATATTTGAAAGTATACATTACTATCTTTGGGGCTTAGAGAGGATCAATAACTTGCCCCAATCTAGTGATGTGTCTGAACTCAGCTCGCATAGGGTCCATAGCTCAGTTCTTAACAACTGTATTAGTGACTTGTGTTAGTCTGGGTTGGCCAAAAAAACAAATTCGTAGACACTCACATATGTATAAAAAAGAGCTTTATATATGAGAACAATTGAATATTGAGAAAACATCCCAGCCCAGTCCAGAACAAGTCCATAAATCCCATATTAGCCCATATGTCCTATACCAATCTATCAAGTCCTCTTCAGACTCACAAAACACATGCAATGATGACACATTCAGGAAGATCACAGGCCAGTGGTACAAAGTCTTGTGGATCCAGTGGTGGTAGAAGCATCTCAGTGCTGGCAGGGGTCTCCACGTGGCTCCTCCAGTTTCCAGGACATGGGGTCTATCAGCATAGTGCCATGTGTCTTGTCAGTAGAGCGTCTCTCAGGAAGTGAGTTTTGTCTGTAGACAGTCTCCAAGGGAGTTTGCTGAGTAGGTGTGTCTCCCGCCTCCAAGGAGAGAAAAATAGCAATTCCCAGAATCCTCAGGGGAAGGCCATGGCCACACAGAGGCCTCATTGGTTATACCTTGATTGATGGACAACACTCCACCCCTTCACTTGCTAGCCTCTCAACTTGACACCAGTTTATGTAACCACCACATGATTACCCCAGAGTAAATGGGATCTCAACCTTGTCTATGAAGGAGAAATTATTATTATTTTAGCTTAACAACTAACACTACATTATTGAGAAATGATGCATCTTCATTTGGAAAACACTGTCATTTACATTCCTAGGATAGGGACAATATGAGAGATAAACAGGTTGTCAGAGATCAGAATGCTTTAGGTACAATACAGCAGCTTTTTCTATGACAAAGTGAAGTATTTAGAATCTGTAGTTTTGCTCCAACACTGGAGTGGGGAGGGTTGAGGAACTCGGGTGGGGAGAAAGGGGAGAGGAAGGATGAGATCTCAATGAATGAGAGAAAGTAGAAAAATGGGAAATTAGTAGACTGATGGAGTAGGCAGGACCAAGGGCAGGTATATGATTCCTGTTCCCTGTACGGTTATACGTCGTGCAGTGATATAAATCACTCCTCCATCATGGGTGTAGCTATTGGAAACAACTCAAAGGTTTTCTGGGTTTACATCTAGCGAGCACGATGAAGCCCAGGAGGCAAAGAGGCCTTGAAAAGATGAGCGTCTTAAGACTTTTTCAGATGTGCTTAGGTTTTGATAGGGCATACGATTGGAAAAACTCATGTCATGTTTGCAAAGCTCACAAGAGGAAATGTTGATATCTGGTATACACTTTTAAGGGTTAATTGATCCATTCTAGCAGCAGAATCCGAGGGAGGGTTTCTTTATAGATCGTTGTTTCTTAGATGCTGAGATTTACTGACCATACTTTATGTCTCAGAAACAACCTTCAGAGATGTCCTGGAGGCTAAACCCAGTAGCTGTACACCATTCTACCACCAATACGTAACGCTCCTTAGGCATTGTTCTCTGTCAGACACATCTGGAACTTTTGTGACACTATCTTTGTTTGTAATACTTGTTCCTGCTTCTGTTTGGGAAGACTTAATGCTGTTAAAGAAACTCAGAAAACCAGGTTGACCAAGTGACCTCAACTCCAGCTCCCTGACCTCACCTTGATCTTGAGATCACTAAGAGCATGCATTTAATTGACACAGTTCCAAAAATCTTATGCTAGCCCTTCAAATCAGGCATTGCTGGCCTTGTTTGTAGGAACTGGAGCTTTAAGAGGTTAGGCAAGGAGGCAAGTATCACGAAATTAAGATGGATATGGCCAGCAGTAAATATCAAGCAACAACAGGAATGAAAAATGAGTTTGGATGAAGGTTATCGTTTGCCTCACACACGTGGTTACTATGGGACGAGGAAAAGTGTATTCTGTTACCTGCAGGCTCACAGTGATTCAGAAATATTAGGAGTAACCTGGTGTTGAGTCCCCACTTTTTCCACTGACACTTTTTGTTCTAAAATCTATGCTTTTCTCAATTCTAATACCACTTCTCTCATATTTAGCATATTTCCATGTCAAATAATTTACTGAGAAAAGCAGCAAAATTCCCCAGTCTTATCTTTCAGCAAAACCTTCATAACACATCTTCAGTTATGCCACAAAATTTCTAACCACCTACTTTCACTTTAACTTCCTACAAAGAAAATGAAATCTATTTTATTTTTGATGAAGAATTAACCTTTTTACCTTTATTTTTGATCGCATGCATTTTCAGCTTCTAGTTTATCAAACATATCATCGTCTTAATAATCAACCTTTCTTCCATAAACACCAGAGCTTTTCTATATGTGTGTGCACCTTTCTTAGATCTACTTCTCCAAAGCAAAGCATGAACATAACATCCACTTTAGATCTTGAGCCAGATCAGCTCCTCTTGCTATCATAAAAACGATTCTACTTCTCTTCTTCTTTTCCTGAACATTTCTTGAAACATGGGTAACTCTTTTATCTGTATGCTTCGCCTTCTCAATTTCAGTCTTGGGTTTCCTAAGAGCTGACTTTTCCTTTAATCTGTTTGTACGTGTTCCACTTTCAACAGGTCAACAAGGAGCGCATGCTGCTACGTACTGAACAGAGGGGAAAAATATGACGCTTTTGACCTGATCATGGCAAAGAACAAGAGGATGGCAACTGGGTAAGTGAGAGAGAAATTAAATTCCTAAGAACATTGCATGTTCAGATAGAGTTTTTATCTTTATCTTTGCAAAATGGGGATGTATGGAGGTAGTTAAGCACTGGGTAACACAATTAGGTTAAGAACAAATTGTGAAGAGTATATTAAAATGGGTGTGTTAGTCTGGGTTGACGAGAGAAACAAATTCATAGACACTCATATGTGCATAAGAAAGAGCTTTACATACAAGAGCAATTGAAGATTGAGAAAACATCCCAGTGCAGTCCAGATCAAGTTCATAAGTCCAACATTAGCCCATATGTTCAATACCAATCTACAAATTCCTCTTCAGACTCACGAAGTACATGCAATAACACAGAATCCAGAAAGATCATAGGCCAGGGGATGGATCCAGTAGCGGTGTAAGCAGTGCTGGTGCTCTAGGGTCTTGTCATCAGGAATATGATGCAGAGAGTGTGTGTGTATCTGGTCTCCAGTGAGGTTTTTGTCTTCATAGTGCCTCCAGATGAAGTCATCAAACTGTGACCTATTGACAGGCTAAACTCCACCCCTTCACTGTCAGTAGCTGACTCCAGATTATATAACTACCACAATGAACAAGAGTAGGCCATTATAAGTCCAGAAATTATTGCAATTATTCAGGAAAGAAAATGTGATAAAACTTGAATAAACACGAAAAGATAATAGATGTGAAAGCTATTTCTGAAATTGTTTAAACAAGAGAAAATCAGTGACTGATTAAATGTGGCAAGTGGAGAAGGTCTGGAAGATAAATTCCACACAGTATGGCGGCATTTGTGTGACCCAGCTCACACAGATGAATGAAGTAGGAGGGTGTGTGTTTGCTTGGTCTGTCAGAGAATAATAGTTGGTTTTTGCCGCTTCTGTTTGAGGCACTTTGACCCTCTCATTATCATGCCACACTCCCATACCACCCCCTGGCGTTTATCTTATCAGTCTGTCCTCCTGCAATGAGAAACGCATCCTTGATCCTGATGAAGGACACAATCAGGTGTGTTTTCGGATGTCCTGACATGTAAATAATTTATTTTCCCCTACAATTATTCCTGCTTCCCACTATAAGATTAATGTCTTTAATAGACCTTTTCTATTTCTCATAAGCAATAAGAAAAGATTTCAAAATATAAAACTATTTCTTCCCCCTAAATTCCCAGACCTCCTGTCACCCTCCAATGATCAGCACATCCCAATTTCTCTCTCTTTAAAAACAAACAAACAAACAAACATATCCCCATATTTTCACTAGTTGTTGTCTACATTTCTTCATATAGCTTCATACATCACCCTCTCCTACCTTAATTTAGGATTTCTCAGCCTTGGCACTCTCAACTGGATAATAATTTGTATTGGTGAGGTTGTCCTGAATATTGCAGATTATTTATCAGTATCTTTGGCACCGACCCACCACTAGATGTTACTCGCCCGCCCACCACTTTCTCTCCAAACTTGTAACAATCAAAAATTGTCTCCAAACATTGCTCTTTGTTCTCTGGGTGTCAAGACAGATCCAGATTAAGAACCAGCACCCTAGTCCGATTATGCTTTTGCTTCTACCTCTGCTGAACCTGACTGCGTAACGTCATAAGTGACTGCTATGTCACACAACCCAAACATTGATTCTCTTTATCTTGTCCAGTCTCTTAGCTATTCCTCATATTGCACCTTGTTCTTTAAAAAACAAGTAAAAACTCGCTTGCATTCTGGTATCATATTGTTTTCTGATTTTCGTTCTATCTTATTTAAATTTCTTCTTAAACTTAACTATTGGTTCCTTATCGTCCTTAGGGCAGCTTCTAAACTTTATATTGATAACATGTCTTCTTTTTAAAAAAATTTAAATCATTTTATTGAGGGCTTATACAACTCTTATCACAATCCACACATACATCCATACACTTTTGTCCATTTGTTTCCCTCATCATTCTCAAAACATTTGCTTTCTACTTGAGCCCCTGGTATTCCTCATTTTTCCCCTCCCTCCCCATTCCACTCTCCACGATGAACCCTTGATAATTTATAAATTATTATTGGCTAACATCTTCTTATCAGACTATTTATCTTTAGCTTCATATTCTCCCAGCTGATCACATGAAGTGATTCTATAGCAACTTTTGCAGGGAGGATAGTAAGGGTTGATTTTTTTTAACGATATCCACATTTTTACTCCTAGGCAGAATTAATACCAATATACTTAGAAGTTGCTTGCCTCATTCTCTCCTTCCTCAACCACATATTCAACCAGTTCGCATTCTCCATGCTTTTGCTAGTACCCATAGATGTCATAAACTAAATGCACAAATGTAGAATCCTTATTTTTACTTCAACCTAAGCCAGACTTCTACCACTTATCTGGTAGTTTGTCGTGTCAGGGTAGTTTGCATGTTGCTGTGATGCTAGAAATCTGTCAATGACATTTTGAATACCAGCAAAGTCACCCACAGCCCAAAGGCTTTAGCAGCACCTCCGGACTGAAAACAGACTACGAAGAAAGAATGGACAGTCCGCTTCAGAGGGATCAGCCACCAAAAACCATACGGAGAGCAGTGTGACATTGTCACATGCTGAACACTTCATGGAGCATGGCAGAACATTGTCAGATTTAGTGCCAGAGGATGAACACCTCAGGTCAAAACACACTCAAATTGGGAGGAAGAGCTGCCTTCTCAAAGTAGGATCAGCTGTCATGATGTAGGTGGAGTAGAGCCATTAGAGTTGCCTTCAGGAATTTCATTGCTGGTAGAGCTTGACTCAGATGAGAAGAAACAGCTACAAGCATTTATTAATAATTAGAACTGGAAATGTTACAAAGTATGAGTCTAGGAAACTTAGAAATCTCAAAAATTGTATGAAATGCAAAAAAATCAATATCCTGAGCTTAAACAGACTGATATTGATTGTTTTGAATTAGAAAAATCATATTGTTTACTATGGAAGAAATGAAAGAGCCAAGAGGAATGGGATCACATTTGTCATTAAAAAAATCAGTATCCAGATCTATGAAGTACAATGCTGTCTATGATAGGATAATTTCTATCTACATACACAGATATCCAGTTAATAAAATTATTATTCAAATGCATGCAGCAGCCACTAAAGCTAGTGATACAAAAATCAAAGAATTCTACAATGTCTTCAGTCTGAAATTGATTGAACATGCATAAAGATGCATTGCTAATTATTGGCAATTGGAATACAAAAGTTGGAAAAAGGGGGAAGGAATAATAGTTAGAAAAAATGGCCTCAGAGATAGAAACAAAGCTGGAGATCACTTGGTAGACTCTTGCAAGACAAACAACTTCTTCATCTCAAATTCGTTTTTATTTTCACCAGCACAAATGATAACTATCCATGTGAACTTCTCCAAATGGAATACACAGAAATCGAATCTACCACATCTGGGCGAAGAGACAATGGAGAAGTGCAATACCAGCTTCTGATCTTCTCAATATCAAGAAGGACAGAAGCTGACGGTGGAGCACACCATCAGTTTCTCACAGGTTAGTTCAGATTGAACCTGGAGAAAATGGAGAAAAACTCCATGCAAGCCAAAATCTGACGTTAAGCATATCACACCTGAATTTTGAGAACATCTAAAGAACAGACTTGATGCGTGGAGTACTAATGACAGAAGGTTTGATTAGTCATGGGATGACATCAAGAACATCATACATCAGCGGATCTCAACCTCCCTCATGCCGCAACCCTATCATACAGTGCCTCATGTGGTGGTGACCCCTCCCCAACCATAACATTATTTTCATTGCTAAGCCATGACTGTCATTTTGCTACTGTTACGAATTGGGGGACCCCTGTGAAAGGGTCGTTTCACCCCCAAAACAGTTGCAACCCACAGGTGGAGAACCGCTGATCATACATGAAGAAAGTCATTAAAAAGATCGCAAAGAAGGAAAAGATCAAAGTGGGTGACAGGAGATTCGGAAACTTACTCTTAACTGTAGAATAGCTACAGCATGTGGAAGAAGGGTGAAGCTACAGAGCTCAAGAGAAAATTTCAAAGAGCAGCTCAAGAGGACAATGAAATGTGAAAAGACCTAGAGTTAGAAAACCAAAGGGAAAAACAAGCTCAGAATATCTTAAATGGAAAGAACTACATTCAAGGGTTACAATATCAAAAGCCTCTGATTGGCAATATGTCAAGAAGCATCCATCAAAGATGGGAGGAATGCAAAATCAGTATAGAAAAAAATGACTGGCCAGTCCACAATTTCCAGAGGTATCATATGATCAGAAAAGTGATACTGAGGGTTAGGTCCCAGCTTCAATGAAGACAGTAGCCCAAAACACGGCCCCAGGAATTGAAATGTTTTCACAAGATACAGAAGTACTGGAAGCACTCACTCGTCTCTACCAAGAAATTTGGAAGACAGCTCTCTGCTCAACTGAATGGAAGAGTTCTCTATTTGTACCCATTCCAAAGGTGACCCAGCAGAGTGCTCACATTATAGAACAATATAATGCCACATATAAGTAGAATTTTGCTGAACTGTTGTAACAATATATTATTAACAGGGAGCTGCTAGAGATGCAGGCTGACTTCAAAAGAGGATGTGGAATAAGAAGATAATACTAGAAAGATGTTGACTTGGGTTTTATTGACTATTCCAAGGCATTCAACTGGGTGGACCATGACAAACCATGGGTAACCTCAAGAAGGATGAAAATCCCAGCACACTTTACCACTACCTCATCATTTCACGTTGTACTTGTACCAATGCAAAAACATTCAAACTAGTCTACCCATTACCTCTTGCCTACTACATCTATTCTTATCAGGCATAAAGGATTTTAAAAGTCTAACAAAATATGGCACTCATTTAAAATATGTCAATGTCTTGTTTTGTACTCAAAATGAAAGCCATGTGGTTTATTGGGCCTTCAAAATGTGACCCATGCCCCCCTTGTAGATGACCGTGTCATCTACAAACCTCGCTTCCATTCCATTGGCTTCATCCTTCAGGTACTAAGCTAGTTCTTTCTTTTCTTTAATGAGATGCCAGAACACTCTTCCCTCAAGTCTGCTCCTCAATGATTTTAGTCAGACACCTGAGGAAATGCAAGTTTTTGAGGAAGCTTAGCTTGACCAATCTAGAGGTGCCTCAGAAGAAAGTCCTGGTGATCTACTTCTGAACGAGAACAGTCACTGAAGAGCTCACAGAGCCTAGTTGAAGCACACGAGGCAGCCATGACTTAGAATGCACTTGACAGGATATGATGGCTGCACGAATACATATTTTCACAGTATCCTTGGAAAAGGATCCTACGTATGGTTTTGTTGGTGTTGTTTTTCACCTCTATCATTACTGCTCTTTGAAAGGCTCCTTTTTAAGGTAAATGTTTCTGTCTTTCTTTGCCCACTAAAATAACAGAACCAAAAAATCAAGTATTGTATTCAGCATTCTTTGTGTGTAGAACAATTTCAGTAACATAGGTGAAGCTTGATATTAGGTGAAAGCATCTATGTTGGTATATTCTAAAGTATTGACTCTTGACCTAATCTCTCACATATACTTTATTCGGGAAGTGGATTTTATTTCCAGCTGGTCATCTTCGTCATTGACCCTCTCAAGTCAGCTATTTTGACAAAGTGCTCTCTGTCATCCCTTTCTCAAACCAGATCCACCATCTTGCTTCCTGAATTCCTAACAATGTTATTCTGTTAGTAGCCTAGATCTATTATTATAGAATCATCATTGCATTATCTACTTTGCCTACCTCATCCAATTAATCCTCAAGCTTTAGTAAATTATACTAGCTTTTAAAAATTGAAGAGAATTCTACCATTGGACCACGAAGACCTCTCAATGATTCTTTACCAGAAAACAACATTTAATCCAAGGATACTCACATATCAACCTAACATGGTTCGGCAAAAGTTCAAATGTATCTGTAGCTTAACGTTTCTTTTAGTACACATTCTTTTAGTAGGCACCTAGCAAGTTTATAGAGCTCTGGTTGCTAGAGGTTACTCACTGGAATGCTGACTGCCAGGCTAGCCCCATGCATGGGAGGAAGATGGGCTTGCTATACCTGTGAGGAGTTACAGTCTTGGAAACCCACAGGGGCAGTTAGATCCCTGTACTATGGGGTTGCTCTGAGTCTACACTGACTCGATGTAAGAACTTGGTTTTAATTATTTTTTTTAGCAAGTTTGAATTCTGAGCATACTTTGTAAATCAATCAATAATAATGACATATGTAAGTTGGCAACTATGGTGTCAGTAGCATAAATCGTGTCCCTTCTATGTCTAATGCTACATGCATATCCTATATTCCAATTCTGCACCAGGCCCTGTGCTCCCAAACAGGTCATATCCTTCTTCTGTTGATCCTTTCCAGAGAGTCACGAGCAGTCCTCCAAGTGGGCTATGATTTTGACAATCCTCATCTCAGTGTTGCCCACTAAGTAGATTCTCAAATTCTTCCTCTGTTATTTACATCCCATAGATTTGTATTTTCTTTTATTTCTCTAACTTTAATTTTTGGTATCGAAACATGTCCTTTTAAACGACATAAGCAAACTAAAAAATCGTTTTACTTTACTCCTTTTCACTTATTTGAATGAATTCATGTGCAATAGGAAAATTATTTTAAAACAAGATTAGTTGTGTTATTATCTCTTCTCAACCTGGTTTCCCTAAAACAAGCCCTTCTTAAAGTCAATCTTTACCTTCAACTTTTAATTTACACTCCTCAGAATGGCTTTTATGAATGGTTTAAAAAACCTACACTTTTTTGTATCTAAACATGTACTGATCCTTTCACCTAACTGACAACAGAGAAAGTAATTTTCAATGTTTAAAAAAACATTTTATTATGATTTGGGTGAAAGTTTACAGAGAAGATCATTAGTTTTACATTCAACAACTCATTCATATTTTTGTCTCATCTTATTTATTTCAGTCTCTTCACTGTACTATCACCACTGCTCTGAAAATTTTCACCCAAATCACATGAAAAACTTGTTTTTCAAGTGATTTGTTTTAAGATATAATTTACATTGATGTAATCTCATTAAGAGTAAAACCTCATACTTCAGCCCATACACAAAAATGAATTTAAGATGAATCAAAGACTTAAATGTAAATCCAGAGCTATAAAGACCATAAGTGAGGCAATGGGGACAAACTGAAGGGCCCCAGGTCAAGGCATCGTCCTACTGTCAAGTAGAAGGAAGAGAACACATACAATAGAAGACAAAATCGATGTTTGGGATCAAGTAAAATTAAGACACTTATGTGCATCAAATACCTTATCAGAAGAGTAAAATGAGAAGCCAAGGGCTGGGAGAGTATATTTAGTAATGATAAAATGGACAAGGTACTAAGTAGGATGAAGAAACTTTGGTACATGCACACATTATTAGAAAACCAAAAATGATGAATACTCGCAGCATATCTTAAAATGAAGGAACTCAAGAAAAAGATTGCATTGCAATCTTGAAATATTCTATGGGAAACAATATTGATGAATACAGGAATAATCAAAAGAAACTGGAAAAACAAAGAGAGTTACCACTGTACCAAAAAAGAACAAGTCCATATTCAACCATATTCAACCATATGAGCAAGGACCAATGGTACTGAGGGAACAAGTTTAAGCTGCCCTGACAGCATAGGCCGAAAACAAACTCCAGGAGATGATAGATCCCTCTTCAGTCTTCCTTATTCAATGTCCAACTTTCACATATATATGAGGCCATTGAAAATACCATGGTGTGAATCAGGTACACCTTAGCCCTCAGATAAATCCTTGTTTTTAAAATACTCTACAAAGGTCTTTGCCTGGAGAGGTCTATTGTAAGTGCCATGGACTGCTAAAAGGACAAACCTATCAGGCTTAGAAGAAATAAAGCCATAGAGCTCCTCAGAGGCAAGGATGGAGAGGCTTTGTCTTAGATACTTGAGTCATGTTGTCACGAGAGGCCAGTCCCCAGAGAAGGACATCATGTTTGGTAAAGTCGAGGGGCAGCGAAGGAGAAGCAGGCCCTCAAGGACACTGTGGTTGCAACAACGGGCTCAAACTTAGGAACAATTGGGAGGATGGCAGAGGACCAGGCCATGCCTAGTTCTTTTGTGAATCAGGTTGCCATGGGTGGGACTGACTTGATGAAAGTTAACAACAACAAAAAGAAATTGATGAAATAACAATCAAATGTTTCAACAAGTTGATGGGGCACTGAAAGCACTCACCCATCTATTCCAGGAAATTTCGAAGGTTGCTACTTGGCCAACTGACTGGAAGAGACTCCCAGTTTAGACCCATTCCAGAGAAAAAGTGACTTCACAGAATGCTCAAATTATAGAACAATATCATAAATATCACATGCAAGTACAATTTTTCAAAAGATCATCCAACAATGATTGAAGTAATACATTGACAGGGAGCTGCCAGACATTCCAGCCTGATTCGGAAGATGAGTGGGAACAAGGATATCATTGCTGACGTCAGGTGGTCCTTAGCTGAAAGCAAAGAATACCAGAACAATGTTTACTTGTGTTTTGTTGACTCTGCCAAGCATTCGACTGTGGATCATACAAACTATGGATAGCTTTGAGATGAATGGGAATTCCAAAACACTTCCTTTTGCTCCCTTGGAACTCATGCTGAACTTGCACATGGATCAAGAGGCATCTGTGCAAACAGAATAAGGAAATACTGCATATTTTTAAATCAAGAGAGGTGTGGGCCAGAGGTGTATCCTCTCTTGCTATATTTATTTAACTTTTATGGTCTGCAAATAATAAGAGAAGCTGGGTCAATGTGGCCCATCCTGTGCATATTATGGTCAATTTTTATAAACGTTCCAGGAAAGCATGCTTGAAGAAAATGTATATGTTTCCAATTTTAGAGTGTCATGTTTTGTACATGTTTATTACAATGAGCTCATCAGTGGTGATTTTCATGTGTCCTGTATCTACATTGGAATTTGTTTTTTTTACACCTCTTACATTATTATTATTATTAATTGTTTTATTAGGGGCTCATACAACTCTTATCACAATCCATACATGCATCGCTTGTGTAAAGCACATTTGTTCATTCATTGTGCTCATCATTCTCAAAACATTTGCTCTCCACTTTAGCCCCTGGATGGGCCACCTTGACCCAGGCTTCTGGATGCATCTTGGGGACCCTGCTGGGTGCCACGGAACACTGGGTCACTGAATCCTGGATCTTCTAGGTACCCGGTATGCTCCCGAGGTCGCATCAGTGAGGTCCCATGTGGCAACTCCATGGGGTGAACTGGACTCTGCCTCAGACACACTTGTAACCTGAGGACTGGAACCGGAAAATACATGGTGCCAAGACTGTTGAGCTGTGGATAGGCAGGCAGACATGGTCTTGCTACATCAGTGCCCTATGTGCTGCATTAAGATGTGTATTATTCTGGAAAACTTGTGATGGACATATTGTTTTATTTTTGTTTGCTCATGTTGGGGCATATTTCAAAGGTGCTATGTCATTGGGGTTCACCTTCTTGAAGCTGTGTTATATGTTTTTCTGTTTTTAGGTAAATGAAATCCAGGATTGATGAACCTATAGGGACAGCAAGTAGAACAATGATTTTGGAGGTGGGGATGGTACGGTGGTGGTGGTGAAGGGGATGGGAGGGTGTAAAAGGGATGCCGGGAAGAAAAAGAATGTTTGGAAACTGATTGTTGTAGCAATTATTGTACCTTTCTGTTTGATGTGATTGAAGTATGAAATTATATATATGTTAACATCTAATTAATAATAAATTGTAAAAAAAGAGAGAGAGAGAGAGAGAGAAAAGCTGGATTATATGAAGAACAAGGTGGCACCAGGATTGGAGGGTTAGTCCCAACATACAATATGCAATTTTGCTGAGAGGGAGGAGAACTTGAATCACTTGCTAAAGAAGATCAAGGATCGAAGTCCTCCATGTAGATTACAACTCAAGGTAAATGAAAACAAAAACCCTCACAACTGGCCCGTCGGGAACATGTGAAATGGAAGTCATCCCAGACTTCTTCTTGCTTAGATCTACAGTCAATGCTCATAGAAAGCAGCAGTCAAAATATCAAAGCATTGCTTTGGGTAAATCTGCTGCGCTGACCTCTTTAAAGTGTTGGAAAGCAAGGTTGTTCCTTGATGGCCTCCGATACTCCTTATCCAAAATATGGAATTTCAGTCATCTTGTGCATGTGAAAGTTGGACACTGGTTAAGAAAAGCAGACTGAACAAAATTGATGCATTTGAATTATGGTGCTGGCGAAGAATATTGAAATGACCAGGGAGAGTCAATAAGGATAGCCAGTTTACTCTTTAGAGGCAATGGTGGTGAGCCTTTGTCTCAGGTACTTTGACATGTTGTCAAGAGAGTCCAGTCCTTCGAGAAGAATATCAAGCTTGGTAGAGTGCAGGGGCAGCAACAAAGAGGAAGCTCTTCAACGTGAGTTCATCAATGGGTTCCGGCGTAAGCACAGGTTTGAGGAAGGTGCAGGCCAGGTAGTGTTTCCTTCTGTGCACAAAGGGTCTCGATGTGAGTTGGAACCAATCAGATGGCACCTAACAACAAGAACTGTGGGGTGGGGTGGGGCAAAATAAATAATAGACCGCAGCAGCACAATTAATATATATTACATGAATATTTGCATTAAAAAGATCTTGTAACTAGCCTGGCTGTATTGAAAGCTTAAGATAATTAAAAAAAAACCTCATATAAAATAGCAAGTGTACTAAGCAATGTTCATCTGGTAAATATTAAAGCAAATATCTCTGAGAATTTCTGACTTTAGCAGTGGTCACTTGTGATGAAGCCCAAGTGAGAAAGATTATCAGCTACTTGGTCTCAGTGGATGATTCAGGGACCCACATCTAGTCAAACAAATCACTTGGAGAGAATGCAGGTTTTTTTGATGTGCCTGTTGACGAACTGGAAAAAGCATAAAACAAAACAAATTCCCATTTTACAGTAAGGTGACCTGATGGCACAGTGCATTAAGCATTGTGCTGCCAATCGTACTGTTGTCTGTTCAAACCCATTAGCCACTCTGTAATAGAAAGAGGACGCCGTCTTCTGCAGTAAAGGTGTATAGCCCCCGGAAACCCTTTCTGGGAGTTGGAATCGACTAGATTGGCGATTCTCCACCTGTGGGTCGTGACCCCTTTGGGGGTTCAAATGACCCTTTCACAGGGTTTGCCTAAAGATGGGTCCACCCACATGCAGATAGGACCACATATGAGTACCTGGTATGAAGACTGTTACCCATGCTACACCATGCTTCAAGACAACATTTCATTTATTTTTCATTAGAAAGAAATATTTCACAATATAGAATTACACATTGTTTTGTGATTAATCACTATGCTTTAATTATATTCAATTTGTAACAATGAAAATACATCCTGCATTTCAGATATTTACATTATGTTCATAACAGTAGCAAAATTATAGTTATGAAGCAGCAATGAAAATAATTTTATGTTTGGGTCACCACAACATGAGGAACTGTATTAAAGGGTCACAGCATTAGGAAGGTTGAGAACCACTGAATTAGATCCTCTCCACCCACTGCCATCATGTAAACGATATATAGGCTGTCTGAGACTAGAAATCTTTATGGGGGCAGAGAGTCTCATCTTTCTCTGGTTAGAAAAGCTTCCCTGGCAATTAGCAGTTCAATACCTGTGGTCGTTACATAATCTGTTGTTAATTTGAGACTTAAGAATGAAGGGGTGGACTTTACCTGTCAATCAGATCACAGCTGGATGACCTCATTTGGAGGCTAAGGAGGTAAATAGCTTGCTGGAGGCAGGACACTTGCTACTTCCAGGGAGACATTTCTGATCAGAAGCCAGCTACCCAGATGCAGTCAGAGCCCTGGGAGCTGGAGGAGCCACGTGGAGACCCCTGCTGGCACTGAGATGCTTACATGGTCACTGAATCCACAAGACTTCCCACCCACTAGCCTGTGGTCTTCCTGCATTCAGCATCATTGCATGTGTTTCCTGAGTGCGAAGAGGACTTTATAGATTAGTGTCAGACATGTGGGCTAATATCGGACTTATGGACTTGACCTGGTCTGGACAGGGATGCTTTTTCAGTATTCAATTGCTTGTGTGTATAAAGCTCTTTCTTATACACATATGAGCGTCTATACATTTTTTTTCTCTAGTCTACCTGGAATAACACAACACCTACACCACAGCACCACCAGAGCTCCTTGGTGTGGTGCAGTTTTATTTCATAGCTCTTGCATGTGAGAGCATGTGGCTAACACCATGGGCAACAGTCGTGCTACCACATACTGCCGGAGAATGAGCCTCACACAGAGCAAAGCATTGAAAACTGACCAGATTTCAGGGACAGTGGAACAAGTTGCACACAAAACCCATGTGATTTTCTCGAAAGCGAATCAAATTCTCCTTATTGTTTGAATCGTTTTGAGTTTAGTTTTCTATCACTTGCAACCAAAAGCTCTCTGGGTAAGAGTGACATTAAAAATGGCTACAACTCTTTAAAGAATAGCTGTATGAGGGTGCTGATAAGAAACTCTAAAGACTAGAAAAGAAACTTCGAGGCCAGTGAATTCTTGTTCGTGGAGGGGAAACAATTTGAGAAAGGAGGTTGGAATGAGTGCAATCCACGCCAATGAGTTTTACATGTAGAAATGTAAGAAGAGGTAGATGCTTTCCTATGTACATTTCCAACCACAAACAGGATAGAATAAAACATGGCTGCACATTTGTTGAGGTTTTTCTTTTGAGAAGGCCGATACCCTTCCCTTGATCTGTGGGAGGCTCTGAGACTGCTGTGCCTTGCAGAAAATGGCAGGAGAAATACCCAGCCAGTTCTTAGGGTCAGTATTTAAGAAACTGTCAACTTCCCCATCCGTATAGTCTGTGGGAGCCCAGAGCACCACATTAGAAGAAAAGCAACTGTGAGTTCGACACCCAAGAGGTTCCTTCTAAGCCTTTTGAACTGCATACCCAGCTGCACCTGGATTTCTATTCGAAGCACAGAGTGCGTACCTATAGTTATCAAAGGCCCTTAGCCCCACTCGCCCACTTGAGACCCACTCTATTAGAGGCAATGTGTAGCTGAGTATCACTGAGCAGCCTCAGCGTGAAACCGAGCAGAACAATCACTTGGTTTGCCCATGACTGCTTTCTTGGTCTTCAAATATTGTACAAGGACTGTTATTTTATATTACTAGTTTGGGAGCTGCTTTGTACACAGCAATAGATTAAACTTAGTTCCATTAAAATGTAAACATCAATTATTTAATTTACACACTGATAATCCCCCCTCCCTCTTTTTAATAGCAAGGACACATGTTGAGCAGATTTTAAACACCCTAACCTCAGGAGAATTGTAATAAATGAGATGTGGAACTGAAACTTTTCATTTCCAGAAGTGAAAATTGGACTTCTAATTTCTTCACTGTGGGCTGCATTAGACAGTGTTCTGCCAGTATTACAGTGTTAATCAAATGATCTAATTTATTCAGTTCTCCTTTTCAGGATTAATAAGATATAGCCAGCCTATGTCATGGAAAAGACATACATTTCAAATATAAATAGCTGTACAAAGTTGTAGGGCAGCATATGGCTGCATTTCTAAGTACATGTGTGTATGACAAGTGCATTGTAAATATAATAAATATATCACTGGATACAATAAGACATTAAGCTGATTTGTACCACCACTTATATCATCTTCTGTGGAAAGATAAATGAGAGAGTTTCAACAAGTTTGTGGGGAACTGCAATTAAAAGATAATGGGTTGTTTCCACAAACTTTTTGAAGCCCCCTCATACATATTTTATTGAACACCGTTTCCATCGGGGAGAAAACTTATAATTAAGGAAAATGAATTGTAAAGAAAAAACAAAACACTCAGATAACATTCCTGTAATATGCGAAGATTCAATCACCTAGAAAGCATTGCCTTGAGGGGGGATGGCGGGAGGCCTGTAGCCAACCCCTGTGGCTCAAGAAAAGAGGAGCTCACATTGTGACTCCGACACTCGTTAAATTTTACATTTGAGGACAATGTCTTTGTCTTAGAAAACCACACAGGTAAAACTGTATATAACATAACCCAAAACAATTTTTAGAAGCCTGAGCGTTATCTTTGCAAATAGTGTATGACCTCACAAAATGAGAACCTTGCTTTTCTATGTACAAGTTCTCCATGTGCAGATTTTATTTGAAAAGTAAAACCTATTAATCGTTCAGATCCATGTTATATATTGCTCCCCTCCTTCTTCCGGTACTGTGAAGAAATACCAACAACACATTGCTGTCAAACTGCCCGAGAGGGTTTCCATCCCGGAGATCTGTTGGGAAACAGAATGCTGCCCCTTTCTTCTGCGAGTGACCGGCAGAATGGAGCCGGGACTTTTCCGTTAACAGCTCCATGCTCCCCGGTTTCCTTCCCTGTGCATGAATAGGGGAAGGGGATGGGAAGGGTTTCAAGCCATTTTTCAAGAAGCTCCAAATTTACCTTAAAAGTAATGATTCCAATTCTACCTTACATATCCGGCTGGACCGGAGGATGTACACTAGCACAGATAGGAACTGGAAACACAGGGAATCCAGGACAGATGAACCCCTCAGGATCAGGGGTGAGAGTGGCGATATCCGGAGGGTGGACGGAGGGTGGGGGATAAAGGGGAGGACAATTACAAGGGCTACATATAATCTCCTCCCTGGGGGGCAGACAGCGGAGAAGTGGGTGAGGGGAGACGTCAAATGGTGTAAGATATAACAAAATAATAATTTATAAATTATCAAGGGTTCATGGGGGAGAGGAGAGCGGGGAGGGAGGGGAAAAATGAGGAGCTGATACCAAGGGCTCAAGTAGAAAGCAGATGTTTTGAGAATGATGATGGCAACCCATGTACAAATGTGCTTGACACAATGGATGTATGTATGGATTGTGATAAGAGTTGTATGAGCCCCTGATAAAATGATAAAAAAGTAATGGAAAATAATGTGCATCAAAAATTGCTTCAATGCAATTAAAATTTAATAATGTAGAGATGCTCGTTTAATTATTTTCTGGCATTTTATAAATATTAAATGATGGTGTATTTCTTTATTTGCAGAAAGAGATAATTGCAAACATCCCTGCTGGCACTGTCACAACTTTTCTCTTGCTTTGTTGCCACAGAAAGCATTTTCTGTAATATCCTTTTTAGCTGGTGACGAGCGATGCTTGATTTATTTTCCATCCCTGCTTTGCAACTTAGACGTCTAATTTTAATGATACAATTTTTCATTTTAAAACTTTTGCAGGTTTCTGTAGTGATAGAAGCCTATCAATATTTCTTGCTTAATTTCTAGCCTGAAGCAGAGTGTGGAAAACATTCTGGTTTTCCTTCAGAAATTGTGTTTGATACTGCTGCTCATTTAACTGCAAGGATCTTTTGTGATCCTCTTTCCATTAACCAGACCCTGACTTGTGTGATTACGCCGGGCATCTTTCTTTCCAAACATGGCTGCACAAAGAGTGATCATCTGTTTTACCTGTCTTTTCGATCTGAACCCATGAGAGTAGATTTTTGTGGACCGCTTGAATCAGAATCACCCTGGGGAACATACATAAAGGGAAAATTCAAATATTTTCTCTCTAAGCTTCTGATTCAGTAGGGCTGGGATGGAAATCCAAGGACCTGCATTTTTAACCGACTGTCTCCATGGGGTTCTTATGGTCACCAATAATAAGCTTGAGAACCAGTGGTAAACCAATGGCCTATGGAGGAGGGGCTTCAAAAAGTTGGTGGAAAAATGAATTAAAAGATAATGGAATTATTCCACGAGCATTTTTAATCCCCTTGTTATATGAAATGTGTCTTTTAGATAAAATAAAGCACAAAAGTGATACTATAATTTGCATAATTTGGAGGGAAATAAATCCTCAGCATACCTGGAATCCTTGGATGCTCATGAGCCTGAATCTATTGGAAATATATGGATTTTATTACCTGATTTTTAAAAAAATATTTTTTCTTATCCGGCTTGAGCAGTGGATTATGAGCCGATGTATTAAATCAGTTACATTACCGTGGCTCTGACATTTCTCCTCCCAGGACAAGGTGCAGACTAATTCCTGCCCGACCTTGAGTAGGGGATTGCACTTCAGTGCTCTTCGGGACTTCATTCTAAGGCATGACTTTATTCTAAGCAATACACTGCAGTGCAAGTGGCCAAGTGTGATTTCTGAAACTAGATGACAAAGGATGTTTCGACTTCTGCTGGATACTCTCTTGATCACTCACTCTGAGGAAGCACTTGCATGGTGTGAGGATATTTGAGAAGCCGAGGTCAAGTCCATGTAAGGAGAACCCAAGATCTCTTGTCAATGGCCAGCACCACTGATGTGAGGAAGACACCTTTAAAGCAGATCCTTCATGACTCTAGTCTAGGCTAGTTGGCATCTTGGTTGTCACTTTGTGAGGCAGTGAGTAGGAACTGCCCTGAGTTCCTGATGCCCAGCCACTGTCTGGGCTACTCAAGCTTATTGTTGAAGCCACTCTCTTGTGGAAGCGCAGCAAGAAATTACCAAGGAACACATCCAGACAGCTCTATTTTATGTTCACATCCTGAAATGATCCATTTTAATGAATAAAGTATTTCAATCTCCTTACATAATCTAGAATCTAAGAATTCAGCCCTTCAGGTAGGGAGGACTATATAGGCCCATTTCCTTTACCTTACATTGACCCTAACTCTGCTGTTTTTCTCCAGAAATGAAATTTTTAAGTTTATTTATAAATACTGTATTTTTTACAAGGAAGATTTTAACATTACTATTACTCCATTGTCTTGTATATATGATATGCTGTGCATAAGAATAAACATTTATTTTCATTTAACAAGTATTTGTGGACACATACTCTGTGCCAGACAGTTTTTAAAAGATTGCTGCATTTAATCCATAAGAGGCAAAAATCATGTTCTGTTTTCTTGAAATTTACATCCTGCTATCACCTTCTATTTGCTCATTACATACGTGCAGTTGAGAACATCAAATGTACAGGTAGCAACATGAATATGACACTGACCTGTTTCATTTAAAGTATCATGTGTCTTCCCCATAGTTGTCTTTTTATGAACTCAGTACCCTGAACTTTTGAACAATTTTGCACCCCTTACATTTTATATTCAAATGATACAGGTCTACTCAGGTAGAAATTTTGTCTTTCTCTACTCTCTTAGCTAATCCCATAGTGCAATAAGAATGTTTGAGCATTCAGACGATTCTGACTGTCATCCTGTCACATTTTAATGTCAAGACGTTGTTCATTAGGGACATTCTATCCGGGGGTTCTTCATCTTTGTATTTCACTTAGTGAAGAGTGATAATGTCACTAGGCACATGAGCTTTTCGCATAACTTCTCCTTGACATACCAATACTGTCACAACAAGAAGGAAGACATGGTATCTTTTTTTTCTGAACTAAAGATGATATATACTGAATACTTTTTTGGGTAGTCTTTCTAATTCTTTAGTCTTAGATATATCAGTGATATATAAAAATACACTATAAATATGTAACAATGAATACAAGTTTACAAATGTAAATGTCATTTAAGTTTTGTAGTTAATTGAAAGTGACATCTAATTATTAATAACTGTCAGTAATAACAGTTTTTCTTAGCTTTAATTTTTTTTCTTTTTTAACTTTTCACAGATGTGTTAGGCCAGACTGATTAGAGAAACAAATTAATTGACACTTATATGTGTGTAAGAAAAAGCTTTATATCAAGGAGTAATTGGATATCAAGAAAATATCCCAGCCCAGTCAAAATTAAGTCCATAAGTCGGAGACTAGTGCATAAATCCCTCTTCAGATTCACGCAGCTACATGCAATGATAGAGAATGCAGGAAGATCACAAGCTGGTGGGTGTAGAGTCTTGTGGATCCAGTGGCAGTGGACGCACCTTCAGGGTTCTGGCAGGTCAGTTGTGTGGCTTGCCAACAGGAAGGTGAAGCAGAGAGATAGGCAGGTTCCCAGGACCCTCCTTATGAGATGGTCACATCCACAAGGATGTACCATCAGTCTGTGACCTGACTGACAGGCTAGATGCCACTCCTACACTCATATATTCAAGTCACCATGAAATTATGTAACTACCACAACAGACCTTTAGAACAGACCAACACCGAGCCTGTGATGCTCAGTCTACTGCCTTTTCACCATACTGTACTATTATCTAATTATTTTGTGTAGAGCAAAGCAGAGAGATATTCATTTCACAGCTGCCTAATTTTTCATTTTGCAGAAAGCAACATAAACTTTAATGCCTTACATTCTTAATTATTATTTATGCCTATGTAGATTTACGATTTCTTCCTTTTGTTTTGGCTTTATGTTATGGCCTTAACTTAAGAAAATTACATTATAGATATTATTTCAGTAGAGAATTAAAATTCATAATAGCATTGCACTCAAAACCATTAATTTTGTTGTATGTATTTCCTTTCTAGCTTTTCATGTAATTGTAGCAATAATAAACAGATGTATGTATGTATGCGTGTGTTAGACAGGGTTCTCTAGAGAGATAAAACCAGATTGCTTATTATGTTATATATACATATTTATAAAGACAGATAGATATATAACACAAGAAATGAACAGTTAAATTATAAAGCAGTACAAATGGCTCCGTGCAACTCACTCCCATGAGAGAGTTGTGAGACACTGGCAGTCCTCCAAGTCTTGAGGGTCACCAGCTAGTCCTCTGTAGAGAGAGCTAGGCTATATCAGCACAGGCAGCAAACAGCAAGGCAGGTCACCAACCGTCAGCCAGGTCACCAACCATCAGTCCCCAGCTCCAGAGATGTACATTCCAATCATGTGGTCTTAAAGGGAACTCAACTTAGAGAGACATAGTCCACAGGTTAGGCATCCCACAGGTAGTGTAGCCTGTAAATTGAGGCACAAAACAAGCAAGGCAGCCACACACTGGTCCGATGATCAAAGAGTGAGCGACAAGAAAGGCGAAGCTCACTGAGCCATTTATCTATCTCTCCGCCCTTCAATTAATCCCACTTGTATCTATTGGCCAGGCTGGCACAATAAACTAACTCAATGTGTTTGCTCAATATCCTATACTCTCATTCAATCAATCCCAACTCATAATTATCAGACTAAGCAACGGTGTGTAGGGTTTCTGAGGCTTCCAAGACTGAATCTTTTTGGGGCAGAAAGCATCATCTTTCTCTCATGGAGAAGCTGCTGCCTGTGAACCACAGCGCCACCTAGGTTAGCCAATGTTTATTATTATAGACACAATAAAACCGGTGTAAAAGACATAATTAGAGAAGAAAAACTCAAAATATTTTTCACTAAGTAGAGAGCAATAGGAAAGTGCTGACTATCCTTACTCAAAGGCTGAGTTAGAAACATGCAAGATTTATATAAAAAAAAATGTTGTTCTGTTTTTCACAAGTTCCGGTATGTGTTTTCTGTTTTTCACAAGTATCTTTATGTGTTGGCTTGATTTCTAAGGCTCCCAGTTTCACTGGGGTAGGGTTTTCAGAAGCATTACTAGATATTTTTGATATTACATTCTAAAAATGTCTTGTTCCAGTGGCCCATGCTATTTGGTAATGAAAGGCCACTGAAAGCAAAGAAGCCTTTTACTCTTTTTCTCCTGGTTATTTCTCTATTATTTAGTGCAGGGGTTGGTAAAAAAATAGCGCCCCAAACAATTTTCTTAATGGATGTATAAATCAAAATTACTAATTTCTACACAGCCTAGTGTCTATAAATATTACTATCTAAAAATATTTTGGTTTCATTTAAAGCTCTAAAAAATAATGATTCTGTCTGCATGTTGTAGAATATTAAAAATATATTTGAATGGTTTGTTCAATCTTCCATTTTAAGGATTCCATGTCATCCTTGTACATTTATGTGTCAATTCTTTGCCTTATCACTTTCATAATCATTTTACACAATGAAGCAACAAATATGCTGCTTAATATGTTCACAATCACTTACTTCCACTCTCATCATTCTTTTGTACTCCTTTTTCAACTCAGGCAGCAAAAAATACTATGCAGTCAAATCTGTTTATATTTTTGTTGCATTTATTCCCCCTTAATTTCTAAATGTAGACAATTTGAAAATCTGGTAAAACAGTCCACATCCCTCCCTAATTTTATTTGTACTCCTATTTTTAGCATTCTGATGCTTCTAAAGCATACTTCACTACATCATGTTAGGTATAACTTTATGAATCAAAATTAAATAATCATAATTCTCCTAAGTTTCAAATCTTTTATGTTTATAATTTAATGAATAGTTAAATTACTACTTAAATTATTCACTTAAAAAATCTTATTTGAAATATTTTGTTATTTAGATTTAACCTTGACATGTTTTCAAATTTTGTAAACCAGCTGTCACCAATCATGTAGTTATATCATTCATTTACTATGACCAATTATTATTAATATCTTATGTATAATATTATTGTTGCTATTGGGTGCTGTCAAGTTGCCTTCAACTCACAGTGACCGCATGTATAGTGGAAGGAGACACTGTCTGGTCCTACATTGTCCTCACATCATTAGTACTTTTCAGCGCATGGTTGCAGCCACTGTGGTCCTGCATCTCTTTGATAGCCCTTCCCTTTCCCCCTGACCCTCTGCTTTAGGGAGAATGATGGGCTTCTCCAAGGATTAATCCCTCCTGATAATATGGTCAAAGTACCAGGCTACTTCCAAAAGTTCATTGGAAAATGGAATTAAACGAGAATGAAAAATTTCCTCACACTTCTGAAACCCTCTTGTACTCAAGAGTGTTGTCATCCTTGCTTCTAAGGAGTCTTCTGGCCACACTTCATCCAAGACAGATTTCTTGGTTCTTCTGGCAGTCCATGGAATATTTAATATTTCTGATCAATATAAAAATTCAAATAGATGTTGTCATTTTGCACTACTGATCTTTTTGAAAGGTATTCATATTAGAAGATCTTTTTTAAAAATCAGAGAAAGCTGTGGAGCCAACTCATACAAAAGACCAATGAACAGAGTTCGGAAAGAATGGAGAAGGGAAACAGGAAGCTAATGGAGCAAATAGGATGTGGATGTCACATGGTGGGGATTACAATGAATAACTTACAATAAAGTGTATATGGATTTCTTTTAGTGCAAAACTGATATTCTCAGTAAAACATCCAATTCACAATAAAAAGCTAAAAATAATTACCATTAAGCCTCCTAGGATATAAGCTCCAAAGGGGGAGGGATTATGCCTGTTTGATTCATTATCCAGGTCTCATATGTGTGTCGAAAACTACCCTGAACCGACTTAGCCAGTCAAGGAAGGCCAGGTTGGTTTGATTTCTCTTCGTAGTTCCTGGGACCGGAGTTGGCTTTTGTGATGCGTAGGTGTGAGTTCAGTGTCCCATGTTCAATAACTGTTTTATCGGGAGAGTAAATCTTAGGCAAAATGCTGAACAAATACTCAAATATTTAGTTGTAAAACTTCATGGAACTTGTTCATGTAAATTTGGAAGTTTCTGCTGATTTTCCTCAGAATGGCCAGACCTATCCTTAAACAAAATGCTGTTACTTCAAAAGACCATTTAATTTTATTACACTCATTTAGTGGTGTTTTTAAACGATTATGAGGTGCCTAGAAATGACTTAGAAAAAAAATCACTGGAATTTTCATGTATTATTTTGCTTAGAACTCCTCTATCCAGTAACAATAAAACTCATATTTCCTCAGAATCATATGACCTGAATTTCACCCACTTATTAAATGTAGTAAGAGTGGCAACACGTAAAACATAGGCCCTATCTTGACCAAGAGTTGTCCGCTTGGTATTACCTTACATTTGGTTTATATTTTCATCTCTGCTTCTTACTGTCTAAAATCCTAGAGAAAATCATTTCGCCTTCTCGACAGTTAACTTCCATGATCCATAAAGTAGTCAGAATATGGGTTGTGTTGAGTCTTAAAGAATGTATGTTGTATTCAAATAAATAACAAATTGCAATAACCTTTATGAATTAAAGTTGATAAAATAATTATTATTCTAATTGCCATTATTATAGCTCTGAGAAAATATCTCATGCACTCGTATCCTTCCTTGTGCAGTAGAATCTACTGCAGATGAACATTTAGAGTAAATTTTAAAGGGAAACAATATTGAAATCAAACTAAGGGTCCAGCTACTTAGAGAAAGCTCTTTAAGTTTTCTAGCTTCTCCAGAACCAACTCAGGCACTAGAGTCTCTGAGTGGCATTACGAACTAGCATCTTGGTTCCTACTTTCAAGGTTGGAGCCTAGAGTTCATGCAGAGACACCTTAGAAGAATATTTGGAGAACTATTTCCAAAAAGCCCAGCTACCTTGAAGTCATATGGAACATAGTTCTTCTCTGAAACACATGGATCTGCCATGACCTGGAATTCACTCCACAACACCTAGCAGTAGTACTTACGGACAGAAGCACTCGATAGTCCTTGTCAGCTGTATTAAATATCACAAGTTTCTGCAGTATTTTTAACCCCTAGCGGAAAAACAAAATTTCACAGCCACATACTATTCTCTTAAATCAGTCATCACAAAAAAAGGAGGTTTGAGTGAAACTGCTTTTATGAAAATAATCACTGTGACCAGAGAGGACCTTCCCAGGTGAAGCCACTGGGTGCATTAACTCATATTGGGTTGCTCAGTAATTGTCTAGTGGGAAAAATGTGTACTATTAAAGTTCCACTCCACCCATGTGTACTATGAATTATTCTGGGGTCCACTCTGCCCAGTGTAATTCTGATTTTGGGGGACTACTCCCTCATATTATCTAATTATTATTACCAGGTAATATAAAGTCTATGACCTTCCCATCTGGGAATACACTCTCTATTCATGTGTGGTTCAGTACTCCAGAGCTGATTCTTTATTGTAAGTTTCCACATTAGCAATGTTACAGCACTAACACAGATGCCTGGGCCTTCTCTAAGTATCAGAGCAAAATTCCATTATTGGAAAGAACAAGGAGAAATGAGTAGTGACACCCAGTGAAAAGTGATGGGAAATTCTCTATTTCTCGGCTTACATATACATTCCTTGGAGGCTCTAGAGAATCACGGCATTTCCAGTGCAATCATGTTGTGATGGGAAACAACTGTGAGGGGAGACAAGGCGACTGAAAGGAATGCTGGTGTGCGTGATAGCCTCCCACACACTCACACTGCTGGAGAGAGGTGTTTTTTGAAAGGTATGTATAGTTTCGTTCTCTCTCTTTCTCGGGAAGGAGAATATGTTTTTCCATCAAGGACGCAAATCCCACTCTTCCCTTGATGCCGAAAAAGGAATTGGAAGCTTTTCCAATCTCTGACCTCCATGTCACTACAGGCTGAGTCATCAGGCTGGAGTACGCAGCTCCTGTGACAATAGACCAGGAAAAGCAACACAGTGCTCTGAGGGTTAACGTGAACATGTCCGCAGGCAGTGAGTTGGAGAACTAGGGAGGCCTCACAAGGAACAGGTGCACCAGTTTGCAACTAAGATTCTTGCCGCCCTCTAGGTTTCTACATTAACTACTAACCTCTCCAAATGCCAAGTGAGTCATTTCAGGATTATCACCTTCCCCGGTTACTATTAGCAAAGAATTAATAGCAAGTTTATGTTTCCAGAACTTTCCCTTGAACTGTTTTCTGACTACATGGAAATTTGAGCTATCTATACTCTATGACCTTTTGGATCATGTAGGAGCTCAAAGGACCATCATTTTGAAAAGAACTGGGGTTTACGAATGTCAAGGAGATCATGGACGCAACCTTCTGTATGGGAATATATTGTCGACCCTGACATTGTGCCATATGTGATAAAGCATAGGGTGAAAATAGGTAATGAAACCATTTATAACTATTTTTGAGAGTGGGGGAAGGAGCTCCTCATAAATATGTTAGCACAACTGGATTAGGCTGGAACTCTTTGGAACAAATGAAAGTAGATGCTCATCATATCAGGGGACTAATAACCACCTATTCTAAATTGAGTTTTCTCCTGAGCTTCCCCTCACACAACTGGAGTAGGGCATTAAGCTGTTAAAAGAAAAGTATTGGGACATGGAGGTTCATCTTCACTGTGCAAGCAGTAGAGATCCTTTCTACCAAAGTGGAGGATCAAGGCAGAGAGATGTTAGAAGGGATGAAATTTCAAATAAGGAATACCATAGCGATCAAGAACTTGCCTTTAGATTTCATTATACTTTAAAGAGAGGGGATGAAGTTTTGTTACTTAAGACAGTCATTAGAATTGCCCAGAAGTTGAAACCATTGTGACATTGACTGGTCAAGAACTGGGAGAAGTGACCTGAGGAAACTAGCCCCAGAGGAGAGGGAATTCTTATCAAATG
This sequence comes from Tenrec ecaudatus, assembly GCF_050624435.1. Classification (NCBI taxonomy): domain Eukaryota; kingdom Metazoa; phylum Chordata; class Mammalia; order Afrosoricida; family Tenrecidae; genus Tenrec; species Tenrec ecaudatus. The sequence continues at coordinate 45,352,585 of NC_134544.1, forward strand.
GTCATCCCTGAATCAGAGGATAGGCGGGGATTTCCTTAGCTTCCTGGTGTCTTCCTGGTCCTCAATGGCCTGCCACAGCCTTAAAAATTTTTTTTGAACCAAATATTCATTTTCCAAGTTGCCTGGAAATTTTATTTTGTACTGCCAGGCAAAATAGACTACAGGATAGAAAAAGGTAATGGATGAGAAATAATCTATTGGCACACTTTGAAAATGACCACTACATCCAATATAATCAATAGTCAAAGGTGGTGGAAGGCAATATATTAGTAAAACTGGGCTGTTCTCTTTAAGAATTTGGTCCCAGTAGACTTAGTGTGTGATTTTTCCATGTGAGCTGCACTGATAATCTCTTCTCCATTACAGAGTTCCCTTGTAATATAAAATGGGGGAAACAAAGTGATCTAAAGGGCAGATAGAGCTTCTCTAGTCAGTGGTACAGGACAGTGCAACTCAGATGTCTTTTTCCAGCTCATTAATGTATATATAAGGATTAGATATATTTAAAGATAATATGTATTATATACTAAATATATAATATATATTTACCATATCTTATATGGTACATGAAAAAACTTAATGATGCAATTTTACTGTTTTAAATACACCTTTTATTTCTTTTATTAAGAAAAAGGTAGCTAAAAATCAATAAAGGAAATGGAATCCTCTGAAATAAAAAGTAATCTTGATGCATCATATTCACTTGTACTGAGACTTCTTTTCTCTTTAGAAATAAACGGGATGGGTACGTATCCCTGGTGGGATGCGCCTGTTTGTATCTATTTAAGGTTGTGTTTCTCACCTTTTGACTCCCCTCGGCCTTCTCCCGTTGTCTAGCACACCTTTGGTCCATGCGTGAGCCACACTATGCCTGGCCCAGCACAACAGTTGTAGTTACTTCTGCTGATTTGAGTTATCTCTGATCTCCAACTGAGATGTTCTAAAACAAGAATCCTTTAATATAAATTAGACAGTAAAGCTCCTCTTTTGAGAAGGAAAATGACTACTGGCTAGAGTCTCATTAGAATTCTAAATTATGGGCTTCAAAATTCTTAATCACTGAGATTCTCTCTGCTTAGTTGATCTCATTTTCTGTAACATTTAAAGTCAACACTGTCCTCCACCAATGCAAATATAGTCACTGTACCCACACAGAATTCAGCAGCCTCTCCTTGAATCCTGTCTCCTCTAATTTCACATCCTGATGCTAGTTCATTACTTTCCACAAGTCATAACACTCTTCTCTCAGCTAAAACTTTATTTTTAAGTCATCATCACCATGACGACTTCGCTGACTGTGGGTGAGGTGATCATGAGATTTAGCCTTGACACGGAGGCACTTCAAAAAGTAGAAAAGATGCTATTGACCGTGGCACGAGACAACAAAACAAAGCATGCCTACATTGATTCTGGAAAACCAAGAGTAAGTGCAATGTTAAATATATCCCCAATCATTCCATAAACCCATAAGTATCACATAAATAAATAAATCCAAATATACACATCTATCTCTTCCTCCTCTGTATGACAGAACAACGTATGATTGGGTTATGTTTCTTCTTCACAAATGCTGTTATGTTTGAGTTAATCCTTCTGCCACCGTGTCAGTACATCTTCTTGAGGGTCTCCCTGACTGCCAAACACCAAGTGACTCTCTCTGCATTGGTGTCTCCAGCTAACATGTCTGAAAGTTGCAAGACAAAGTCCCTTCATCAGCGGATTAAAAAAAATCATTTTATTGGGGCTCGTACAATACTTATCACGATCCATACACACATCCATTGTGTCAAGCACATTTGTACATTTGTTGCCATCATCATTGTCAAAACATTGTCTTTCTACTTGAGCCCTTGATATCAATTCCTCTTCTTCCCCCTCCCTCCCTGCTCCCTCTCCCTCTCCCTCATGAACCCTTGATAATTTATAAATTATTATTTTGTCTTATCTTACACTGTCGGACATTTCCCTTCACCCACTTTTCTGTTGTCCATCCCCCAGGGAGGAGGTTATATGTAGATCCTTGTAATTGGTTCCCCATTTCTACCCCATCTACCCTCCACCCTCCTGGTATAGCCATTTTCACCACTGGTCCGGAAGGGATCATCTGTTCTGGATTTCTTGTGTTTCCAGTTCCTATCTGTAGCAATGTACATCCTCTGGTCTAGCCAGATATGTAAGGTAGAATTGAGATCATAATAGTGGGGGGAAGAAGCATTTAAGAACTAGAGGAAAGTTGTATGTTTCATCATTGATACCATGCACACTGACTGGCTCGTCTCCGTGACCCTTCAGTCAGGGGATGTCCCGTTACTTACATATGGGCTTTGGGTCCTCAGTCTGCACTCCCCCTCATTTACAATGATAAGATCTTTTGTTCTTTGATGCCTGATACCTGGTCCCTTCTACACCTCGTGGTCACACAGGCTGGTGTGCTTCTTCGATGTGAGCGTTGTTGCTTCTGAGCTAGATGGCTGCTTGTTTACCTTCAAGCCTTTAAGACCCCAGATGCTATATCTTTTGATAGCTGGGCACCATCAGCTTTCTTCACCACATTTGCTTATGCACTCATTTGTCTTCAGTGATCGTGTCAGGAAGGTGCCCATCATGGAATTCCAATGTAATAGAACAAAGTGTTCTTGCATTGAGGGAGTACTTGAGTGGAGGTCCAGTGTCCATCTGTTGCCGTAATACTAAACCTATAAATATATGCACTTAGATCTATTTTCCCACCATCCCATATAAATATATTTACATATGTACATGCCTGTATTTAGACCTCTATAAATATCTTTGCCTCCTAGTTCTTTTCTCTATTTCCTTTTACTTTCCTCTTGTCCCATTATCATGCTCAGCCTGCATTTGGGTTTCAGTAATTTCTCTTGGTTACATTGCCTTTGCTGAATCCCTACCAGGCCTCTCACACCCTCCTTGTCACTAATTTTGGATCACTTGTTGCTCCCTTGTCTCTGGGTTGGTCAACACCACCTCCTTTCCCCTGCCTCCCCCGTTTTCCATGTCCCCCCAGAACCATCGGCCCCATTGTTTTCTCCTCCAGACTGTTCTTACAACTTATCTTCTCTCAATAGATCTGCAGAGATAGTAATATGCACCAAAAAAGAAGGCATAGCAAAACATAGTGACAAAAGAAAACACAACGATGGCATTTTAAAGGAGCATTTTGATTGTAATTCTTCCAAGACAAATTTGTTTTTCTATGAGTCCAAGTTATATTCAATGTTCTTTGCCATATCGTAATTCAAATCAGGGTAAACAAAATAAAAAAGTTCACAACAAGACCAATAGACAACACACACACACACACACACACACACACACACACACACACACACACCAAACCAAACATCCACCAAATTCACTGCCATCAAGTTGATTCCAACTTGAGTTCTACCCTACAATGTCAGATACAATTGCCCATGTGGGTTTCTAAGACCCACTTTTTATGGGGGTAGAAAACCATTTTTCTCCCCCAGACCAATAGATAACCTCACGATAAAGAAAAAATTTAAATCATCAAGAATTTCATTTTGATTCCTTCCACATCAATATTTATGGATGCGACAGTCAAGAAATCAAACAGTGGATTGTGTTGGGAAAATCTACTTCACAGGAAAGTTGTTGGTGGCAGAGAGAGAGGCAGCCGACTGTGTGACCGTGCGATCCAGCCTCCAAGAGAACCATGTGTATCATCTTCTTTTAAGTTTGACCCTCGCTCTGTTTCCAAAAATGCTTACAGGTTCATCCTAGCAGCCAACCAACATGAGTTCTACCACCGGCTTTCCAAGTGAGCCGACTCCCTGGGTCCAACAATGAGATCCTCAGTGGGCTGGCCATGGAGGAAGGGAAAGAAGGGGGAACTTGCCTCAGCATCAGCACGCGGGGCAAACTGGGGGCACTCACCAACTACCTGCAGCAGAGGCTGGACAGGGACGCCCGGGGCAGAGGTGAGCTGGTCACCCACTTCCTGACCAATGACATAGACAGCTTGTCCTACCTAAAGAAGATCTCCACAGAGGAGCACTTGTACAATGGCTTCAATCTGATCACGGGTGATTTAAGCACAGCCAAGTGAGACGACATGTGTTACTATGGAAACCCGGGGCAGCCTGAGCCTATAGTCCTCACTCCAAATGCCCTGCTGGCGGAAACAGCTATGGGAAGCGGCTCTTCCAGGAGGCTGTGGAGCAGAGCCAGACTCTGTCCAAGGATGCCCTCATCGCCCAGCTCCTCAGCGTGCTTAACAACGAGGAGACACAACTGCCAGACTCGGCCATCGTGGAGCAGGGCCAAGAGTATGTGCAGCCGATCCTGAACAAGTATGCAGCCGTATGTGTGCGCTGCCCAGACTACGGCACCAGAACCAACACCATCATCCTTGTGGATACAGACAGCCAGGTGACCTTTGCAGAGTGCAGCATGCTGAACAAGGACCCTACCCGCTGGGAGACAAGTACCCACGAGTTCAGGCTACAGAGCTAACACCACCCCCACATGGGGCTGGCATAGACAGGACCCTCCACGCCCACATTGCATAATTATGGGAGACTCAGACAGCATCCTGGGAATCAGGGTTGTGATCTGTGTATTGTCTGTGTCCATGCCCAGCCTGCGGGGGTGGGGGTGGGGGTGGGGGGGAACCATGTCTGACACCAGGTCTTAGGTATGTTGTGCATAGGTAAATGTACATGGCCAGCCCCCAGACACACGCATATTACTCACACAACTCATAGTTATACACACACTTGTACACACAGGTACCCATGCTCACACAGACATATATGCACAGGCATGTGCCTCTACACAAGGTGTATGTGCGCACATGCACACATGTACCATACACTTGCGCACAGAGCACACACACATATGTGCGCACACTTGTAGATGTAAGATACACATTTGCAAATGCTCACACTCACATGCATATACATTTATGGGCACAAATGATATATAAAAGGGAGATCTATGTGTAACCTCCTCTCTGGGAGATGGGTGAGGGGAGATGCCGGGGAGTGTAAGATAAGATATAATAATTATTTATAAACTATCAAGGGACCAGGGGTGGGATCGGGGAGGGAGGGGGAACGGGGGAAAAAAGGGAAACAGAGATGATTCCAGGAACCCAAGTGGAAGGTGAATTCTGAGAATGACAAGTGCAACGAATGTATAAGGGTGCTTTGCTCAATTGATGTATGTACAGACTGTGATAAGAGCCTTATGAGCCCCAATAAAAAGATTTTTTTTAAAGGCACATTTGCACACACACATCCCACATACACTTATACATGCAAGGCACACATGCCAACACACATCATACCCTCACACATGGTATGTATGTATGCATATGTGCGGGCCCACATTCACTCAGGTACAGGCACACACACACACATGCTGATGAGGTAGAGGCCTGTCTCTCATCCCACATATGCTGCCCCGTGGACCTTGGCTTTGTCAAGATGACAGCAGACGATATTTGTCAGAGGGTGATGCTTCCTCCCGGCCTCTCTGGACACACCAATGACTCTGTTGATGACAACCAGCCCCACTAAGAGAGGAGACAGGCCATGTATGGTGCCAGGAAGACCCGAGAGAAGCCCACGCACAACCATAGTCCGGCCTGGCTGGGGATGTTGGGGGTTCCTGTGGGTCTGTATTCTGGGTCGTCCCCTGTGTACTGGTCCTATATATGCTGGGCGGTGAGTTCTGCGTGCCCTGAGCACCTCTCACTTAGCTTCTCCTGGTCCAAATGGCAGTCAGGTCATGTGTTCTGAGGTAGGCTTTTCTCACTGACGACCCAGATGGCAGATGTTCTGTACCATTTCCTTTGGCTAGCTGACCTGCACTGGCATCCGACCTTCCTTGGAGTGGGCACTGAAACGTGGGCTGCAAATAATAAAAGTTTGTTTGAGGTTGTGCCAAGAAAAAAAAAAGAATCTACTTCACAGGACCCTTTCAAAGTACTTCAAGATCAAGGGTATCACTTTCAGGACAAAGGTGCATGCGACTCAAGCCATGGCATTTTCAATCACCTCATGTTTCTCATTAAAGCTGGGCAGTGAATAGAGTGGCCAGAGCAGACCTGATGTGATTTGATTTTGAATTATGGTGTTGGGGAGGAATGCTGAAAGTACAACGGACTGCCTAGTCAAACAAATCTGTCTTGGAAGAAGTAGAGCCAAAATGTTCCGTAGAAATTAAAATGGCAAGATTTTATTTCACATACCTTGGACATGTTATCAGAGGAGATCAATCCCTGGAAAAGAACATCATGCTTCACAAGTTCAAGAGTCAACAAAAAGAGGAAGACCTTTCACAAGGTAGACAATGACAGCTTCAATGGGCTTCAACATGGCGGCAATTGTGCGGCTCGTGCCGAATCTGGCACTGCGTTGTGCTGTGGTACAGAGAGTCCTTCTGAGTGGGAACTGACTGATGGCACCTAACAATAGCACCCCCAATTCTAACGCATCGATTCCTCTGCTGCCCCCCTTATCTTCTGTTCAGCTTTCACAGGCATGCGAGATTAATGAAAATACTAAAACGTGTCAGGTGCGTCTTAGTCCTCAGAATGACATCTTTGTTCTTTAGCACTTTAAATGAGGTCTTTTGCAGAGGATACTCCCAATAAATATGTCATTTTATTTGTTGACTGCTGCTTCCATGAACACTGATTGCAGTTCAAATAAAATCAAATCCTGGATATGTTCAGTATTTTCTTTTTCTTTTCTTCTTTTTTTAATCAGGGGAGAGCGGGAATACAGTCCCCCACTACCACAAATTCTGCAGTCGAGTTTCCCACATTTGGGGAAATCACAGGGGTCAGCACATCCGGAGTGCAAGGGATGAGCCTCGCTCTGGGAAAACCACCTTTATGATCATGGTGTCTCCCCTGCCAGGTAAGTGTGTTCAGTATTTTTTGTGTTTATCACCATGTTGCTTATTCGTTCAAGAAAATTTGCTTTCTTTACATTGAGCTATAATCCAAACCATAGATGATGGTCTTTGATCCTTCATCAGCCAGTGTGTCAAACCAAGTCGTGCCATCTGCAGATTCTGGCTTGTTAATGAGCCTTCCTCTAAACCGATGCTGTGTTTTCTACTCAGCACAGAATCTGAATATGTATGGTGAAAAGATGAAATCCTGAATCCCACCTTTTACAAATGTTAAATCATTCAAGTGTCCATTGATTCTCCTACAGGAGTTTCCTCTGGATCCATGTACGGTTTCTTCATAATCACTATGAAGTGTTCTGGGATTCCCATTCTTTTCAATGTGAAATGTCACCCGTAGTTTGTTGTGATTCAAAAAGGTTCATGCCTTTACCAAGTCAATAAAATATAAGTAAACATCTTTCTGGGATTCTCTAATTTTATCCAATTTTCATCTGATTTCTTCAACGATATCTCTTTCTGAAATTTCCTCTTCTGAATTGGCCTTGAATTTCTGGCAGTTCCATATCAATATATCGCTGCAACAGTTTTTAAGTTATCTTTAGCAAAATGTGACTTGCATGTGATATTAATGCGTTGGTTCTATAATTTCCACATTCTGTTGTGCTCCTTTCAGCTCAATTAATTGGGTATCATTAATAGGACCGTAGGTACTTCTTAGCATTGGCTTATGTTTATCATTGCATGACTCTTTGGGATCAAAGGAAGGAGGGATTGGCAGCAATGTCTAGGTAAAGGTAGAAATCAATCTCTGCTATGCTAGGGGCTTAGGGGACAATAGTTCTGGCCAACCAGGCTAAGAATCAGACTAACCAGGTAGGGAAACACTAGCAGATACTTCCTATCCTAATTCATCAACTACCTGATTAGTTGACATTTCACATTGAAGACACTACTAAAACACCCACTATTTTTCACATTAACAACATGCAATAGGCAGTAATAAATGTTGAAATGTAATGCAAGTGTTAACACTAGCTATGGTACTTAAGATTATGTAACAAATTAGCCAAACTAAGACAAACTTCTCAATGACTTAGCCGTTGTGTATTTTGGCAATTGTGCAATGATATAGTCATCCTTAATTTGATAGTATGAGGTAGCCATCCTTCAGTCTCACCTAACACCAACTTTGCATAATTACCTGGTCTTTGGAACCTAACTATTATGTTTAGAAGTGAGGAGAGGGTATGCTGTGGATCTAACTAAGCAAAGTATTAAAAGTCATAAAATTCAGCTGAGAATGGAGAAACCTGTAGGTTGTTCTGTAAGCCTGTAGAAGAAAGGTTCCAGATTCCAGGAGTCAGAAGTGAATACGAGCATCCTTAGTGTTGGTGCAAGTTAATGCAAGGCTGTGCCATAGTTCCCTAATTTTACTGCAGTGTGTATACAAATAATTTTGAAAACACAAGTCTTAATCCTAGCAAGAAGGAAACTGGCTGCAGGAGCTAGTTCAGCAACAGTGACATTATTTAGCACAGAAGACACTAAGCCTTTTACCCAGGAAGTTAGTCTGAAATTGCCTGAACTTAGAATTGAATATACACAAATTGCCCATGTGATATTGCAAATGACATTGCAAACATGCGGTTAAATATTTGGGATGTTTAATTGTATCAATCAGTTACTTGTAAATCCAGGAGAACCTTTTATTGTTTATCATAGATGGATTTATAATTATTCACCAGTAAACACTGAGCACCTCTTCCTTGTTCCCAGACATCCTCCATCAAGGACAAACCCAGGCAAGCCCCTATGAGAGACTGCCCCTCCCTACACTGGGTGGAGCTGGGTGGAAATAATATACTTTCCAATGTGCTCTGACTGAGGGCAAGATTGTCTACATCCTTTGTTCATAATCAGAAGGAATTCAATGGAGGCTTAATCTAGCTGGGGACCCTGAAAATAGATTTTGGCCCTCCAGGGTCATACAAAATCTTTTGCACACCAGGTTGCTTACAATTTAAACTCTAAAACGTACGGAAATGTGGCCAATGTAGGAAAAGCAATAAGAGGCTGCTAACCCAAAGGTCAGCAGTTGAAAACCACTAGCCTTTCCATGTGAAAAAGATGAGGCTTTCCATTCCCATCAAAGACTATAGTCTTGGAAACCCACAGAAGCAGGTCTACTTTGTTCTATAGGGTCTGTCTGAGTGGTAATCTCATAATCGACTCAATGGCAATGTGTTTGGCTTTTGTTTGTTTGTGAGTTGGGCTTATTCCTATCTGTAGGTGGTGGGAAGCTATCTGCTATAAGCTTTCTCTTATTAAAACAACAGGGATGTGATGGAGTCAGGCACCTTGCTTCTCTGCAGTCACATGAGCTGTTATTTTATTTGGAGGTCTTTACTTTTGCCTGATCTGGAATAGAACGGCAGCCAATTGCAGTTAATGCAACAATGAACTGGTTCTCTGTCTTCTTTTCAAGATGCATGGTCTGAGAAAGATCATTATTATGAAATTGTTGTTAATATTCTTCTTCAATGCCAGAAAATAACAAAGGGACTATTTTTTACACCATGCAGGGTTTTCTAAATAGATAAAGGAGAACCTTTTAGAAATAGGCTAGTGAATGGATTTCTTTGGAGGTCTCTTTCAAAATGTCTTCCTATTATGACTTCAGTACCCTCTTGACTAGAGAGTGACATGGTCGAGAGATGAAATTCCCTCCAGCAATTCTCCCTCCATGATTCTCTCAAATATTGTTGTATATGATGCATAAGAATGGTATGGCCCTTTTGAACTTTCATGTATGTGCAAGATTTACTTATTGAAGACATTATGAAGACAAGTAATATCAGAATTATGCTTTCCTTCCTAAATACTATGCTTTGTTAACATAACAGAAGACTGGTAAATTAAAATGAAATTGACCAAATATAGAATTAAGTGAAATTTCTTCTGCAAAGGTATAAGAAAGTTTTACAAGCACATAAATTCTGGAATTTATTTTACAATTTTAAAAAGTTAGATGATAATAGCTGTACCTTTAACAGGTCTGATCTGAAAGGAAATCAACACAGCTGTCCATAATGCAGAAAGCAGATTACATCATGTTACTCTAAGCCTTCTAATGAGAAATCAGGATTAAATTCAATCTAGAGGAGAAATTTGTATTTGCCTTGAGAATTCTAAGCTGATCTCCCTTGGGGAGAATGATGGAGCATTAAGAGATTTTAATTTGAAATGAGGTTATAGGATTGTAAATTGCTGACAGATATTTATTAAATGATTCAGTGTTTATGTTTACATTCTGGCTTAGGAGACATTTTGACTTTTTCTGCAAACTGAAGAAATGTCTTCAAAACACATTTAGCTAATCAAAATGAAGTGCTTCGAGAATAGGGTAGAATGAGCAATTAAATTGATATATTTGAATTATGCATAAAATTCAGCAATAAACCTTCATTCTCTGAACAAACCTCAGTCTTTATTAAGCATTTTAATGTGATACAATTAATTATTAGACCCAATTAAAGAACTAATGGCAATATCCTTGAGCATGGGCTGCACCTTGTAACATCAGTCTTGATAAAACAATGCCTCCACCTCTCCACGTTGCAGAAGAGACCATGGATGTACAAAATCCAAGAGTACTCTTTTTAGGTGATTTAGCAAATATTCCTCCTGAACACACCCAGGACCCGAAGAAAACGTATGTCAGATATTGTGTTTATTGTACACCCACTAGGAGCGAGCATAGTAGCTCATGTCCAAATAGCTCGATAAAAAGGTAGCCCTCTGGGAAAGATGGATAGGATCGAAACGGATAACACAACTTACACTCTTTTTCCTTTTCAAAATTGCATTTTCAATTGACACCTACTTTCAGGTACAGTTCCTTTCTTTTCTTTGTGACAAACTCACACCGCTTGCCAAAAGTGATTCAGTCTTCATTAGAGAAATGCCACCCAACGGGTCTCTTTCAAAAGCTTTGTGTTTTTCAGCTGGAGACAAGACTGAATGCATCCTGCTTCCTATGGCTCCACAATACGTAGTCCAAGATAGATGCCACCGTCATTAGAGCCATTGCAGGAAAATGGGCTATTTCTTACCGAGCTGCCTCGTGGACCGGTGTCACTAGGGAAGCATCGGAGCCTGGTTTCTGGGAAGCTGTCCTCTTGATATGCAGGTATATCATAAAGGACTTTATGCTTGGAAGCCTTGCTTGAAATACAGACAGACGCCCAGCCCAGATTCTCCTTTTTTATTTCTCTGTATGTAAAAGTAGCTCACCATTTACCTTTTTATGTCCATTTTTAGTTTGGAAAAAAAAATCCTCATTCTCTCAAATTTCGGAATCCGGCACCCTCTTGGGGTTCGGGTCCTTTCCCGTTGCTTCTTCACATACATTTTCTTCTGTCCTGAAACCTGTGCAATTAACTTCTGTCACCTTAAAAGCCTTTGTTACAGCACATTGCTCCTGCTGTTGAAGCATATGTAATTACATCCTACCCTACCTGTCCCGGAGCATGCTAGTTTCATACAATTTTCATATCACCCGTTTTCATTATTCAAGCAGAGTGAAATTTTAAGGGCAGTGTGATTAGGCTGAAACTGGAACTGTTCAAGGTTTGGCATTGTGTGAAAAAGCAGGTTCTTTCCTTTCCTACATTGAACCAGTGCTATTTTGTGGGGGGGGAAATGGTGGGGGGGTCAATCAGTTTGACACACACACTGGTCACATAGTCAGGACCATCACAGTTATGACATTTCATGGACCCATATGTAGGTTTATTAGGTTTTTCATAAGCAAGCTAGAATTTAATCTGGAGAAAATGGTTCTAATGATAAAGCTATTTTTTAGATTTACGTATTCTGTTCTAATTTTAGCAAATAAGATCAAAGAAGACACATTGAAGTAATGTCATCAGCAGAGGTGTTTTTGCAAATACTTCGTTTGAATGATTGAAGAATATTGAATATAATTTTTAAATCCTTATACAAAAAAGCAAAAGGAGTAAAAATTTAAATAGTATTCTCTTCCATCTAAACAAAAGCAGACACAAACATGGTAAACTACCTCTACCCATTTCAAATGAATAATTTTCTAAGCTTTCTAGTGTTCATGACTCATTGTTCTCTAAGATGTATAGTTTGGTTGAATCTAGAAACTTTTAATAGTTTATCTCCGTGAGGTTAAATTGAGACCTTAGAAACATCCCATTTGTAAATTTCTATTTAATTCATTCTAATTACCGCCAACCACTTAAAAAGACAATGGAAAAATATTATTTGAAAGTCTCTATAATGTAAGTCTTGCTAATTGTCTCTTGTTGTCTATAAACATTCTATTAACTAATTGTAAGTCACACATTCACCTTGTTTTTATTTATTGAATAAATCTATTATTGTGTCACCTGCAATGTTCAGATGAATGAAGGATCCATTGTGTTCCTAGGCAGAGGGCACAAACCATAAAGCCATCAGAGAGGCCAGGCATAAGGAAGTATTAGACATGCATTTGTCACGAGATGGTTGTGAACTTGGAGGAACATAAATCAGTAAGGACAGAGGCCTGGTGGTGTAGTGAGCTTCTAACTAAAAGGTCGGTAATTGGAGTCCACTAACAGTTCCTTGGGAAAGACTAGGCTCTCTCCTTCCACAAAGATTTACAGGCTGAAAACCCACAGCAGCTGTTCTAGTTTGTCCTACAGGGCTAATGTGCAGCAGCATTTACTTAATGACAGTGAACTTTGTAATTTTCCCATTCCTTTGTAATAAATAGCAAAATATAGAAATCTGATTACTTATAATCCTATTGTGAGTAAATATTGCAGAGTACATTTGACTGTACTTATTGCAAAGGTTTACTCTAAATATGAGTTGCACTTAAAACTAATGCAAATAATTTAACTATTCAGCGTTACCATAACTTCAAAACTTTTTGCTCCATCGATATTTATCTGTCCAATAGCTGTTAATATCTGCCAGAAAAATTAAGGGTCTACAAATATCAAATGTTGGAAAGTATAGAGATCAACAGGATTTTTATATATTAATTGTAGATGTAGATATTGGTACAATTACTTTTGAAAGTAAGTTGGCATTATCTCAGTGAGGAAATGCCTGGAGATGCTCATGTCTTTTAAATAAGAAATTCTACTCCTACTTAGTGGCAGTGTAAGTAATGGCCTGAGGAGATGATTGATAATGTTCTCTAATATAAAATGACAATTTTATTTCTAAGGTGAATCAGAGACATATATAAATAATAGATTTATATGCATGAATAGATTATTTTGCTTGTACTTAATTCTAGGCTCAATCTAAGAACAATTCGTTCTTATGACATGGCCATGCTTGATGCTTGCCCTCATGAAGAAATCACTGAAGATACAGGTGCTCTAGCAAAGTGTGGTGAAGAAACTAGGTGCCAGGCTCTCAGAGTGGATAGCATCTGGGTTCTTAGAGGCTTATTTGCAAACAAGCAGCCATTTAAGCAATGCTTCAATTAAATCCACCTGGAAGAAGTACACCAGCCTATGTGATCTAAGGATTGTAAATAATATAATCCAAATCTAAAGGAAGGAATGGTTCCAGAGCTTAAGGTGGGAACCCTTGGTCTGCGAACGCTTGGAAGGCTATGACAGTTGAAGCCCAAACTCCATCTACTGGGTTCAAGTCTGGATTGAGCCTTGGGTGAATGCCCTCTGATAACAGGTTGAGGGATATGAGAATCCCTGTTCTCATACAGAGAGCATTGTAACGTTGATTAAGATAGACATAGGTTAACACAGAATGTCTTATCATTTCGTCTCCCTTTTGACCCATTTTTGGACCCATTTTAAGAGCCCTGGTGGTATAGTGGGTTAAGCACGGTGCTACAATCCTCATGGTCGGTAGTTGGCCACCACCAGCAGCTCAGCAAGAGAAAGATTGGGCTTTCAACTCCCATAAACAGTTATAGTTTGGAAACCCACAGGGGGTCGTTATGAGTCAGCATTAACTTGATGGCAGTGAGTTTAGTTTGGGCCCATTTTAAAGCTGTTTCAGTTTAAAAAAAAAAGGAGGTGGGGGAAATACCTGTGCTTTAAGCCTCCAGTGAACCCCTTTTGACCATGGACCGGGGATGGGAATTACCTTGATATTATGCAGAATACTTTGGAAAGTCGATTGTTGCAGATGCAGTGTGGTTATAATTTAGCACCCTGATATCCCTTATGACAAATTTAAATTTGCTCTAGTTTTTAATATTTTCTGCTCTCTTTTATCAGTTTTAATTTGTTACCCCTATTAGTTTATTGTTGGTATTATTAATGCTGTTATTTTGTATATGAAATCCAGGGTAAGTGTGCTAACCTGGGTAAATTAGAGAGAGAAATCCACAGAAACTCATATGTTTATAATTTATATAAAGGGTAAGTGTACATTAAGAAGGCATCCCAACCTAATGCTGCCCAAGCCCAAATGTCCGATCTACAAAGTCCTCCTCAAACTCACAAAGCACATGCAAGGATTCCGACTGCAGGAGGAAAGCCAAATCAGTGAGTGTGTAAGCATCTCAGCACTGGCAGGGGTCTCCACACGGCTGCTCCAGCACCCAGACCTGTCTGGGGTACGTCCATGTGGCTTTTCTTCAGGAAAATCTTGCAGGAAGTGAGCCTTGCCAGCTGAAGCAGGGAATGGGTTAAGGCAGCTAGACTTTGGTCCAACCATCAGAAAGAAATAAACCCTAGAACAAGAAAGGCGAGGCTCATCAAGCCATTTATCCCTCTGCCTTCCAATTAACAGCAAGTGTTTATCAGCCAGGTTGGCACAATAAACCTTAACTGTCTCAATAGGGAAGTTTCTCAAGACACTAACTAGATTAATGGCTCTTGGGGGCACTGCAGTGGCCACTGGAGGGAAGTAGAGAGCTAAGTACGATGAGTACTAGAATGAAGACAACCTTCTAAGACTGAGTGCGGTGATAATTTCAAACGTTTCTTGATGCATGGGATTGAATTATTGACTTGTATGATATGTGAGTTATATAAAAATAAAACTGTTGGTAAATATTCTATTCCTAGAAATATGGTCTAGAATATCTTTGCACATATGTAGCAAGGATGTTTATAACAGAATTTCCACATAAAATCACTAAAATGAGCCCCATCTCCACTGATTGAAAATTTTACAATTAGAAAATTGAAGTATATATATTTTTAGAAATATGTTATATAATGTTGAAAATAAATGAAACAAAAATTGTATATTTTTTAGAGATTCATATTTAATAAGTTATCAGGTCCAAATTCAGAAGCCAAAAGTGGGAATACAAGCTATTTCAAGAGTTTGTATTGCTAAATTTGTTAAAATGGTTGATGGGCTTGTATGCTAATTCTTATTAGGTTGAAGATATATGTTACATGTCTTTTATGGTTTTTTCCTTTTAAGTAAAAATTAAAATAAAGCAAATTGAGAAGTTGCACCTAACCTCTAAAGTTCAGCACAGACAAGTCATCAATTTAGACTGAATTCGTATGTGCATGCTCTCTGCTGTACACTTCCAACAATTAATCTCATAACCCTTCCTCTGACTGATATTTGTTATAATGTGTTAATTATTGATGTTATTTAAAGACCGTAATGAACAACAGAGACTGGGATAGCTGGGATCAGAGACAAGACACAGCGCCTTCTTCCCACTACACATCGGTGAAAGAAGCAAACAAGTAGCTGGAGAGAGCCCATGCACCTCAGAGCAGAACTGTGCTCCAGAGGGTTTTCAGTGATGGCTGTTTCGGGAGTAGAGCACCCACCCTTCTTCTGGGTTGCATCATGGTGACCTATATGGCCCATGCTTTTGGCAGGCAGTTGAATGAGTTAACTATTAGCAACACGAATGCACTTGGCTACCTATTGAAAGATGGGGTGTTTAAGTCTACCTATGTACCTGGGACTTGTTATCGGTCCGTCAGGAGGAGGTGGTGCTTGGCAAAGTAAAGCAAAGGGTGTCCTTCACCCAGAAGAATTGACACAGAGGCTGTAACTATGGTCTCAAACCTAAGACAAAATGTGCGGATGATGCAGAGCTGCGTGGGGTTTCCTTCCGGTGTACCGAACGTCCCTCTGCGTGGACGCTGATTTGGCAGCATCTCACCACAACCGGAGCCCGGGAGGCGTAGTGGTTCCACGTTGGCTGCAATCCGCATGGCTGGCAGTGGGAGAACCCCGCAGCTCTGCAGGAGAACGACGGCTTTTTATGCCCTTAAAAGTTACTCTCTCAGGAACCCGTGGGGTGGTGGGGGCGCTGATCAGCATTGACTCAAGGGCCCCGAGTTCTGTACTAGCAATAAGGACAGCAAAGGGGACTCTGGGAGCCCTGGTGGCCCAGTGGCTTGGGATGCTATCTTCAAAGTCAGCAGTTTGAAACCTCCATGGGAGAAAAGTAAGTCCACCTGCTCTCTTAAGGATTTGCAGCCTGAGAACCCCTGTGAGGCAGTTCTCCGTTGTCGTTTTAGGGGTGCTGGGAGTCGGAACTGACTGGATGGCAGTGGATTAAAGGCACTTCAGAAGAAAGAATTGGAAAGCAACTTGCAAAATACTCAACCATTAAAATTCCCATCGGACCACTCCTGTGGTCACTCAGAGTACGGGTCCAAATGGCAGCAACCTGTAGACTATCTGAAGAAACAATGTTGGCTTTTAAAGCAGTTCTCAACAGAATTATATAAAATTATATAGACAGCAACTCCAAGCTTCTCTAGGGTTTCTTAGACTGCGAATTTCTATGGAGGCAGACTCATCATTCTTCTGTTGAGCATTAGGGGGGTTTGTACTAGCAATCTGGGGTTCATAGACCAGTGAGTTTTCCACTGCGCCACCAGGAAGTGTGTGTGTGTGTGTGTGTGTGCATGTGTGTGTGTATAAACACTTTCTGCATCATATATGTGAGTAATAAATGAAACAATCTTTCTCAGGATATAAAATTAATACACGTGTAATGATGAACATCTTTATCTTTGACCTTTTCTCCAATGATTAGTGATATTCTGCATTTCCATAAAAATAATTTGTTCTATTTAAATCAATCAATTTGTGATGTTCACTGAGATTCATCAGCTGGGAGCGGTGCAACACATTGTGTACTTTGTGTCTTTGTTGTCACAAAACATCCCACTTCTTTTAATTGACACTTCTAACTGCATTGTGAATTTTAAAGGCCTTTTGAACATGGTATTCTAATTTCTGTCTAAATAGAGTCACCTCACTGAGACTGTTATGTCCTACATCTGAAGCAATAATTCCATTGGTGAAAATAACCATAGAGTCAAGACTACTGAGAATGATGGTCAATGAGGGACAGATTCAGATCCTGAGAAAGTACAAAGCAACACAAAACAAACAAACAAAAACTAACAGACAGGACATCCTCATTATTGGCCACTGGACTCTTTGTAATGCATTTTGTAATCCACTCATTTGCCATTAGGACTTCACCATACACTCACGACACATACTAAATACTGATTAGCAAAATGTTTGAAATTATTAATAGTCTTCAAAATACAAGTATGAACAGCATGCTGTTGGCATGGTTGTCTATTTGAAGGGAAACCAAAAAACGGTGGAAATTAAGCTCTGATAGTGCACTTTTGGGGGAAAAAACCCAAGTCTTTTGGATGTATAATTAGAGGCAGAGTTAATGGGTTTTATTTTTTAGGTAACGCATTAGATAAGTTATTCTTCCTAATGTGTTCTTCACTTACTTATCCAGTTTGTAAATCACAATCAGTTTTTAAAGCGATCATCTACTGAACACTTAATGTGACCATCCTCCTCATTCTGACCCCTTCACGTACAGCATTTAACCTTCTGAAAACACTGTGAAATAGGTATGACTAAGCTCATTTTACAGACTACAAGACAGAGTCATTGAGAATTTAGATGGCTTGCTCAACATTACCCAATTAAAGTCAGAATTTGAACGCAGGCTGCATACCCCAAAGTTGACACTCATAAGTGCTACATGGACATCTTGTTGTTCGGTGCCACTGAGTCAGTTCCCACCCATAGGGAACGCATGCACCACCGACCCTGTCAAACAGCGCAGTCCTGTGCCACCTCCCAATTGTGTCTAAGCTGGAGCTTTTGTGTCAATTGTGTCAATCCACCTCCTTGGGGCGGGGCGGGGGGGGAGGTGGGTGTTTCTTCTTTTTTGCTGCCCCTCTACCAAATATGATGTCCCTCTCCAGGGACTGGCCTCTCATGAGCCTCCTACAGTTACTTGAGTTCTGACTTTCCCTGGGAAAGTCGACTTATTTTCCAATCCAGTGTCTTTGGACAGCAAACTGTATTTGGTGTCTACTGGGGTCATAAGGAACCCCCGTAGTGCAAGAGTGAAATACTTGGCTGATAATGAAAAGGTTTGTTGTTTGCACTCACACAGTGGTTCCGCGGAATAAAGACCTGATAATCTGCTTTCCGCTCAGCTAAGAAAATCGTCTGCTCAGGTTCTCCTCTGCCATATGGGTTCACTGTGAGTCAGAATTGACTTGGTGGCATCCAACATCAATGAGAATACCGTAAAAAATATCACGCTTTGCTTCACAAGTTGTCTCCTAATTCTGAAGGCGAGAAGTCCAAAGTCAAGATACTGGCTATATTGATTCCTTCTGAGGTCTCTAAGGGAGACCTCCATATGTCTATCCTGATTTCTGGTGACAGCTGGTGGTTCTTGGGGTATCTTGGCCTGGTTATGCATCACTTTGAATCTTTGTTTCCATCTTTGTGTGTCATTTTTCTTAAGTATCTTTCTATACATGTCTCTCTCACTTAAAAAAAATTAAAATAAGGACTCTGTCACATTGAATTAGGTACCATCTACTCCAGTATGATCTCATGTTAAATGATAGATAACATCTTGCAAGACTCTCTTTCTAGACAAGAAGTTCCTGGATGTGCAAACATTTGTGTTTGACTATTAACCAAAGGTTGACGGTTCAGACCCACCCAGCAGCACCTCTGAGGACAGCCTATCTGTTTTTGAAAAGCCATCGTCTGGAAAGTCTATGGAGCACATGGACTCTCTGTACAAAGGGTTGCTAGGAGCTGGGCAGTTAACACCAATGATTTCCAAACAAGGTCACCTTCACAAGGAGGGAACACAGACACATAATACTAACCAATGAATCTGAAAACAGAGTTCTCTGAACTATGATAGCTTTCCTTACACCCTTTCTAATTTTTTTTATGCTGCGGTTTACACATATGCTGTTCCATCAATGCTTCCAGGGTGATCTACTTGGGCCTTACTCAGTCCTTGCTTTCTTCTTTGAAGTCTGACAATCCCATCCTTCTTCACTAAGGAACTGCTGAGAAGTTGCCTGGAGAAAAGAGGTGTGCAACTTAATTTCCTAGTAAGTGTGAGAAAAGGCCATCTTAATGAAAACCGTCTCATTCTAAATTCCCCAGTTAGCTTCCAAATAGGTGCTTCATGTCCTATTTCTCTATTCACTCTGTGTGTTTTTGGAATTCCCCTCACTTAACACGTTGATTGCCTTGATCTCTTGGTCTAAAATATCTTTCTCTCATCTTCATTTGCTGGAACCTCATTTATTTTACTGCATTCAAACATTTTTCCAATTCCTCCTAGGGAAAAATTATCTCCTGTACCTCCTTTGTAATGCCACCAATTTCAGAATTATTTTCTGTGTTTGCATCTACACTGATTTCTGCCATTGGGAAAGATGTTTCAAATTAACAGAAATTATTTTATAATCATTTTTGTTCCTCCCTTACAAGTCTAATGGAGGGTACATGTGAGTTTTAATATATACTTTCTTACTTAAGCTTGGCTTCTTCATGTATTTTGCCAACAATTAGTAACTTGACTAATATATATGTTGGGCAAATAGTGAGATCGAACTTTAAAATTAATAGCTACTCTCACTTTAAATGTACTGTGTCAATGTAGTTGATGGCCACAAACACAGTCCTAGTGATCAAATGTAAGGCGGTGAGGGGGGGGGGAGGAGGAGAGGGAATTACATAACCGTGAATGAGGGGGAGTGTGTGATGGGGACCCAATGTCCATCAGTAGACAGCCGGACATCCCTTGCAGAGGGGTAGTGGGGAGGAGATGAGTTACTCGGGGTTCAGTGTAGCAACAACGAAACTCAAAACCTTCCTCTAGTTTTTGAACGCTTCCTCCTCTCCCAATTATCATGATGCCAATTCTACCTTGCGGACCTGGTTAGACCAGAGGATGTACAGCGGTGCAGTAAGGATCTGGAAACACAGGCAATCGAGGATGGATGAACCCCTCAGGACCAGCGGTGGGAGTGACGGCACCGGGAGGGAAGGGGGTGTAGAAAGGGAGAACCGATCTTGGGGATCTATGTGTAACCTCCGCTCTGGGAGATGGGCAGTGGGAAGGTGGGTGAGGGGAGACGCCGGACAGTGTAAGATAAGATAAAATAATTATTTGTAAACGATTAAGGGTGCAGGGGGAAGTGGGGAGCGGGGAGGGAGGGGGAAGGAAAAAAGGAAACCGAGCTGATTCCAGGAACCCAAGTGGAAGGCGAATTTTGAGAATGACGAGGCAACGAATGTATAAGGGTGCTTTACTCAATTGATGTATGTATGGATTGTGATAAGAGTTGTATGAGCCCCAATAAAAAGATTTATTAAATTTTTTTAAATGTTCATTTAATTTTACCTTCAACTTAAAATAATCTGTGCATATTATTAAGAAATCAAAGCAAAATAACATCCCTCCTCAGTTAAATAGATCACATACTTTGTTCTAAGCCATCCTGTAAAAAATTGCTCCTCAAAACCTTTTAGAATAAGGAAAATATGATATGAAATGTAACATCTCAAAGATTTTTTCGTCCTGCATGTGTAGCATTTTTTGTGAAGATCTGCTATTGATTTTTCAAAATAAAAACAATAGCATATAATTCAGAACACTTTCAATTCATGGTTTATAGAATGTGGAGATCTGGTTCCTCTTTGGGAGCCTTGAAGTGAGTGTTGATGTTTCAATTAGTGCCAATTCACAGCCCACTAGAACAGTGGAGAGCTACCATCTGGTGGCCTACTACACACAGCGAGGAGATGAGTGTCTCCTGGATATAACTAACTTCCTGGCAGATAATTTCTCTGTGAATAAATCCTCAGAGCAATTCAAGTGTATATTTATTTCAGCTTTTTATTGGAATAGATGAGACAGGTGAACAAATATCCATTAAGGAGTTACTGCTTTTTATAGAACTTACAGTGACAAGAAGGCAATATAAGATTCTCAATCATTCACAGAAGAATTGTGCAGCATGGTTTTAAGAGGGCCAATCATGCATTTGGACAGAATAAATGTCTGTTGTTCCCTTAGATTAATATTCTAAAAATTGAATTTAAAGCTTCAAATCATGTGGATTTATTTTAAAGTTCAGCTATAAAGCTTCCCAGTGTTATAACTCAGCCAACCAGGAAGGCTTAGAGTTAAGGATTTTGTGGCTCACACTACTTGAGGATGAATATGGAAATGGAGTTTTAGACAGCTTGCTGTTGTGTTGTGAAACTCCTCGCTGTGGGTCGGTGTGGCGGAGGTGTTTGGCTCCCAGAGTCCCTGTGTCCAGGGGGATGAAGCTGCCAGCTCGTGCACCAGCCTCGCAATATTCATCATGTCTGAGCCCATTGTCAGTGCCACTGTGCCAATCTATCCCTTCCATGGACAAAACGTCCATTTGCTGGAACAAAATTTGCACTTGCTTGACTCATCTCTTCCAGCCTCTGTTGACTTTTTCTGTTTCAGTTCAGGAGGTGAAGGCAAGTGTTTGCAAGAAAACAAAACACGGAAAGTGTGTCTTGTGAAAAATTATCAGACTCCTTTCAGAAGTGAGTGAAATGGAAACAAGAGTTTATTTTGTTAAATTTTCTTAGATTA
Source organism: Tenrec ecaudatus (assembly GCF_050624435.1). NCBI lineage: Eukaryota > Metazoa > Chordata > Mammalia > Afrosoricida > Tenrecidae > Tenrec > Tenrec ecaudatus. Next base: position 45,374,426 of record NC_134544.1, read on the forward strand.
GACCTCAAGTTTTAGATTAGAACTTGAGACCCTGACTAGTGTCTTTGATTTATCAGCCTGAAGTTGCCATTCATTTCTATTCTCTTTCCATGCTACTTTCTGAAATGGGTTAGCGGGCATAGCCCGTCATTTATTGAGTCCTTATTAAATGACCTATCTGCCAATCACTATCCACATATTTAATTTAATATAAAAATGTATGCTTTATTTTTAAGGTGTTATCAGTTATCACAGAATCAAACAAACTTGAAAGAATTGGTGATTCAGATTAGTACCTTTCTACTCTGTGTTGCTTCACAGGAGAAGGGGACATAAATGGGAGGCCCTTATGCTAGAAATGTTATTAAATGCCATCGAACTAAGGGAACATTTGGTAATTGAGTGGGAGAATCCTTACCTTCCATGAAAGACACCCAAGTGTGAATCCTCGCCAATGCATCTCTTACATAACTCCCCCCTGTCTTTCATTGGAGCCTTGAGATTTGCTATAATGCTGAATAGATTTCACAGGAGTTAACAACTTAAGATGGGTCAAGCTGAAATACCTCATAATATACTTCCCAAAAAAAGCCAATGAATAACCTCTGGGTTGCAATGGTTTGATCTGTGACCAACCATAGGGATGACAACTATTTAGGGCAGCATCTGGCTGCTGGTACCCAGGGCCACTATGAGGAAGAATGGGGTCGACTGGACCCCAACTGATAATAAGAGCAATAGAGGCTAATGTTCCTGAAATGGTACCACAATTATTTGCAAACAAACCAGAGAACTTTCACAGCACAGTCATCCTGAGTTACTTTTCTTCAGGTAGTTTGTATCTGATATTGGCATTGCCTGTATTTTCTTTATTCTTTGGTTCCTCTTTGAATGCAGCTCCATGGGAGGAGGACCAGGCTTTCTACTTCCATAAGTAGCTCCAGTCTCAGGAACCCATAGAGGGTCACTATGAGTCAGCACTGACTCTATGACAGTGAGTATTTTTCGAGTTGGAATTTCAACAACTAAGGTTGTCAGGTCAACCCTACCAGCTGCCCCAAGGCAGAAGAGGGAAGTCATCTGCTCCCATAAACATTTGCCCCCTGGGCGACCTTGTATAGGGCTGCTATGAATTGCAATGTACTTGACGGCAAGGCTTGGGTTTGTTTTGCTTTTTAGGTTTGGGTTATGTTTTAGGCGAGGTGTGAGGGGACGCGCTACCTAAGGCAGCAGTTCCGCTTCCCCATATTCTCTATTTCTTTTCTGCCCTCGTAGGGCCATTAGAAGCAGATTAGTAACTATTTATTTTGGTGATAGGTGTTCTGCAGAGTGTAATAGAGAAGAGATTCAGAGTCCATGATCATAGGAAATCATTCTGTGCTGTGCTTTCCATCTGACCCCGGCGGAGGAAAAGCACCCAGTTCTGACGGGAAAGACGATTCACACGGCACCTCCATCACACCTGGAGCCAGGTGTCCGTCCTCATCTGTCAACGATTATTATGAGCAGCTTAAAGATTGTCCGAAGTGACAATTGTAAATCTTGTATTACCTTTTGCCCTGTATCCCATCCTTTAAAGAATAGAGACTAGCGTTTGGGGGAGGTTTTTAAAATATGTATATTTTATTGCAATCGAATCCTTTGTTCAGGATGCACTGTCATTTTGGTACATGCTGTCTTGGTCTGATGATACAACATAAACTCATGAACCAATGCACACACCGAAATACAGTCTGCATTTTGTATAGTGCACTCTGTACTACATCTGTGAAAGAGCTTTTTCTCTAGCTGATCCCTATACCTCCTCTCCTGCTATAATAACCACTATTTCAAATACTGCTATCCAAACACTAATATATGAGTGGCTTTTATAACAGTTATTTCATTGTAATCGATCTGTTTGTTCCCCCTCCTCCCCACCGATATTTTCAGATTTTGGTCTCTAGAGGTTTTTTTCCCAGCTTGACTACTATGTATCTAGGCAGATATTTCATTTTATTTTTGGTGCTTGGGATGGATGGAGTCTGCAGCTTTATATATTTAAAACTACAAGAGTTGCCACAAGATGATTTTAAGTATCACAGTTTCGGCATTTTGTCCAGTCTTTACACCTGAAACTCCAATTAGACCACGTGTTTGGAATTTTCATTCTATCCTCTACACTTTCCACCTTTAAAGTTTTTCTTGATTTCAAGGTAATGTTGTTGCAGGATGCCATCGTGTCCCTTCCCACCCACAGGGACCTCATGCATGACAGAAGGAAACACTGCCCTGTCCTGCACTGTCGTCACCATTGTTCCTATGCTTGAGCCCTTGTTGCAGCCGTGGTGTCGATCCACCTCCTGAAGGGCCTTCTTCTGTGTCACTGCTCCTCTGCTTTACCAGACTTGATGTTCCTCTCCGGGGACTGGTCTCTCCTGATGGCATGTCCAAAGTTTAACCTGTCTAAGGAGCACTCTAGCTGTATTTCTTCCACGTAGTCCATACTATTTTCAATATTCTTCTCTGGCAGCACAATTCAAATGCATCAATTCCCCATCATTCTTTATTTAATATCCAATTTTCACATGCATATGAAGCAATTGAAAATACCATGACTTGAGTCAGACACACCTCAGTCCTGAAAGAAACACTCTGACTTTTCAATCCTCTAAGGGGGTCTTTTGCTGCATATTTATCTTATGCAACTCTTCTTTTGATCGCTTGATGGCTGCTACCCTGCACATTCACAATGGCTCCAGGAAAGACAAAATATTTGACAACTTCAATCTTTCCTGCATTGATCATAGTGGTGTCTAGTGGTCCAGTTGTAAAGATTTTGGTCTTTGCATTGAGCTGTAATCCATTGAGAAAGTGGAATCCTCTGTGTTCCTTAGCTACTGCTTCAGGTCCTCCTCACTTACAGCATACAGGGTTGTGTCATCTTTCATGCTGAAGGTTGTTAATAAGCCTTCCTCCAATCCTGATGCTTTATACTTCTTCATGTAAGTCAGCTTCTCTGATTAGACAGATTGAATACGTTTGGTGAGAGGATACAACCCTGGGGCACACTTTTCCTGATATTAAACACCGAGTTTCTGTATCAGAAAGAATGAATCGTATTCCACCATTCCAGGAGGTAGTGTGTGAACAAGATCCAATTGTGCTGAAGGAGGAAGTTCATGCTGCACTTAAAGCATTAGTGCCAAACAAGGACAGGGTATCGATGGAAATGTTTCAACAAGCTGTTGAAACACTGGAAGCACTCACTTGTCTATGTCAGGAACTTTGGAAGATAGCTACGTGGGCAACTATGTTGAGCCGGTTGGCTAGAGAAACAAATCCAATAACACTCATATGTGTAAGAAAGAACTTTATATCAAGGAGCAATTGTATGTCAAGCACACATCCCAACCCAGTCCATATCAACTCTATAAGTCCGTACCAATCCATAATTCCCTCTTCAGACTTAAGCAGCCACATGCAATGATGCAGAATGCAATAATGTCACAGACCAGTGGGTGCAAAGTTGGGTGGATCCAATCGCTGTGGCTGTATCACGAGGTTCTGGCAGGTTTTAGAGTGGCCCACCAGCAGGAAGGTGACATCAGAGAGAGAGGAAGGTTCCCAGAGCCCTCCTGATGAGAAGGTCATGCTCACAGGGTGGTACCATCAGACTGTAACCTGATAGCCAGCAAGACCCAACCCCATACAGTTTTATATACCAAGTTGACATGATATTGTGTAATTACCACAGTGATTGACTGAAAGAAATCCACATCGTTACCCATTCCAAAGAAAGATGCCACAGCAGAATGCTCAAACTGTAGAACAATATCCTGTTCCTGAGAACTTTCCCTGAATATCATCCACCAATTACAGGAGTGCACTGACAGGGAGCTGCCAGAGGTTCAGGTCAGATTTAGGAGACATAGGAATAAGGAATCTCACCACTGATGTTAGATGAATCTTGTCTGAAAACAGAACACCAGAAAGATGGTTCCCTGTGATTGTCCATACTAAAGGATTTGACCTGTAGATCTTAACGAAGGTGAATCACCTCGGGAAGAAAGGAAGTGCCAGAGCATTTCATTGTACAACCGTGGACTGGACCATGGTTCAAAAGGCAACAGTGTGAGCCGAACAGAGAAAAGATATCGATACATATAGAGTCTGTTTATAGATACTTTCCTAAAATTATCTAATCTGCCATCTAAAATGCCTACTGTTCTTATTTCAACAATTATCTTTTCCACTTTAAGAAGTTCAGTTTATTTTACATATTTACCAATAATTTCTTATGGTTTCATGTTATACTCACCTTGCAATTACTTTCATAAAATCAATTTCAATACATGATGACCCCATATGTATTAGAGTAGAACTTTGCCTCATTGAGTTTTTAATGGCTGAGTTTTTAGAAGTATAGCTTAAGACCTGTCTTCCAAAGTACCTCTGAATGGAAAAGCCAAGTACACTCCCAATTTATATCATCTTTATTCTGTCTGTCTGTCTGTCTCTCCTTTTCTTTCTCTCTTCTTAAGCACAGCATGCATCTCTTATGTCACTTCTCTAGGACGTGACTGCACTGCCAAGCATGAAGTGATGCTGGTGCTGGTGTGTTAGAGCGGGTTGACTAGAGAAATCAGTCCAGGGACACTCGTGTCTGTATAGGAAAGAGCTTTATATCAAAGTGTAATTGTATATTAAGAAAACAGCCCAGCCCAGTCCAGATCAAGTCCATAAGTCTGATAATAGTCCATACGTCCAACACCAGTCCAAACATTCCTCTTCTGACTCATGCAGCACATGCAATGATGCCGAATGCAGGAAGATCATAGGCCAGTGTGTGAAAAGGCTTGTGGATCCAGTGACGGTGGACACATCTCAGGGCCGGCATGACTTCCATGTGGTTCCTCTTGCTCCAGGGCTCTGGCTGCCCTCAACATTGCTCCCTATGGCTTGTCAACAGGAATGCTGAAGCAGAGAGTGTGTGGTCCGCCTCCCAGGAGAAAAAGGAGGAAATTCCCAGAATCCTCATGAGTAGGCCATACTCATGAGGAAGCATCCTCGGGCTGTGACCTGCTGATAGGCTAAACTCCACCCCTTCACTCTTAATACCCTCAAGTTGACAGGAGATTATCTAACTACCAGAGGGCATTAGCTGCTTTGAAGTCAGTGCAGACTCATAGCAACTCTTTGTGCAACAAAATCAAACATGTTTGATTCTGCATCGTTCTCACAATCATTGCTGTGTGAACTACCCTTCGGTCACTGTGTCAATATGTCAATGAATATATATGTATTTATTTATACCCTGACATTTAGCTTTTCTGTACTTTAGCAATAAGTGATTCTCTACACAAGGGAATTATTTTACCTAGTTTAGATGAGTAACAGAGTTTAAAGATATTCATATAATTTCCTTAATATTCAAAATCAATTTTCATTTTTATAATTTTATACTTCAGTTTCTGCTTATGTTTCCAGAAAATAATTCTCCATGTAATTATAGATAATGATCACGGTCTCTTGAGTTTGCGTATTATATCCATTGTTTCCATGTTAATAATGTTCTCTTATGTTAGCTTAGTTTAAGCTTTATTAAAGAATTTTGTAGAGTTTTCAAAACATGGTTAACTACTTAGAGAGCTCTCAAAAGGAAGTGTGCAGTGGGAAAAGCAGGTCTATGTAAAGAAATAATTGGAAACACCACACAATGTAAAGCAAGAGATGCAATTACAGACATGCGCCACATAATATCTATCCAGGCAATGCTCAAGCACACATACATCTCTGGTACCATAAGGTTATCATAGAGTTCAGAAATCTCAGTAGAAGAATGGGATGTGGTGCACATAAATAGATGTCCAAGAGGCAATAACTTCTCTAACACATGTGTATCTTTTGTCTCTTCTCCACGAAGTGATTATCCTGCTAAGCACGGAGTGGTGATGGTGATGGTGTCTTCAGACCAGTTCTGACTAATAGCAGTTGTACCTAGTTGTACATCGTTTCTATGTACAGCAAAGCCAAACACATTTTGGTCCTGCACGATTCTCACAGTCATTGCTGTGTTTGAGCTCCTCTTGTGGCCGCTGTGTCAGTCCATCGTTCTTGTTGATGGTCTGCCTCTTTTTGCCGACACTCTGCTTTATCTGAAGAACCTTGGTGGTATACTGGGTTGCACGCTAGGCTGCTAACTGCAAGTTCAGCAGTTCCAAACCCAGCAGCCACTCTGCAAGAGATATGCAAACAGTTCGTCTTTGAAACTAACAAGGGTGGTTCTACCCTGTCCCACCGGGTTACTATTAGTTGGAATTGACTCAATGGTAGTGAGTTTTACTTTATGAAGAATTATGTTGTTCATCAGAGATTGGTACTGCTTGATAACATGCCCAAAGTTTATAAAATTAAGTCTTGAAATTCTCACATCAAAGGAGCTTTCTTGGTGTACTTCTTTCAACAAATATTTGTTCTTTCTTCTGGCAGACCTTGGTATAATTAATATTCTGTTCCAATATCATAATTCAAAAGGCATAAATCTTCTTTATTCTCTTTCCATTTTCCTCTGGCATATGAGGTGTGTAGTATTTACATACTCTCCTGTCAACTTGCGAAGGGGTGGAGACTAGCCTGTCAATCATGTCATAGCCGATGATGTCTCTGTGTCGGCGTGGCCTTCCCCTAAGGATTCTGGGAACTCCTGTCTTCCTCCCTGGAGGAAGACTCACTCTCTTTGCTACACATTCCTGCTGACAAGCTTCAGGGAGCTACATTGATAGAGCCAGAGCCCTGAATCTAGAGGAGCCAGGTGGAGACCCATGCCAGTGCTGAGATGCTTCTACCACCACTGGATTCACAAGACGTTTCACCCACTGGCCTGGGATCTTCCTGCATTTGACATCATTGCATGTGTTGTGTGAGTCTGCAGAGGAATTTGTAGACTGGTATCAGACATATGGGCTAATAACAGACTTATAGATTTGATCTGGACTGGGCTTGGATATTTTCTCAATATACAATTGCTCTTTTATAAAAAGATCTTTCTTATACACACATGAGTCTCTCTGAGTTTGTTGTAGTCCATCCAGACCAAAACAAGGTGCTTGAAAATCCTTGGGTCAACACACCTTAGTCTTCGAAATGACATCTTTGCTTTTCAGCATTTTGAAAATATCTTTGCAGCAGATCTGCCACTACAATGTGCTATTTGATCTACTGACTGCTCCTTCCATGAGCATTGGTGTGGACCCAAGCAAAAGAACATCTTCTACAATTCAGTCTTTTCTTTCTTTATTGGGATGTTGCCTACTGGCCCAGTACATATACAGTCTTTAGAAAACATCTCTGGATAGTAATAATAAGTACCTATGTTACTCGTGGATGCATGTGAATTTTCTCTAAGTACAAATAAGCAGACTACCACACACTGTAGGCAGCAAATGATAGCATCATCTCTCTGTTTTTCTTTTAAAAACATTATTTTGAAGTGCCTCATGGTCTCCAAAGGCAACCAAACCAATGCTAGTGATAGAAACAAAAAGAGGCAAAATAAAAGTATCCCCTTGGAAGTGAAACAAAAGGTTATTAAACAACAGTAAGGTGGTAAACCTGGGAATGTCCTTGCTAATCATTCAGGCACGTTCCCACAAAATCCAAATCATACAATGTCATATTTGATAGAAACGATCATAGATATTAAGTGATGCACGAGTGTGCTTTAAAAATGGAATCTGTGAACCAGGTCACTGAAAAGCTATATATAAGAGTTCTTTTGGTCTTTGTCACTTTGGCAACAGTATTTGAAAAGCGAAGGAAGTGAAACTGTTGCCTCTGAGCTAAAGAAGATAAAATAGGAATTATAAGAAAATCTAATGATATGCATATGCCTAGATTTAAAAATATATGCGATGATAAATTAAATATCTGTTTACTCCATTGCAGCAGCCTGATAAAAAATGCAACTGCATTATGTGAAGCCATAACAGTTCGTAATTAAATAACGGCTCCGTGTCTGGAGAACAAAGAGATCTATATAATAACTGTTTTTTCCTTCTTGATGAAAATGCAAATTAAATCATTAATAGTTTATAAATGAGCCTAGCTTAGAGACAGCTACTGCACACCCTGCTCAATATTAAATAACAGCAGTAAGTGTTCCATTAATTCATTGATGAAAACTCCAAAATCACTTTATATTTATGAAATGTGAATTTTAGATACTTGTCTTATGTTTCTTCATAAAATCTTTGGTGATGTAATTGTTGCTTTTGCTGAAATGGAAAGTGTATGGCAACATTATTTTCTTTCTTTACTCTGCCCGTTCTTTACCTCGTTGCTTCCTAGCTCCTCCTTCACTTTCTAACACACACACATATTCATATCAGAAGAGAGAGGAAAAAGACACAAAAAATAACAACTTGTACACTTTCATAAGTGTTTCAAAGCTAAAACTTGATAAATGTTTTTTATGACTAAGGGCTATTGGCCACATTCAGATTAAGAGCTTGGTATTATTAATCCCTGATAATTATTTCTAGAATGTGATTACAGCTGATCCTTCTACTCAAGAACCTTATAAAATATGGGGAAAAAAGAAATTAACAAAATCAAATATGTTGTGCAATCAATTCTCAGTGATCAGTGCATTTTGAAAAGATGTATCTTCTCCAGAATGGATTAAAAAAATCTAGAATACTTTTTCTGTGTTACTTAGAATACTTCGCCGAATTTCTAGTTCTCTTGCCTAAGGAATACAAATGAATTTTAATTTTAGCAAAGAAAAACTGTATCATTACAAAAGCATAGCCTTTGAATAAAATGTCTACTAAGCCTCACCATCAATGGCCCTTCAGATTCCTTTGGATTGTCAATGTCCACTTGCCCTTTATTTCACCTAATATGTGACATATCTGTAAGATATCTGTAAAATAAGTTATTTGAGAAATGCTAAACAAAAATAAATTATAGGGTAAAGTAATATATAGAAATAAATTATGTCAAGTACACATTAGAAATTCAAATGGAGTAGTAAAGAGAAATTTGAAGGCAGTAAATATATTGTTAAATTAACATAAGTTTTTCATGGGAAAATAACATTTATAGTTTTCATCCTTTTCTTCCATTTATTTGAATTATATTATGTCATGGAATAAGATGCTCTGTTGTTAGTAAATATGAAGATTGAACACTGAATCCTAGATTTATGCACAATAAATATTTATTATATATATTATATAAATAACTTATTATATAAAGAGACTGCAGTTTTAACTAGTTGCTTACTCAATATTTATTTTTCCCTAGCTCCTAGTAACAAAGCACTGTTGGGTTTAAAGTGATTGCCATCAACACACACAAACACACATGTACCTACATTATATATGATCTATTCCTGATAGATGAGTTAGATATAAGGGAAAATACAGGTTGCTGCTAGCCCAAATGACAATTTGACCTTCAGCTTTTTCCTTTTTCCTGTCTGGAGTATGGTTGTGTTATGGGGACATTAACAGCCATCGTGTTACCATGGAGTGAGATGACTATGCTAAGGATGGCTTAGCCAAGAGATGAGGACACCTGAGTGTCTGATAGTATCAAAGGACTAGTGGAACTTCCCAGAATTGCTAAATATGAATTTTTCATTATATGAAGGAATCTAAATACCTTCTTGGTTAAGCCTTAATTGCTTATTTGGGTTTTCTGTTAAGCAGGACTGATTTAAATATATATTATCCTCATACACTTCATCTTTCTCCATTTACAGGTAAATACACTAAAGCACCTTCAGCCTAAATGATGCTGTGATAGATAGGTCTGTGTCAAAATTCTGGCTGGGCCAGAATTCTCAATGATGTGACACTTTAAGACCCAGTAATTTCCCAAGCAAGGAGTCCTGATGGTATAAAGAGTTAAGAGTTGGGCTACTAACTTCAGGGTCAACAATTCAAAACAACAGGTGAAAACTGAGGTTTTCTACTCCCATAAAGAGTCACATTCTTGGAAATCCACAGGAGTTTATCTACTTTGTCCAATAAGTTGTCCCATGAGTTGGAATTGACTCAATGACAGTGAGTAGAGTATAATTTCCCCAAATATGACCCAAAACAATATAATCAATTCCATAACATGATCTTCTATAAATACCTAATCCGTTGTAAGAAGATTCAGGTGAGATACAACACCTACTCCAGTCATAGTCCTGATGCAATTAAAAAGCATTTCCTCAGGAATGTGGCCTGCTTCCTATATAAGAGGACAATATGGGCAAGATTACTTGTTTTGCTGGGTCTGGATCCTGAATCTGGTTCATCGACTTCAGATTCTTTGAACATGAAACAACTGCCTAGCATTTTGCTTGCTGATCTTAGGATCTTAGGCCTGCCATCTAACCCGCCAAACATGGATTGATTCACTTCTACAGCCGCAAGCCTGTGATCTTATAGATTTTTCATTCATTAATCTCCACAATTATTTGAGCCAGGAGAAGCGTCCAGCTTAACATCTGACCTGCAGAGCTGGCGCCTACCTGGACTTGGATGTGTCCACATCTGGAATTGTATGAGTAATTTTCTTGTTATATATATAACATGAATATATATATAACAAATTTTATTGTATATATAACACACACACACACACAGGTGTTCTTGGTTTTGCTTCTATTGTGAACCCACTTTAAGACGGATGCCAAAGATTGATACTAAGCAGCTTTCAAAGTGGAAGGAAGAATTCAAGTCTTCTGAGATATTCCCTATCCATAAATATTTTATCATGGTAGCCCAACCGGAGTTATGGAACAGTATGAATTTTCAGGCCAAGAAGTTGCCTTTATTTTTAAATTGCATTTTAAAATATGTTCTTTACATTCTGAATATGAGCAAACATACCAGCATTTTCTTGAGTCCTGGTAATATAAGGGAAGAAAAATACATTTCCAATCATTATTTACATATTCTAATGAGTGAATGCATTGATATGTGAATAATCAATGGCTTGCTTTCTCTTTTCTTAATGATTGACTAATCAATAAGGATATTTATATCATTTCTCATAGTTTGGAAGCTGTTGTTTTAGTTGCTGTCATGCTATCTCATAACAACCCTATGCATAAGATAATGTGGTAGTTACATAATGTGGTGTCAATTTTTTACTTGAGAGGATTAAGAGTGATGGTGTGGAGTCTAGTCTGTCAATCTCGGATCATAGCCAACAAGGCCTCTGTGTGGGCGTGGCTTTCTCCTGAGAATTCTGGGATATCCGGTTTTTCCTCCTTGGAGGTGGAAGACACCTCTTCTCACTCCCTTGGAGACACTCTGCTGACAAGACATGTGGCACTACACTGATAGTCTCCATGCCGTGGTGCTGGAGAAGCCACGTTGACCTACCCTGATGCAGCCTTAGGTGCGGGAGAAGCCTCATGAAGACCCCTGAAACCGCTGAGATGCTTACACTGCCACTGGATTCACAAGCCTTCCCACCTACTGACCTATGATCTTCTTGTCATTGCATGTGTTTTGTGAATTTGAATTGGATTTTATAGACCGGTATTGGACATATGGGCTAATTCTGGACTTAAGAACTTGATCTGGACTGGGCTGGGATGCTTTCTTAATGATAAAACGCTCTCTTATACACATATGAGTTCCTATGGATTTGTTTCTCTAGTCTACCCAGACTGACACATAGAAACACTACCTAGTCCTGCACAAGGCTCACCATTGCAATGAGTCCATTGTTTCAGCGACTTTGCCAATCCATCTGGTTGAAGTGCTTCCTTGTTTTCACTGCCCTTACACTTTAACATTCAGGATGCCCTTTTTGAAGAACTGGTTTCTCTTGACAACATGTCCAAAGTAAATAAGATGAAGCACCTGCCTAATAGAAGATACATTTATAATTCATCTAATATCAAGATGTCTGCTCTGTGATGTTCCCCCATGCTCTCATTATTATCCTAGGTACTGTTAAGTCTGATCAGACTCATAGCCACCCAATGTGAGAGTAGAACAGCTTCATAGGCTGTGGTCTTTATGAGACCAGGTGGTCAGGTCTTCCTCCCATGATGCACTGGTAGGTTTAAGCCACCAACCTTGCAGTGAGCAGTTGAGCACGTTAGCACAGTGTCACTGGGACTGCTTTGTCCTATTTTACCAATGAGTAATATGAGACTAATTGACACGAAATATTGTTTAAGGACACAAAATAGCAGTCTTTAACATTAGGTGACAAGTTGGTGTTACCAAAAAAGATCAGAAAGCAGAGCAAACCCACTATGATTAAGGTAACTTGCAGGTAACATCTCAGAGGCATGCTGGAGTTGGGGGCTGAGGAGAGCAGGATTTCCACTTTCCTTCTGGCCACCTGGTGGTGAAATGAATTGTGTTTAGTCTAAGCAGGCTGGCAGGAAACTAATCCCCCCAAAAGAATAATAGTTTCAAAATGGTTTCAAATTGAGGAGTCTAAACCAAATTGTGCAGAAACAAAATAGTTTCTTTTACACCAGACGAATAGATAACCTCCTGGGACCAAAGGACCACGCAGAGTCTAAAACAGCAGGCAGATCCACAGAAAGCAGCAGCAATTGCAAGTTACAACACCAGACTGCTCACGGAGATAGCAATGAAGTACACAAAGGCGCAGCCCTAGGCAAGTTGCTCCCTTAGAAGCTTCTGTGAAAAGTGACTGCTTTTTTGCATTTTTGCTTTGGTGAAGGCTGAGTGCAAAGACATTTACCAGAGTAGAGGTTTTAAAAAGTACTTAATCCCTAATGCAATAAGTTAACCATCTGGATCAAATCTGACATTTCTTTTTCATGGTACAAATAAGGTTTCAATCAAATATGTCTCAGCTATTTGAAGAAAATCAATACCATTTACAGTTACAGTAAAACTTAGTGTGGACCTTGAATCCTTGCCCTCTCGTTGATTAGTTCTTTTCAGTAAATCCTTTAAAACAGTCCGTGTTCCTAGAAGTTTGAGACCATGTAGATGACCATTTATTTTGGGTGGAATAATAGGTTTCATTTTCATTTATTTATTTATTTAACACATGGAACCAAGTCAAGCTTAATGCATTTTATTGATTTTCTGTCACTCAGTTGTTAATATATGGGCCTCATCAGTGCAATGGTATTAAGATATCTGAAGTGCTTTTTACTCTTCTCTGTTCAGGAGCATTGTCTTAATTCAGATGTCTAGACTTGATTTTATACCTTCCTCCTTTAATGAAGAGGATGCAGTAGACAGTACAGGATAACTGTAGAAGCCCTTACACAGAAATCTATGGTCCCCTGGAGAAGGAACTATTGAAAGATTGCTGCCCAGGTGATATTTGGACTGAATGCTGTGTTCATATAAAGAAGAATCACTTGAAAGAGAGGGATGGCCTTCTTCATTTTCACTCATGGCATTTATTTCTGTGTGCGTGTCCTTTACATGGTTATAAAAGGAATGCAAGAGAAGAGCTTAAAGTTTTTTCCCTTAGATATCACTTTCTGGAGAGGAAAAAACGAGATTTCCAAAATTATGGGAACCTGAAAGCATTTCTATACCTAGGATAGCTTTTGCATATTTTATATGAATTTTCATAAAGTGTAATCAAAATTGTATTACATTCATTTTATATAATCATCCTGGGAATGACTATCTTTACATGGAGCTTGATATAGGGTCTAAAATTGCAAGGTATATAATTTTCGATAGAGATACCACAACATCCTGTGTGCAATATCAGATTACACTTAGGAATCCAAACTATCTTATATAAAATGTAAAATTCACTCCTACAAAAAAAACCATTTACATTTCAGGCTTGTACTTTTACAGCTCTTAGAAACCACTTATCTTATTCTAACTATTCATCTTTTTTATTTAATAGATTCTAACTGTAATACACATGTTTGCGTAGGCCACCTTGTTCCTGAAAAACAATTTTAAGAAGAAGGTGTATCTGAGTTCTCTATTCCCTGACTCTTCCCATCGTCAACATGATTAGGTATAAGGAGGTCATGGAAAAGGTGGCATTGTATGAAAATGCGGAGGAGGGGGTACTTTTTCCTGTTTTTAGACTGGCCATTTGTCGGATCTTTGAGGGAGAAATATGACCACAGACATAATAACAGCTAATGTGTATGGACTCTCTCATCATTGTGAGGAGTCCAGGTTTGGATTAGTCCTCTGTGGAGCAGGCAGCTCGGCAGACACAAAACTGGATTAAGCAGGACTATGTGGGTGGAGGGCCCATCATTGGGCCGTTTCCCCTTGCTCCTGTGCGTGGCTGGTCTCCCTTGTGGAACTGCCCCCAGGGCTCCACTTTCACACCGTGAAACCCTGTGTCCAGGAGCCCAGTAGGGGCACAGGCCTCTGGCCTTGGCAGGTTACTGAGACTTGGAGCTTCAGGGCAGTGCTCTGGGACTCTGGCTTTCCACCAGTTCCACTGAGCGTTTCTTCCAAACACCCTCTCCATGCCTGTCTTTCTTCTTCCTCCTTTCCCAACCCACAGCAATTTTGCACCTAAAGACTTCAGGGCACACAGGGAATAGGAATGCGGGACAGACATCCCTTGGCTCGGTGCTTCCTGAAAGACACTGGAGATCCTCTTGAATTCCTAAAACAGATCATAGATTTTTACTGCTGTTCTAAATGTGAAATGCTGGGTCATGAGAATAGGTGATATATGTTTGTGTATATGTCAGGGACACTTGCGTTATATATCCATGCTTATATACCCACACATTATTTTCAGAGTCTATGTCATATTTTGACACAGTGATATGCCATGGCGTAAAGAGATGCAGTTGCCGGGGCTGGTGCAGACTTCGCTGTTCTGGAAATAGCATGGGGATTGCAGCTAGCCTCCTGAGGATGAGAACTCAACTCCACCTCTGCCGAAGGATGATGACTATGACGAGGAAGCCAGATGTGTCTCTATCTTCCAACTTCCTTTACATTATCCTGTTACCAATCCTCCCTCTCAGGAGAGTCTACATCTCTGCTGAGACTGACCATCCGTTGCAAGCGCCACCGCACAAAACTCACTGACAGCACATTTATGCGGGTTTATGAGAGAGTTGTGAAGCTACCACAAGTCAGCATCTGAAAACAGTAAAGGTACAGTCTTTTCCCCATAGCAACTTTTCTCTCTGGTGATCATTATCAGCCATAGAACCCCTTGGCTTCTCTCTCATTCCTGGGCTGGAAAGCTGACCACTCTTTCTCTGGTCTTGGCGCGGCTCCACTGTTCTGTCTCGGGCTTTCAGTGCTGTGGCCTCTGCTGCCTCCACCACACACACCAGACAAGGATTTTGCATGCGCTTCGCTAATATCGCTTTTTTCCATGATGGTTGTGAAATGTCACTTCCTACTTCCTAGATGGCTCATTCTTATACCCAATGAAATGACAGAACTGACCAATCCCTGAATTGAATTCTCTACATCTTACGTACAAAGATGATTAATAAAAGAGTGATAGCAAGTAATTTCGCAAGACCACAGTGATGACCATTCATCCTAGAAGTCACTGTAAAGAATTTGACATTGTTTGTGCCTTTCTTTCTTTCTTTCCTTCTTTCTGTCTTTCATTTTTGAATACTTTTATTGGGTGCTCTTACATCTCTTATCACAATCCATACATTCATGTGTCAAGCACATTCGCACATATGCTGCCATCATCATACTCAAAGCATTTTCTTCCCACTTGAGTCCCTGATATCAGCTCCCCATATCTTCCTCTTCCCTCCCCACCTGCCTGCCCTCATGAACCTTTGACAAGTTATAGATTATTGTTTTCATATCTTGCATCATCCTCCATTGCCCCTCACTTGGGAGCGGGTTATAGATTGATCCTTGTGTTTGATTCCCCCGATTTCCCCCCATCCTCCCCCAATCCTCTTGGTCTCTCTACTCTCATTGTTGGCCCTGAGGGGTTTATCTATCCTGGATTCCCTGTATTGCCAGCTCTTATTTGTAACAGTGTGCATGTTCTGGCCTTATCCAATTTGTAAGGTAGAATTGAGGTCATGATAGTGGGGTGAAGGAAACACCAAAAAATTAGAGCAAAGTTGTGTGTTTCGTCGGTACTACACTGCACCTTGATTGGCTCATGTCGTTCCTCTTCCTCTGTGAGAGGATGTACAGATAGGCATTGAGTCTCCACTCCATGCCATCCCCCCACCCCCACATTCACATTGGGTATGATTTCATTCTGGGTCTTAAATTCCTGATACCTGATCCCATCTGCACCTCATGATCACACAGGCTAGTGTGCTTCTTCCATGTGGACTTTGTTGATTCTCAGTTATATGGTCAGTTGTTTAAGACACCAGATGCTATATCTTTTGGTAGCTGGGCACCATCAGCTTTCTTCACCACATTTGCTTATGCACCCATTTTGTCTTCAGCAATCGTGTTGGGAAGGTGAGCCTCACAGAGTGCCAAATTGCTAGAACAAGTGTTCTTGTGTTAAGAAAATACTTGAGTCTAAGCCCAACGTCCATTTGCAACCTTAATGCTTAACAAACAGATATGAGTACATAGTTCTATTTAGCTCTAATTTTATATGTATATATATGTATGTATATATATACATTTACATTTGCACATGCCTGTATTTAGACCTTTATAAATGTCCTTTGCCTCCTGGTTCTATCCTCCATTTCTTTTTGCTTTCCTCCACCATCATGTTTGGCCCTCATTTGAGTTTAGTAAATCCTCACTGCTACATTGCCCTTAAATGAGAAAGTAACAAGTGTTGGAGGGGCTGTGGTAAGATAAGAACTCTCATCCACTGCTGGTGGACATGTAGGTATGTGCAGCCACTATGGAAATCAATCTGGTGATATCTAAATCAGATGGAAATCAAGCTACCATATGACCCAGAAATCCCCCTACCAGGCATGAACCCAGAAGAGGCAAGAAACAAACCATGGCCAGACATCTGTGCTCTAATGTTCATTGTGACCCAGTTCACAATTGCAAGGAATTAGAAACAACCCAAATTTCCATCAACAGACAAATGGATCAGAAACTGTGGTACATACATTCAATGGACTTCTATGTGTCCCTAAAATGCAGTGATGAATGCATGAAGCACATTGTCTCGTGGGAAGAACTGGAGGAAATCATGCTAAGTGAAGTAAGCCAAACACAAAAGGGCAAGTATGACATGAGTCCACTGAGGTACACTTAAAAAAGGGGGAGGGGGGCATAGTGGAACAGCTACTGTATACATACATCCCTGGGGTGAGGTCCAGCAACTATGGCAGGGGCCAAACCCAGTCCAGGGATACATGTGGCAGCCAGCTAAATAAGAGGAAGAAAGAAAGGGGAAGGGAGACATTGGTAGGGGGAGGAGCAGGGCACTAACCCACTCAACTGGAGGGCATTGTTTATATCTCCACAGGGACACAGGGACGAGAGAGAGAGAGAGAGAGAGAGAGAGAGAGAGAGAGAGAGAGAGAGAGAGAGAACTAGGCTTTAACCCAATGCACCAAGACATGAATACTATATAGAGAGGTCTGTGGGGCCGGCCCCCAAACCAACTATGGGGACACCACCCTCCCCCCACCGCCAGAAGAATGCACTTTAGAGGACAGCATTTGAGCTGCAGCTTGGGGAAAGGGGTGCATCTGATTAGAGCACACACAGGAAAAATGAAATGGGATGGAAAGGGAGGGGAGGACATTCTGGCCCACCAAACCCCGAGGACAATATTTCTGCTCAGAGCAGACAATGCACAGAGAGGACCATAGGGCCAGTCTCACCACGGGATAGGGCATACCTCACTAAACCATAGTGCCATGGGGGACAACACTGGAGACACAGTGAAGGAATTGTGTCCAAGCTGACTCCATCATGCTGGCATGAAACACTAAGAGCATGCCACAGAGTAGCAAGGGGAGCAAAGTAATGAAATTCCTGGGAAGTACCAAAAATAGACTTTGGAGACAGATTGTGGCACCCCATCAGACTGGAAAATACTCATAAAGGCCAACAAACAGACCTTAAAGTATTTATAGGCTTTTGCATTTTTTGTCAGTGGCTTTCTTTTTGTTGTTTTATTGGTTTGTTGTTCTTGAGTTCCTTTGTTGTTTTATTTGGTTTTTGCACTTATTAATGTATGTGCATGTCTATCTAGATAAGATAGGAGGGATAAGTAATTCGGAGATGAAAAGAATGGGATCAGTGGTTGTGGGGGAATACTGGAAAAGGAGAGGTGAGAGAAAGGAAGGATGGGGGAGGGGGAACAACCCAGGGACATGGGAACAACAAAGAACATTGAACTAAAATCAATGGAGAGAAGGGCTGTGCCTTTCTTAAAAGAGTCACTGATACCTCTCATCCTTGTACTGTGCTTGTTACTGAGTTTGATCAATAGGGGAAAATCAAATTCATTTCCACTGTGTCAATTAGGATTTGGGTTTTAATGGTTGCAATCTTTAGAGGAGCTGACTGCTATATCTTTCTCTCACAGAGTAAAGAGGGGGGAGGGGGTGTTAGTTTGCCAACTCTTCAGTTCACAGCTGAATCCGTCACTCTTGTGTCACCAGAGTTCCTTGCTTGAATTATAGGCTCAAAACAAACAAACAAACAAACAAACAAAACAAAAGCACCAACTCAATGTCAATACAGTAAATGTGAAGTTCAAGAATCCAAGCAGTTACTTAGATTTTGTCATTTTAATGTGATGATTTACAATTTTGATGCTTAAATTTTATTCATAGTATAATCGATAAGCACTTATCTGATAAGTGAAGAGTAGTCTATACATGAAATATTATTTGTTGTCATTCATAAGTATTATTGAAAATATTATTTTTCAAGAGAAAAGATTGTGTTAGGTTTCTTGGGTGAGAAATACCTTGGTCCTTGACTTCACACAAGAAAGAAATCATGCTGAAGGCTGGTTTCTTATCCAAGTGGTTTTTTCTTTTCTTTTTTTTAAACAGTTTTATTGGCACTTCATTCACGTATCATATGATTCAATAATACAGTCATATCAAGAAGAGTTTTATAGTCATCACCACAATCAATTCTAGAACCTTTTCTTCTCCCTTGTACTCACTGTTATTCATCTAATTATTATTTTTTAAAATCATTTTATTGGGGGCTCATACAACTCATCACAATCCATCTATCCATCCATGTGTCAAGCACTTTTGCGCATTTGTTTCCCTCATCATTCTCAAAACATTTGCTTTTCACTTGAGACCCTAGTAGCAGCTCCTCATTTTTCTCCTCCCTCCTCCCTCCCCTATGAACCCTTGACAATTTATAAATTATTATTATTATTATTATTATGTGTTTTTATAAAGGGTACAACCAGTTTCAGGTACTACAGTTACTGAACACAAGTCAGAAAGAGAGAGAGAGGGTGACCCAGCCAACCTAGCCTTTTGGGAGCCTTCTGCTGGGAGGCATGGGGGACAGTACTGGTTGATCCCATTGGCTGAATAAAGTCCACCTGGCCTAGATGTGCCCTTCCCAAGTGTACTGGATTCCTGTCTCAAAAGCCTGGATTTGTGCATGCCCTCTAGCCTTTATCAGCTTCCAGCTTCCTGTAAAGGGGTAAGGGAAGCCTTAGCATGTAGAGGGACAACCCCTTGTTTCTGCCTCTACCAACCTAACAATTGCTTTTTAAAAATGGTGTGATTTGCATTTCAAATATGCTGAGTAAACAATTGCCTCCTTGTTTCTTTGTTTTCCTGATCTTTTTTTAAAATCACTTATCATATGTTTAAAAAAAATGAAATAACTATTTTCATTCAAAACCTTTTTGCTGGCCCACTTTGCTGAGGCCAATGATAGCCATGGTGATGGTAGTGGTGGCTGGTATTCACATGGCTGGATTAGACACTTTTCTCCTTCATGAGTTCTTGAGTTTCTTTCCCCCCATATTCATTAAAAAAAATAAAAATTAAGGTTCTTGAAAACGCAATTCTATTTTTTCTAACAAACAAAAACATTTAGTTCTCTGCCAATTTCATCCTAACTTTAAAAAGACATAAAAATACCTGTTAATGTGATCTTCTTTACAACTGATAGAATGTCTACTGCAGGCTCCACTTTAGCAGCACAGAAGAAATGAAAGATGATTAACGTTTGTACAGCAAAGATGTTTTTTCATCAGTTAAGATTTATAGCACTTCCCAAAGATGGTCCAAGTAACTACTCCAAAATTGGTAGAAAGTAACCTGTCCACTCTATTACATAACAATGTAAAAGAGTTTCCATTTTCATAGGAGGAGATTTTTAGACATTCTGATTTGGTAAATATATTTGACCTTGAAAAATATTTATCTTTCTAGTTCCTAGTCTCATCACCAATAAAAGGAAAGAGCATTTCAGAATTCCATTGATGTATAAATGCTGTTTTTGGAGAGCTCTTGTTTGAGTTTATATATAGCTGCTATACTCTAGTGCACAGATCATGTTTCATTTTACTGTTTTATAGCCTATCAAAATTAAATGGGACACATAAAGATCAATATCTTGCATATTAATGAGGGGAGATGGACTAGTTTAGCTGTTATGACTCAGCAATCATATTGTATACTCTGCTAGGAATGAAAAATGGAAGAACAACGATGTTGAATTCATCATTAAAGAACATTTCAAGATCTAATCTGAAGTACAGTATTTTCCATGATAGGGAAATACATGCCCACAAGGAAAATCAGTGAATACAATTATATTCAAATTTACGCAACAATCACTAATGCCAAAAAATGAAGAAATTGATGAATTTTACCAACTTCTACCGTCTTAAATCTATCAATCATGTAATTAAGAGACATTGAAAATTAACGCTGGAGGTATGCAAACATTGGGAATAAAAAAAATAATCAGAAGTTTAAATGTATGACCTTAGTGATAGAAATGAAACTGGAGATTGCATGACAGAACTTTGCAGAACTAATACCTTCTTCATTGTAAATGCTTAAAAAAAAAAAAAGAAAACAAAAACAGCAACTATACATATGGACCTCACTGGATAACATAATATATAGGTCAAATATATTTATCCTGTGGAAAAAGTCAATACATAAGGTTAATATAATCAGTTAGAACAAGTGTAGTTGTCAATTGTAGAACACACTATAAATCGTTTATACATAACAAGAAGTGGAAGAACATTCAAACAAACCCACAGAAGTCAAAGTATAACCATGAGCATATCACACTGAGAATCCAGTCTAAACCTAACTAATGGTATGCCACCTCTGTATACATTTCTAGGCCTAACTAAAGCTATCTTGCTTCTGTAAACATTCCCTTGTGTTAGGAGGGTCGGTAAATTACCATATGAAAGACAAGTCTTGCTAACAAAATAGAATGCCTCAGCAGGACACCTGACATCCCCACAGAGCTCCAAACCTCCTGAGATAAGGCTGTAGGCAAGAACTGAAGAATGTGAAGTTGGTGAACTCTGAAGACTGGTGCTGGGAATGCTTGATTAAGCCTCCTGTAAAATTGTAGATTGATTAACTGCCTTAGTATAGAATTGTGAAAGCATAAGTACTCAACTCTGTGGGGGGAAGGGGCTGCTCTCTCAAACCCCTACGTTGGGCTCAGGCTGTCTCTGGCCAGAAAAATAAAGACTCTTTTAATTCGAACTCTGGTGGTCCATCTCACAATTATTAACAATCAACACCCCCATAAGAGGATCTTACAACACATGAATATAAAGACCCTCTCAAGAATATGCACAACACACTGAACAGTAATGAATGAAGAGCAAACATATTGTGGGATGACTTCAAGAGCGTCATACACGGAGAAAGCAAATGGCCATTAAAGACAAGAAAGAAATAAAAGACCAAAATTTATGCCACAATTTATGAAACCTGATCTGGGATGTAGAATTTTTAAAGAGTACAAGAGAAACAATGAAATGAAAGAGCTGAACAGAAATTTTCAAAGGGTGGCTTAAGAAAACATATTAAAACGAAAAGTACAAATATTCAAAGCTGGAAAATCAAAAGAACAAACTGATCATTTCTCAAGCTAAAAGAACTGAAGACAATATTCTAGCCTCAAAGTACAAATATTGAAAGATTCTGTGGGCAACATATTGAATGATGCAGGGAGTATCAAAAGAAGATAGAAAGAGTGCACAATCACTGTACCAAAAATAACTGGCGGGCTTTCAGACATTTAGGAGATAACATTTGATCACATCCCAGCGTTGCTGAAAGAAGAAATGTAGGCTGGACTGAAGGTTTTCTCAACAAAAAAGGTTTCAGAAATTGACCAGCTGAGATGCTTCAAGAAACAGACGCATTGTTGAAAGTGTTTATTCATTTATGCCAAGTACTTTAGAAGACAGTTACCTAACAAATTGACTGTAAGTGAACTTTCTGTCTCAAAAAAAAAATATGTGGTCCAACAGAATGCAGAAACTACTGATATAACAAGCAAGTAAAATTTTGCTGAAGATCCATGTGACATCAACAATGATAACTTCTTACTTTTTCCTATGGGAATCCGGCATTCATTTCTGGCCGTTCATTTTCTATGTTTTAAAAATATATTCAGTAACATGCTATTTGTGTGTGTTATGAAAGCTAGTGTTTGATAATTTGCACATTCTATTGGATCAGAGTATTATTGGTTGATTATCGCTGCTGTAATGTGGTCCATAGTCAAAAGCAGAAGTACTAGAAAGATGTTTACTTGTGTTTTATTAACAATGCAAAGGCACCTGACTGTGTAGATAGTAACAAATTATGGATAACATTGCAAAGAGTGGGAATTCCATAACACTTAATTGTGCTCAAGTGGAACCTCTATAAAGACCAAGAAGCAGTCCTTCAAACAGAGTAATGTGTTGTAGGACATTGCATGGTTTAAAATTAAAAAAAGGTCCATGTCAGCATGGTATTGTTTGACCAGATTTACTCAATCTGTATGCTAAGCAATTAATCTGAGGAGCTGAATTATATGTAGATGAATGCATCATTGGGTTGAAAGGGAGTCTCATTAACGGCTTTCTGTGCACAAGTGAATCAGTCCTAGGGATGTAGTGGGTCATCATAAGTTGGGCTGCAATGTTGGCTGTTTAAATCCACCAGCTACTCAGCAAGAGAAAGATGAGGCTCTATGCTAAGCAATTCATTTGCTTCTGAAACACTTATAATCTTGGAAACCTTTTAAAAGGGTCACTATGTTGAATTCAACTTGATGACAGGGAGTTTGGGTGTTCAGTTTATACAGAGGACACAGCCTTGCTTGCTGAAAGTGAAGCACTTACTGATGAAGATCAAAATATTGATTATATTTTGAAGAAAGCCAGCATCCTCACAACTGTACCAATATGCATCATCGTGATAAATGGAGAAAAGCTTGAAGTTGTTAATGATTTTACTTGGGTCCACATTCAATGTCCATAGAAGGAGCTGTACTTCATGTACAGCAACTCCTGGCGGCAGGTCTGCAGACCAAAGGACTATATCTTACTAATGGTTCCTGATATCGACTTGTGGTAACTTGTAAATTCCTCAGTAAAACTTTATAATCATAGTGTCCGTGAGTTCTGTGTGACCGCTGCGATGGAATATTGAACCCAGCAGAGACTTTGGGTGTTGTGAGAGAGATGACTGTTGTCAGAGAGATTAAAGTAAAGGCAATGGAGAGTAGACCTGTGTCTGGCCTCTGCCTCATAGGACTCATCATTGGGTAGAGGTGGAGTTGGATTCTTGTGAAGGTGGAAGATGTGCCTCCCACGCCATTGCCTCAGCAGTGCAGCA
This sequence comes from Tenrec ecaudatus, assembly GCF_050624435.1. Classification (NCBI taxonomy): domain Eukaryota; kingdom Metazoa; phylum Chordata; class Mammalia; order Afrosoricida; family Tenrecidae; genus Tenrec; species Tenrec ecaudatus. Next base: position 45,398,133 of record NC_134544.1, read on the forward strand.
AGCATGTCTGATTTAAGCAAGGGCGTGTTAGGTTTCTCTCTCCGGCCTAAATTTCAGCCTCGGTCCTTGGCTCCGCGCAAGAAAGATTTCACACCGAAGCCGGGCTCGTGATCCAAGTGAATTTAATGAGAGTTATAAGAAGTTTCAGGTTTTACGCGGCACCCATTAGGATTCCTTTGACCATGCGGCCTGGCAGAGACTGCCCCAGGTCATGCAAGGATCTCTCCCCTCCCAAGAAAACGACCAGACCACCCAAGCAAGCCAAGACCCCTCTCCCTCCCTGTCCCTGCCTTTTCAAGGGTTCTGGGAGTGGCATGGTGAACCACCCCAGGTCGATCTCATTGGCTGAATTGCAATCACCTGGCCCAGGTGGGCTGCTCCAGGTGTAACGCCCCTCCGAGCCCACTGGCGGGAAAATCCAGCTTTTTCCTTTGCTGGCTCTCCTGGGCATGCGTAAATGGACTTCCCAATTCCCTAAGCTAAGCTACCTAACAGGTGGTGAGTCTTTATATCACTTACTCTGGACATGTTGTCAGAGGAGACTAGTATCTGGAAAAGGACAGTATACTTGGTTAAGCAGAGGGTCAGTGAACACAGGAAGATCCTGAGTAGCCTCAACAATGATCTCAAATGCATGCAACAATGGTCTCAAACATAACAATCATGAGGATGGCTTGGGACCAAGCAGTGCTTTGATTTACTGAACATGGCATAGTTAGGTGACAGTACCTTACAACATAGCAATGTCAGGTAGCCAGAATAGGACTGGGGAGGGTTGTCTCTTCAGATGCCTGCATAGGGGACGGAAAGGGGTTGATTTGTTTCTGAAAAAGAGATTGTAAAGAAATAAGGCACACATTAGACACCTCTGGAAAGATCCAGAACTGAGCATGCTCAGAAACAAGCCCCTCAAGCCAGAGCAAAAGCCAATCTAGACACACTTACCTTAGGCGCCAGCAATATGACATCACCCACGTGTGCTTAAACTCATCCAATTAGGTCAGCCAATACCTTCAACCACACCTCCCAGCCAGAGGAGATAAAGGCAGCTCACAGGGAGGCCCTGCTTTCTTTTCCTTCTGTTCCTGTGTGCTCTTGCAGGTGGGAAGGTGGTGGCCCAGAAGCCCAGACCCTCCCCTGCTCCCACCCCACCCAGCACCAAGCTCCTTTCAAATGCAAATGTGGTGATGCTGAAAGTCCTGGGTGGGGCTGAGGCTTCCATCTATACCTCAAATACTCTGCACTGACCCAAAAAGAAAAAGTCTATTTCTTCTAGACAATTCCTTCATTCCTTTTAAAGTAAACCCAATTAAGTACAAGGCATGAGGGAAGAGGGGGGGGGGGTTACAAGCTCTTTATAACCATAATTCCCAGTACTCATTTCTATCACCCATGTATGTCTATTTTACCACACTAAGTAGGAGAAGCCAATATTCACAGTAGAGTCAGCTTAAAACATAATCCCTTAAAAAAAAAAACCACCCCAAACACTCAAATTCAATGTTCTCTTCACCACCTCTGACTATCTTATACATACTTATATGGTTTGGGGTCTCTATGGCTGGATGTATCCAGCAAGCCCTGGTCTTGTATCAACCACCTTGATTAAAGAACTTGGCTTTTGTCCCAGACCACTCATGAGATAAAGTTTCATCATCCTCATTTCTAAGACACATTCTGGTTTCTCTTTGTCAAAGACATACTTGTTTATACTTCAGGGCAGTCCAGATTACTATCAGTATTCACTAATACTGTAATTCAAATCCATCAATTCTTTTCCAGTCTTTCTTATTCAGGGTCCAACTTTCAAATGCATCTGAAGCAGTTGACAAGACCATTAGATGGGAGGGCACACCTCGCTGTCATCTTTGTGTATACCACAAACAAAACAAAACACACATGCACACAGGAGCAAACAAAACAAAACTCTCATTGCCATAGAGTCGATTCTGGCTCATGGCGAGTTTATGACAGGACAGAACTGCCCCTTTGAGTTTCTAAGACTAACTCTTTACAGGAGTAGAAAGCTCTGACTTTCTCCCTTAGATTAGCTGGTGGTTTCGAACTGGCCTCCGCAGGCCAAGGAAAGTGTAACCACTACACCACCAGGGTTCCTTGTACACAGGGCCACGATAAGTAGAAACTAACTCTATGACACTGAACAACAAGAACATGACCTATCGACAAAGGCAATCCAATATGATAATAATAACAAAAACTTATTGATGAAATATTTCTATGTTTTATGACAAATGTGTACATGCTTTGTTTGCCCCTTGATTTCAGCCTTTCTTTATCTCTTTGTCTTCCTTCCCCTTCCCAGTAAGTAGAACTACCCTCCTTTGGTTGGTTCAAGCCCCAGTCATTTCAGTTTTCCCCTAATGACCCTCCTTCCTGCACCATATATTTCCCTCAGTGTGTGCTTTGAACGCCATGCTACCATTCACTCTCATCAGAACGAAAACAGTAATCCCCCCACCCCCACCCATACTCTCCTCTCCTACACCCTACAATCTCTCTTTTTTTTTAACCGCAGACAGGTGAACTTTTAAAAAATGCCAATTAGATTATGTCACTGACCCGGGTTAAACTTTCATTGGCTCCATGATTTCACTAAAATCCATTTTCTTTGTTTCATTGACCTGCACGACCCAAGCACTGCCTGCCTGTCTGGCCATCTTCGTGCTTGTCCTGTGTCCTCAGCATCACCAGCATGCAGAATGATTTTCTTTGTCTTATACTCCACTTGCATTCTTAATTTTGGGGCCTGGCATGTATGAAGTCTTTACTATCCAGTACATTCTGCCTCAGGGGCTCATACTGCTCTTTCTTTCTTGTCAAATAGCCCCTCTTTGATGACACCTGCTCCTGAAAACAACTGGAGAATTAACACCCAGGTGTGTTTTGTTGCTTTTAATACACCATACCTCTTCAGTGACAAAAATCACCTCTCATGTGGCGTTAGCTTTCCTTAAGTACATGACCAATGGAGAATAGTCATTGGGGCAATATCATGTGATGTTATTGTGCATAGATGCCAGGTAAAAACCAATGTACAGTCCATCGAAGTGGAAGGTTTAGCTCAAGCTTTGTTCTAAGAGAGACTTTCTCTTATAAATGATTGAAAATAAATCACAGGATATTTTGTCAGGCAAAAATCTGGGAATTTAGGATAAGTATTGTAAGGTAGTTGAGCAGTGCCAGAAATCGGATCAGCCGAATTTTAGCAAACAGGCTTTATTAGGGAAAAATAACCGGCTTGGACGAAGTCCCACAGTCCACAACATCCGGGCTGAGGAAATCACGCCCTAGACTATAGGAGTGACCTTTTATTGCTGGGAGACATGTGGGTGGCTGGGTTGGCCCTGGGCCCGTATCTAGTAAGGTGGTCAGAGATTGGAAGGTACAGGCACGTCCGAGTTCCTGACTAGGCAGAAGTGTCTGCCAGGGATTGATGGAGCAAGCTCACCTGAGTCCCTGGCTAGACAAAGTTTCCTGTCCAGGATTGGTGGACGCAGGCATGTCCGCTCCTCTAGCCAGGCAAGGGGCCACTTCCTAGCTCCCAGAAGAGCGCACACCTGGCTGAGTGCACAGTCCAGAGAGAGTTGCATCAGCCAGCTCTGATCAGCTCCGCATGGGGTGGGGGTTATTGATTTGGCCAGACAAGAACCTTTCAGGAACGTCTAAATATCTAAAACCACTGCCATTTAGTATAGTCCAACTTAAACTAGATGTGTAGGTCACCATATAACTGCTTCATTAGCTTTCTAAAATTATAAGTGTTTACAGGTGTCAAAAGCTCAAACAAAACAAAACAAATCTCAAAATAACTAACAGGGATTCCAACTTGGTAGTAGGAAGCTTCATCTGTCTTCCACAGAGTCACAGCCCATGGTTTTGAACTGCTGACCCTGCCAGTCGCAGCCCCATGCACAACTCTATGCTACCAGGGCTTCCCTCCCCCAAACACCTAGCCAGTTGACGCAAAGCCACAACTGCTGTGCTGTTATGAATCCGATGCTGAATCAACGTTGCCACTGTGTGTGTGTGTGTGTGTGTGTGTGTGTGTGTGTGTGTGTATGCATGCATATGACGGGTCTTCAAAAAGCCTATGGAAAAATTCCATAAGTTTAATTCCACTTCATATCACCTTTGTGAAGCCCCCTTGTACATGGATACCCACTTCTGCCATATGTGTATATTGGGGTATACATGCATATACATACATAAAATCATAAAAGTTTAAAAATCAATAATTACGACTAGCATATCTTCTTAATGTCTTATTGCGGTATACAACCGTGACTTCACTGCTCACGTTAAGAAACAGAGAACAGAGCAAGGCTGGCTCCCGAGAAGCTCTTCACATCTGTTCCCAGATGCCATCTGTTGTCTTCAATCGATGGCTAAGCATTGTCTTCAACTTCTAATGTATTAAGATATTTTTCCTGCTTTTGAAGTCACTGCCAAACAGAATTATACTGTATTTGCTCTCTTGTAAATGACTTTGTTTATTTATTTTTGCTCAATTATATGGTTTTCAAGGTCTGTTCATGTTGTGCATAATATCAGATGATTGCTTAAATGAATATTTTATTAATTGAATATAACCAATGTAAAATTACTTTGGATGATTTTCAAATCTTTGGTATTTAAGAAAGCATGGCTATTGACATTATGTATTTTATGTTGCTGTAGCTTTACCTATTATGGGTATTTTATGTAAATAAAATCATACAGTATATGGTCTCTTGTGACTGACTTCATTCATTTAATATATTTTTTTCAAGGACCACCCATGATGCTGCAACACTTCATTTCTTTTTATGGACGAGTACTATTCCATAATAAGAATATATCATATTTTATTTACCTGTTCATCAGTTGATGAACACTTGGGTTGGTTCTACTTTTTGATTATGCTGCTGTGAACATTTTTATATAGGTTTTTGTGGCAGATATGTTTTTTTGGAGTGGAAGGGTAAGGTCATTACACTAGTTAACTATGTTGAAGCTCTTCAAGAACTGCTGGACTGTCTTCCACAAATGTGATATTTTACATTCCCTCCTGTATGATATGCCAGTTACAGTTTCCCCACCTATTACCAACTTTACCTTTTTATCATAGCCATCTTAGGGGTAAGAATACAGGGATATTTCACTGTAGTTTGTTTTGCTACTGATGTTTTGTACCTTCTCATCTACTTATTGACCATTTGTATGTGTTCTTTCAATGCATGCCTCTTCAAATCTTTTATTCACTTTATAATTTGGGTTATTTGACTTTATTTTGTATAGTTGAAGAAATTTTGTTAACTGCATACAAGTACCTTATAAGATAAATGATTTACCTTATAAATAAATGGTCTTCCATCTGGGGCTTGTGTTTTCACTTTTTTGGATAGCATTCTTTGAAAACACAGAAGTTTTAAGTTCTAATGTAGTTCAAGTCATCTACTTCTTTTTTTTCCCTTTTACTATTCAAGCTTTTTGTATTGAAATTTAGAATCCATTATTTAACCCAAGATCATGAAGAGTTACTCTCAAGTTCTCTCCATTAATTTCATAGGTTTAGCTCTTAGTTATGCATGTTGAGTTAGATTTATTATATGATTTGAGATTCATTCGTTTGTTGTCTCAACACCATTTTCCCAAGAATAATCTTTCCCTAATGAATTGTCTTAATGACTTGGGTAAAAACTAGTTGATTATATATCAGAACTCTCAATTCGATTAAAAAAATCATTTATTGGGGGCTCATATAACGCTTCTCACAATCCATATGTCTATCCATTGTGTCTAGCACATTTGCACATTGGTGCTGTCATCATACCAAATCAATTTGATTTTTTTGATCCACATGTCTATCCTGGGGTAGTAGCATAATGTTGGTCATGTTAACTTTGCAGTAAGTTTGAAATTGGGAAGTGAGTTCTCTAACTTTACTCTTTATCAGATTGTTTTGGCTATGTTGGATCCCTACACTTCTATATGGGTTATATTCAATTTCTGAAAATTTCTTCTCCTGGAGAAACAGTGATCTTTTAATAAATGATTTTCCCATTTATTTAAGTCATTTTTAATTTCTTTAAATATGATTTTGTAGGATTTAGAGTCCAAGTTCTGTATTAATTTTGTTAGTTGCATTTCTAAGTATTTTACTCATACTGATATTATTATAAACAGAATTGATTCTTTAATTTAATTTTTAGATTGTTCATTACTAGTGTACAGAAATGTAATTGATTTTTGTAAATTGATCTTGTGTCTTGAAAACTCATTGAACTTGCTTGTTAGTTTTAGTACGTATTTTTTTTTACTGGATTCATTAGAATTGTATATGCACAAGATTACGTCCTTGGAAAATAGCTATAATTTACTTCTTCCTTTCCAACTTGGACAGCATTTAAAAAAAGGTTCTTGCCCAATTATTTGCCCTATGAATTCCAGTAGATTTCCTAGTGGAAGTGGTGTGACTAGATAGTCGAGTTTTGTTTCTGTTTTTAATAAGAATGCATTCACTATTTCCCCATGAAATGGAGATTTCTTTTTCTTTTCTGTTTCATTTTTCACCTATATCTATAACTTAGGACTTCTGTTATGATTTTATTTCATAAAGGAATATAAACTGAGGATGAAACATTAAAAACTGAAAGAGCTAAAGTGACAGAGCTGGAGATCTGTCCTGATGCAGTCCTACCATTAATGCTCATTTCAAAAAGTTTAAGTTCAAATTATCCATGGTATTTTCCTAATTTCATGTCAACTTAAAGACATATAAAAGAGTCAAAATGGTGTTCAGCCTGTCAATCAGGTGCCTCCTTGTGGGCATGACCTTCTCTTAAGGAGAATCCTTGGGAACATCCCCTTCTCTGTCTCAGCCTTTATGTTCCTGCTGGCTGCCCCTGGCTGCTGCCGGAATCCTGAATGTTTCCACCACCATTGGATTCACATAACTGCACCCACCAACCTGTGATATTCCTGCATTCTGCAGGATTGCTTGTGACTGCATGAGTCTGAAGAAGGGCTTCTGGACGAGTGTCAGATTTATGGACTTGAGTTGGACTGGGCTATGATGTTTCCTTGACATGTAACTACCGCACTACTTGTCATAATGCACTTTCTTACACACAGCCGAGTGGCCCTGGATTTTTCTCTCCAGTCAACCTGACCTAACATTATCTTTACTAACCCACTGGTAAAGAAAAAAAAATCAGCACTGCATTTGTTCAGACATTGTGCTATGGATAAATGTAAAGATCAAGGCAACCTTATTTTATATGATAATATCTTGATAAATCAAGTCACACATCGAAGCCAGTTTAAAAAATATCCTGCTATCTTCCATGTGAGAGAAGAAAATCAATACCAAATGCAAATGGAAAATGTTCATTTATATAAGGCTTAATAAATAAGCTAATTAACACCTATTATGTGCCGGGTCATCATCCCAATACCTCGCATCTATCACTTAACATAGATTACTGCTTTTGTGAAATTTATATTTAATGAATCGGAAGGGCATGTGTAAATGAGACGGAAAAGATTTAATAAATATAAGGATTAAAATTGCATTGCATATAGAAAGCTTTATACCTGATATCACTCACTCCCTCTCTCTGATTTAGAGTAGGCTTGGAAATTGCGTGTGGGATATGGCCAGGTAGAAGCATCACATAGACAAATCAGAGTAGATTTCATCCAGAAGATGAGCTCTAAGCAAACACTTGAAGTAACAGAGAGGGTTAACCATGAACATCCCCAAGTAAGACCATGTCAGGCATTCGAATCGAGAGCAATGGTTGTAGGTTGGAGTACTCCTGTAGCCTTTCAATTCAAGCTACAGTGATAAGAAAGATCGAAGCACTACAACAAAGTGACTAACAGGGTACATAGGAACATTGGTGAGGAATGGCTTGTGGCACTTCTAGACTCTCAGGAGGACTTTGGTTTATACTCTGATGAAAATGGGAGCCATTTCTGGGTTCTACTTTTGGGTAGAAAATGGCATAACTCTGGCTTTCTTTTCTTAGTTGTAATCTTTAAGAAAGCAGATCATCAAACTTACATTACAACGTTCTTTGGGTGAGTTTAGACACCAAATTTTCAGCTGAAAAATTTTGAGTTTAAAAGGGATCTTCCTCTTTGATATTTAGACCTTAGACATTTTTATATATCAGATACACATCTTTCATATTTCCAAATTATAAAATGAAGAAAAATTAGTCTAGCAGTGCATCTTCCTTCTAGCTCATTTACAAGATATATAATAAAATATAATTAAATAAAATTCATAGAAGAAACAAAGTCTCCAAACCTACGTTATTAGCCATGACTGTTGCAGGAAATTTATAGCAATAAGAAAAACCTACTGGGAACAACAAAACCATAAGTAATATCAATAAAGTTACTTGTTCTCCTCAAGAGAGTGCCCTGTGATATCAGTTGGAATATAGAAAAGGCATGCGAGTGGCCTATGAGGAATAATCCATTTCCCACTTAAATATAACTATTTTGATAGGGATTAAGTAGTTGAGGAGAATATTATGCTTAGGCTTTAGCTTAGGCTTTAGCTAGAAATGTTTGATCTACATTTTAGGAGAAACATAAAAACAAGCAAAGTAATTTTATCAATGAAGATTCATTTTATGAATAAAAATAGACTACAACCTGACTAAATACTTGCAACTTCATGAATTTAGGAAAAGTCTGACCACCTTCCTTAACAGTGCTCACTCATTTCACAATATTCCTCACAGATGCAAATTAATAAGTATGAGGTTAACACAATTACTGATGACTTTTTAACTGAGGATGTAGATTAGCAATTGCTTTGAATGGATTAATGGCCAACCACTCTTCATTGATATAGTGGAAATTTTGAGCAAGAAGATAAGATGCTTTGTGATTCAAATCACAGTCCTTGGAATTAGACAGTTCTAACACTAAGAACCATCTCCATCATTAACTAGCTGTTTGACCTTAAATAATTTATGTGAATTCTCTAAATCTCAGTATCCTCATGTGTAAAATGAAGGCTATAATGCTATGGTAAAAAATATGGGCCTCTTGGTATCAGGTATCAAAGACACCCCCCAAAAATCATAGCTTTGTGAGTGCGGACTGGGGACCCAGGGCCCATCTGTGGGATATTGGACATCCCCTTGCAGAAGGGCCACAGGGAGGAGTCGAGCCAGTCAGGGTGCAGTGTGGCAATGAAGAAACATTCAATTTCCTCTAGTTCTTGAATGCTTCCTCCCACCCCCCACTATCATGATCCCAATTTTACCTTACAAATCTGGCTGGACCGGAGGATGTACACTGGTACAGATAGGAACTGGAAACACAGAGAATCCAGGACAGATGAACCCCTCAGAACCAGTGGTGAGAGTGGAAATTCTGGGATGATGGAGGGAAGGTGAGGGAAAAAGGGGGAACAGATTATAAGGATCTACATATAACCTCCTCCCTGGGGGACGGACAGTGAAGAAGTGGGTGAAGGGCGATGTCGGGCAGTATAAGATATGACAAAATAATAATGATTTATAAATTATCAAGGGTTCATGGGGGAGTGAGGATTGGGGAGGGGGGGGGAAATGAGGAGCTGATATCAAAGGCTCAAGTAGAAAGCAAATGTTTTGAGAAGGATGAGGAAAACAAATATACAAACATGCGTGACACAATGAATGTATATATGGATTGTGATAAGAGTTGTACGAGTCCCCAATAAAATGATTTTAAAAAAATATGGGGTTCTCATGAAGCTTAAATAAGACAGTCTTTAAGTAGTGCTAATACATGATTCCGACTCATATTTACCGAGTATCTGATATGTGCACCACCTGTCAGCTTGTCCTACTGTGGAGACAGGTTTTCATGGAGTTTCCAGATGATGGAAAACTAGGCAGAGAGACCTGGTAATCTATATCCAAAAAACTAGCAAAGTCATACCAGGGCTTTAACTAATGTCATTGTGCGCAGTGAAGGCCAATCGAGGAAGATTTGAACAGATCCGATTTCTAATGTATGGGTGACCTGGGACACTATTGAGAACAGGGAAAAGGCCTGCTAGAAAGTTAATCCCCATTTTCCAAACTAGGGATCTCTCAGCAAGATGATTAAACAGCAGTGATTCCCAGCTCCAGGATGACAGTCAACTGTACCAGGATGAACGTCCGTGTCTTTCCACTGTCCTGCCAATGATGCAGTGCTCCTGAATGGACACCTCCTACTTTTTCTAAGTCTCCCCTTCCAAAGCTTTCACCCATCATCTTCTCCACTGTGCATCACCCAAATCATCAAATTCTGCTGGTTGTGCTTCATTGGATATGCCGAACTGGTTTGAAATAATTAGAAATTCCAAAAGAAACCTAAAGATCATTACAGAGTACTGTCTTAGATAGTGTCCAACGAACAGCACCCCCTTCCCAGGGTGGAAACGACTATACAATAGCCATAGCATGGACTTGAACATGCCCACAGTGATGAAGATGGCATGGGACTTTTGATATCTCATTGTTGTATATATATAAGGGCACCATGCATTGGAGTGGACTTGATGACAACTAATAACAATAAAAGTGGATTTCCTTTCCTATAGATTCCCTTCCCTATAGTCTTGAACAGGAAAATAAGCTCAGAAAACTTGTGACTAAAACGTGGTTGTCATTCTTAGACGTGTGCCAGTAGCCCACACAAGCCCCCATAAGAAAGGACTATTTTAACTGCTGTGCTAGTCTCAGTGATTCTGTAGCCTCTTTGCCTAGATAAAGTCTGCACATTTGCTAATGACAACATCAAGAGTTAATTCTTCAAGGGGACTTTTATTAGCAAGTTGTTTTATTATTATAGAAATTTTCACTGCCAATGATGGTCATGATGGTTTACATGACATGTCAACTTGAGTAAACTGGTTATTCTTCCATAAGATAATATGATGTAATCATATTCTATGATGTGTTTTGATGTCATGAGCCAATACTCTGAAAGGTGTGCTCCCCTGGAGGGATTGCTTACCTCCAGAGTATCAATAGATGTCCAGCTAAACTCTTTTTTTCTTTCTGCCTTGCCCTCCTCCTGTCACCTGACCCCTGGTTTCTGGGATGTTAGTCTGTGGAAGTCATTACTTGAAGTCTAACATGCAGATTTTGAATCAGCCAACCCTTACAATCCCATGAGCCAGGAGAGGTCTTCGGCTTGCTGTCTGTCCTACAGATGTGGGACTGGTCAACACCCACTGGTGTTTTAACAATTTTCCTGAATTAAATTGTACGTAAATCTCTATCTAACTAGGATTTTGCTCTTCTAGAGACCGTTGATTAAGATTATGACACTCTTTCTAGGTAAAAGATCATTACCTTTACTATTCATTCAAAATGTATGCATATAATATGCAAGGTATAAAGTACAGGATTTCCCAGAATGGACTGGTGGATCTGTAACTATTTTCCCGAGTTTTCTAGTTGTCTGCCTATTCAACTTTCTAGAAAGTTTATAAATGTCAAGAGGTTTCAAGATAAAAGAAAATAGACAGGTTCTCTTAGGACAGGGTTTATTATTTCCCAAAGATAAAATAAAATTGATTTTTATAGCTTTGCCCAAATGTTCTCTCTCTCTTTCTGTATCTCCAAATCAAGATAGGGGGAAAGCTCAGCAAATCGTGAAAGTTAACTTTCAACTCCCTGCACAAATTTTCACTGATTTCTCTATTATGAAAATTTTCTACGTTTGTCAAAATGGCACAGAATACTGTTATCTACAATTAGTGAAATGAAGTAGCAACCCAATAAATAGGTGAAATGAAGTACTTAATAGATGGATGAACAGAAAATCATCTGGCAGTATCCCACTAAAACTCTCAAAATTGTACTGTTCTAAAAGCATTTATTAGACAGGTATGCTGTGGGCAGGAGTCCTGCATGACCCAGATAAATATGGCTCAGTCATTGAACAAAAAGTTGGTGGTTCGATCCACCCAGAGGTGTCTTGGAAGAGAAGCCTGGCAATGAACTTCCTCAAGATCACAATTGTTGACAAACCTTTGAGCACAGTTCTGGTTGGAAAGGCAGGGCTCCTCATAAATTGGAGTCCACTGGATGACACCTGGTATGCAGTGAGAATGCCAGGCGACTAGATTTTGCCTCTGAGTTTCTTTAGATTCAGTGGCAGTGAACTTGGCTTTTTTAGGGCCCAAAGGTACAAACTTGGAGGTGGATAAAAGACCAGGTTTTAAAGAAACAAGCCATATTCCATAGTTCTGGGGAATTTCTATCATAACCCAGTAGAAGCAAATAGATACAAAAAACTACTTTATACCTCTTTTCATGGGTACTGAATTTTAGAAATTATGTATTAAAATTACTTTATATGGTTATATTTATATAATAAGTAATATTTTTATTGATGAAAAATTACATTTTTTGTGATCCTCCCAATTCCCATTTCTAAGTCACCATTCCCGTGAGAAGTATGAGGTTGCTTGAAAATGAATGCTAATCCAACAACTGTTCGATGTTCTCTGGCATCAATTCAGAGAGATAAAGAGAATATATTTAAGAAAATGACAGATATTCTCCCTCTAGTGAGTATGCTAATCAATTATCCTTTCCCAGACCCTTAAATATAACCTCAAATAAGTAAAATTTTTAGGCTTTTTTTCATTATAGGTGTGAGTAACATTAATAGCTTTGAGATAACAAACTGCCATGAGATGATTGCTTTGCCTTCATTAAACTTCCATAAACCGTCAAACGGGGCAAGCTGAGGCTTAACCCCATTCACCTTTCCACTGCAATGGGATTCTTACTGAGCATCCAAGACTTTGAACAGAGCATGCATAGTATAATTCTTAGCTTGAGGTCTGCAGGATTCTGAAGTCAGTGGAGAATTTAAGGCTGAAGCAACACAGCAGGATGTGGAGTACAGCAATGATAAGGGCCATAGACTCCACTCTAATTCTAGCATTTGAATTCAAATGTGATCTTAGACTAATCTCTCAAGCAGTTTACTGCTTACAGTTAAATTAGCCTAGATAATTAGTCACTAAACGAAACCACAGAAAGGTACCCTTCTATTTTCCAGAACTTGGACACGTTCAAGATCCAGTTCTAAAGCCCCCTTTTTATGTACTTTGTGTTTGTTTTTCCTTTGTAATATTTATGCATATATAATATGTATAGTATGTGTATATGTATATATATCTATATATGTATATTTATTAATATTTATATTATATTTATATTCTTAGATGCACTTAGAAAATAGGAAAACATAAGAAGGGTTATGAATTGAATTGTGTTTCACAAATCTGTTGAATTCTTTATTTGTGAATGTAACTGTCTTAGGCTGGGTTTTCTTTTCTTTTTTTTTTTTTTTTTTAACAATTTATTGGGGCTGATACAATTCTTTTCACAGTTCATACATATACATACATCAATTGTATAAAGCACATCTGTACAGTCTTTGCCCTAATCATTTTTTTCTCCTCTTTTCTTCTTTTACATTTTATTAGGGACTCCAACAACTCTTACCACCATCCATACATATACGTACATCAATTGTATAAAGCACACCCATACATTCCCTGTCCCAATCATTCTCAAGGCATTTGCGCTTCACTTAAGCCCCTTGCATCAGGTCCTCTTTTTTTTTCCCCCCCTCCCTCCCTTTTCCCCCCTCTCATATGCCCTTGGTAGTTTATACCTCGTTATTTTGTCATATCTTGCCCTATTCGGGGTCTCCCTTCCCCCCTTCTCTGCTGTCCCTCTCCCAGGGAAGAGGTCACATGTGGCTCCTTGTAATCAGTTCCCCCTTTCCAACCCACTCACCCTCCACTCTCCCAGCATCGTCCCTCTCGCCCTTGGTCCTGGAGGTATCATCCACCCTGGATTCCCTGTATCTCCAACCCTCATATGTACCAGTGCACAGCCTCTGTCCTATCCAGCCCTGCAAGGTAGAATTCGGATCATGGTAGTTGGGGGGAGGAAGCATCCAGGATCTGGGGGAAAGCTGTGTTCTTCATCGATACTACCTCACACCCTAATTAACCCATCTCCTCTCCTAAGCCCCTCTATGAGGGGATCTCCATTGGCCGACACTTGGGCCTTGGGTCTCCACTCTGCACTTCCCCCTTCATTTAATATAATATATATATACACATACATATATACATATACACATAAATACACATACATACACACACTTATATCTTTTTTTTTTTTGCATGATGCCTTATATCTGGTCCCTTGGGCACCTCGTGATCGCACTGGCCGGTGTGCTTCTTCCATGTGGGCTTATTTGTTTCTGAGCGAGATGGCCGCTTGTTCACCTTCAAGCCTTTAAGACCCCAGACACTATCTCTTTTGATAGCCGGGCACCATCAGCTTTCTTCACCACATTTGCTTGTGCACCCATTTGTCTTCAGCGATCCTATCATGGAGGTGTGCAGTCAATGATATGATTTTTTGTTCTTTGATGCCTGGTAACTGATCCCTTTGGGACCACTCGATCGCACAGGATGGTGTGTTCTTCCATGTGGACTTTGTTGCTTCTGAGCTAGATGGCCGCTTGTTTATCTTCAAGCCTTTAAGACCCCAGTCACTATCTCTTTTGATAGCCGGGCACCATCAGCTTTCTTCACCACATTTACTTGTTCACCCATTTTGGCTCCACCTGTTGTGTCGGGAGAGTGAGCATCATAGAGTTCCAATTTAATAAAAGAAGGTTTTCTTAAAAAAACAAAAACAAACAAAAAAGTGAAGCTTGTATATCTATCTATATTTTTATATGTATGTATAAATTCATATCAAGAATTTGGCTCACACAGTAAAGGCAAATCCAAGCCCAGGTAGTTTCTAAGTCCGTGGGTGAGGTGTTTGACTGGAGGCATCTCCAGACTTGCATACCTAGTGGGAACTGATGACCCCAAGATGGACAGGGAGATAGTGGGATTGTGTCTGTAGAAGCCAGCAGTGAATCCAAAATCAGCAGGTCAGATGGCAGGTCTCTGATGGCTTCAAGGATATATAAGCAGCATATCAAACTGCTGATATGCAGGATCCAGATTAAGCAAACAGTGAGGAAGCCTTTCCATAATGTCTACAAGCCTGGAGACTACTAGATCTTAATTTGAAACCACAGAGAATACCAGCCCAGCCCTGCTGACCCAAAGTCTATCACCAGTTTGTAAAGAGGATTTTCTTTTGTTATGTTAATTACACAAGGTGGGTCCTAAATCCCTTCTGAGTAGATGTCTTCTAAGGGGAATATAGACATGGAGAGAAACATAGACACCATGTAAGGAACACTCTACAATCCAAGGAATGGCCAGGACTTACTGACAAAACCTCCCCTAGTTCCCATGACCAGATTTAGACTTAAGTCCTCTAACCTGTGAGACAATAAAATTCTGTTTTTGTAAAGCCACCCATTTGTAGAATTTTGTTACAGAACTCTAGAAAACTATGACAGCCTCAAGTGAGAAAGTACTCTTTCAAACAGCATTTTTGGTTGTTGTTGCATCCTTTCCCTCCCAGGTCTAGAAAATTAAATGCTTATGTCTTACTCCTTGAAAGATAAGAAAGGGAAAAGAAAAGGGAGGAAAGAACTTTTATTGTTACCTTTCGCAAATCCTCCTGAAATAAGGAAACCTATGATTTAAATGCCAGGATCGCCCGTTAGACAAATTAGTTTAACATTCTAGATTTATTTTATTCTAAAAAAATGGAGATACAACTTCTGCCGCACCCCCTCAAACTGGGGCTTTATGAGGATTCTATCAGATGATACCTGGATAATGTTCAGTAGTGTGTGAAGTATCAAATCAATCTTATATATCAAAAACAAAATCACTGCTACCCAGGTAGCTCCAACTCACAGTGACCATAGAGGAGAGAGGAGACTTGCCTCGGTGGGTTCGCAATGCTGTCACTCATGGGAGGAAGTGGCCTCGTCTTTCTCCTGAGGAGTGGCTGGTGGCTTCATATTGCTGACCTTGTGCAGCCCCATGCTTATCCCACCATTCCACCAGACTTCTAGTAGTTTGGTTATTATTATTGTTGTTCTTCATGGTCCATAAAAGATAAGATTCAGACCTAATACTTTAGTACTTATTATTTTCTAATTAGTTCAATTATTTATTCACTAATTTAACATATAACATTCTAGGCACAGTCTCAGCACTTTGCCCACAACAATTCTCTGAGATGGATACAGTTATTTATTATTCCCATTTTACAGATGAGTATGCCCAAACATAGCAACATCAATAACTCATTCCAGGCTACATGCCTTGTGAGTGACAGAACCTGACCCAGACCAGGTGTTTTCCCATCAGAGAACATAGTCTTCACCCCAATATTAAACATCCTCTTCATCCCCATATAACTCTCATCAAAATCATCTCCTATCTCAGATTCTCTCTCAAACTCAAACCAAACTCCTTGCCAGCCAAGTCAGTGCTGACAGATAGTGATCCCTGTGGGTTTCCAAGACTCTCTTATACCGTTTAAAGAACTAGAAAGGCCAGCCTTGCTCCCAAGTAGCTGTTAGTGGTAACTCTCGGGTTCATTGGAAACACACTCCATTTGTTTTTGACTTTAACATCTCATTATGCAACGAATACAGTACTGAGGGCAAGGCTGGTACTCTCAGTACCTATAGACTCGTTAGTGCTGACTGACCGTTTTCTTCTGTTCTGGCTGCCACACCAGATTTCAGCTATCGGAATAAATGTGTTTGCAGAATGTGCATCTTTAAAAATGCAAAATCAATTCCTTGGTAGACATTTAGTCATTACATGGTAATACATTTTCTGTATTATCTTATTTGATTGTGGTGTCATTACTTTATAATCAATACCTGCCATTATAAGAATGTTTTTGTAGTGACAACTTTGTCACTTTGGTAAAATTATGAACTTTTCTCGATTGTGACTGTGTAGACCTGGAGCAAGGGGCCTCTAATTCATTTTCATGACCCCTGAGATACCAATTCATTAGTAGCCAGCTTTGTAACAACAAAGAGAAACCGAGCTAGTCATGCTCACCCTTAGGGTTCCTATCTTGTGTGACTTTTGCTCCACCTTCTCTAAAAGAAATATCTAGCAATAGACACATATACTGTTGGAGATTATAAATGTGCAGTCAGTTGATCAGGTTTTTTTCTCTATGATGGTAAATGGGTTTTAATGGAATATTGCCAAATGGCCAGCATACTTCTATCGAAAATTGGGTTTTGTGTTAACTTCACTGAGCAGAGATTCTAAGTGGCTTGGTAGTTAAGACCTAGTAATCCTCCTTGATGGAATTTAACATAATCTAATCACTTCTATGTTTAGATAGGGAATCAATTTGGAAAAAGGGGGTGTGTCATGTTTCTAATTTAAGAGGATGCATTGAGAAAGCTTGGTTATGATTTGCAGGATCTGAGTTCTGCATCCAACCTCCACTTCTTTGGACTTGGACCAGCAGCCTAACGTACTGTCTGCAAATTGTGGGAGTCTTCAGCAACTTGCCTTCTTACCTAGTGTCCTTGGATTCCTTTGTTCTTGTATTCAGAAGTCTGTCATCTGGCCTATGGACCTTAGTTTCATTAACTCATGCAGTAATGCAAGTCTAGAGAAGTCTCTAACATGGTATCTCACCCACAGATTTGGAACTTGTCCATCTCTACTGCTGTGTGACCAAGTGCATTGATAGAAACCTCTCTGTATATATGCATAAGACTCTGGCAGCACTGTTGGAGAAGTATTATTCTTCTACTGGCAAAGCAGTGGTTCAAATCCACCAGCCATTCTGTGGGAGAGAGTGGAGGGTAACTGTTCTGTGAGGATTTATAACCTCAGAAAACCTATATATGGTCCCCATGAGTTGGGATTGACTTAATAGCAGTAAAGTGGGTGAGTATACATACAAAAGCTTATACATATATAAGCTACGTAGATTTTGCTTCTCTAGCAAACTAAGCCTATAACAATCTGAAAAGCTATTGGATCAACTAAGAGAAGATTCAAAACAATAATTTTGTCATCTAAAAAGAATAAAGAAGAAAAACTATTTCCTGCTACTCTCAATAATTGGCCAAAGCAACTCGCTGTATAACATCCCAATGCGACCATTGGAGAAGGGGCTGCACACATATCCCACTCAACCCCCTTCAAACCTTCAAATTGTCTGCAGTGTATCTGTATGGCTGATAGCTGGTCATTGGCTTGGCCACATTTTTCTTCATCACTCACTCTTGTGACAATATTTCCTATAACTGCATACTGCACATGTATCTTTAGGTATTTATCCATTCTTCCTTTTCAAGGTTACCAGGTAGGCATTGGGTTGCAGATATTAGCTCCTTTGGTAGTGGTTTCTTTGGTATTGGTTTATTTAAGTAGTGCTCTTCGAGCCAACCACAGCAAACTCAGTTGCCCAGTATTGTAGAACTGTGATCTAGACCCTCATCGTAAAGCTGAGAGCATCCCTCATATTCTAGTTGATATTTCCCAATATTGACAACTCACGGCTTGCTTAACAATGCACTACTTACTTCGAGTGGAACACCAGTCACTTGTTCTACTTTCAGAAGAAAGAGGAAAGCATGTGGAAGAAAATGCTCCCCCAGAGGTCATTCTGTCCAAGTATCAGGCAGAATTGCATTGACATGGAAAATGGTTTTAAAAGGTGCTAGATATCAGTTTAGGAGCCCTGGTGGGGTGCTGGTTACATGTTGGGCAGCTAAGTGCAAAGTCAGCAGCTCAAAACTATCAGCCACTTCTCAGAAAAAATATGGGCCTTGCTACTCCCCTAAAGAGTTACATTATAGTCTCTGAAATTCATGGGGGCAGCTCTACCCTGTCATATAGGGGCCCTATGAGTCACTTCGACTTGAAGTCAGTGAGATTGGTTTTTGAGAGGACAGTGTAAGAAAGTATCTTTTAGCTCAAAAGTTGAATATAATTTCCTAAGGTATTAAAATAAGCTCAGATGTGATTAAAAAGCATTTTAACTCATATGATATCCTTTAAAAAGTAAAACAATTGAAATATTACAAATCAAGGAATGTATTTTAGTATATAGGACAAGGAAAGAATTTACTGCAAGAAATTCTCCAAGTAGAAAAGGTTACAATTACACATGGAGGTGGGGGGGGGAGGAAAGAAAATAGGAAATTAAAGTGTGCAGGAAGTCATTAGGAAGTAATTTTTAAAATATAATTATTAAAGTTATTAAAAATCACTGTACTATAAATCCATAACTTCAAATTAAACTAGATTCCCCACCCCCCAAAAATAGTTTAACAAACTGAAGACATAATACACATGTGCCAGATCCAGCTTCTTATATAGCAATAGGCATCACAATGTTTAATAATTAAATATAATCAAAATTCTCTGCAGGAATTTAAAAGATCACAGTTGACTATAGAAGTTTTCAAACAAGATTAGTGAACAAAGAAAAGCTGAAGAAAGCATATATTATATGATGTAATTTGTTTTATAGGGTGAAGAGCAAAAAAAAAGAGGAGGAAAAAGTAGGGAAGGAAGGAGGGGCAATCAACTAGAAAAATTCTCACTAAGAATAATCAGCATTAGATCATGAATAATGAAAAAATCTTAAAAATGCTTAATTTGCTTAATCACAGTGAACATGGGTCACTTTTAATATTCGAGAAAAGAAGGTAATGGTATCATTATAAAAAAAGAATGCTTCAAAATAAAAAAACTGACAATCAAAATGATGCTTACATTTAAAATTATTAAAAGTATGTCTTCCTTAAACTTTGTGTGTTACAAGGCTTTTTCAGGAGTTTCTTATGTGTCTCTGGTTTGTGATATGTGCTATTAATTGTATTTTTATTTTAATCTTTTAGTATTTTATAGGAACTTTTAATTTTACAGTTTTAACTACTTCTCACCACTCAAAAAGAGAATACTACTAACTCATATTATTTTTATTAGATTTTCTATTATCTATTTTACATCTGGAACAGATTCTTATATAAAGAGTAACACCTTTTGTCTAACAATATTGGTTATAAAATTTGTTTAAAATACCACATTTATAACCAATTAAATGTTGATATAAACGTAATCTAGTTCTAGACTTTATATTCTAATCTCTTGGTCTATCTAATTTTCACTGATATCTTCTTTTTTAATAACTGAAACTATAGTTAATAATCTGGAAGGGTCTCCCTAATTTTCCTAGTACCACATGATAATTTCTCCAGATTAATTTTTATAATCAGTTTACGCAATAAAAACAAGTGCTTTGAATATGAACATGCCCAAGTAAAAAAAACAAATATAGAAATGTGTTGTAGCCTTAAAATACTGAGGAGGAATATTAGAGACTCAATGGAGTCATCTAAATATAGAACAGTACTTTCTAGAAAATAAGAAAAATGAATCAACATCCCATTTGAAAATAAAGTAAATAACGTGCAGCATTTCTCAAAAATGACAGCAAATTAAATTGAATTTATATTACAAGGTCAGCCTTATTCATAATAAAGACATACATTTTAAAATGAAAATGCGGCTCCATTTTTGAATGATACAAAATTACATTCTGGTCATGGAGCTGTAACAGAATGGATAAAATCACCAACAGTTGGTGAGTTCTATCTAGTATTGAAAAGTAATTTGAAACATAGATATAAATTCTTTGCATAGGCAATATATGTGTTACATTTAAAAAATAGCTTTATTGGCATACACTTCACATATCGTACATTTAAACCATCCAACAATATTAATGATAGGTACGCAGTAATCACCACGATCAGTTTCAGGAGATTTTCTTTTCACACTCCCTGTTGTTCGCTCCTCATTTCCATCCACCCTTCTTGGCCAGGCACCCAAGTAAAAAACCAATCCAGTTACTTTCTCTAGAAATCTACCTATCTTAGATTTCCGCTACAGATCGAACCTAACTATGCCTACATGATCAACTTTACAAATCCCTCTGATAGAAAGGTCATTCACATCCTTGAGGATGGTTAGAAGGGAGGTGAGGGAGGCTTAATCCATGTGAGGACCCTGGGGATGGATTTGGGGCTGCCACTATCATCCAAACCTTCTGCAAACCAGGTGTGCACAGTGTAAGCTCTGTTACCATTCCCTCTTTTTGTGTTGACAAACAAACAGTTTTATGGGCACATAATCTACATATCAGAATATTCAATAGTTCAATCATATTAAGAAGAGTTGTACAATCATTGCCAAATATTTTAGGACATTTTCCTTCTTTTTTGTAACTCATTGCAATCAGCCCAACATTTCCACCCCAACCTCCCTGGCCATACCCCTAGGAAATCATTAATCCAGTTACTGTCTCTATAGCTTTACCTACCCTGGACTTCATATACAGAAAAAAAGAAATACCTAAAAAACCCCAAACTAACAACTATAACAAAGTAAAGGAGAAAAATATCAATAGAAAAGAACGTAGAAAACATTAAAAACAAAAAATGTACAACGGATCAAAGTGAGATCAAATGATAAAGTGTTAAATTTTAACCAAACTACTTATGCAAATAATCCACTTTCCAATGCACTTTGTATGATAGCAAAGCTTTTTACATCTCTGGTCTATAATCAGAAGGAAATTCACCAGAGGCATATAAGCCACATGTATTTCTCCTTCACTTTTTTTTAACTGAAACAACTTTTAAATGGGAGATCAAATGCTATATTTTAACCTAATTATATCTATTATAGTCAACTTCACAATGTTTTCTGCGTAACAAAGCTGTTCATATCTCTCAAGCAGAGTCTGAGAGCATTCAATGGAGGCTTGATCTATGTGCGGACCCTGAAAATGGATTTGGGGCTCTCACTGTTGTTCATAGCCTCCTACAAACCAGGTATTCACAATTTAAACTCTGATACCATTCCCTCCTGATTTGTATTATATTATTTACAATCCTTGAGTCACACAGGCTGGTGTGCTTCTTCTATGTGGCCTTAATTGTTGCCTCATTTAGATGGCTGCTTGTTTGAAGATAAGCCGTTAAGACCTCAGGTGTTTTTATTTATGATAACTGAGCACCATCTTGTTTCTTCATCACATGTTGTGATAATATCTCTATCTCCAGTGATACCTTCTTGGAGTGAGCATCAATCAGGGCCATGTTATAAGAACTCATTATTCTTAGATTGGGGCCAAAATGAAGTGTGAACCCCAAATCCATTGAAAGCTTTTATTTGAAAACAAACACACCAGCAAGGACACTTCTTTCTTATACCCAACGATTATAGAAGTGCAAGTTTCACATAAATAAATATATGAAAATTCATTTCAGTATTAAAAATTGAATTTCAAAAGATAGAAGAGGGGAACAGTGCAGGCCAGCACTGTATGGTCTCTGAGGTTGTCGATCTCTCTCCTGCACTGATTAGCTGGTGCTTTCCAGCTGGTTGTTAGCAGCCCGGTTTGTTACTCATTACACAACAAGGCTCCTTATGTAGGCAGTAAGAACTATATACAACATATTGACATGAAGGGGCAAATAAAACTGGTTGTAAAAAGTGACCAGTAAAAAGATATAAGGAACAAGTCGTGGGATGACTTTCTAAGGAGTATTCTATTGTTTAGAATAAGTTATTTTGGGGTTCTTATACTATTATACCAAATTAGCAAACTCCGAGGAAGGAGGTCTGGGAGTGCTGTTGGGTAAGCAAGCACTGGACTGACTGCTAACAGCAGGGTCAATGGGTCAGACCCACCAGCTGCTCCTGGGGAGGAAGATGAGGCTATCAGCCCTCTTCTGAAGGGAGATTTTCAGCTTCTGAAACTGCATAGAGTCACTTTGATTCATGATCAAGTAGATGATAGTGGGTTTGGTTTGGTTTTGGAGGAAGGATAAAGGCAGTAGGGAAGACAGGCTTTTGGATTTTTCCTTCATATGAATCTTTTTCATGTGCTGTTAGCATTTTGTGTAATGAAATATGCATTACTTTTATAAAAGATCATTTAAAATCATTATAAAATAATCAAATATGAAAATATGCAAGGGGGTAAAAACAGGCCTTTTTTAATGTAGTCACATTTCTAATCTTTTGCTTATTCAAAATATAATCCAAATAATTATATGGCATTTAAAATTCATAATAGAAATAATGTCTTCTAACATGGTGATTTTTTAAATAACTTGAATATCTTGACATTCCTTATACTAAAAGGCACTAAAGTTAAAAAATAAAAGCAGTGTGCATCATAAGTATAGATTAATTGGTAGTACTTAATAACAGCAGTATTTATAATGTTGAACTAAAAAAATTGTCAAAGGTTCATAATGTACATTATTATCTCATTTGAGCCTAACAGCCCTGTAAATTATGGATGAACATAATGCAATTTTAATGGGAATTACACAAAATCCCCAAATTTCAGAAACATAAACATCTGAGATGCAGATAAGAGATTGCATTTTAAAATGCAATATAAATATAAATAAAACAAAGATTTAGACTATGTATCTATCTAAAACTACACTTCAGTTAGCATGTAGAGGAAAACCTACGCTTCAGTCAGCACTTAGAAAAATAAAATGCACCACATTAAAATATGCAACCCATAGCATTGGCTTATATATCATTATTTAATAATAAATGCTCAGAATTATTCTCATAAATAAATTAAGTCTAGTTTGCTGCACATACAGTGGATTTGTGAAAACTGGTTAAAAAAAAAAGTCCTGCCCTCTTTTTGAAGCAGTGGGAAAGCTACTAAAACCATAATTGTGAAGTGGAACATCATGCATGTCGAAATATAAGACGTTATAATAAAGCAAGTATATATTTGTGTTCCCTAGATTCTGCAACTTTCCCCCAAGTGGGATTCATCTTTTCTTTTTAAATGGGGAATCAAGTTGAGATGGTAACATTTTCTGTCACATTCCTCCCTACAAGATCCATTCCAGTAACATGTTCAGACCAAACTAATAGTCAAATATCTAGATTTCATGCAAATTCAATCTTCCCTTGTTTCTTCTTGAGCCTGCTTAAGACAGAAACACTTTGATAGACAGGTGATACAAAGCTGCCAGGTACCTCTCTGGTTTGTCATACCCTTACTTCCTCCTCCTCCCCCAAGGCTGAAATAGGGGGAAGGGAAGAAACAACACATCAAGAGAGTCTTGCTTCTGCTCCAAGAAGAGGGGAAACTTACTTCCCAACCTCTCTCTCTTCTAACTTTTCTCTTTGCAATGCAGTGAATTATTTAAGGTGGATCTCCTAGCCAAAGTCTTTATTCCTCCCACCAAAGCACTTTCCTTTTGGTCTAGATAGGAAGATGGTTCTGGTTAAAATATTGATGGGATTATATGATTCAGCTGAGTGATTGCTAACAGGGTTAACTGTGATTGTTATTCTGTTGGATATAAAATGAGTTGTCTCAGAAGCAGGAAAAGAAGCCAGCTGTCAGCAAGAGAGCCAGGCATGGAGTGTGTCCTTTGGATTCCAAGAGCTCTACACAATTGTGACACCAGAGGGGTAGCAGTGGAGGTGCAGCAGGGGAACCAGAAGGCCGAAAATGAGACAGAGTGACAGACCGCCTGGCTTGTCTCCTAAGTAGAGTGACATATGTGTTCTGCCCTTGCAGCAAGAGATGAGGGCTTTAAAAAAATAAATCATTTTCTTGGGTGCTCATACAACTGTTATCACAATCCATACATACATCCATTGTGTCAAACACATTTGTTGCCCTCATCATTTTCAAAACATTTGCTTTCTACTTGAGCCCTTGGTATCACCTCTTCATTTTTCCCCTTCCCTCCTGATCCCCCTTCCCTCATAAACCCTTGATAATTTATAAATTATTATTATTTTGTCATATCTTACACTGTCCGACGTCTCCCTTCACCCACTTTTCTGTTGTCCATCCCCCAGGAAGGAGGTTACAAATGGATCATTGTAATCGGTTCCCCCTTTCTACCCTACCTTCACTCCACCCTCCCGGTATCACCACTCTCACCACTGGTTCTGAAGGGATCATCTGTCCCGGATTCCCTGTGTTTCCAGCTCCTATCTGTACCAGTGTACATGCTCTGGTCTACCCAGATTTGTAAGGTAGAATTGGGATCATAATAGTGCGGTGGGGGCTAGGAAGCATTAAAGAACTAGAGGAAAGTTGTACGTTTCATCATGACTACACTGCACCATGACTGGCTCATCTCCTCCCCATGACCCTCTGTAAGGGTATTTCCAGTTGCCTTCCAATGGGCTTTGGGTTTCCACTACTCATTCCCCCTCATAAACAATGATATGATGATGTTCTTTGATGCCCATACCTGACCCCTTTGACGCCTCATGATACCCAGGCTGGTGTCCTTCTACCATGTGAGCTTTGTTGCTTCTGAGCTAGATGGCCACTTGTTTACCTTCAAGTCTTTAAGACACCAGATGCTATATCTTTTGATAGCTGGGCACCATCAGCTTTCTTCGCCACCTTTGCTTATGCACCTGCTTTGTCTGCAGTGACCAAGTTGGGAAGGTGAGCATCATAGAATGCCAGTTTAATAGAATGAAGTTTTCTTTCATTGAGGGAGTACTTGAATGGAGGCCCAATGCCCATCTACTATCTTAATACTAAACCTATAAATATATGCACATAGAGCTATTTCCCCATCCTCATATATAAATATATTTACATATGTACATGCTTGTATTTACACCTCTATAAATGCCCTTCGCCTCCTAGTTCTTTGAGTTGAGGGCTTTGCAACGGAGTCCTTGGAAGGGTGACACACTCTTTTGGCATTTTTGAAAGATCTGAAAGAGCTTTGGTACCTTGTACAAAACAGGACACAGACAGAGACCGTTGAGAAGAGGCTGCCCATCTGAATAACTGTTTTCCAAGTATTTGCAACCTATTAACATCTCAATAAACCCCATGTATTTTCTGTAAATTTAGGGTGCTCATTGCAGTGAATTATTGACCCCAGTGAAAAGTAGAGAGCAGATAATTGGTAGGACACATGATTTCAGCCTCATAGAAATCTGATTTGGATGATATGAATATGGAATTTTATTCCTTTTCCTTTTGTGTAGCTTGAAGGAGGTCAGACACCATCCCAAGTGATTTATGCTTTTACACTTGTCCTTTCAATACACTTCAACACAAGCTAAGAAATACTGGGTGAGAAGTTGATCATTTCTTTAATGTGCAACCCCAAACACTGGATGGAGAAGTAGGAGAGTAATTGGAATGGAAAGTACCAAGTGTGTAGACAAGGGAAGACAGATCAAACCACTTGTATTCTACTGGATCTTGATTTACGGGAACCTTTTTTATGTCAGAGGGGAATTCAGCTCCACTTTCGTTGGCTGTTTGTTTGTTTAAGTATATCACCATGTCTACAGGCTGATTTAGCCTCCTATCTTTCAATTAACCTATCCAGAAACTCATAGTCCGAGACAGGGAATCAATTAATGCATAATAATTGAACTTGAAACAATTTTTTAAAGGAGCCCTGGTGACATAGTGGATTATGCATTGAGCTGCTGACTACAGGTTGTCAGTTCAATCCAACCTGCCATCCAAGGGTGAAAGATGAGGCTGTTTACTCCTATAAAGATTCAAAGTCTTGGAAAACTAAAGGGATTTTTCTTTATCCTAAAGGGTTGTTGTGTTTGTTTCTTTTGTTCATGGATAAACCAAGTGTGGTAGTCACCTAATTTGGTGTCAATTTAAGGATTAAGAGTGTAGGGGTGGAGTCTAGACTGTCAATCTGGAAATAACCAATGAGATTTCTGTGTGGGCGTAGCCTTCTCCGGAGAATTCTGGGAAATCAGGTACTTCCTCTTTGGAAGCAGAAGACACTTCTCTCTCTGATACTCCCTGAGAGACATTTGCAAAAGACAAGCCACATGGATGCAACCAGACCTCTGAAGCCAGAAAAGCCATAGAGAGACCCCTGCCATCTCTGAGATGCTTACAACACCATAGACCCAAAGAGTTTCTACCCATGGGCTTGTGATCTTCCTGCATTTGGCTTCAGTACATATGTTTGATGAGTCTGAAGAGGACTTTATAGATTGGTATAGGACAGTTGGTCTAATATCAGACTTATGGCCTTGGACTGGACTGGGTTGGGATGTTTTCTTAATGTACAATTGCTCTTGTATATAAACCTCTTCCTTATACACATATGTGTGTCTGTGAATTTCTTTCTCTAGTCTACTCAGACTAACACACCAAGTAGGACTGACTCAGGAGAATTTTTTTTATCCACTATCACTCCTACACTACCTTCGCTGCTTACAATCTGAAAATGTTCTTTAAAATGCAGTATCTAATTTCTAATCATGCCGCTTCTTGAGTATATATATATATATATATATATATATATATATATATATATATATATATATATATATATATATATATATATATATATATATATATGAGCTTTAAAAACTTTGTGGAATAATTGAACTAAAAGATTTTTATGTCATTTTCCCAGGAACTCTTTGAAGACTCCTTGTATTGAAGACATCTGATCCCTATAGATGAACATTTAGATTGTTCCTTCAGCGTTCCTTTTCATATTTAATGTTTTATAAGAAATTATTTAAAGTGTTTTCTAGGTCAGGAAGGACCAGAGAATGAACTATTTTTATACTCATATACTCTTTTGGGGATATTATTGGAAAATGACAACTAGAGAAAAGAATTTTAGCAAGTGAAATATTTTTACCTTAAATAAGGTAACATTGTGACTTCACATTAAAATTATTGTGAAATTACTCCTTCAGAAATTCAAGTTTCATATGAACTGACAAAACTAATATAGGCTGTATATGGTATCACTTACTTCCTGAATCCCTGGTAACTAGCCCAACTCTATGCTGTTTAATCTATCAGTAAATTCACTACTCACCACAATCAAAGTCTGTGTATTTGAAACGAATGCATTTCTCTCTGTTTCTTACAGGCAAAATAGAGAGGACTATTGTATTCACTTAGCACCCTAGGAAAATAAAATACATGTCTATTTAAACATGGGAATCAGAGAACAAATATAAACACGTGAGTTTAGGATTTCTACATTCTGATAAGTAAGATTCACAAGCTGATATTTATCCAACAGCCAATATAAAACAGCTCTTTTATTGCTCTCTGCTTATCACCCTTGGCAAATAGTGTAAAAATTAAAAAGTCCCAGATAGTTGACCTTTCACTAAACCAACATTTTAAAATGTAGAATTGATAATGTGGTTATGGATGAAAAATTATTTAGTCTTAGTCATATTTGGGCTGCACCATTTTTACAGTGATCAAAATTTTTGCCTTCAGAGTGGGAGATTTAGATTCAACTCATGGCTACCGTGCCTCCAACCCAGGCACATTTTATCCTTGCGATGTTGACCAATTTTCAGTGACACATACAAAGAATGTGGCTTCAGAAGAAAGGTCTGGTGATCTATTTCCAATAAATCAATTGGCAGAAACCTCGAGGATCACAGTGCTCTGATCCGCAACAGCTCAGAACCAGGCAGCACTTGCTTGCATTGTGAATGGGTCACCATGAATTACGGACCCAATCCAGGGCTACTAACCACCACAATACTAACCCCATTTTTGAGAAGCCATAATGTTTTGTTTTGTTTTTAATCTATCCTGGGACTCAAAACCGAGATCATTTGACACATTCATCTATTTTACAAAATATATTCAGTACGCCGCCTGTGTTCAAGCTCCAAATCTTTGTATAAAAATACCTACTGTGGTAGGTATGTGGGTGAGATAAGAACCTCACCTCTATCTTACAGGAATTGACAGAATGGAGAGAGAGATGCTGCTCTTGTTTTTCCATGCCTACAGGTTGGTTCTGGCTCATAGGCACTCCTGAGTAGAACAGACTGAATGCTGTAAGGCCCTGCGCCATGCGCACATGTTTCTGCTGGAGCTCAGCGCTGCAGTCCAAGAGCCAGTTCATCTCAGCCAGAGTCTTCTTTTCCTTGACCAGCTATCAAGCACGATAACTTTCCTCAGAGATTGGTTGCTTCATTCTAAAGAGCATTCGGCCTAAAGTTCTTTCAAGACATATTTATCTTTGTTTTTCCTGGCAGGACGCCATAGTATATTTACTATACTTCACTAGCATCTTAATGCAAATATATCAATTCTTCAGTTTTGCTTATTCATTGTTCAGACTTTGCATGCACAGGAGATGCTAGAAAATGCAATGTTTTAATCCTCAAATTAATATCTTTGCTTTTTAATATTCTAAAGGGTTTTTTTGTAGCTGATTTACCCAGTGGAAGATGTAATTTGATTTCTTGACTGCTTCTTCCCGGGCTGTATATTGTGAAACCAAATAAAATGAGATCCTTGTCAACCTCAGGGTTTTTTCCATTTATCATAGTGTTGCTTAATGGTCAAATTATAATGATTTTTGTTTTACATATGGTTATGTGTCCTCTATTATTGAATGCTTTCAGTCACTGATTTTCATCCAAAGTGTTTCACATTCTCTTGATTTACAACAAAGTTAATGAGTATATTTCCAACCCTAATGTCAGGTTTCTTCCTCACACAACCTAGATTCTCTGATTATTTCCTCGGTAGAGAGTTTGAATAGGGATTGTAAAAGAATGAAACCCCTATGCACAATTTTATCAATTTTAAACTTGCAGTTTCTACTTATTTCCTTCAAAGGATATCCTCTGGTTTGAAGTACATGCTCCACAAGAATACAATTGCTTTTTCAATAGTTTTAGTGGTTGGTGTAAATATTTCAAAAAATCTTGTATTAACTGCATTTCCTTGTAGGTTACTAGCTAGTATTTTATTATAGAGAGCATTGCACTTCAAGGGAGATCTTGATATGTTCTTTTTCATGTTGATGAACATGATGCCATTCCTCTTGAATTTATTATGCCCAGCAGAGTAAGCTAAATGATTATCCAACTTGAAATGATCAAAACCAGTCCACTTCCTTTCACCAATGCCTGGAAGACCAATCTATATGTATTACACTTAATCTTTGAGGACTTCCAATTTTCTTAGAGTCATATTTCATACATACCACACTGATTATTAATTAAAGTGTACACCTGTTTCTTCTCAATTTTATTCATACCTTAGGAGCAAAGAAAGGGCCCCCAAAGTGACCACATTTATGTCATTAAGGGGTGCTCTACTTTGAGGTTTGCTTCTGTCACATTTTGTCTGCCATCCAGCCGGAGGGGCTCATCTGCTGTTGGCACTCTCTCTGACAATGTCCCCTGCTAGCCAGAGGGCTTTCCCTGGCTTATCCCTTAGAAGTGGACCACTTATTTCTTCTGCCTAGTCTGTGTTTAATCTGAAAACTGTTCACCATGAGCGACCCTCCTGGTTACCCCTGTCGCAAAGCTGTTAGCATCACAGCAACAGGAAGGCCACCACAGGACAGCTAGCTAGTAGACTGGAGGTGCATTTTGCTCATAAAATCTTTCCATTGCAATTTGAGGCTGGATTTGGATCTTGTTCTTTAAGTTTAGTAATTCTGAGCATACATTTCTCTTTGGGTTTTCTAATTCCAGTTCTCGCCACATTTCAATATAATACTTTAACTTCTAGACTCTAGACTTACTCTTTGAGAACTCCTTCTGTTCATCTTATTTAATTCATCATTTCCTTTGTTCACTTTAGCTACCCTAAGTTCAAGCTATATTGCAGAGTCTCTTCTGGCATCCGTTTTACTCTTTTCTTGTTTCCCACTCTTTTTTAAAAATCATTTTATTGGGGGTTCATACAATTCTTATCACAATCCATACATCCATCCACTGTGTCAAGAACATATGTACATTTGTTGCCATCATCATTCTCAAAACATTTGCCTTCTACTTGAGCCCGTAACATCTGCTGCTCATTTCTCCCTCCCTCCCCACTCCCCCTACCTCATGAACCTTTCATCATTCATAAATTATTATTTTTGTCATATAGTACACTGTCCAATGTGTCCCCTGCCTTCTTCTCTGCTGTCCCTCCCCAAGGGAGGAGGTTATATGTAGATTCTTGTAATCAGTTCCCCCTTTCTACTCCACTTTCTCTCCACCCTCCAGGCATCGCCACTCTCACCACTGGCCCTGGAGGAGTCAACTGTCCTGGATTTCCCACTCTTTTTAACGGCAGTTTGTTCTTACACATGCAGAGGTTCCACAATGCATCTGGCCTTCAATTATGACTGTTCAATGTGTCACATCAGCTCTTGAGGTGGCCTCAAAATGTCAGAGAGATGACTTCAATGCTGTATTTTGGCCCTGATGCATTTGCTTTAATTTTCTCCAGCTTCAACTTACAATTAGATATTAGCAATTGATGGTTTGCTCCATAGTCTGCTTCTTGCTTTGTTCTTAGTGTTGCTATTGAGCTGCTCTTGTCTTTTTCACAGAGGTAGTCTATTTCAAAGGGGCCCTAAAGGCCGAATGGGTTAAGTGTTGGGCTGCTCACTCCAAGGTCAGTGATTGAGCCCTACCAACCACTCCATATGTAAAAGATGAGACAGTCTGCTCCTATAAATATTTACCATCTCAGAAACCCTATGCAGCAGTTCTATACTATCCTATAGTATATGAGTCAGAATCAACTCATTGACAGTGGTATTGATTTGGCCAAAAACCAAAGTCAATGCCATTAAGTCGATGCCAACTCATAGCTATCCCACAGGACAGGGTAGACTTGCCCTTGTGGGTTTTAAAATAGTTACTCTTTATGGGAGCAGAAAACCCAGTCTTTCTCCTCATTTACACTTTTGTTTTGTTTTTAATTCCTTAGCATTCTAGTGAGGTTCACAATCAGCCATTCACACTTTATGTTGTTGGGAAAAAAAAGTATTTGCAATGTGTAAGTCATTGTTCTTGGAAAATTCTATTCAACAATGTCTGGCATCCTTTCCATCATCAAGGTAATTTTCTCCAACTACTGACATTTTTCTTTTTATTTATTCACTTTTCATATGTTAATCTCTAGTAATTATCAATGATTCTGGATTTCTTGTTTGATTATTAATTTTGGAGTGTTGAAATTATCAAAAATCTTCAATTTCTTCATCTTTGGCACTAGTATTGGTGTGTACATTTGAATATTATTTAAATATTTGGTCTGTTTTGTAAGCCAATGGATATTATTCTATCACTGGCATCACAGTATTTTAGGACTAATCTTGAGATATTCTTTTAGACAATGAATATGATGCAATTTCTCTTAAATTTGACATTTCTTGCAAAATAGATTATATGCTTTTCTGATTCAAAAAGGCAAATATCAGTCCTTTTCAGCTCACTGATGCCTAGAAAATAGATACTTGCATGTACATGCCTTTGTCTAGACCTCCATAAATGCCCCTTGACTCCCAGCTCTTTCCTCCATCTCCCTTGACTTTCCTCCTGCCCCACTACCATGCTCCGTCTCCACCTGGGCTACAGCTATACCTCTTCTCTACGCAACCTTACCCTTGATCATTCCCCACCAGGCCTGCCACTCCCCCCTCACTACCATTTTGGGTCCCATGTTGTTCCCTTGTCCCTGTGTTTGTTAACACCACTTTCTTACCCCCTACCCCCCCCCCCAAGTCCCCCCAGAACTGTCTGTCCCGTTGTTTTTCCTCCAGATAGTTCATCCAGCCTGTCCTATTCAGAAAGACCTGTGGAGACACTAACATGCACGAAAACAAGACAGAGGAAAACAAACCAATAGTATACAACCAGACAACAAAACAACAAAAACAAACCACTGACAAAGAACAAAACAAAACACTTCACAAAAGAAAAGCTTGTAGTTAGTTCAAGGATCATTTGCTGGCCCTTAGGAGCGTTTTCCAGTCCAGTCTGTTGGGGCACCATGCCCTGGTCCCAAATTCCACTTTCAGCATTCCCTGGGGACCTTGCCACTCCATTCCCTTGCTCTTCCGCTGCACTCCCCCAGTGCTTTGCCTCAGTGTGGTGGGATCAGGTCAGGTGCAGTTCCCACACTGTGTCTCCGGTGCAGTCCCCTGTATCGCCCTTAATCACTGAGGGGCATCATTTCTCATAGTGGGGCCAGCCATGTTGTTCTCTCTGTGGACTGGCTGCTCTACTCAGGAACATCATCCTCACAGTCTGGTAGACCAGGCTGTGTTCCACTTTCTCCTCCTGCCCCTTCATCTGCTCCCGTGTGCTCTGATCAGATATGTCCTCTCCCGGAGCTGCAGAATCAATGTCGTCCTTTGAAACAAATTCTTTTGGGGGGAGGGGCAGGAATACACAGGAGGATGGGGAAATAGATCTATGTGTCTATATTTATAGGTTTAGTATTAAGGTGGCGGAAGGGCCTTGGGCCTCTACTCAAGCACTCCCTCAATGCATGAATACTTTCTTTTATTAAATTGGCACTCTACGATGCTAACTCTCCCGACACAACTGCTGAAGTCAAAGTGGGTGAGCAAGTAAATGTGGTGAAGAAAGCTGATGGTGCCGGCTATCAAAAGAGAGAGTGACTGGGGTCTTAAAGGCTTGAAGATAAACAAGCGGCCATCTAGCTCAGAAGCAACAAAGCCCACATGGAAGAACACACCAACCTGTGTGATCGCGTGGTCCCGAAGGGATCAGTTATCAGGCATCAAAGAACAAAAAATCATATCATTGGCTGCACACCTCCATGATACGATCGCCGAAGACAAACGGGTGCATAAACAAATGTGGCGAAGAAAGCTGATGGTGCCCGGCTATCAAAAGAGATAGTGTCTGGGGTCTTAAAGGCTTGAAGGTGAACAAGCGTCCATCTAGCTCAGAAGCACTAAAGCCCACATGGAAGAAGCACACCTGCCGGTGCGATCACGAGGTGCCAAAGGGAGCAGGTATAAGGCATCATGGAAAAAAAAAGAAAAAATATATATATATACCATAATACCATAGTGAATGAAGGGGGAAGTGCAGGGTGGAGACCCAAGGCCCAAATGTCGACCACTGGAGATCCCCTCATAGAGGGGTTTAGGAGAGGAGATGGGTCAGTCAGGGTGCGATGTAGTACCGATGAAGAACACAGCTTTCCCCCAGATCCTGGATACTTCCTCCCCCCAACTACCATGATCCGAATTCTACCTTGCAGGACTGGATAGGGCAGAGGTTGTACACGGGTGCATATGGGAGCTGGAGGCACAGGGAACCCAGGGTGTACGATAACTTCAGGACCAGGGGTGTGAGGGGCGATGCTGGGAGAGTGGAGGGCGAGTGGGTTGGAAAGGGGGAACTGATTACAAGGATCCACATGTGACCTCCTCCCAGGGAGATGGACGGCAGAGAAGGGGGGGAAGGGAGACTCCTGATAGGGCAAGATATGACAAAATAACAATCTTTGGATTATCAAGGGCTCATGAGGAAGGGGGGGGGCGGGGAGGGAGGGAAAAAAAAAGAGGACCTGATGCGGAGGGCTTAAGTGGAGAGCAAATACTTTGAAAGTGATTAGGGCAAAGAATGTATGGATGTGCTTTATACAATTGATGTATATATATGTGTGGATTGTGATAAGAGTTGTATGAGCCCCTAATAAAATGTAAAAAAGAAAAGAAAATGATTAGGGCAAAGAATGTACAGATGTGCTTTATACAATTGATGTATGTATATGTATGGATTGTGATAAGAGTTGTATGAGCCTCTAATAAAATGTTTAAAAAAAAGAAAATAGATACTTATGTATTCAATTTTATTTTTGAGAACACTCAATTTTCTTTCTTTTTTAAAAAATCCTTTTATTGGGGGCTCATACAACTCTTATCACAATCTGTACATATATCAATTGTGTAAAGCACATTTGTACATTCGTTGCCGTCATCACTCTCAAAACATTTGCTTTCCACTGGAACTCTTGGAATCAGCTAAGAACAACCAATTTTCTAAGTTTCATGTATTACACATACTCTACTTGTTGGTTGCTATGTTAGTCCAGGTAGACTAGAAAAACAAATCCATTGAAACTCACATGTGTATAAGAGAGAGTTTAATATAAAGGGTAATGCTACATTAAGAAAGCACCCCAACCCAGTCCAGTCCAAGCCCATAAATCCGATATTAGTCTATAAAGTCCTCTTCAGACTCACAAAGCACATGCAATGATGCCAAATGCAGGATGATCACAAGCCAGTGGGTAGAAAGTCTTTGGATCCAGTGGCGGTGTGAGCATCTCAGTGCTGGCAGGGGCCTCCACATGGTTTCTCCAGTTCCCAGGGCATGGGGTCTATCAGTGTAGTGCCATGTGTCTTGTCAGTAGAACATCTCTGAGGAAGTTTTTTGTCAGCTAGGATGTCTGAGCAGAGAGAGAGAGAAATGTCTCCTATTTCTAAGGAGGAAAAAAAATCAGGAGTCATAGAATTCCCAGAATTCTTAGGAGGCCATGCCCACACAGAGGCCTCATTGACAGCCTAAACTGTACCCCTTCACTCTTAATCCTTTCATGCCCCAAATTGACACCAGGTTATGTAACTACTATGGCTGTTAATGGATATGTTACTTCCCATCTTCCCAAACGAAGGGTTTCCTTTCGTAATACATAGGGTACTGAAAATGAATTTTATTTTAAAATTTTGAAGGAGGATGCAAAACATTTACAGCCAGCATGGCTAGTCTTGGTATCTCTAACTTGCTACTGACATGTACAATTGTTTAAGCATTTGGTGCAAAAAATTCTTCAGAAATGCCTCGGGGGTTAAGCCAGGGGTTCCGGGAAAGCCAGAGTTGCTTTTGTTCTCCTCTGGGGCAGCGCTGCATCAATGGAGGTTCCTGTCCCAGGGTGTGCACATTATTTATCCTGAAAAGAGTAGTCAACATGGCTGGGTCATACTTCCCAGTGGTTCGCCAACTGTGGAGTGATGTACTTATCCCACAGGATGTGACCTGATGTGTTAAGCTCTGTTCTCATGTCAGAGTAATAGGGAGGGATTTAACACCCTTAATCAGTTCACTGCCTTTATTAGATGTCAGTGGACAAGGATGAGACTCAACACCCCGAATTGGGTCAGTTCCCTGTTCTGTTTAAGGGGATTTTCCCAGTGGAGTGATTAGCATCACTTTTGATCTTACAACAGATGGAAGGAAATCTAGTGAACAAAGAGTAGAACCAGTTACCACAACAAGGAAGCGTTGGGAATGCAGTACCGTTTGGTACAAGGATCCCTGTGCTTTTAACCTCCTAGGTACAGTGGCAGATTGATATCAAGACTCATGGAGATCAAGAAATACCAAATCCACAAGCATTGCAAGGAAATAGGACCTTTTTTCAGATCTTGCAGGGAAAGAAAGACCTTTTCTAGAGCTGGCAGCCAGAACTTGGACTTCTACTCTCCTAAATAGCGATAAGGTAAATGTATTTGTTAAGCCATCACCCATTCATAATGTTTCTGTAAGAGCAACACACACACACACACACACACACCAACAACAAGCCACTCTGCCATCTAATCAGTGCTGGCTCATGGTGACCCCCTGTGGGTTTCTGAGACTGTAACTGTTGACGGGAGCAGAAAGCCTGGTATTTCTCCTGAAGAGCTACTGGTGGTTATGAACTGCCAATCATGCAGATGACAGCCCAACATATAACCATTATATCACCAGGGCTCCTAACAGCAACACTAGGTAACTAAAAAATCCTGAAGGCTGTACTCCAATCGATGTCATTAAGGCCAACTCTAATATTTAAAAGAGTAGATCACCAAGTCTTTCTTCCTAGCCTAGAAGCTTTGCTAAAATCTAGCCATTATAGATGACCTCGCTGATTTTTGACATGTCAGTGGTATAACTTTCAGCATTAAAGAAACATGCAAATGACCACAGTATGCCAACAAACAAGTGGAGGAATAGATATTAGTATAAAAAATTATACTGCAATGTACTGTTTCTCTTATAAAATTACATAGTGGGTTCAGGAAGAACTTAGGCAAGGTGTTGACAGTTACCTGGGAGAATCTAAGATATACTTAAGGAACAGGGACGCCTTAAAGTAAGACTGAGAGATTGAATAGACATGTAGGTGGCAATTGGCAGCCTGCTTGACAGATGAAAGGAAAATCAGGTGTGAAGGCGCCAAGGCCTGAGGGAGTCTGACAGAGTCTGACACCGGGAAGTCTTTCCATGAGTTAAAGTGGAATAGAGAATACAGAGTCAGGTTAGGTTCCACATTTATCTAAGGCTCATACTAAGAGAATCATTGTATTATGCAAAAAATGTTCTTATTCTTCAATAAATAATCATCAATAAATTATTTCTACTTTATATGTGCTAAGAAAGATAGATTGGAGAGATTGTTCTAGAGCTGACAATGAGAATGAATTAGATCAGCACCAGCTAATCCAGGAGAGAAATAGTTAAGCTACCTGCTCTTGTAGAGACCTACACCCTTGGAAACTATGTATAGGGTCATTATGAGTCACGATTGAGCCAGTGGTGGTAACATTTTCTTTTCTTTTTAAAGCATAAAGAAGGTATCTTGGTGGCACAGCGGTTAAAGAACTTGGCTGTTAACGAGCAGGTGGGCAATTGAAACCTGCCACTTACTCCCAGGTCTGCTTCCATAATAATGTTTAACCCTAGAAAAGTTGTTGGGCAGTGTCATTCTGTCCTTCTATTAGGATTTTGACTGAACTGGAAAGCAGTGTTTGTTCATGGCTATGCAAAAATGACAAGTCCTTGGGTGGTTGAAAGAGCAAATGTGCTCAGCTATTAATTGGAAATGTGGAGAATCAAGGGCATACCAAGATGCCTTGGAAGAAAAACCTGGCAATGGCCTTCAGTAAAAGCAGCCATTGAAAACTCTATAGAGCACCATACATAGAGTCCCCATGCAGCAAAACAAACCTAAGAGCAACTATGTTTTAAACTTTATGGAACAAAGATAATTAAGGAGAATAAATAAATTATCTAAGGAGAAGGGTATGGACACAAAATTAGAGTAAAGACAATAAGGATTTATAAGAAGGTACAAGAAGAAAAATGTGTAATATAGTGCCAGTGTGTTGAATTTTTAATGTGGAAGCTAATCAAGAGAATAAATCTAAAATGAAGTCCCACATGTTCTGGACTGGGCTAATGAAAGGATGATATTAACAAGATAAGGTCTATGAGACAGGGAATAGCTTTGTTTTATTTTGTAGGGACTTGAGGGGAAGAAAGTTTTCTTTATGTTTAGATGAATTTAAGGTTGCTGTGGATACCTGTGTAAATTTTTCATTGTGGAATCAAACATTTATAAATCTACCTTTTAATGTATTATACAATAAGAGAATATTTTGTGTGATCGCTATACACAATTAAAGTTGGCATCATAGTTTTGATATTATTTCAATCACTGCTATGAGGTAATTAAGCCAAGAGGTGAGTTACAGCGCTATACCTTCAGGAAAACAAAAAGCTCACCGGAGCAGATACCCTAATTATCATCCTCCTGGATTTCCTGGTGCTGATCGATAGATTAAAAAGAAAACACAACCCCAAACCCCAACTCTATTGCTTAAGGAAAATGCATAAGGACACTGTGTACATTGAGAGACTTAATGGCTGGTCATCATGTTCAATATTGCCCTCTAAAGCTTTGCCTCTGAAATGATTTTTCGTATGGCTCCCTTTCTGCATTCCATTACACTTTTCACGGGAAGGAAGGATCGAATAGAAAATTCTGTGATAACAAGAGTGTCACCAGCATCCTCAAATTACTGCAGGGCCAAGAGGAAGCTGACATGGTCCCTGGAGGCTTGTAAGATGGATAGCACTGCACTTCTGGAAGCTCATCTTGAGCAGAGTCTTGGATATGGTTGGAAGGAAAATGTTGATAAATCATGTAAGGGTTAGGGCAGCAGTTAATGAGACTCCCACAGGCCATTCTTGAATAACAACATCTGGCTGCTTGCTAAGTAATCTTCTAAGTAAGGTGGGCCTGAGCTGAGCCCAATTTAATTTGCTAGAAAAAATGCCAAGGAAGTGCTGACTCTATCCTTTGACCTTCATCCTGTCTCGGGTCTCAACAGCCCATATGTTGGCTAGTTTGGGGGCTAAGGAGTGCCATGTCATGTGTCCTGTCTGAGGACACCAATCATGTACTATTCCTGCGGTAACGATTTAGTTAGTCCCATTTCCAAAAGATCTCTCTCAAATGGTCAATTAATATGAAAAAGCCTCAATGGACCGAACGTGTAGGTTTCCTTTGCTGTTTCACATCTGTCTATTTGCTATTACCTGCGGTGTGCTTGCATGTGATAGAAACACCACTTTTAGGGTCAGCATGGTTTATATTGGCATGTTTACCTCTAATACTCAAACTTGAGCAGGTTTATGATTATGAAAAAGAGGCAATATGCTGGGGATATTAGTACATAAATCATTGTCAGAAAACCATTCCTGTGTTTCAAAGCAGCAAAAAGCTTTTAAAGTATTGATATAGGTCCAGTGTAAAG
Source organism: Tenrec ecaudatus (assembly GCF_050624435.1). NCBI lineage: Eukaryota > Metazoa > Chordata > Mammalia > Afrosoricida > Tenrecidae > Tenrec > Tenrec ecaudatus. The sequence goes on from NC_134544.1 coordinate 45,437,529, forward strand.
GGCATACTGAATTTCTTTCTTTTGTTCTTACTGGTTATCTGAAGATATGGCATTTTTTCAATGCATAAAGAAAATTTATTAAACATCTCTAAAAATAGATTCACTTAGCAGATCGATGATTAAAGTAAAGCTGTCAAACATGAAGTTCTTTTCTTAATATCAGTCATTTAACTTACATTCAATCTAACTTTTTTTTTTGTTTTAGAGTTAGAAACATAAATTGTTCTTTAAAACTAGGGCACTTAACCAAAACAACAACTAAAGCATTTTTGAAAAATAGCAGAGACAAAGACAATCATCCTAATTCATGTTAAGAATTTAGAGCAGCAAAGATTTATTGTTAAGACTGGTCAAATTCTAACCTATCAATTATATTGAGACATTCAAATAACATGACTGTATTTTTAAAATATTAAAAACACCTTCACTAAAGTGTTTGCATTTAGCCTATTACTTTGTACCTTATCTTTCCAAAGCAAGCTTTCTTCATTATGTAGTAAAAATAAATTATATAGATAACAATATTGAATAGAAAACATTAGGTCATAATTGTTCCATTGTACTTCTGTATAGAACAAGCTTGAAGGAGCAGATTCTAGTGGTCATAATGTGCACACATTTTGAATTGTCTAATTAAAGTAATAACAATCCCTAATTTTGGCATTAAAAGATTTGAGTCCTGATTCTGCTGATTGACTGGACATTAACTGTGAGTAAATTTTCAATACTTGGATCTTCGTTTTCCCCAATTATTAATGAATAGGGACAAACAAACAAAGCTACTTCAATGCACCCACATTATTCCTTTACTAAGCTCTTTGATAAAATAAGTATAAGCAATTAAATCCTTGTATTTTTATTTCTTAATATTTTTTCCTCTGATACAACTAATTGGTTTTCTTATCATAAGAAACTAAATAATGTTAATAGCATAAGAAAACAAATCTTTTTTCCTCAAAGAAACAATATTTTTTTATCTTTCTGGAAGCCCATGGTATGTTCAAAATTCCCCAGCAACACAATAATTAAAATACACCAATTTTCCTTTGGTCTTCTCTATTCCTTTTCAAGATTTCACATGCCTATGAAGTGATGGAGAACAACACGGATTGGAGCAGGTGTACTTTAGTCCTGAAAATAACTTCTTTTGCTTTTAAATACTTTGAAGAGAAGGCATTTTGCAGCAAGTTTACACTGTGCAAAATATCACTGCATTTCCTGCCCGCTGCTTCCATGAACATTGATTGTGGATCCGAGTAAAATGGAATCCTTGACAACCTCAATCTATTCTCCCTGTACCATGATGCCCTTTACTGGTCTTTTGAATGATCATTTTTGCTTTCTTTATTTTAAGGTGTACTCCACGCTGAAGGCTGCAATCCTCTGACTTTCAGCAAGCAGGATTGTTCCATTTGCGTATGGAAAGCTCTTACTGAACCTGCTCCAATCTTACAGTTAGGTTCTTCATAGAGTCTAACTCAGTGGTTCTCAACCTTCCTCGTGACACGACCCTTTCATACAGTTCCTCATGTTGTGGTGACCCACCAACCGTAAAATTATTTTCATTGATACTTCGTAACTCTAATTTTGCTACGGTTATGAATCCTGAGACTCCTGTGAAAGGGTCATTAGACCCCCAAAGGGGTCGCGACCCACAGGTTGAGAACCACAGATTGCTTAGCAAACATTGTGTGAGTATGGTGAAAGAATTCAACCCCGATGCACACCATTGATGACTTTAAACCATGCAGCGCCCCCTTGTTCTGTTTGAGTGATGCCCCTTTAGCCTGTGCACCAGTTTTACCTGAGCAGAATTAATTGTTCTAGAATTTCTATTTTTTGCAATGTTATCTATAACTTGTTATGCTCCATCTACAGTCAAATTCCTTTAATAGAACACAAACTACAGACTGCTTTGTAGTTTTCTCTCCTTTCAACCAAGATCCGTTTGACATCAGCAATGTCATTCCAGTGACTCTTCTGATTCCAGCTTGAATTTCTGTCTGATTCTCTCTTGACGTGATGTCCTAGTAATGTTTGAATTCTCATCAGCAAACTTTTACTACCATGTGGTATTCCTGAAATTGGTCAGTATTTTTTCTGTTTTATATGATTACCTTTCTTTGAAATGTGCACACATATAGAACTCTTCCATGTGATTAGTCAGGGAGCCGTCTTCCAAATTTCTTGGCCTAGAGGTGGGAGATTTTCCAGCATTGAATCTTTTCATTGGAAAATCTCCATCAGCCTATGCCCATGCCTTCAGTACAGCCTGGCCGTCTTCTTTCATTGCTATCTTCTATCTTATTATGTTCTGCCTCCTGAAATGTGTGCACACCAACCAACCCTTTGTGGGACAATGACTGTGTATTCTTTCCATCGTCTTTTAGGCTGTCTGTGTCATTCAGTAATTTGCCCACAGAATCCTTCAGTGTGTCACCTGGTTTTTCTGTTGGTGTATGAATATCATCATATCACCAATAGTGTTGTACCTCAGGATTGATCATGAAATGCTCTTTTGACAATGAAAGCAATGTCATTCTCTTTCAATTTATCATTCCTGACATAATAGACCGTATGACTAAATCATTCAAAATGTCCCATACAAGCCATTTGAACTTGCTAACAACAAGGGTATTTTTATCCTCAAATATTTCATTTCATTTTGGGCAACTTCTGATTTTCCTAGGTCCATGCTTCATACATTCCACCTTGTGATCATTGAAGGATGTTGGCAGCTGCTTGTTGTCATTTTAAGTGTTGCTGTCGTGGGGTGCCACTGAGCCAGTCTGACTCACTCTTTGCACAATAGCACTAATGGCCATCCTCACAAGTGTTCTCAGGTTTACACACAATGCTGCAGCCTCTGTGTCAGTATGGCTCCTGGAGGACCACTTTCTTTTTTGCTGCTTCTCCATCTTAGCGAGCAGGATTGGGAAAGGTAAAGGGCCTGGTCTTTCCTGACAGTATAAAAACTCCCATCTTCGTCTCTAAGGAGCGTTCTGGCTGTACTTTTTTTTCCAAGGCTTGCTTGTTCTTTTGGCAACCTATGGTAATTTTAATATTCACACCCGTAGTGCCATTCCAGGGAATCCCGGTGGCATAATGATAATGCATTGAGCTGCTAAGTGCAGCAGTTCAAAACCCCCAAGTGCTCCACAGGAGAAAGAGGGAAACTCACAGGGACTAGTGTGACCCTGTCCTATATGGTCGCTCAGAGGCAGTATCAGTTGTATGGCTCTGAGTAGAACACCATTAAAAAAAACACCTGTGATTTTATTAAATCCTGGCATTGATACAAAGGGTGATCATGTGACATCACATGTCTATGCAATCAAAGATGTCTGTCACGACTGTATTCTTTCAGACAAATCAAGTTTAAGCAGGTTCAGCAGCGATTCACTGAAGCATGGTCATGGTGTAACTTGGACAGGCAGGCCTTAGGTCAAAGGTACATGGACGTTGACATAGTAAGTGGCTGCGATGCCCGTGTCATCCATGTAAAATTACATGGACCACTGATATCTCTCCACATCTGAGACCTAAGGCTAAACGGAATCAATTTCACTATAAGCATCTAGCAGAGAAAGGAAAATCAAGCCTGGCTGCTGAATGGTCGGTTGGAGGTGTTGGTACTAACTGAATATGTGCTAATGATGCACAAAAGCCACCTGCAGTGGTGGCTTTAACTGAAAATCCTGAAGGAAAAATCTTCCCAAAGGGTAGAACTTTAGTCTCAACCTAATGTGGGGGAGGGGAAATGGCCCAGATAAAGAATATAGACAATTTCATGGGCAGTGATTCTCAGGCTGAGGGTTGTATACAGGATGTGGAAAAGCAATACTGAGTGAGCTAGTTGACAGTAAGTAGAAGGTTCTGTGGCTCCTAGACGATCTTTGAAATATGCCGCAAGTAAGAGAGTCACCAGGGTAACCTGTAGGCGGTTGGCTTCTAGTTTGCATATGAAACATGGGGTCCACCTGCTGGTTTCTCTTTCTCAAGCTTGGTAGCAATTTTCAATTTCCTGGTAGGCGTTTGGCAGCAAGAATGGGAATGAAAGCAAGAATTGGTTTAAAGTTAAAGGCCTTCATTAGAAAACAAATACGTGCATGGGTTTGGAAGGTAACGCGTGCAGTTGCCCAGGCTCAATAGGAATCAGCATCCAAAGCCTACGGTGGGAACTTCTCCGAGAGGTGGAGTCTAGAAAAGCATGAAGGAGCCCGTATTGGAAAGTATCCTCTTACCTGTGGCCTATACTTCTGGCTATAGTTGATATTTAAATTTATGATAAAACCATAAGTACCCATTAAACATATCAAACTCCACATGATCCCAAATTATCTCACTATCTTTTCCCCAAAATTACTCCTGCTCCTTTGTCCCCCTGCCCCACACACACCCCACCCCCCTTTTAGTACAACACCAGCTAGATATCTGGGTGTCAGTCTTTTCTCATGTATTTACTGCTACATAATTTTAGGTCTCTTTTTAAAAATAATCAATTTAATATTCACCTAGATGATTATTCTGATTCTAGTCTCTTGCTTGCTATGATGCCCAAAGGATTACCTTTCTAAAATCAAATATGCCTCTACTCTTTAATTACGGATTTAAAATACATAAATGATTGCTCACGGTTAATACAATATAATTCCTGTTGTTTTTCTATTTTTAACTTTACTCATGCTGTTTTCCTTTGGTTTCAGTCATATGATACACCGAACATTTTATGAATGTGTCCTTTGAGGCCATAATCCTATGCTTTTGAATACACTACGTATTCTACACCAACTTGACTGCCCAAGTTTTCATGTCAGGTTGGCAAGGTCATGTGCATCCCTCACTACTGCAGAGTAAAAATAATTAACCTTGGCAGTTACAGAAGCCCACGGGGCCGGTCTACCTTGAGCTATAGAGTAGCTATGTTTCAGAAGCAACTCAATGGCAGTGAGTTTGGACTTGGGTTTTAGAAAGAGAGATTTGACAATTGCCCTTAGCTCATGGAATGTAGGCTCTAAATCCATGGGACGTCTGGATTGCAGATGGAACAGCCTTGCTGACTGAAAGGGGGTAGGATTTGAACCCTTTGCAACCTTCAGTGTGGATTGCAACTCAATATGAAGAAGGAAGAATACTCACAGCTGGGACAATAGATCATATTATGATAAACGGAGAAAAGATTTCATAAATAATTTCTTTTTTACTTGGGTGCAGAATCAACACCCATCCATGCAGTGGTCAAGAAGTCAAATGATATAATACATTGGGTAAATCTGCTGCACAAGGCCTCTTTAAAATGTTAAAGCAACGTATGTGCAAATGTGCTTGATACAATTGCTGTATGGATTGTTAAAGCGTTTTAAGAGCGCCCAATAAAAATAATTTATATTAAGAAAAATGTGAAAGTGAACCTTGATTAGAAGGTGGATCCGAACCTTCTATGGTATTTAAAATTGCCTCAGGTTCCTGTATAAGATTGCAGAAGACTTCTTACATTTGAATTATGGTGTTGATAAAGAATATTCAAAGTACCATGGTTGACCAGAGAAACAACAAACCTGTCTTGGATAAAGTACATCCAGTTTGCTTCTTAGAAGTGAGGACACCCTAAATTTTCCTCATGTCCTTCAGCTGTATTATCAGGCCAACCCAATCCATCCCTGGAAAAGGACATCATTCTTAGTAGAGCAGGTCAGCAAAAAGAAGACCCCGAGCAAGATGAACTGACAAAGCAGCTGCAACAATGGATGGAAGCAGAGCAATGGGAAGGACGGCCAAGGGCCAGGGACTGCTCTTCTTGTTTATGTGTGGGGCTCCTATGAGTCAAAACTGACTGAAGGGCACCAAGGACCACAAAACCCATGGCCAAAGCAGAGAGCCTATGCAAACAATCTGATTGGTGGTAGGGGACCTTGACCATGTGCTGTTTGCCCAGTGTCTGGGAAGGTCAGGAAATAAAACCAGTCACACTGAAAGTCAACCATGTTTATGTACTCAAGTTCCCCCTAAATCTCTGTCCACTATGACTCTGGTTAGCTTCTAGTTGGCAAAATGTCCTGCATTATCACATCTTCCTTCTGGGATCAATAGGTGCTTTCTGTGTAATTGCTCAATAGAGGACAACTAGGAGGTGGATTCTCATGAATTCTGAAATCTGCCCTAGATTTTTCTTCCCTCAGTGGATATTAAACTTTACCTTTGCAGTGCCATGAACTGTAAGCATGAACACAAGCTTTTAAGAATCCTGTGAGGTCTATCTGAGAGTCCTCCTGGGGACCCTCAAACTTTCAGTTGGTGTCAAAAGTAAAGAGGGCTTTACTGATTCCAAAACTTTGTAAACACTCAGCTCATTTTGTTCCTACTCTTTCTTATGCCTTGACCACTGTCTCGAAGTCGTACTACTCTCTTATAATGCATGTTTTATAGCACATATAATGATTTTTCTCCCAATTGATTGATCTGTTATTTACTTTTAACCAACTCTAGGTACAACAATAGCAAATATTAAAAATTGAACAAAGTAGAATTTTTACAATATCAAACACATATAAGATTTATAAGAGAGCATTATTCTGTGTCAATGGAGCACAATAAATATTTGTGAAATGAATGAAATTTCTGCCTCTCTTCCTTTCTTTTTGGAAACATGGAAAGTTTAGTCCATGCTACTCATTATCTAAAGCACTGACTTTTTCAAAGATACAAGCCTGGAGATTTCAAAATTGAGAGCAGAGGGTTGAATCAAGGCGCTTATTTTTGGGATATTGATTTTCCCAGTGCACCAGTCTGTCAAAACTTAGTGTGTTAGCTGTACATACATCCTTGTGGCCAGAGTTGAGCGGAGTGAGGCTCTCTGCAAGAGCATATCGCATATTGTAACTGTGCCGATGGGTGGAACATGTGAAATTATGAGTGTGGTTTCCATGTTGTTATTAGTGAGACGAAAGCATCACTGCTTTTAGGGGACCTCTGCTTTTATTTTACTCCAGGCATAAATGATCGGGAATATTTCATTCTCCAGGTTAGGGTATCAGATAGGTGTCGAAATAGTCTTCTGCCAAAAATGTTTTTCTCGCTCTGTGAATTTGTCCAATTTACCAAGATTCATTTATCACTAGAGTTCACTAAGATTTTTCACCCACGCTGTCTCATCTTTATACATCCTCAACACATTATTATTTTTAGAGAAAAATGTTCCTCCTTGAGCCTATTTAGATTTTTTTAAAATCACTTTGCCTTCATTTCTAAATAAAGGAAAAAATGATCACAGTAGTTACCTGGAATATTTGCTGAAAGCCAGAGAAAGCATTCACTGTCTCTGGATGGCAATTTTTAGAAGTCATGGTACCTCCAGCCAAATTCCCAAGCAGACCTGACATACTTGACCTTAGATTGACCATTTTCTCAGCCCTCAGCTAAAACTCCTAAAAAGATGTTTCTGCTATGAGGAGTTGGACAGGTGAAAAAGTAGAATTTGAATTAGCCTACTTATCCAGTGGCACCAAGAAATAACGATTCTGAAAACAGGCCAAGTACCTGGCAACCATGTACTCCTAGAGGAGCTTGTTAGCTGTGTGCCGTTGAGTGGATTCTAGCCCATAGTCACCCTTCAGCAATGTGTAGAACTGCTTCAGAGGGTTTTTTGTTTTGTTTTAAAATTATTTTATCGGGGGCTCATGCAATTCTTATCACAATCCATACATACACCAATTGTGTCAAGCACATTTGTTGCCATAATCATTCTTAAAACATTTGCTTTCTATTTGAGACCTTGGTATCCTCCCCGCACCCCTTATGGCAGGGGATGTCCAATTGCCCAGAGATAGACCCTGGGTCCCCACTCTGCACTCCCTCTAATTCACAATCCTATGATTTTTTTGGTCTTTGATGCCTGATACCTGATCCTTTCAACGCCTCATGATCTCACAGGCTTGTGTGCTTCTTCCATGCAGGCCCTGTTGTTTCTCAGTTAATGGATGCTTGTTTATCTTCAAGCCTGTAAGATCCCAGACTCTGTATCTTTTGATAGCTGGGCACCATCAGCTTTCTGCACCACATTTGCTTATGCACCCACTTTGTCTTCAGTGATCGTGTCTGGGCAGGCTGGTGTGCTTCTTCCATGTGGGCTTTGTCGTTTCTCAGCTAGATGGCCACCTGTTTATCTTCAAGCCTTTAAGATCCTGGGACTATTTTAAATCACCTTGTTTGGTAAGGCTCAAAAGTCTTCATTTTAAATAGCAATTCCTAGAATTACAGTCTATGATGCTGGTAAAGTGCTTACCCCAGTGCATGGCACATGCAAAAATGGAGATGCGTAGGGAGGCACATCTGTCTACAACGAGCATGGCCTCTTCATTTATCGGAACTTCATCCCAAACTCGCCGCTATCAAGATGATTCCAACTCATACTGACGCTACAAAGGGTTTTCAAGATGGCCAACCTTGACAGGAGCAGACAGCCTCGTTATTCTCCTATGGCGTGGCTGCTAAGTTTGAATTGCCAACCTCCTAGTTAGCAGGCCATGTGTCCAACCCATAGTTCCACCAAGACTCCTGATTTGTCAAAGGGTGTAGTCATTATGGGGAATAAAGGAGAAGTTATGGGTAAAGTACTTTACATAAAGTTAAGCACAAGCTAAGGTTATTAAGTGATATGACCCTAAGATCATCATTAATCATTAATTCTCTAAATTTCCTTATTTTAGGGAGTAGCTCCATTGTTGACTTTGCTTCCCTAACTCTATTTACCGTAGCCACGGATAACTCACAGCAATTTCGTGACTCTTTTAGTAAGCTTTAAGCTACATTTCACTCACAGTTCATTTGAATCAAAGTCTAGAACATCAGTTGAGATTCATTGCCATGGAAAAAGACAAGGTGTGGATCGGAGAAATCTTATATTGTGCAATATGTTTACTTCAATAACTTTTTCTAGAAGTTTACGCAGGAGAAATATATTTCAATTCACCCATCAAGTCTCCTTAAGTCTTCCTTCACCATCTTCCCTCAAGTGACCAGGTTATTGGATATACATGCAAATGACCAGAAATCTGTTGGCAGAATATTTTCAAATTCTTTTCTCTCAGAAGACAAAAGATTCTTAGCCATTTGTTGGAAAGTCCTTCAAGTTTCCAAAGGCCTTACCTGTGCCTACAGATGGTATCATATTAAGAGGAATAACTCTCTATCCTCCCAGTACGGTTTATTTTTAAAAGTACCCCCATTCTCCTGCCAATCCCTTCAGCTCTAAATATTTCTGTTAATCTGAAAATCTCATCATATATTTAGCATTACACAGTTGTTTCATCAATCGCAATGCTGAACAGGGGCAAAGGTTCCTGCTGAGCATAACAGGAGGATTTCCATGGTTTGGGGTACTTAGAGTCATCAGATGGTTGTTGCTGATGTTACGTGCCATTGAGTCAGCTCTCACTCATAGTGGTCTCAAGCATGACAACACAAAACACTTCCTGATCCTGTGGCACCCTCCACCTGTTCCCATGCTTGAGTCCATGGTTGCAGCGATGAGGTCCATCCCTTTCTGGATGGCCTTCCTCAGTTTTGCTGCCCCTCTCCCAAACATGATGTCCTGCTCCAGGGAAGGCAAAATCCAGGAATACGCCACATTTAATTCCTTTTCCTCACTAACTTTTCCCCTAGGTTCTCATGGTAATATTGTTCTTGCTGTCATATCTGTTTTCAGAGTTTGTTGAATAGTTATTTCAATTTTTACTAATGACTCAATATCCAAAAATGTAGCTGAAATATATTCTTCTTAGAAATCCATGCACAACGAGTGAATATCTTCAAAGATTTCTTATCCTTCATGGAGCTAAAGGAATGACTAGAACTCAGGCTTCCTCCACCACCAATTTGTGAGACACATGAAGGTACATCTGAGTCTCAATTAGTAGCAAGATGAGCCTCCTAACACATTATAATTAAAATCATGGGGTTTTGCCATTTATTCTTAAATATAAAAATGTGGCCATGTTACTTTCACACTTTCTCATTATTACATTATTTGATGGCTTAATTTACTGTATCATAACTTTGCACAGTTAACCATTATACTTGTCTTATTAGAGGTTCTGTCTTCCATACTTATATTTAATTTATTTTACATTTCAAATTAAATAATATATCATTCAATTCAGATGCAAAAATGCCAGTATTAGAATTTATACAAGTGTTGGGTCATGCTATGATAATAAAATAGATTGACCTTTCAAAAACCAGAAATATCTTGCTAAACTCTTTAGTTTGATGTTCATGGAGTACTTTAAAGCATGAATGTTATTCTATATTGGCAAAATTTTAAAACATATTCAGACTGACTTTTAACTAGAATATTCTTGTTGTAATATACAGAAATAGATCCACTTGCAAAGTTTATTATTGTGACAGATATTTCTAGAAAAGTAAACAAATTGGATAAAAATAGAATTTGTGGTGTTGAGAAAATCACCTTATTGTCTAGCTGCTAAAATGCTTTGCTAACAGCATACACTTGACCTCATTCAGCAGGTGTTCTAATTAACTTTCATGTTCTAGAGAATATAGTTTATCAAATATGCAATATCCTCCTTTTCCTTTGTCAAGAAAATAATGCTCTTAGTATCCTCTGGTATGTATTTAGAAATGAAATATATATTTTTAATAATGCTTTTAAGTTTCAGAGGAAAAATTTAAGAAGAAATTAATACTGCATCTCCAAATACAACCTATTACTTTGTTTCTCTGCCAGATAAAACCAAGTGTTTCGGTTTTCCTTCTAATTACAGAAAACCCTCTAAGGGATTATAACTTCTGGTAATTTTAAAGCAACTATATTTTATCACCAGGGAGATATCATTCTTTCAACGTGGTTTTCATACCAGATGTTCATTTCGGCCCATTTCCAATTTTAAGTAAATCTTTGAGACACAAGTCAATGAACATCAATTAATCTGGTTCCACCACAAAAGTTAGTATTCATGTGTGTGCCCAAATAGATGTAGAGATTTTTGAGCCTATACACTGGTGCATATTGTTGCTGACTTTATGGATGGCCTATCCTGATTTGACATTGCTTATGGATGCAGACTTCACAAGGTTCCAACTGGAATGAAGATTCTTAATGTCCAAAAATATGATCATCTCCTCTAAACACTGGGTTGATGTAAGTGGGCAGTATAGAAATTGATATCCAAAATTAGGAGGTTAAAGGCATGAAGTGGATGGCTTACAAACTTTCATAGGTGGTGGAATATAATTATAGGATTATAGAATTAAGGTGTAGACGATACTTAACTCCATTTCTTGGGCTAAAGAATTGTGTACAGGTGTCAAGTTGTCAGGGGTGGATTGAGATAGTTAAGGTGTATTGTGTCAACCTGGCCAACAAACACGTGGGATTAATTGAAGGGCGCAGAGATAAATGGCTCAGTGAGCCTCTCCTTTCTAGCTCTGGGGGTCACTTGCTCTCTGGTGGCCAGACCAGGGTGCAGCTGCCTTTCCTGGCAAGGCTCACTTCCTAGGAGACATCCCTGAGAAGAAGTCACATGGACCTACCCCGGTGTAGCCCTGGGTGCTGGAGCAGCCATGTGGAGACCCCTGCCAGTGCTCAGATGCTTACACACTCAATGATTTGACTTTCCTCCAGCAGTCAGTGTCATTGCATGTGCTTTGTGAGGTGGAGGAAGACTTTGTAGATCAGTATTGACTATATGAGCTAAAGTTGGACTTATGGGCTTGGGTTGGGATGCTTTTATAATGTACACTTACCCTTTATATAAAACATATGAGTTTCTGTGGGCTTGTTTCTCCAATTTACCCACACTAATACAGTTAGAAATCATGTAGAGTACATTTTGAAAATATACCAAATACAACTGAATTAAAAAAAAATTTAAATAGCATGAATAAGCAGAACTTAAATTAAGTAAATCCTACAATATTATCTTAAATCCTAAATCAGCATAGCATGGAATCCTAGGGTTTGAAAGGTTTGGGAAATGTATTTAACCTAATAATACACGGAATTTCTTTTGCCTTTGGCATGTGGTTTACTCTGTGCTCATAACTTAATTTCTTTTAATATTCATAGCAATCCTAAGAAGTTGGTATTATCATGAACTAGGAGCTAAAACACAGCTGCAGCCTCAGTTGTCATCATCTGTGGTCCCTCCATCTTATCCCTGAAGCAAAAATCCAGTGATATTTTACTCAGCTCCAATGACCACGTAGCAATGATTCAAGATTTGCTTAGTGATTACAACCATATAATGCCCATGTACACTTTTCAACTTTTTTACAGGTCACAGAAGAATGTTAGCTCCGCCTGAGGGGCATGTGCAGATGCTTGTCTGTTGAAATAACATCTGAGTGCAACTTAAAGGCTGAATGAATTATGACCATTTGGAGAAAAACCCTATTGAATTTGAGGTTGAAAACATATATACCTCTTGTTGTATTATCTGATTTTATTTGATAAGATTTTCAGAATAGAGGTAAAAAAATAAATGCCTGTGTAGCTTTGAAAAAAAATGCTTGCATTGTTATAAAAATCTGTGCTTACTACTATTAGTTTCTAGGGTAGAAGATTTTAACATTTTCTTTCTCTAACCCAGTAGTTTCTAATGTATGATGGTTATACCACATTTCAGATCTTATGACTTGTTTCTGCTTTGGGCAACAGAAGTGTACCTCACCTATATCAGCAATTAGTAATGTGCTCTTTTGGGTTTGGAGTGAGGGACAGTAAAATTCTACATGAAGAAATGAAGAAAACATTTGATGTTTACATACAGAAATTAAGTAAAGATTACAACCCAAATAACATGGGTTTTACAATCATAATATCATTAAGATGAGAAAAATTATTTCACCTTTACTATTATTCAGTCCAAGCTAGATAATTTTGCTGCTCCAATTTTAGGCTTTTTTCCTGAATTATTTCATGGATTCTGGAAATCTAGTACAAAATAATGTACCTAGTCAAAAAATATAAATCCCTAAATAAAAAATGTCCATTGAAATCTTAAAACCAAATAATAGCTCAACTAAGAAAGGTTATCCACTTTGAGCATTGTGGTCTCTTATACCAAACAATCAATCCAACTGCCATGGCTTCAATTCTGATGCTAGGTGACCCCAGAGGACAGAGTAAAGCTGCTCCTGTGAGTTCCTTTCTCTTTAGGATTAGCTGTTGGATTCCAGCTGCTCACCACATAACCCACTTTTCCATCAAGTGGGTTGTGTTAGGCTGCTGACCACAAGGTCAGCAGTTTGAGTCTACCAACTGTTCTTCTGGAGGAAAGATATGATTTTCTACTCCAGTAAAGGGTGAGAGACTTGGAAACCCATATAATTGTTTCTATCCCATTCTATAAGGTTTCTATGAGATGGAATCAATGCTCTGGTATGGAGTTTGGTTTGGTTTTGGATGGAATCAAATGGATAACAACAAGTCAAAAGATGAGAAAGGAAATGTAGGGTTCAGTGAATTCATATTAATGAAGAACATCTTGGGAAAGGAAGATGAGGATGGTGTACAACTCCAAGATTGGATTCAATGTCACTGAATTACATGTGAAGCAGTGATTGGTCAATGTTCTGTTATGTATATGATCCATCCTCCTCATCATTAGCAACCAATTAGAGCAAAGTGTAAAAAGATAAGACAAGTAGCTCCTCAAATTAAGTTTAAGATTTTGAAGATTTAAAAATAATGGTAGTGAACATGTGCAGGGCCAGCCTTTTTATGGACTGCTATTTTGTCACCAACTTAAATATCCCTTTTTCAGAGATATACTGATTGGTACAATAAAACAAGTAAACAATACTAAGTAGCAACAAATTCCGCCACACTTTATCTCTGAGTCTTTGCTTTCATAATGATATTTTCTGTGACATAAAGGGAGAAACTGAACTTTTGTCCACAAAGACTGAAGCAAATATAATTCTTAATACTATTAATTAACTGAAAAATTAATTGAATCAGGCATTTCTAGAAAGAACAAAATCAGAATGATTAGGTGCCTTGTTTATATACTACGCATATCAAAATGCTTGACTACATTGTCATACTATTCATTTGAATAGCACTACACCAAACAAAGAAGTCAGAAATTAGTGCATGTGACTAGACTTAGCACAATTGCATGACAATCCTCAATGGGTCAAATATTGCTAAATATTTGCCAAAACTATATTAAAAGTTTATTTTAGGGCTCATTATCATCTTCTGAACTTAAAAAAAGAAGCCTACTCAACCAATAATAAATAGTACTACCATTTACTGAATATTTACCAATGCCTAATTGCAGTTAAAAGTTATTTTAAACTTCATGACAAGCATAAGTTGTGGGTTATTATGTCCATTCACAGAGAAGAAAATTAAGACACAAAGAGGTTAAAATAATGTGCCCACAGTTTAGAGCAAGTAAGTTCAGAGCAAGGATTTGAACCCATGGTCCTCAGGGTCAAAGTCTCATCTCTCAAGGAGATGTCTTTCTTGGGCTCCTGTTAAATTGTTGTTCACAGTGACTTCATGTGAGCTGAAGGACAACTGCACTCCATAAAGTTCTCAATGGCTGATCTTTCAGAATCAAATCTCCACATGAATACCTAGTCAACTGAAAAATAACAGCGAAGAAAAAAATAGCAAGAGACCCTACAAACAAATTGAATTCAGAATAGAACATTATGGGTTTGTCTTTCAGATTTATCAAGTTAGTGCTTCAAGTCCTCTTTGCTTTCAGCACGCAGAGCTGCGGTATTTACATATTTGAGGTTGTCCAATAATTTTCCTCCAGTGCTAATGCTGCGCTCTCCTCCATGTAGTCCAGTGTCTTGGATATTTGCTCAGCATGTACACTGAGCAAGTATTGTGAAGGAACACAAGCCATTTGCACACCCTTTCTGAGTTGAAGCCATTCAGGATTCCCTGGTACTGTTAACACAATATCCTTCTAGTCTATGTACAGGTCCCACATGAGAACAATGGAATGTTACGGAATTTCTGTTTGCGGCAATGGTATCCATTATTTATTAAGATAGTCAATGCAATAAGCAAATGTATTTCTCGTGTCTCTGTCAACCATGATCCATCTAATATCATAATGATATCTCTTGTTTCATACACTCTTCTCCATTTGGCTTGAATTTCTGCCAGTGTCGTATCAAAATATTGCTGTAACCACCGTTGACATGAGAAATTATAAACTATAAGTTATTTTATATGAAGTGTTTGATAGTACATATATCTTAATATAGTGATTGGCATAATCTAGTGCTTAGGAATGTGATTGTGATAATAATATTATTTTGTAAGAATTAGTACCAAAGTAATTCCCCGGGGGTGAAAATTAAAATTGTCCCTACTAGCCCATCCTCCCCTCCCCACTCCTCTTTTTGTGTAGCCCCTCCCATCCCTAGGTTCTGCACTTTACAACAATGCTTCACAGAAGCTCACAACGCTTTATGGAGATGCGTCATGTGGTTGTGGCAGGGCTGAGTCCCCAATTTGGAGGTCAGGCAGAGGCAAGGCCAATGCAGGGTCCAGAACCAGAAACCAAATCTGCCTGAAAGTCAAAGCAGGTCTTCTTGTTGCTACCAGCGCTCAGCTAGGAAAGAGGGGTCACAAAGGAGAAGGCTATGCTGGAGTTGTGGTTCTTCATCTTTCAGCAGATAGTACCTACAAGGAAAACGTAAGTCACACTCTCTAGTAGGGTGAAGAGTAAAGGATATGCCCTCCCTCAATCTTATAAAAGAAAAATCAAACTTGCTATCATTGAGTCTATTCTGCCTCGTGCAACCCGATAGGACAGGGTACACCTGGATTTCTGACACCTGTACCTCTTTACGGGAATAGAAAACCTCATCTTTCCTCCTCTGAGTCTATGGTGGTTTTGAACTGCTGGCCTTGTGGATAAAAACCCACTGTGTCTTCACGATGCCACCAGTGCTGGGATTGTAGCAATAGGCATCTCACTCACTACCAGAGTGAATTCTAACTCATAGCAACCCTGTAGGACAGAGGGGGATGGTCCCTGTGGGTTTCAGAGATCATAAATCTTTATGGGCGTAGAAAGTGCCATCTTTCTTCCTCTGAGTAGCTCAGTACATCACAAAAGGATTGTGGCTAGAAGGGCCATATTAAGTAATTAACTGCTGACTACATCTCAGTGATTTTCAGCATTACAATTTCAATGCATAGAATATCAGCTACATCTGTGTCTTCTTCTCTGTGTTATAATCAACCTTCTTTTAAAGCTTCCTTTGAGATTATCTGCTAATCAGTTTTCATTTAAAAAGCAGACAGCATTTCATATTTAATCTTTAAAAATAAACATGCTTCTTTTCCCCAAGCAATTCTGATTGTTAGCCTTTCAGTCTTGTGTCACTATGACATGACTTTAACTGTGCTTTGCAAATTTCTTCCTTTTTTTGTGTACATTTTTTGGTGTGTGTTTATTTTATTTTTTTAAATCCTTTTATTAGGGGCTTTTACTGCCCTTATCACAATCCATACATACATCAATTGTGTAAAGCACATTTGTACATTCATTGCCCGCAAATTTCTTCTTTACATGACTAATAGACCCACCACAGAATAAAAAGCTCATCTACTTTTAAATTCATCTCTATTTTCCATTGTCCATAAAAATGAGAGGGTTTTACAATGGCCTAAAACATAAACCTAGAAAAAATGCAGAATAAATAACTTCATTAAAATCTAATTCTCATATGGTAACTTTTTTGAGTGAAAAAAATTCCATTTGGGATAATTTCAGAGGGTGAAAGGACATATTTAAATGTCACATTATTATTATCACTTCAAGGAAGGGAAAATAATTTTCCACAAAGAGGTACACATCTTAGGAGAGAATTTACCTGATACATTATTTTCTTAACTGCTAATATGTCCACAATTAAGAGTTCTTTGCCAAGAATCCAATTTTAGGAAAACTTAAACTTTCATCAAATAAATGTAGTTCCACAGATCACTGACTTCAGATCACATTAATGTCCTGAGTGTATAACCCATTTTGTTGTTTAGCCATTACAACAATTTGAATGTTTTAATAATTCTAACAAACCTGGTGACTAAGAATTGACACAAACTGAGAGGCAAGTCAATATGCTTACTATTGATAAAACACAGGAGAATTATGGTACTTTTGGGAAAAGAAGCACAAGTTAATTACTCTGCTATAAATTTCTACTCCAATGAATGGAGAGATTTATTGAAAACTTTCCCCCAATAAATAAATAAAGACTAAATAAGATAGACTATTAAATCAGTGTAGTGGAAATCTGATCAACCTTTTATTTTTGTTCTTTTACAAAAGCAAAGAGAATGGTCTCTCAGAATTTCTGGATTTCAAGTATAAATATTTGAAATGTATAAAGCAAACTGGATCTCAAAATATTAATCAGGATGATCAAGGAGAAAGAGTCATTCAGGTAGACTTCATGGAGGAGGTAAGATTGCATGTAGACCTAGAGAGAGAAAGAGAGACCATCATAAATATCAAAGGACATAACAATGATTCAAGCAACAAAAGTGAAGGATAAAGCAAAGATGCTCAGTCAAGATTTCGGATTTCTATAGGTAGTTTAAGGTACTCTACAATTGAGTCAGATTGTGCTAAGCTAAGAAGTTTGTCACATTAACATGAACAATTTTGAAATTATTTTAGCAGTGAAATGATCAAATGTATTTTTTGTCCCAATTACTCTATCAATGAGTCTGGTAGTACAGAGGTGATGCACTCGACAGTCCGACTCACGGATTACTCATAGGAGCAAAGATCTGGTGATCTACTCAAGGAAGATTGTTGTTGTTAGGTTTGAATTCATAGGAGCCTTAGTTTTATGGATAATAGAAGTTCTCTCTGCTCAACTGCTCAACGCCGTCTGAGCCCATTGTTGAAGCCACTGTGTCAATCCTTCTTGTTGAGGGTTTTGCTTCTTTCCATGACCATCACTACATCATAGGGAATCAGTTATTATAGCTTATGAAAACAGGGGACAACACTGGAGACACAATGTGGGAATTGCACCAAATCTGACCCCACCAAACAGACAAAACACTAAGGGCGTACAACAGAACAGCAAGGGGAGCAGAGCAAGGAAGTCTGGAGGGAATACAAAAATAGACTTTGGGACCACGGCCTGGCACCCCATCAGACTCGACCAGAAAACATTCCCAAAGGTCAACAAACAGACCGTGAACTATTTACAGGCTTTTTGGGGGGTCCTTGGTTTATTGTTGTTTTGTTTTCATTCATTGCTTTGTTTTTCTCTGTCTTGTTTTTGTGCATATTATTGTCTCTGCAGGTCTATCTAGATAAGATAGGTGGGATAAATAATCTGGAGGAGAAAACAACGTGACCAATGGTTCCAAGGGCACATGGGAGAGAGGGAGCTGAGGGAAAGGAGGTGGTGTTAACAAACCCAGGGACTAGGGAAAAACAAGTGATCCAAAATCGGTGATGAGGAGGGTGTCAGACGCGTGGTAGGGCTTGATAAAGGGCAATGGAACTGAAAGAAATTACTGAAACCCAAATAAAGGCTGAGCATGATAGTGGGACAAGAGGAAAGTAAAAGGAAATAGAGGAAAGAACTAGGAGGCAAAGGGAATATATAGAGGTCTATATACAGGCATGTACAAATGTAAATATATTCATATATTATGATAGTGAAATAGATCTATGTGTATATAGTTATAGGTTTAGTATTAAGGTAGCAGATGGACATTGGGCTTCCACTCAAATGCTCCCTCAATGCAAGAACACTTTGTTCTATTAAACTGGCATTTCATGATGCTCACCTTCCCGACATGATTGCTGATGACAAAGTGGGTGCATAAGCAAATGTGGTGAAGAAAGCTGATGGTGCCCGGCTATCAAAAGATATAGGGCCTGGAGTCTTAAAGGTTTGAAGGCAAACAAGCGGCCATCTAGCTCAGAAGCAACAAAGCCCACATGGAGGAAGCACACCAGCCTGTGTGATCACGAGCTGTTGAAGGAATCAGTTATCAGTCATCGAAGAATAAAAAATAATATCATTGTGAATGAAGGGGAGTGTGGAGTGGAGACTCAAAACCCATCTGTAAACAACTGGACATCTCATTACAGAAGAGTCACAGGGAGGAGATGAGCCAGTCAGGGTGCAGTGAAGCAAAGATGAAACATACAATTTTCCTCTAGTTCTTAAGTGCTTTCTTCCCCCCCATTATCATGATCCCAATTCTACCTTACAAATCCAGATGGCCCGGAGGATGTACACTGGTACAGATAGGAACTGGAAATACAGGGAATCCCGGACAGATGAATCTCTCAGGTCCAGTGGTGAGAGTGGTGATACTGGGAGGGTGGAGGGAAGCTGAAGGAGAAAGCGGGAACAGGTTACCTCCTCGCTGGGGGACGGACAGTGGAGAAGCGGGTGAAGGGAGACGTCAGATGGTGTAAGGTATGACAAAATAATGGGTTACTGGGGAAGGGAAAGAGGGGAGGGATGAGAAAATATGAGGAGCTGATAGTAAGGGCTCAAGTACAAAGCAAGTATTTTGAGAATTATGATGAAACAAATGTACAAAAATGTTTGACACAATGGATGTATGTGTGGATTGTGATGAATTGTACACACCCCCAATAAAAATGATCTAATTATTTAAAAAAGAATGTGAAAAATAAAATATTCCCAGGATATAATTCATTATTTTTAAATTCCCATTTCTAAAAAGGGGTTTTGAAGCTCCCTTACATAAAAACTTAGAGATATTTTTTCAGTTATTCATTCCTTCAAAATTAAAACATAATATTCTGATAAATCGGATGTAGAATGTTAGGATAATGACGACAGTTCCCTGACATTTACTGGTCACAGATATATCCCCTTTATCCTATAGAAATAGCACTCCAATTTGCATCAGACAATTCCCAAATGATGAACTTAAAAGAGGTATATCTAGCATCTCACTATAGCAAGGATTTGAAAGCAAGAAAGGGTGGTTGCCACAGTTGGCTATGTTCTCACTTCTTTTTCAATCACTAGGATCTTGTGGAAGTTTCTGTATGTTTCCAGAGCTAATTACGCATCAACCTGTACCTGGAGCTCTCAGAGGAGTGTTTTTCGCAGTTTGGGTATCACCAATGTTATGTTAACCACAGCTCTTTATGGCATTATTGTCCAAACTGAGAAGACTTTCCATTTCAGAGCTCTCCCACAAATCCAGGCAATCAGAGTTTGAGACTCGAGATTTATTTTTCTTGCTTTTTAACAATCTATGTGTTTCATGCAACATTTCATTCAACTGTGCTCGGCTGTCCTGGGGGCAGCCTCTATTTTTGCCCAGCGCCCACATTGAAACAACATTTGTATTACATTTCCAAAAAGCTGATTTTGGAAAGTACCTAGTGCATAATATAAATTATACTCCAGGATTCTTAGGGAAACAAAAGAGGAGAATTTAGGTCATAGGAAAAATACAATTCTAATTTCTCTCAAAGGCTCTCTACATTTTATCTCTCTTGAGTTCCCATGTGCCTCTGCTATTCTGGAACAAAGAAAATACTTTATTCCAGCATGCTGGAAACAATCCCTGGCCAGGGGGCTAACACATATTACTGAATGTTCCCATGAAAACACTATTCTCTACATACACAGAGGGGTTTTCCTCCAGAGGACTTTAATGCTAAGCTAGAGTAGATTGTTTTCTATCAATGATTATATTTAGATCTTTCTTCTCTAAATAGTGAATAATGCTATTTATCATAATATAGCATAAGCTTTCAAATCCTTGATACAAAATTCCTAAGGAAAAAAAGTACCTACAAAAAGATATCAGTCCCAAGACTCTGAAACTTATAGTGAAGACTAATGCACTGCTTCCTTGCCCTGTGATCCTCTTGTGGTTCTCTTTCTTACGCATGCATAATTCAGTGCATTTTTCAGCACTTCACATTTTCAAATTCAGCTAAATTCCCAGGCAAGCCAACTCAACCTTTCCAAAGAACCCTCCCTGTAATATGGCCAAAGTTGAGTTTTGTTCTTTTTTAGTGA
This sequence comes from Tenrec ecaudatus, assembly GCF_050624435.1. Taxonomy (NCBI): domain Eukaryota; kingdom Metazoa; phylum Chordata; class Mammalia; order Afrosoricida; family Tenrecidae; genus Tenrec; species Tenrec ecaudatus. Next base: position 45,458,583 of record NC_134544.1, read on the forward strand.
AGGAATTAGAACACAGATTTTATCTAACAAGCCTAACTATACAAAAACTTATAACAGATCACAGCAGTCCAGTGATTTCATGAAGCTTATGTTTCCATATCTTTTAAGAAGCAGGTGGCAAAGTTCCAGGTAATGAACAGCACACCAAACTCTATATAAAAGCCTTGTGATTTTTCAGAAATATGTAATTATCAGGTATTCTCAGATCATAGCATAATTATCTAGCATAGCTCTAGTACATATGGTCAGACTCTCACCAGCTTCTGATAAGAAGCTGTAAACTCCACAAAGCCATGATGAAAGAATAAAATATTGATGTCATGGTGTCAGGAGCATCTAAGAGTCAACAGAATATTAATAATAAAAGGAGGAAAAGATACTTTATAATGACTCGTTGAAAATCTAGAACAGATAGCTCCGAATGTTTTCTAAGGAATGTTGTATGATTAATGATTTTAAGTTTCTAAGTTAATGGAGACATGCTGCTCTACTCTGTGATACAATAGGCAAAGAGAATAGATATATTACAGTTAAATCAAATTACATCCACCATTATTTTCATTGTCCTTTAAAACATTACTATGACAGTCAAGCCATTAAGTAGATGACTAACATGCAGCTCATTACCTTGATGAACTAGTTTGAAAGATGTCAATTTTAAGAAAGTTTCAAGGGAATACTTTTGATTCAATAGGCAATCCAATGTCTTAAGTCTCCCACCAAATACCAGAAAATACGAGGAAACAAACAGAAACAAAAACAATAATTCAAAGTAGGAGCAAAGCGATAGAAATAAAAACATTGAATATGGATATTGTATCCATTGCTTATGAGGAAAGTTAAATAAGCATTCATTCCAAAAGCAAAGATGCACTTGACATGAGAAGAGAGAGGAGTGGTGAGTTTCCCCAACCCTCTTTTTGTGTTCCTGGCTCCTCAGTTAGCCCTCCTCTAAGAGATGCCAGGAGACATGGACACTGTGAGCTCAAGGGGAGAAATTGCCACTTGAATTTCTCAGAGGTTGTGCAGCTTCGGGAAAATGGCTGATAGAAGGTCAAAATGGCTGACAGAAAGCTTGGCTCTGGCTTGATGCTGTCAGAGGCCTAATCTCATATTTTGTATCAATAGAATAGTTCAGATAAGGATTAAGATAAAATAGATAGGGATTGAGCTCGACTGTTTTAAGAATTGCATTTCGTATCTGATCCTACTCTGTTTATACTAATTTCTTCTGCTTATTATTGTTGATATATTGATAGGAATGATTATTGGGAAGTATGAAAATAAAATTTGTAAGCCCTTTGGCCTTGAACCATTAAAATTCAATTTTTAAATGGGTTTAGGACACACCTGAAAAGAAGACTCTGAAAAGATAAGCCCCACCCAGTGCTTTGGAGTACTCAGGACATTTGCATCCCAGGAGAATTGCCTGGGGGCTGTTGACAGATTGAAGAAAGAGGAACTCTTTGGCTCTTTGAATCTTGAACTAGTGGTTTTTGTCAGAAGCTGGATAAAAATTCCAGAGCCCTGAAGAAACTCTCCACTCTAGGACTGAATTGTTAAAGGGAGCCCATGGACAAACTGAAATATTTGCTAGGTGACCACCTGGATCCACTTGTTGAGTGGAAGTGAGAAAAATACAGCAATAGACAAGTTAAGTCTGGCCATTGAGACCTGTGGACCTGGTTTACAGGAACTAGAGGAGAAGGTGAGAGAAGGTTGACTGGTTTGAAGTTCATGACCTAGTACAAGGGGGGTAGGCTTGTTGAGGATTTGTAATGGGGCCATGGTCTAAAGGCAAGGTGACCAATGGGCACCCTGGTGAGGCCAAGTGAGGCAGCTCACATTGAGTTGACCAGAACCCAAGCAGGTGAAGAGAAGATTCTGGACCTTGTGAACTGGTATATATTACTGCAGATTTTATGAATGGCTTGTCCTGATTTGACTTTGGTTATGGATGTGGACTTTGCAAGTTTCTACCTGGAATGAAGATTCTTCATGTCAAAGAATATGATTGTTTCCTTAGAGCACTGGTTTAATGTAAGTGGGCAGTACAGAAACTGGATATCAAAAATTGCAGGGATAGAAGCATGAAGTGGTTGGCTTACAAACTTTCTTGGTGGAGGAATATGTTTGTAGGATTATAGGTGTTACTTAAGTGCAATTGTTAGGCATAGGATATTTTTGTTTTGTGCACTTATAGAATGTTATGTTTAAATGTAAGTGGCATATATTGAATTGTATGCATTTTAGTTTTATCCTTTTAGGTACAGAGATGGTTTTATTATTATTATTTAAATTATATCTGGCTAAAGAGTTGTGGAAAATGTCCAATTGACAAGGTGCGTTCTGTGGTAGTTATATAATCTGCTGTCATTTTAAGAGGCTTAAGAGTGAAGGTGTGGCGTTTAGCCTGTCAGTCAGGTCATAGCTTGATGACCTCATTTGGAGGTGCTAAGGAGATAAATAGCTTGCTGGAAGCAGGACGCAGACTCACTTCCTGGGAGACATTGCAGTTGACAAGACACACAGAGCTACGCTAGTTCCCAGAGCTGGAGGAGCCACGTGGAGACCCCTGCCAGCACTGAGATATTTACAACACCTCTGGAGGCACAGCCTTGTGTGTTTTGTGAGTCTGAAGAGGACTTTATAGATTGGCATCAGACATATGGGCTTATAATGGACTTGATCTGGACTGGGCTGGAATGGTTTCTGAATGTACAATTACTCCTTCTATTAAGCTCTTCATTATAAACATGTGAGTATCTATGGATTTGTTTCTCTGGTCTACATGGACTAACACACTAGATATTACCAAGTTTTACTGGTCACAGAGCACAGGAAACAATTGTTCAGAGAGGCAATTAGGACACATTGTATGACCTATGATGTTCACTTTTAAAATATTTAAAAAGCTTCTTTGGTTTTGTCTTTAGCTTTCAGCCCTATATAACACAGCTGGGGATATACATATCTTTATGACTCACATGCTGATAAATGCAATTTCTTTCCAATAAAATGAGGGTGCTTAGAACATTTGACAGCAATCAGATTCCGAAAGTGCAGGCTGAATTAGCATAACATGCAGCATCGGAGATTGAGCCTTTGTGCCAACAAAGAATAACCGTGAGAAGAATGCCTTTTTCTAGAAGCCAACATTACAGCTTGAATGCAGAAAAGACATGCTGAAACTCATCTTTTCTCCCTTAGCATTGAGATTTGCATGACCTCTGCCCTGGTTCTGATCTGACCCCAGCTACCGGTTTTGTTGGTTTGCTTTGCATATGGAGTTCCCTCGTGGCATATTCTTTTTTAATAAATGGCATATTCCGCTTAACCATTGGTTACGTTTAGCATATGCACATGTATATGCAAATTTAAATTTCACTATTACTTAGTTCTGCTCCTACCCCTTATGAAAATCAACTTGGTCAGAACATAAAGGCAGACAATGGTTCGTGACTTTGGTCATGGCAAGCAGAAATGGGTGACCCTTCCACAATGATGTTCATGTGTCAATATGGTCTTTGTATAAAATGGCTCATTACGTCATTTATTTTCAGCTTAGCAGCAAGAGGAAACTTAGGCATCTTATAGAATGTTTTGCTAAGATTTCTGATGTTAAGAAAAATACAATTAAAATGTTTAACTGTCACTGGAGGCCTGATCAATGAAGAATTGTTTTCTCTCGTGGAAGCTTATGTTTTAAAATTTTTTAATGATTTTTTTGAATTTTATGGCTTTAAGTATTGTTTCCCCTGCTGACAATAAGTTTATAATGGCGAGGATGGCAGTAATGCTATTAGGTTTTCTGCCTTTTTTAATTTATGTTTTTATTAGTTTTCCCCCAATAACAATAGAAATTCACTTGCAATAATTCAAGTGCCCTATATTAATGCCTAAGAAAGTGGAGGAGAGATCCCATGACAAAATAAATTAGGCTGGTGTAATCATTATATTTATAGTAATTGAGAAGTTTTCTTTTTCATTATTGGCTATTTAATCATGAATGAGTAAAAACAGAGACTATAATCAGAATCATATTTTGAAAATGCATCAAGCCTGTGTTTCCATGCCGCTATAATTGAAATTAGGGATTTTAAATTATGTATCCCCCAAAGGTTGTTTCCCCCAAAATCACAATTATGTTAAAATCCCATGACTTACAGTCTCATTAATATAAATATATATGACACATAGACTATTCCCCTACTTACAAACAAAAATAGAACGGCAGAATACCTTATTGTGCTTTTCCTTTTATTTTACTCTCAAACAGGAAATCATGTGAATTATTTGACTAAATCTGCCACTCTCTGGATAGAATCATTGTGTCATCGATGTGTGAAGAAGGAAAGACTTCACAACTGTTCCTAGAATTTAAGCTCCTGTCTGCTCAAAGAAATAGTTATTTTTTTAAGACATCGACTCTTGCAATTCACCAAAAGGGAATTTTATTCTAAACTCCTATGGAGGAAGTAAAACCTTCCTAGCCTGCACAACTGGTCTTGATATCGCTTACTTCCTCTCTGCATACACAATCTTTTAAGTGTTTGCATTCCACATATTCTTGAGACATGTCCTTCGATGAATGATATTCCACCAGGGGTAGCCAGAAGCTCTGGGAAATGGATTACCAATATATTGCAGACTCCACATGTCAAAATCTCCACTTCTGCTCCCTTGCCTGGTTTCATTTCCACCTGTGAGATTTCATATACAAAGATCTTTATGGGAACAGAGGTGGAAGTCTCTCCTTCTGTAGCTACGCTTTGATTATATGGAGCATAAAGTGCCACCACCATGCCTACGTGCATAGATCTCTCCTACTGTATTCTACAGGAAGGTGAACAAACTCCTTCAGATGGGCTTCATTCATAGGCCTGCCCTTATTCATGGTGGTTAGTTAGCATTCTAGGTTTCCTGAGGATCAACTAGGTCTGCTCTTTCAGGAAGTTCTACCAACTAGTCGCACATATAGGTTGTCCTGTGGGAAAGACAAAAGAAAAAAGAAGTGAGGAATGAATTGACATTCATCAATGCTTTGTCTAAGAACAATATATTGGTCTATATTACCATATATTTCCCTTTTTTCTACTTTACCCCTAAATATTCTTCATTTAAGTTTTATTATACAATCTGTCAGAAAGAGCTTGGTTTGTATAAGAGGTTGTAATGAAAGAGCAATAGTTAGCCTAAGTAAAGCAATTTTGTATGAAGCAAACATTCTGCACCAGACCTTAGGTGCAACCACAGACCTTATAACATTCTCAGAAAAACCAAACAGCCCCTTAGTCTTAGAACTGGCAACAGACAACTCTGCACCAGGAAGTTGTGCTTAGCCACCTAACCGCAAGATCTACTTCTGTACCAGCTTGCCTGCACAGCTGCACAGCTCAATTGTTTGATGAAACCCTATAAAAACCTAAGTCTGGAAGCAAACGGGGCCAGCCAGCCAGACACCCTCTTTCTTTCAGGTGGCTGGTCCCTGCACAGGTTTTGTTAATAAACTCTTTCAATTCTTCCAATCTCACGTCTCAGTTGTTCCTGTGTGACCTTTGTACAACAAAAGGGCAGAAAATGATAACTCTTTTTCCTACATGTTCTAGAACTGAGGGCCCTTTTAGGCCATACTCCCTAATTGTGTGTTCATGTGTGTATGTTTGCACATCACTCTCTCTCGGTAAGCACACTATTTCTCTCGGCTCTAGAATTTGTCCTGGCTACTTGCGTAGTTTAGTGGTTAGAGATATGTGTGTAGAGAGAGCTCTGCAGGAAGCCCTGGGACTGATTCCAGGCGGACAAGGAACAGGGCTCTATGTGTGTGGTCTACTGTTTCTTGCAGAACCAGCGTCTTTCAGTTTCGGGCACTGACATGCTTATTCCTCTTGATGAAAGGTTGAAGACAGCCCATCGATAATCAGCCCTTCCATCCCTCACTATCTCTGTCTGCGACTGCTCTCCCATGGTGACTGAGAAAGTTCTTAAAGTCTGTATCGATTTAGCTATAACATAACTAGGGATTAAAATTCTGAAAAATGACCAGCCCCAACCTGTGTGTTAGACTAAGAGGGTTTTTTTGTTTTTTTTTACTACTATCATTTTGTTACATGCCATGCTACATTTTCAAAGAGTTTGTCATTGTTTCTAGGTATCACCCAACTAAATCTTAAGGAAAGGCTTGTTATGTTACTTGGGACTTTCCTGAAAGGCAGTTGAGGATATTGTTTTGGCAACTGTGTGTCAAAGAAGCAATCATTTAACTAGACGAAGTGTCGTCAGGTTACTGAAGAGGAGTCCAGAACTCGGCATGCATTGCACAAGATCAAAGCTTGTGGATGTTTAAAGCGGGCGCAGAATTAAATGGCAGTTAACATGGGGGTTCTTCTGGCAAATGTACCATTGCATTAGATGATCAGCACTCTGCTAAGGAGTTTGACAGTTCGGCAGAAACAGTCTCGATCCAAGTCTCCCTCCCTGAAAGGAAAACGATCACAAGACAGGTAATTAACATAATTTTAGATGAAAAGATATAATAAGTGGCCCATGTGGGCATAATCCAATTGTGCTTCAGGTAAGTCATGTTATCCGGAGGGAGGCAGATCAGAGGTTGATTCAGGAGGGAACATAAATTCCAGGTTCATTTTTCTAGCCAGTGTGGTCTTCAAGTCAGGAACTTGAGATTTTTCAGATGAGAATGATGTTCCTTAGGTGTAATCCCCTGTAGTTTTGCAGCATTTTAGGCTGTTGGCATTGACCTGCAAGTCTAGAGCAGAAGATAAAGATTACACGACCAGGTGGCAAATGTACGACCAACTCACACTGACAGTAATTAGACAACCTAGCAAGTAATAGAAATAGAAAGAGTCCAATGTCTTTAGCATTTTTTGAATACCCATGTTTCTACCTACAGTTGACATTTTAGCTTTATGCAAATGTAAAGAAGTATTTCAGTTCTCCTATTCCATAAGAAGCTAATTTAATGAAAAATAGGCCAAGTTCTACTAAATTTCTTTCTTGTGGTCAGACCATTCTCCTATTTCTCAAAATATATTAAAGAGTTGTATAGGGTGGTTGAACCTATTCCAAAATCTTGACATTTCTTTTTGATGTCTGGAGGCAGATTTATAAACTGGTGTGGAATTAATAAACATTTCTTAATACTATTTTTCCATGAAATTCTTAGGATAGAAATCAGTAGGTTTTATTAAGTCTTCTAACTTTTAAAAGGTCATTAGGTTCTCTTAGAACCTTGATTAATGGTGGTGAGTTTGCTATTATACTGTAAACTCTGTGAACTACTGTTTTCAGGACAAATTTGCCTGAATTATTAAAAAGAAGGTGAATATTTCCTTAGAACCTGAGGATTAAACATGTCTCAGTGTTTTAAGGATGCATCCCACATGGGTGTCTGGAACTATTATACTTTGGTTTTCCATCTGAAAGAGCAGAGGAAATCAAGGCAGAGCTCATGTGCCCTCTGTTTACCATCTGTAAAAAAACAGAAACAAAACTCTTTGGGAGAGTGTCCCCTCTCCAAACCTGGCTTTCTAGAATGAGCCGGTTTTTACCCACTACCTTACCCCCATCTAGTGGGTTTAACACCCTTTCTCTGGAGAAATGGGTCTACTACATCTTCCTTTTTCACAAGAGCTAAAGGTTCATCTCTGAGCTACCGCGAAATTCCTGAAGGTACAATGATCAATGAAGGGAGACGGCAGAATCAAAAGACTACGCCTTTTGCAGGGCTTCTGGGCTTTATAAAAAGTGCCAACTGAATAAAGATGTTCATATGAGGTTAGAATATTCTCATAAAAGCCATAAAATAAAACTGTTAGGTAGCCAAAATAGGGACTAAGGAGGAGTGGGGTTGGGAGGCATGTCTCCTCGATGCCTGCTTACAGCCACAATAAAGGGGGTGAAAAGAAATCAGGCACCCATTAGACACTGAAGGAAAGATCCAAACTGAGCATGCTCACACACAAGCCCTCTAAGCCCAGGTGCAAAATCTACCTGGGCACACAGTCTAGGCCCATCCACATGATGTCACACAGGTGGGCCTAAACTCAGCTAGTCGATTGGCCAACACCCTCAGCCACGTCTCTCCCAGCCAGTGGGGCAGGAGGGAATAAGATGAATGAGTGTAGCCCCCACATGCCCTCTTGGCGTCTGTCATCTCCTAGTTCCACAAGTGTGGTTTTGTGCTCCTGTTTGTGTGTGCTTCCCATGTGATTTTTGGCATTCAGCATGAACTCCTGCACAGCACCCACACAGCCTTATGCTCTTTCCAGAAACAACAGGTATTATTTAAGACTATAAAACCTGAAACTTCCCCTTTCCTCATAAAAGTCCTTGGATTACAAATGTGCTTCTGCCTCGTGAATTCATTCTGCATCGCAAAATAAAAACCGAGGTACCCCAATTCAAGAACCTAAGAAAAACACACTTTCCATCTTAAAACTGGTGGAAGAAAATGGCCTGAGACATAATCTCACATCTCTTTCATAAATGGTTTCTGGCTACTGCCACCAAGACAAGTTTGGCTGATAGGGAAAGGTAGACCAGCAATTGCTAATGAGGGCAGAAAGCATCTTATATCCATAAGTGCAAGTGGTCCCTGACTGCTGACTTCATAGTTAGCTGCTCAGGTTCCCCCCCCCAACAGCTTTATTAGCAAATAATTTACATATAATACAACTCAATACCTCAATCACATCCAGAAAAGTTTTAAAAGAATCACCACAATTATAGAACAGTTTCTTCATTCATTTAACAATGTTTATTAGCTAACTCTTCCCCACCGCCACCCACAGCCTCCGCAGCCATAACCTCAAGGAACCATCAACCCAATTACAGTGTCTATAGGATAGTCTAAGGATAGACTTACCTATCCTGGATTTCATCTATAAAAAAACAATGAAAAAATACAACAACAAAAATCTAACAAGAATAACAAAGTAAAAGAGAGAAATAAAAACCAATAAAAAAGCAAAGACTATTACAAGTAGAACAAATTTAAAGGGATCAAATTGATCAAATAATAGAATGCTCATTTTAAATTTAACTGTATGTACAAGTCACTTTCCAATGCATTCTGCATGTGAGCAAGGCTCTTCACACCTGTGGTTCACAGTCAGAAGGGAGTCACCACTGGCTTAATCCATATGTATTTCTCTTTCACTTTTTAAAAGGGAAACCGCTTGAAATGAGTCAAAAGGGAGATCAAATGATAAGCTGTTACATTTTGACCTAATTATATCTGCCTTAGTTAGCATGACAATGGTCTCTGTCTAATAGCAGGGCTATCCAAGTTCAGAATACAAGCCATTTTCGAAGTCCATTTTTTTGCAGATATTTTTTTGTTAAAAATGTAGTGGGTGCACAAAGCAAAAACTATCAGTAGTTGACAAAACCTGATGTGGCCGTGGTTAAGTCATAAAATAAAGTAACACACACACACACACACACACTATATATATATATATATATATATATATATATATATATATATATATATATTGAATGACTTAAGTGAGAAATGCAAAAACCAAATTCAGGGGCATGTGGGGTTAATTAAAAGTCAGAAGGAATGCCTGATAAAAGGAAATATGAGTATGTATAATTTTTTAAAGTTTCAGATACAACAAATGTAAATTATTAAACCTTATATCACCGTGGTTCAGTTGTGTAACTGAGAAATTGTTGGATGAAATACTTGCAGTGTTTTCTCAGCTTTTTTTCTACTGGCTAAATACAGTTAATATGAGAATCACAACTTCTGTTAACCAATTATCCTTATAAACTGGCCATGATGTAGGGCTTTGGGTTTTATTTTTATTAACCCCTTTAAAGACAATGATCCCATTGCTGTTTTAGGAGTGAGTATGATTATTGTGTAACATCTTGTGAACGATTTGAAGGTCTAAAACTATAAATTATGAACTATATGATATAACCTATATTACAGGCAGGATCTTTCAAACTAAAAACCAAACTCACTGCCATTGAGTAGATTCTGACTCTAGTGACCCTCTAGGTTTTCTGAGACGAGATCTATATAGGAGCAAACAACTTCACCTTCATCCTGTATAGTGGCTGATGGCTTTGCCATGAGCAGCGTGACTGCTGACTTTGCATGTCCCCGTCCCATGTGTCACAGCTATGCCACCAAAGCCCCTTCAAGAAACAGGCTGGTCAACTTTGGCTAGTCTGAATCAGCTGTGAAAAGAAATCTTTATATGCTAATTAGTCACTGATCTGAGGAACCTGTTGAGATGCAAATGGCCTTGACCTAGGAAATGAACATATTCATCAGCTTTTTGCTATTTTAGAAATAAACTCACCCAAATCTCTTTAATGTCATTGTGTTAGTCTTGGTAGATTAGAAAAACAAATCCATAGAAACTCATATGTGTGTAAGAAAGAGGTTTAGATACAAGAACTATTGAATATTGAGAAAACATCCCAGCCCAGTAAAGATCAAGTCCCTAAATCCAATATTAGCTCATATGTCCGATACCCATCTCTAAAGTCCTCTTCAGACTCATGAGGTACATGCAATGATGCCGAATGCAGGACGATCACAGGCCAGTGAATGCAAAGTCTTTGGGATCCAGTGGCAGTAGAAGCATCTCAGTACAGGCAGAGGTTTCCACATGGCTCCTCCAGTTGCCAGCACACTGGGTCTCTCAGTGTAGTGACATCTGTCTTGTCAGTAGTTGTCCCTCAGGGATTGAACAGAGTCTCTCCCACCACCAAGGAGGAAAAACCAGAATTCCCAGAAGTCTCAAGAGAAAGCCATGCCCACACAGAGGCTTTATTGGCTATGACCCAATTGACAGACTAGACTCTACCCCTTCACTTTTAATTCTCTCAAGTCCCAAATTGACACCAGATGATGTAACTACCATAGCCATAAAAGTTTTATAAACTTTTCATATATATGCCATAGTGAATGAAGGGGGAAGTGCAGAGTGGAGACCCAAGGCCCAAGTGTCAGCCAATGGAGATCCCCTCATGGAGGGGTTTAAGAGAGGAGATGGGTCAGTCAGGGTGCGATGTAGTACCGATGAAGAACACAGCTTTCCCCCAGATCCTGGATGCTTCCTCCCCCCAACTACCATGATCCAAACTCTACCTTGCAGGACTGGATGGGGCAGAGGTTGTACACTGGTGCATATGGGAGCTGGAGGCACAGGGAATCCAGGGTGGATGATACCTTCAGGACCAGGTGTGTGAGGGGTGATGTTGAGAGAGTGGAAGGTGAGTGGGTTGGAAAGGGGGAACTGATTACAGGGATCTACATGTGACCTCCTCCCTGGGGCATGGACAGCAGGGAAGGGGGGGAAGGGAGACTCCAGATAGGGCAAGATATGACAAAATAACAATCTATAAATTATCAAGGGCTCATGAGGGAGGGGGGAGCAGGGAGGGAGGAAAAAAAAAAGAGGACCTTATGCAAAGGGCTTAAGTGGAGAGCAAATGCTTTGAAAATGATTAGGGCAAAGAATGTACGGATGTGCTTTATACAATTGATGTAAGTATATGTATGTATTGTGATAAGAGTTGTATGAGCCTCTAATAAAATGTAAAAAAGTTTTATAACCTTTTCAATGTTATAAAACTTCACTTGTTCCTTACTTTTAAAAATTTGATTCATAAGGATGTCCATGTTATAATATCTAAGCTGAGTTCTTAAGGAAAACATAGCCATATACACTTCATCTAATGAATATCCAGAGATACCTTATATTTTTAACACTAATTTGTTTTATAAGGTCTAGTTGTACCAATTAAAAGAAATAATGCATCTTCCGTGAAGGAGCATCCATGTGTTGCATTCTGCTGGTCACATCTTGAGTAAGGGGACAAGCCCATGGCTTTGTTGTTGCTTTTAGAAATTAGGCAGACTATAGTCAACACCTGCTTTTCCCTACTCCGCAGGATACAGTCAACCAAACCCAGTTTAAGCCACTCAAAGTGAATATTCCCTTTTGTACTTCAGACTCACACCATTCTCAATACAGGACCAAAGAGACAGAAAGACTTCTAAACTTTAAAACTAGCTGAGGAAGCAACAACCTAGTTTTCAAGGTCAAGACAGAGAAACCCTGGAAATAGCCAGTCACACTCACACAAGAAAATAGGTTCGTCCTAACCAGACCTCACAGAGGTCAGCTAAGGGAAGATTTCAAATCCCATATAATAGACAGATAGATCCCAAGCCATAGGAGAGAGAAGTAAACTTCTCTCGTGAGGTTCTCTCACCTCTGAGATCTGCTAGGATTCTTAGCTTGGAGATGAAGAAGATGCAGAATTGCAAGGGATTCTGGCATCAGCTCATCTTCATGCCTCGGTAAGACACTGGTCAAGAACAGCACTATCTCGTACAGTGACCCCTTTCTCCTAGGTTGGCTCACCAGATTTGTCACCAACATTCAGGTTCTTGTCTTACCAACAGAAATATTTACTTTAGGAAGTCATAGGGCATTACCAGATAATTGTATTATAAAACTCCTAAGGAGGAAGAAAAACCTTCTCGGCCAGCCTGCCCAGACTTAGTTCTGGTATTTCTTACTTCCCATCTGCACACACAGCATTTAAAGGGTTGGAGTGTGAGAAATTCTCAGGAAACTCGCTTGGGGTGGGCGGTACAGCAAAGGTTTCTGGGAAATGTACTAGCAAGATATTGCACAGACTGTGAACCTACTCTGCTCAAATTTCCACTTTAATTCCTTTGTCCTGTCTTATAACTAACTTCAAGTAAGTAAAACATTATTTATTTAATAGATCTCTGGTATTTGATTGGTCATCTGAATAGCATTTTCAATTGCTCTAGTTACTGATAATTGATCTAAATAAATTTACTGATTTATAATTTATACTTACAGTTTAAATCACACTCTGCATCCTCACAAATACATGCTATTACTTGACATTCATATATATACTCAAAGTATAGTTGTGAAACACCATCTATGTTTTGTTTTCTTTTCTTAATTATTACAGACAAATATTTCCTCTTTTTTCATTTATTTATTGATTGTTTGGATTTATTTTTTCTGCCAATTCCCTTCTAGATATTTCTCCCATTTTGCTTGAGTTCCCAGATAAATTCCATTATCTCACAACTCCATTTTCCACAAACTTTTTTATGCTGCTTCATATTACTCTTGTTATCATACCCAAACCAGAACCAAACTCATTGCCATTGAATAGATTTTGTTAGTCTGGGTTGATTAAAGAAAGAAATCCAGAGACTTGTATGTGCATAAGAAAGAATTTTATTTAAAAGAGCAATTGTATATTAAGAAAACATCCAAGCCCAGTCCAGATTAAATCTATAAGTCTGATATTAGCCCATATGTCTGATACTAGTCCATAAATTCCTCTTTAGATTCACACAGCCATACAATGATGCTGGATACCGGAAGATCACAGGTTAGTGGGTGGAAAGTCTTGGAGATCCAGTGGTGGTAGAAGCATCTCAACCCTGGTATGGATTTCCATGTGGCTCCTCCAGCTCTAGAGCTCTGGCTCCATCAGTGTGTCTCCATGTAGCGTATAAACAGGAATGTCAAGCAGCAAAAATGTGTGTCTGGCCTTCAGGCAGGAAGACAGGAGTTCCCAGCATTCTCAGGAGAAAGCCATGCCCATGTAGGGGCATTATTGGCTATGACCTGATTGATTGAAGGTTACCCCTTTGCTCAAGTTGACAGGAGATTATGTAACTGCACATAGATATTGACTCACAGAGACCCAGTAGGATTGGGTAGAACTGTCCCCTTTGAATTCTGAGACAGCAACTCTTCAGGAACATGGAAAGCCCTGTCTTCCTCCTGCCTGTCGGCTAGCGGCATAGAACAGCTGACTTTTGGGATCACATCCCAATGCATAACCATTATACCAATAGGGCTCCTTGATTATTATAAGAACCCATCATTTGTTTTTAATATTAATCTTTTGTAGGTTATATGTTTTGGAAATACCTTTCCCATAAAGCTGTTTATAAGAAACATCTCCTCAAATGATAGTTCCTTTGCTGACCTCTAATAAACTAATATTTTCCAGACATTCCTGATGGCTAATCTGATTTTAACCCTGTTCAGTTTATTTTAAGTCTCAGATGTCATTTTCATTTTCAATTTGAGCCCTTTCTAATAACTTGCATTTCTTCACTTAACTTGTTGACCAGATGACATACAATTGTAATAACTATTTTAATGTACGACTCTTTTAATTTTAATAGCTCTGTCAGCTCTAGGTTAATTTTGTTAGATTGATTTTTCTTTTCATAATAGGTCATTTTTTTGCTGCCTCTGTGCAGGCCTGTCATTTTTTAATTGAATGGGAGACACTGTGAATTTTAATTTTTGTATTCCTTTAAGTACTCTTTTACTTAGAACCTAGATACGGCTAGGTTACTTGGTAACAGGTTGATTCTTTCATGTTTTACTTTAAAGATTTATTAGGTGCCAACTGCTTGTCCAGGAATTAATTATTTCCCACTAGTGATGCAAGGAGAGGCCCTGCTGGAGCCGTGGCTGTATGTTAGGCTGCTAACCTTAAGGTTAACAGTGGGAGAACCACCTGCTGCTCCTCCAGAGAAAGATGAGACTACGCGTTCCCATGACAAGTTACTGTCTCCAGTTGGACTCTGTTCACGGTGGGTCAGAAGTGACTCAATGGCAGTGGGTTTGCTTTGACTAGAGGGGTTTTCTCTGGAGAGGAGTATTCTCTTCATTAGTACTCTGTGCTATAAAAGGTGGACCTTTTCTATTCCTTGACTCTCAGCAACTCAGCTGAGCTATGCTGCTGAGTACCTTTGTTTCCATTGCCTACACTATGGGCTTGAAGCACTCTCAAGGGTGTAAGCTAAGGCATCCTATAGCTCAAATTTATAAGTGTATGTATCTCACAAATTCCCTTTCATCATTGGCTGATATCTAGTGTCTTGACAATTATTTAAGGTCGTTTTATTAGTAATTTTGTCAATTTGAACCAAGACAGCAAATTGGGTCTCTTTTTGTCCATCTTGCTTAGAAGTGTATCTCAGTATTGCCTCCTTAACTAAGTATCATGCATAATATTTCATCTGTTTCTTGAGAGCTTTATAGGTCTTACCACTAAACTATATGAATTTGTTAGTTTCATGTGTACAAGATTCATTTTTTAACTTCTAATTATTTCTTTAACTGAGATAGATGTATCTGTAGGTAGTTATTTGGATAGATTTCTGGATAGATACCTACCTAGATAAGTAGGTAGGTAGATGCTAATGTACATATTGAATTTGTTTTAGCAGGCATATATATATATATATATATATATATATATATATATATTTAAGCCATTTTATTGGGAACTCATACAATTCTTATCACTATCCATACATAAGTAAACTATATTTTTTAAAGAAAAGTTCTCATTTAATCAATTTTTCAAATTTATAAAAATATATCATCTAATTGTTAATCGATATTTTACTTGCAAATTTGTATTTTACATGTTAATATTGTTCTTGTGATCCCCTGTCTTACCCTACCTGGATCTCCCAAACACAAAGGCTGGGTTAAATGTAAGGATATTTAGAGAGTGCCCTCACACAGGAGAGATAAGGTGAGTGAAAGAAGCAAGGAAAGCAAGAGCACCAACGCAGAGATGCATTCTCGAGCGGTCTGCTTTCATGTGGGATGCATTGTTCAATCCCTTACTTATATCACAATAATGGTGCCTCAGTAACATCAATCTGGAAGGGAGGGAGCGGGGTGGGTTACACAAAATGTAACCCCTACACACAAAACCAATGGCCACAAGTAATTTATCAGTATTATCTACCAACAAATGATCTGCTCTTTTTTGTTTTTCTCTTTGTTTTTAGCTATATAATTTTTTTCTTGCATGGGAGTGAGATTATCTCTGTTTGCAAACTATTGAGTCATATTTCATATAGCATATTGTCTTGGGTATAAAAGACCACTTGTCATGAGGTTAAAAAATTAAGAGAAATGTGCATATTTAAAAGTTAAAAGTTAAAATTAGTTTTGAATTTTCTGGCTTAAAAAAACCAAGTGATCACAGAGTGATCTAGGCATCTCACCTTCCATATTACTTAAAATTGAAAATATTCCCCTGAGTAAGTGAACACAGCCTACTCACCAGTACAATCTGACAAGAAGGTGAAATAATCCTTCATTTTCATGAAATTTTGCCTTTTGAATAACATCATTTTGAATTGTTTTGATATATTTCATCAAATCCTTCCCATTCTATGTTGTAAATATTTGTAGATTCACATAGATAATTATTTTTTTCTGAATTGGCTCCCTAATTGGATTTTTACCTCACAGGTCAATATTCCATACTTCGGCCACCAATACTGTTCAATGAAGTGAAACCTCCTGGGAGCTTGATTTCAGAGCACATTCCCTGATAAAAGAAGCCCCGAGCTCTCTGGGATACTGAGTCCATCAACTTGGGGCAAAAAAGGATACATGAAAAAATCTGGAAGATAATGTAGTGCCAGAAAACACATTATTGAGAAAGGGTCAGGGATGAGTCATGTCAAAAGGAGCCAAAGTAATATCTTGTCGGTGCTAAATCAGAGACAATTTGAAAAGTAAATTAAATGATGGTAACAACGGAATATAGTCCATAGACTAGACCAGATAGCAATGGTTTTATTCTGATAGAAACATTTCATTGAAGGAATAAAATGAAGAGAAAGGACAGTTTATGTTTATATCAGAAATATAATTGACAAGTAGAGAAGGATTAATAGAAATAGATCATATTTAGCCATAAAGCCAAAATCCAAACCAAACCCCATGCCATTGAGTTCATTTAAATATATACCATGTTGCAGGCAAAAATCATCAATAAATGCTAATATAATAGATAATTAAAATGGTATATTTAGATAAACTCCAAACATCACCCCATAGGATATTTATTAATTTAAAATGGGGCAATAGTGCCTTTTTAGTGAGGAAACCCAGCATACATCTCATTCAAGTTAGAAAAGTGAACATTGTTGTCAGAAAGGCATATTGACATCATTTATTCCCTGATACAGTATATTAAGACAAGCACATTAACTTATTAAAACAATGTAAAAATTCCAAAGAGAAACTGTACAAAATCGTTGATCAGTACTCTTTAAGAGTATAAAGAGAAAGACAAAGGAAGAAAATAAATATGACAACCTAATGAAATAGTGGTATACACTCCCAAGGACTCAACAACAGAAGTACTGGAACTTATAAAGGAGTTCAGCAAAGTGGCCTGGGCCAAGATCAGCCTACAACACTCATCTTATTCCTCCACACTAACGGAGAATTCTGAAAAAGAAATCACTTAACACCATTTACAAGATTGCTCTTATTGTTAAGGAAGATGAGTTAATTCCAACTCATTGCAAATCTGTGTACAATGGAACAGACCACTGTCTGGTGTTTTACCATCCTCACAATTGTTCATATGTTTGAACTCCCTTTTGTGGTCACTGTAGCACTCCATCTGATCCAGGGTCTTCCCCATTTTCACTGCCCCTGCTCTACCGATTATGATGTCTTTCTCCAGGGAGTGGTCCCTCATGTCCAAAGCACTTGAGATCAAGTCTTGCCATCCTATCTCCAAGGGACATTCAGGCTGTCCTTCTTCCACGACACACTTATTTTTTTCTTTTGATAGTTGTGTTAGGTTGGGTTGTCTATGGAAACAAAACCAGGGACACTCAGAAATAATTCCATATCAAGAAGGTATCCCACCCCAGTCCCCCTCAAGTCTGTAAGTCCAAATCTAGTCCATACGTCTCTCTTCAGATCCAAATAGCTGCAGGCCAGGGATGCAGACAAGTGAAGCAGAAAGCAGGAAGATCACTGCCTGGTGGGTGAAGAGTCGTGTAGATCCAAGATCCAAGGTTGATGGCAAAAAGGCAGGACATCATCAGCTCTCAAGATTGGGTGGCCCACATGGGGCCACTCCTGAATTCAGGCTTTGGAAGGCAAGTGGCACAGTGAGGGAGATTCAAATTTTGCTCACTCTTCTGAGAAGGCCACACCCTTCAAGATTGGCAGGTTGACCTCCGCCTCTAGCCAGGATGTCTAGTTGTCATAATATCTGAATACCACAGTAGTCCATGGTACTTTCAATATTCTTCACCAGCACCATAATCCAAATGCATAGATTCTTCTTCAGTCTTCCTTATTCAGTGTCTAACTTTCACATGCATATGAAGTAATTGAAAATACCACTGCTTACATCAGGAATACCTACGTCCTCACTGTAACCGTCTTATTTTTCAACACTTCAAAGGGGTCTCATGCAACAATTTTAACAGATGCAAGGTGGTATCTGATCTTTTGACTGCTTCTTCCATGAATGTTGACTGTAGATCCAAGCAAAATAAAATTCTTGCTTCAATCTTTTCTCCATTTATCATGATGGTACCTATCAGTCCATTTGTGAAGACATTGGCCGTCTTTCCATTGAGCTATAATCTATATTGAAAGCTGCAACCCTTGCTCTTCACCAATGAGTGCCTCAAGTCCCCTCATGTTTAGCAAGCACGGTTGTATCATCTGTATGTCACAGACAGCACTGTACTTCAAAGACAGATCTTGAACTGTCATTTTAGGTGATGCATGGAATGCCGTTCGTCTTGATTGTGTCATTCCCAGCATAAGAAACCACATGATTTGCTCATTCAAAATGGTGAATGCCTGTCCATTTAGGCAAAAAAAAAAAAACCCCACCTAGGATATAGAACTTTATATGTTCTATTTCATTTTTGACAGCTTCAAATTTTCTTAGATTCATACTTGCTATATTATAGGTTCTGATTATTATATTTTTTGCAGCTATTTCTTTTCATTTTGAATTATGCTCATCAACAAAGGAAAGTTCTGAAAGCTTTACTCCAGTCAATATGATTTCCTCTACTCTGAGAAGGCAGCTCTTTTCCAGGGATATTTTGAGTACCTGCTGATCGGTGCGACTCACCTCCTGGTACTGTTTCTGACAGTGTTCTTCTACTCATTAGACCTTTACTATCTGATAGTATCTCCATGCGATCCATAAGCCAATTCCTCAGAAATGTGCAGCCTATTACTCTTTAGTGGTCTGGAAGCTCTGCTGAAACCAGTTCATTTGGGGCAACCCTGTTTGTATGATGTACAAGCAGCTTAGTTTCCCGCATCACAGTAACACAGAAGCCACTGCAGTAGGACAAACTGACAGACAAGTGGTGGGCCGTTAACACTAGCTATTCCAAAGGTGAAGTAGAAAACATAAATCTAACCAGGTATCCAAAATACTTACTTAAAAAAAAATTAAAAAACCCACTACTATAAGAAACCATAAAAGAGTTACATAAAGAAAGAATATATCATGATCATGGGTAGGGAGATCTAACATGAAATGTCATTAATATTCCCTATTTTATATATATCAACCTTGATTTAGATTCCATGATCACTCTTTAAAAAGGTAGAAAATATTGTCAGCTGCTTCATATGAAAAGTAAAAACATTCTGGATAAACAAAGTGCTACTGAAGTACAATCAGCTCTCTCTCTATGACCAGGGACGAAGTCAGAAGGCAAGGCCGGGCATGGAAGAACAAGAGGTAGGAAGGGGAAACCTTGGGGGTGGGGTGGTGAGGGTGGGGATAGTGAGAAGGTGGCTGTTACATTGTGGGCATTTCAATAAAGGCCACAAAGCAAAATGTGTGTGCATTGTTGGATGGCTACTTAATTTGCTCCGTAACGTTTTACACAAAACTACGATAAAAAATTAAATACTTCTGTATTCCTAATTGTGTTTATTCTAAGTCAATTTTATAAGGTTTTGGCTTACACATTAAGACAATTATAAAAGTGATCATTTATAACATCTGTCAAGAAGACATGAGAACTATTACTATATAATGAAAACGAAAGAAATGCGTGAACTATGGCATTCTGGAATGGAACATAGACCAGGAAAAGGACCGTGATAGGAGAAATGTCATCGTTTTAGTTAATTTCTGTAGATTATTTCATGAAAATTAGTCAGTTCTAATTTTTTTGTTTCTTAATTATGTTTTAATATTAATACTAGGGGAATTCAAGTGGGGGTATATGAGCACTCTCTGTACCATTAGCCAACTTTGGAAAGTTAAAAATTATGTCAAATTAAAGGTTACAAAAAATAAAATCCTGATCCCTAAACATTTTAACGGATTCATCTACAATCAATCAGTCTAGGTACCTCTTATCCTCTGGCTACAACAAATTGCTTGCAAGTTTTCCAATTTTGGACTCTCTCTCTATCCTCTGGGCTCCGCAACATGCCTTTCTCTGTCCAGAGTGTCATTCTTTCTTATTCTCAACCTGGTTAATTTGGAAGAATTTTTTTTTAATTCTCAGCGCAATGTTTCCCTCCTTTCCTTTGGGGTTATGTAAAATTTCAAATCTTTAAATCAGGTTATAAGCTTGTGAAGGGCAGTAGATGTCGGATGGTTGGATCAAAAAATGTTGGAGAAAACATTTATTTTAGTAGACATGATTACTTTTTAAAACATCGGGTTTTCATGAGCAGCGAAATCATTGTTGACAGGAGCACCAGGTTAATTGAAATGCCGGGAAGTTATCTACTTAAATTTGTGAAGGATTCTGTATAATAAGTCACATAGTGAGCAAACATCTTTATCACGATCCTTTTAAATAATGTGTGGACAGATTGACCATAAGCCAATCTGATAAAATAAATCATATTTAGCTTTCAACGCATTTCACACAAATAGTATGTTTGATGAAGAGCTACTCTGGTCTAAAAGTTCTGCTAAGTCTTGCACTATATGAAAAGCTTCTTCTTTAGCTCTCAAACATGTGAAAAAGGGCATCAAAGCAATTGGCTTGAAACCAGAATTACCCCTAAAGGCGAGTGGAGGGAGGGGAGTTATTTTAGACACCAGAAATGAGTTTTCCCATTATGAAAACAATGGCCACCAGTTTAGTTCAGACTGTGGATCCTTTCGTGTTCAAATGTATATTTACAAATATCATGGAGTGTAGACATCATACACTATTTAATGTACATGGAGTTCATTGAAACATCCCACAAAGAAACACACACACACACACACACACACACACACACACATGCAGTGACTCCTGAATATACCCACAAAGCAGAATTACTAATGTCTCTAAACAGCTTCAAAAAAGTTCACAATTCATTTTGCCACTAAATAAGTGTCCACAGCAAGCTTAAACAAAATGAAACAAAAAATTTAAAGAAGGTTTAGTTTTCAGATTTATTGAATTTTGAAAGGTACCTAAAGGATTACACTGGGGTAAGAAAAGTACTGCTACTTAATAGCAAAATGTGAAGCTTTTTTTCCTTGGCATTGCATCTGTATATATTCACACACTTGTAAAATAGCATTTTCAACTCTCTACTCCTTCTTGCTGTAGTGGTTAAGTGTTGGGCCGCGATCCACATGGTGGGCAGTTTGAAACCACCAACAGCTCTGCAGGAGAAAGACTGGGCTTTCCATACTCATAAATAGTTACAGTCTCAGAAATTCACAAGGGGTCACAATGAGTCAGCATTGACTCAATGGCACTGAGTTTGAGTTATTCTTCTCAAGAGTTATTCACACTTCAATTTACCCCATTTGGGGCATCTGCAGGAGACTCAAATCACATTTGTTTGAATTCTTCTTTGAGATTTGGTAATAAAAATAAGTTTGAAGGGACAAAATCATGGCTGCAATGTGGTCTATGGCTTCTCAATGAAATGCAGGTAGGAGGGCCTTTAGTTCCCCTGGAGGCTGAACAGGTTCACTGTTCTGATTGGTGGGGGGAAAATCCTTGGTGCAACTTCTGGTGAGAATTTATCTGCAGGCAACTACTGAAAACATAGACATGCTTAAGCAATTTTTTGTTTGGAATAAAACCAGTGTGTATTCACCACATGTTACACAATTTCTTGTCAACTTGATAAAAGAATGTCAATCAGGTTACAGCCTGATGATCCTTCCTCTTTGGAGTGGCCTTCTCATGAGGATTCTGGGAACTCTCTCTTGATTCTGTCATCAGAAGAGGGGAACCTCTCTCTGTCTGTCCCTCTCTGTCTCTTTCTCTGCTTCACCTTCCTGTTGACAAGTCACATGGAGCCACACTGATGGCAGCCAGAGCCCTAGAGATGCTCCCACCAATACTGGAGCCACAGGACTTTTCACCCAATGGCCTGTGAACTTCCTGCATTTGGCATCAATGTGAGTGTTGCTTGAGTCTGAAAGAGAATTTATGGATAGTATCAGACATATGGGCTAATATCAGACTTATGAATGTGATTTGGGATGGGCTGGGGTGTTTTCTCAATAGACAGTTACTCATTGATATAAAACTCTTTCTTATACACATATGATTGTCTCTGAATTTGTTTCTCTAAGCCAGGCTAACGCACCTTGCAAAATGCAAAAGATAATCCTGAAAAACAAATGGGATAATTTAAAAAGAGAATTTCCTAAATCATAAAATATTATATAGGTAGGCATTTTAATTACCTGTTTATTGGACTTCATGATCCTTGTTTTGTATATGGGATTTTTTTTCCTTCCAGTTATACTAGAAACTGGTCATGGGAAAATAAATTTTCCTTTTGCTAGGCTTGCATATAGTTTAAGAAAAGCAGGATAAGATGAAAAGTTTCCTCTTTGGTGTATGTGGTGGTTATACAACTTAAACTTACTGCCACCCAGTCAGTGCTGTCTCATAGTGACATGGATTTCTGAGTCTGTAAGTGTTTATGGGAGTAGAAAGCTCAGTCTTTCTCCCTCAGAGATGCTGGTGGTTTTAAATTGCTGACCATGCAGATCTCCGCCCAATGCATAACCACCATACTACCTTACAAATCACTGAAATCAGCATGAATTTCCATTTTACAGATACCCAATTGTCAGTCTTACCAAATAATTTTGACATATTTCTTCAATATGGAATCTTACATTACATCTGAAGGCTAGGTTCTGTTGAGTTCTTTTGAGCCATGAGTTATCAGAGTAAAACTGTGCTTAGTAAGGGCTCCAATGCCTGCTTTTTAGGACAGATTTCCAGTTTAAGTGATGGTTGAACATAAAATACAACTCAATCAAAAGGGTCACATATGATCATGGATATGTTTTGCAGATAAAAGTAACACATTGGGATAACCTTGTTGGGCTACATAGAGAACGGCCAGTTACATAGGCCCAGAATAGCTACAAGTGTAAGCATATGCGATGTTCTAGGCAACTAAAGGCAAGACAAGCAGGGCATGCTTCTCCGCACTTTTCTAGGTTAGGCACCCATGTTTTCTCAGGCAGTACTCTTGCTCGCAGTGACGTCTGCAATGCTGTTCACCTGTTCTCTCTTTTTGACTTTTGTGAATTGGAAAAGGTTTTCCATCCTGCAGTCCATGCACATCTTGTTTGATCTTATTTATAAGAATTCCCTTAATGTGCCATTGTCTAACCCACTTACTCCTGTGTTTCCTGTTTCCATTCCTCTCTTTGCTAACCCTGCTGGACTTTGTCTTTGGGAAAGCGCTGTCCTTTAGATCTTTAGCAGTTGATTACACTAATGCCTTTGGACTTTCTTAGTGTAATTATTTCCTTCGTAGCTTAGTCTACTGGTTGACTGAAATTTGAATCACAGGGGTGAGTATCATTCTAGCCTTCAAAGATGTCTGAGGCTCATAATCTTGCTAAATAAATTGCTTAGCACTTATTAACTCTGAGTTGTTTAAATAAATTTCATATATGAGAATATATCAATGACTATGTTTACTATTTTTAACTCAGTGACATGGAAAAAACTCTAATATTCTACCACCTTTGTGAAAGATAAATGAATGGCAAAATGATACCTGAAAGTGATAAAATGTGAAATTAACAAGTGAATTTATGGAAAGGTAAATGATTAATGCAATGAACTTGTTAGCATATAGGTTCTAGTGCTACTTTTCTCTAAATTTAACTGTACACATGTTAACTCAATATGTTTTAGAGTTAGTGTTATTCGTAAACTGTAAACATAAATGCGAAGAACTCTAATCCTGCTATCTGTACCAAAATTTTATTTGATTCTTTTCCATTTCTCTTGCTAATGTATTGTCCTTTATAATTTCATATAAATACAAGGATATCAGTAGTTATTCTTATAGATTGATGCTGGGTTTTTTTGGCTTATTCTTGAATGAAAAATCATGCAACTTATAAATTACCCTCCTCAATATTTTCCAAGTCACTGGTCTTTGTCGGGTTAATGAAAAATGATCATTGCAATCTATGTACTTAATTGATGAATGTACTTTGACACAAATGGATATTTTATACTAAATTGTCATCCTCAAGTGCTATCGTGCCATCAATTCTAACTTTTCAATCTCTTTTATAACCTTCTTAGGAAGAACAAAATAAATATGGATCTTTCTGAAATGACAGAGAGTAAGTTTTGGAGTAGAGAGAAATTATTAAGTGGGACATGAGTAATGTTTAAAAATGAATAGAAAGGCATTGTATGTAGGTTATTTATAAAATAAAATTTATCTTGCAACTGGACTTTGATAATTGATTAGGTGCCTGGGAAGCAGAGTTGAGATGTAGTGCTTCTGAAAGTACATGGTTTTGGAAAGTGCCAAACAGTTTGCTTACACACTTCTAATACAGTCAACTCACTTAAAAAGTATAAAGAAAAACACTTCACCAATCTAAGTATTGTATTAGATGATTAAGTTTAATATCAAAATAAGAGAGGTGAAGGCCATAGAAACCCTTTGTCAAGAAAAAGACCTTATGTTGGACCTTGAAGGGTGAACAGCTGCTCACTAGGAGGAGGCATGAAGGTAAATGCTTAGAGATAGAGGCATGAGAATCCGTGCTCTATGAATGCTGGCGTGTGCAAACAGGGGGTTGTCCAAGGTGATGGGTCTGGGTGCCCATGATATGGAGTAAAGGGTAGAAGGAAGAACTGCAGGAGTCAGTATGAGACAAATTTATTTGAACTTCATTAAGAGTTTAGATCATGTCATTGTATGGACATGTGGGGCATCTTTAATCTCCAACTCCTAGAGGACTATCTGGTATTAATTCTTCTAAGGGAGTCACTACACTATTGAATGAAGTGCTGTCTTTCCCTGTGGCCTCCTCCCCATGGTTACTGTCTTTGAGAGTATCATTGCAGCCGCCATGTTGACATCTGATGGAGGGTCTTTCTGATTTTCACTGGCTCTCTAATTTACCAAGTCTGATGTTCTCCAAGGACTGAATAACCCTACTAATGGGTCCAAAGTCCATGAGCCGAAGAATCACAAGAACATAGAACTTCCAAATGATTTCTAACAAGGTACTTGACAACTGAGCTTGTCTGTAGAGGCTTTGGCAACTGACGGTTGACTAAATTGAGAGGGATGGGAAAACCCGATCAAGTCACTGCTATCAAGCCAATTCTGACTCATAGATTGGACTGCAATTCAACAAGGTCAGCAGTTCATAACCACCAGCTGATCCTAGGGAGATAGCTTTCTATTCCTGTGAAGAGTTGTAGCTTCAGAAACCCACCGAGGCAGTTCTACTCTGTCCTACAGGGTTGCTATGAGAGAAAGATTAGATATGAAGAAAACATAGACGCTTCAGAAATGTTTAAGGTGGATAAATGACTTCAATTAAAATGTTAGAAATGGGAATGGAGAGAAGAGGGAAAATGCAAGAAGAAATTCCAAGTTGAATCAATTCAACTTCATATTATACCATGGAAAATGGATAACAGTATAGAACAGACAAATAGATTTGGTGGTAATATTAATTTTATAGTAGTAATGTGAATATTTGGCAAATATTAATGAAGATAACAAACAGAAGAGTGCAAAAGTGTGAGGAGGGAAAAAAATTGAGTAATGTTTTGGAAATGTTGAGTGTAAGAAGCCTGTGAGAAAACCAGATCAGGAAGTCTGGTCCAGTCAGAGAGCTGCTTCTGACTCTTAGCAAAACTATAGAGCTGCTCTTTGGGGGCTTCTTGGACTGTAAGTCTATGGGACCAGATAGACTTTCTCTTGCCAAAGAGCTGGTGGATTTGAACCACCAACCTTGTGTTAGCAGCCCAATACTTAACTGATGTGTGTTAGGCAGTGTTCTCTAAAGAAACAAAAGCAGGACACTTATGATTATATGTATACACTTATGATTTTATATATATATATATATATATACCTGTATGATTATATATATGTCTATGCAATAAGAAGCAATATAACAGCTAATTAGTCCACACTGCAGTACAGAGGGCTCTGTTCAACTCACTTCCGTGGAACAGTTAATATACTGGAAGTCCTTCAACTCATGTGAGCTGCCAGGTCCAAGGTCAAGGAACCAGACAGTGGAGTCCTCCCTCAGCCAAGACAGGCAGAATCTGCCCGCAGGCAGCAAGCAGCAGGCTGGGTCAGCAACAGTCAGTAGTTCGGAGCTTAGCAAAGCAGGCCAGGCATTCTGCCTGAAAGCTAACGGCCCCATGTTTTTTTGTCTTGTTTTAATTTTTAAATTTATTTCCTGGGAAAGTCAGAATTCAGAAGCATAGGCTGGAGCCTTTCTGAGTCCTCTCCACCACTGGCAGTGGCCTGGGATGCTTTGGAAAGCTTTGCTCTCCACTCTGGTAGGAGCTGATCCATTACAAGCCTTGTCCCGGCCAGACCAGCCAAGCTACTCACCTTGCTGGCCCCTGGGACTCCTGTGTAGAAGACAGACTGAGGGTACCCCTCCAGGCCCAAGTAACAAAAGTTGCCACTTGGTTAGATGGTGAGTTTCCCTTCCCCTCTTTGCCTTCAATGCTCCTCCTTCCATGCCGCCCTCCATCCCACACCTGGCAGCAGGGCCCTTGGTGCCCATGATCCTGGGACAGTGTAGCCCCCACTAGACCCTAGGCCATGGTTTCTCTTCTCAGGTTTTGTATTCTACTTTTATTTCATTGTAAATTGATCTCTAACCCTTTTGGGCTCCCATGACCTCTTTTTCCATGACTCCCTCCCCCATCCCCTGTTGGGTTCACCCCCACCCACGTCTGACTGCTTTCTTCTGGAACGCAACATTCCCTTTCACCTCTGCCACAGACGTGGAGCCAGGCTGGCCCTGAGTGCATGCCTGCTCCTGGCATCCTGAACCAACGGACCAAGGGCCTCGCCTTGCTAGGCCATGGGAATCCTCTGTGGACAAAAATCGCTGGGGAAGCGGGTCACAGATTCCCGCCTCTTCCCAGCAAACCCAGGTGCAGAGGGACAGACCACCCATGCTCATGTTTTGTCTCGACTGGTGGGGTTCACCAGCGCCCTTTTCTCTCCCCACCATTGAGCAATCCTTGCCGCTTCATAGCACGCATCTCCTCAGGAAAGGAGGGCACCATCCCAAACCCGATCTGAACCTACACAGCCTCTTCGCCTTCTGAGTGCTGTGTGGATCCTGGAATACTTGGGAATCCTGGTGCAAATTCCTCCAGAGTCCAAGGAAACCCTATTTCTACAAGGCCAGTTTCTTCTAAACTTCCTCTACCTCCTTTCCCCTCTGAACCCCACATGCCCACCCCAAGTGCCCCACCCTCCAGGGGGCAGAATATACTTTCTACACACACACACACACACACACACACACACACACACACACACACACACACACACGGGCAAACCCAGGTCCCTAAGGGCACAGACTCACCCAGGCAGCACACCCAACCCAAGCCCCTCCCATCCTTTTTATTCCAAACTGCCACCTTCCAGTCCCTCTCTTTGTTCAGCGATGTCCCTCACTTTCCCATTGCTTCCTTACCCTCTCTCCTCCCTTTCTTGTTCTCTTGCCTGTTTCAGTGCACTTCTTGTACATACATAGAAACACAATCCTCTTCTCCTTAGCTGAGTATTGGCTTGAACTCTTTTGACCCACCCACCATTTCCTTTCTCTTTCTCTCCCCCCACTCCCAGTGAAATATGCTTCCATGTTAACTACTAAATCTTACCACATCTATTAAAATGCCTTCCCCCCAATATTTTACAATACTTCTGGTCTATCCAGAAGGCCAGTTATTATACCTTGTTGATCACTGCCCCCAATTTGCCCCACTACCCATCTCCCTCAGTTTTTCTTCATCTCTCCACTGTATGATTTTTGGCTCCATTAGACCTCTCTCCCATAGGACAGAGGATCCAACTACCTCTACTCAACTCAACAGCCCCCACACCACTACCAGCTGCACTGCTAGGCTGCAGAAATGGCAGTTACCAAACACAAACAAACAAACAAGCAAATAGATAAATAATAAAACCAAACCAAACAACTAAGAGTTACCTTAGCCCAGTGGGACACTCTGAAAAAGAGGCCCTGGAACTGCCATAAATGGAATTCAAAAGAATGATGCTCAGACACTTGAAGTGATATGGGGAACACTCATGGAAAAAGCTAAAGAAATGGAAATGCTGACACCTCATATTCAAAGAATCCCCGAACACAAACAACATAACAGAAATAAGCCTCTTGGGAAAATATCTGAGAATTAGAATGGAAGGAAATGAATATAAAATTGATAAACCCAGGCACTCTGATTACAACTGAGAAAGACAAATAACAACAATAACAAAAAATCAAAAGAGTCTGCAGGAAGCCTGGGCGTGATGTGGGACACTAATAAGAGCAAGAAGAAACAACAACAACAAAAATCTACAGTGAAAATAGCACAGGAATTCATGGAGGAAAATGTCGCTAATATCACAAAGGAGGAGAAAAATAACAATTCATAAAGCTGATAGAATCTCCAAAAATAGAAACAAGAAGAAAAACCTTGAGACCTTTTGTAGTCAAATTATCCTGCTTCCAGCAACCATCGAAGTGAGGAATCAGCAACATCCGCAGGGAAGAAAGACATCAGCTTGAGTGACCCAAGTTTTATAAATAATATGATCCAAACTCACGGAGGAAATAGGTCCAGTGCCTAAATTCTAAACATCTGGTTTGCACAAAGCTATGGATGATAATGTTAGGCCCCAATCCATTTGCAGAACCCTATAGGGATTGAGTCCCACAGAATCCCCAATGCACAAAGACTAGGAATGTGAACCACCCTAATATCAGACAAAGATCATTGTCAAGTGGATTTTAGCAATGGAATTTTGGCTAGAATGTACACCTTGTCATTTGATTTCCCTCTGAACCCAAAGTGAATTTCTTCTTCTTCTTCTTCTTCTTCTTCTTCTTCTTCTTCTTCTTCTTCTTCTTCTTCTTCTTCTTCTTCTTCTTCTTTATTCTATACTTTATTGTAGATTGAGGTCTTTCTCTGTTTTATGTGGTCATTGATGTGTTTGTTGGTTGTCTGTCCTTGTTTTGTTTATTTACCTGTGTAGGGAAACCCGGATAGGATGAGCAGCTATACAGAAAGCAAGGTGGGGAGTCACCACCAATGGGTCAAAGAAGGAAGAAAATGATTTAAAGTGGGTTGTGGTGATACTTGCACCACCTTGCTTGATTTCATTGCACACTCAGATTGTGTGCTGTGTTAATTATTAGACACAAACAATACACCTCACTACCATTGAATTCATTCCGACTCATAGCAACCCTTTAGAACAGAGTAGAATGACCCTTGTGTATTTGCAGCTTGTGCATTTGGTTGTGTCCACCTGCTGTCCTTGCTGTTAGCATCCCAGGGCTTAGCCTCTGTGCCACCAGGGCGCCTCCATGTTAATTACAGCTCCATAAAACAGACAAGCAAACAACCAAACCCTTTATGCTGAGGCAAACGTTTCAGCAGAGAATTCTTGTCAGAAATACACAGATAAGCTCTATGAAAAACAGAATCATTTCTCATGTATACATATACTTGCTAGTTTGGTATTTGCGGCATTTTTAATAAACAGAACCAAAAACAAATTTCACATAACTCCCAGATTTCCCTGCTGCTACTCAACTTCTGTGCATAGCAAATAGTCTTATAACAGTTTTCTACTTTATGTGTATATTTTTAAGTTGTAAAAATAGTGCATTATTACATTAAGCAATTAAGACATTTAAATAAAAGTTCCTTATCTGCAACCGCATTTTACACTTTAGGATATTCTGAGAAGATACTTATTAATGACCCATTTTATCCTGGAACACAGATGGTCAAAAATTAAATAGCAAGTATGTGATAAATCCCGGTTTTAGTTTTACAAAGTATGCAGTAAAACAATCAACGTTTAATAAATAATAAAATTGTTTATGATAATGTTAGTTACCTTGCAAAGAGCTTTAAGAAGTCACGGCATGTACAGCCTTCCATTGTTCAGTGCATGTAACTTTGCGCAAGCCATGAAAGACCGAGTTAACTGGAGATGATTTTAAGACGATCCCTGCAGTTAATGACAAAGCAACCATTTCTTCTTTGATTTGGGTTCAATCGATTTTTTCTCTTATTTCTGGAAACAACATTCTGTGGCTGGTGTTCTATGAAGGAGTTATCATTCTGCTGAAAATGTTCTATCTTTAAAAGAGGAAAGTGAGAGAAAAAGTAAGAAAGCAGCATTTTCATACTCTATTTTCTCTTCACCTCTCCTGACCTTCTGTACTCTCTCGGTCTTCTTCCTTCTTGGCTTTTTCACTCCTCAGTCTCTGAGTGATGAAATAATGGGAAGCTTCACCTCTGGCACTAGAAAGATGTTATTCAAAAGGGAGAGAAATAAAATATTTAGTACTTTGACACAGTCTATGACCTGCTTCCTTTTATTGCTATAGTTCACAGGATGTTAAAAGGATTTTATTAACATGGTGAGGGCTGAACATGAACTTGCGGTATAATGATTTTAGCTGTAAAATATTGCTTTGAAAATATAATCTATTATTTAAAAGTAAATTCTTTTCAGCTTGAGTTTTGCATATGTATTTTTTCACAGGTGCTGCTTATCAATGACACAATAGTAATTAAGTTCATGTCTAGGCCCCATAGATGAAGGCCATCACTTATTCCAAGGCCACGCAAGAAACAACACAAGCTGGCTTCCCAGGCAGGTCACACCAATGGCCTTGCCTTTTATTTTCCAGTCCCCAATCAATTTTCAATAGAGAGCCTTGTCAAATCCCCAAGGACATTTCATAAGTGATTAGTTGATATCTCTTTTAAATGAGGTTTACTTATAAATTGACTTTTATTGTTCAATGGTAAGTACATACATCTTGTTGTTTAATAAACTCACTTCACTTTCTGAGCACAAACAACATCATTGAATTAAAGTGTTTGCTGAATATCATTGTTCCATATAGGTCCTGACAGTGAAATACCTTTTCGGGATTTTGAATTGTATTTTCATTGACATTTTGAAAAATCCGTGATCAAGGATTATAAGGGGGGATATTTTCAATTCATTTTTAAAATACGGGATATGATATTTTATTATTTACACTTCTGAGACTATTATAACAGCCGGTGGCACCTTGGGCTAAGTACTGAGGTGCGCTTCAAAATGTTGACGAGCCAGGGATGCGGACACCTTTTTCCGCCGGCGGCCTCTTGGACATTCCTAACCTCACTCTGGAACCATAACCAATTCTCGGTCAAATGTTTAACGAGCTTGCCCCTAATGTTATGGCTGGAACGACTTCTCTTTGGTAAGGCAGGTGCATTCGAGGGCCTTATATGGCTCTCTGATCAGCTGTCCCCACCTGTGGTTTAGGTCATCCAGGGCTTCCTCCTGCAGGTGCCACACTTTCACCCACCAACGAGTGCTTACTTATTACACTGTCCTCCCTGAATATGAAGACACAGGGAAAGCCTCTTTCTCCCCATGTTGAAGTGCTCACGTCTCTCCCCCAACATCCATTTCTTTATGCAGGTGGACAACCTCGCACGCGGCTGTGACACTCAGAGGAGGAGGGTGAGCAGTGCAGAGCACACATTCGTCATGTTACCCCTGCTACTCAGAGTTAGGGGGTTTAGACACAGCTCACAGAAGATAAATGTTGGCTTTATCTTACCCATTGTGTGCAGTGAGAGACCATCATTATAGTGGCTGAAAAATCCCTGGGAGGTCACTTAAATCCTTTGAATAGCGACTGTCATTGGCAAGGTCCTCTGAAGGAAATACCATCATGGTCAGGGAGCTCACACTTTGTTTTCATTCACACCCAAGACAGACTTTCAGCTAGGAGCATTGTGATTCTTTCCTTTCACAGGGGAGAGCCCTGTTCTCCCAACAGGGGTGGGGCCCTGCCTCTGTTCAGGGGCATCCATGCTCTAGCTTGCTTCTTTCTGAGCATCTTTATTTGCTGTAATTATTCAGGGGTATCCACCAGGACCTTTACACAGCATGGAACTGAGAACCCCTGTTATGGAATTGTTTTCTTTGTGTAGGTTTCTAGCATTGAAATAAGGGAAGAGGCCTGGTAAGCATGCTAAGCAGTTGCTGCGGAGGGAGGAATGAAGGAAAGACGAACCCTGACAACTGGATCGGTCAAAACAAACAAACAGAATGATAAGCAGAAAAGGGGTTGAATTGGGAAAACCTTTCATTTGACTTGGATCCACCACCAACTGTCATGGGAGCAGTCGTCAAATGACCTCTTGTGAATATTATAACAGCCTGCACAGCACAATGGATTAAGTGCTGAGCTGCTTTTCAAAATGTTGATGACTCATAGCTATTGCAAACGAACTCTTAAAATGGTAGAAAGCAAGAATATCACTGCTAGGGTGCACCCAACACAAGTCCTGCATTTTCACCCACCTCATAGACAAATGAAAGCTGGATAAGGAAGACCTAAGAAGAATTGATGCATTATAATTATGGCATTGTCAAATATATATCTATATATCGATCTATAGCTCTCTCTCTCTACACACACACACACACACACACACACACACACACACTATACCATGGACTGCCAGAAAAGCAAACAAATCTGCCCAGGTGGGAGTTCAGCCAGAAGACCCTTTAGAAGGGAGGATGGTGAGACTCCTGTACTCTGGACATGTTCTCAGGAGAGACCAGCCCCTGACAAAGGATACCAGACTTGCTAAAGCAGGGGGGTCAGTTAAAACGGGGAAGACTGGCAAGGAGATGGATTGATACAGGGGCTGAATCAAAGCGTTCCGACTGAGCCGCAGTGGTGAGAAAGGTGGGGGAAAGGCAAGGCTGTGTTTTCTTTCCTCGGAGACTGAGTCAATATGAGTCAGAATTGACGTGACAGTAGCTAGGAGCAGCAACAGCATTAAAGGACTACGTAAGGGTACCGTTATAGACAGAGGACGACTTAATTCAGCAAGGAATTGAAATAAACACGGTGGGATCATTACGGAATAACAAGCCAGTCAATTCTGAGAGGAAGCCATTCCCATTTCATCTGGTATGAGTTTTGAATAGAGAATCTCTTAATTTTGTAAAGAATCTAGGATTTTGTGGCTTTAAGTTTTAATGTAATTTATGTTTAATATACCGATGATTAAGAAATTTAAGAAGCATATTGTGTCCTTTAGGTCGTTGTTGTAAGGTTATTGGACATTTTAGTATGAGGTAAGAGTTCCTATTAAAGTGCCCACTTCATTATTTTCAAGGATCCTGCGTGGTGGTCGATGCATTGGGCTGTGAACACGCCAGGTCGGCAGTTTGAGTTTAATGACTCCTGCACAAGAGAAAGGAGCGGCTTTTTCTCCAAAGTTACAGCCTCAGAAATGCGACTCTGTCCTATACGATCACTACTAGGAGTCAGAACTGACTCGATGGATATGAGTTTGACAGCTTAGTATTGTGAAGCCCTATAACAATAATGACAGATGAGAATGGTAAAATGTCAAAATTCCAAGAACATACATTATACATCTTAATGAATTAATTTTCTGTCTTATGTATAAAAATACGTCGCATCAGTCAATGGATTACCAGTGAATCCATTTTACCAGTCAATGAATGCAAACTAAATTTATAAGTAAAATTAAACCACAGCAATGAATGGACTGATGAATTATCGGTGCTGCTAGCTGCACCAATTTATGCAAAATGGAATGATATGCTCTCTAGTGCAGTTCCATAGAGTCTATAGAATATAGCGCATACAGTGTAGGGTACTAAAAATTTCCAAAAGTGGAATATAGTTTAAGTTATGGACAAAGAGGCACAAACCTTTCTATTGTATACAGACTAATGCCTATTTTTCTATTTGCCTTTTTGTGGAATCATGTGTAGAGCTATAGACAAAAGGTTAGCATAAATTGATGTATCTCGCTCTAGGGATAATTCTAGTTTACACCGGTGTCCTGCTATTATTAGTGCAATCATATTTTATGCAAATGATGCTTGCATTATGTACTTCGTTTCCAAATGCCCCACTTCACTTGAGTCTCTTTTCTCTGTGCGCCTTCCATGGGTGAGCTCATCATTTGCGTGTGCATATTATTTTCAAATATATGGTAACTGGTCAATTCTGGACTCAATGACTTTCCATGTCCAAGGCTAATTGCACTGCACAGAGGGTCAAAGCTTTAACGGTTGGGAAGTTGATGGTCAGGCCATTCTTCTGAGCTACCTCTTGTGGGCTCAAACCACCAACCTTTTGGACAAGAACTTTAATTGCACCATCCAGGAACTCCATGGTTATTAATATACACCCCCTTCCCCCGTATAATAGACACCCGGCACTATATTCTCAAAGTGACCCAGTCAGGATGATGAGTGGACACAATGTTAATTATTCCTTTGGAACATAAAATGAATCTGATACATTCCCACCAAGAATCTTATCCATGAACATTCAAAGAATTGACACAGATTTAAGGATATTAAGGGGCATATGGCCTCAATGATCTCTTTTAGGACCAGAAATCCACTATCTCCATGGTAGGTTATAATCCCCAAAGTCTGAGATGAAGAAATCATACTCTTAAGACAATTATCTAAGAAGGCTTTGGGTCTGTAATCTTCAAAAGACAACTTGCCAGATTTTTGGATAACACAGGGTCTTGAATGATTTGGTGAATGGGATGGATTTCTAAAATCTGCAGTCTATTTTGGATAGATTATGTTCAAGTATGTCTGCCATCTTAGATTTTTATCATTCTTTTCTTTTACCCTCTATTGCAATGCAAATAAGATATTTAATTTTTATGAAATGTATTAGTGAATACCTTCAGAGTAAGAGAAGATATTTTTGTTTAACCTTTTAATTTTGAAATAATTTATTTCACAATGACTGTATCATGAATACTACCTATAGCTAGCCTGAAATGCGTATTGGAAGACAGTTTTTGTTATATTTAACTTAAGGGCTCTCTAAGTAACCAAACAAGTAAGACAGAAAATAGGTTGATGGCCCAAATGGACTGTTTTATCAGAATTATGACAAAATTATGGTCAAATAAAAAACAGGATATTATACATAAAATGGTCGTAGAGAATCTTACATAATATTGTAAGGCAAAGATATAGTTAGGTCCCAAGCTATAAGTGATAAGTGAATTACTGTTTACATGGATGTGCTCTCAGAAGTTAACTGGATGAAGAAGCAAATTGATTTGTGATTTTGGTGCACTGAGTTGCAGTGAAGATTGGCATGATTATGATACTATTATTATTCTTAATTTAAAAATATTAAAAACTTGCTTGATATAAAATAAAAAGAAATGGGATTTGGGGTTAACTAGAACATGTAGCTTCTTATCCTGGATCTGATTCTTAGATGTGAACTTTAAGCATGAAAGTTTTCTGTAATAGTTTAACAATATTTATTAAAATATAAAATTAAAATGATTAGAAACTCTCACGAGGTGGTGTTTTCTTATTAATGAAGAGAAATTCATACTAATTTGTTTTAGTTTCTCCTCCCTCTCTGTGCTCATCAGTTCGAGTTGCCCTACATTGGCATGCCGCCATGCTCTGTCCATGGTACCATCCTCGAGTCTGCCTTTGCCTATTTGATGCTTTGCTGAGCTCCTAACATTCTAGGTGCACAGCATCAGAAACCATCTTGCCCGGAAAAATGTCCCGACCTCCTCCTGCTCTCTATGTTCTCTGGGCATTTCTCCGGTCAAAGTCCACGTTTAGTTCTAATGGTTTCTATATCTCTTACCCCTTCTGCTGATATGGGGGCTTCTAAAAGAGAGGTGCTTCCTCCTGTGCATTTGTATATTCTGTGTCTAGCACAGTGTCTTCCACTTCATAGTCCATCCACACAGATTACTTCATTTTCAAAAAAATATCCCTTGCACATTAATGATTTGGGGCAAGTACTGTGCGAGATGTTGAAAAACGAGCAGTGCATATGACAGGTACACCATCCCCCAACTAGTGTGAGAGAGAAGGTGCACATTAAACAAACATTAAACAACCCTATCATTGCAAGCAGTTCTGCATACCCCGAGCTTGGGGAGTCCACAGAACTGAAAGAGATGGTGCAGGAGAGAAATAGCTCCAGGAACCTGCCAGGTGTAGAGGATGGAATGTAGGGAGGCTAGAACGGGCTGCAGGCTCATGATGACCTCATTAGAGCCTTCTGATTTTATTGTGCGAGTCAATAGAGCCTTCTGATTTTATTGTGCGAGTCAAGGTCATATATAAAAAGGTCATTATGTCCGTGAGATAGAGCTGTTTGGGTTCTGAAAGCATGTCCCTGCCTTTAGCGAAGCCAATTAATTGGAGTGAATGTGAGGGAGGTCATTAGAAAACCATCATGACCTTGCAGGTGAGGCATGATGGTGAGTGATGTCAGATAGAAGTTTAAATGTAAAATGAAAATTTAATACATGTTTGGAGTAAGTCAAAATTGAAGAAAATACATAAATAAATCAGCCATTGAACTATTGGGCCAGGGCATAATTTGTGTGACCTGTTTACATTTCCACGGAAACTCATTCCTCATTTGATCACACATTTCACCTTTAGCGTAATAGAAAATGTTACCAGAATAAAAATTTCAATATCCTAAATAGAAACATTTTCCTTTCTGTAGAGAAGATGATGGCACATTTTAACCACCTAGGAAATCCAAATAATGAAAACATGTGAGTGTAAAGAAGATCGAAGGACAAAAGCAGACCATTTACTTGTTTGAGTGTGACACTTGTGACACATACTTACAGTAATTTAGGATGTCCTGGGATTTCTCTGGTAGGGCCCATTCTTCATCTTTTTAAGATGAGAGAAGTAAGATTTGGTGTTCCCTTTTGTCCTAATAAAAAGTGACAATGATTGAACTCCAACGAAAGGCCCCTAATTGATAGAGTTGGAACTCCCCTTCCACACTGGACTGGATTTGCAGGAAGAGCAAGGGTATAAATATTGTTAGTTTCACATATTTATAATTTAACCAAACTGATACAATGAGATATAGATGAGTTTTCAAAAGAGTAGGTTGCATGAATATTATGTGGAAATATGGTAGAAAGACAGTGTCACTCTCTAAGAGCCAACTTTCTGCCCTTGAATACCTATGGAATTTAGTAACCTGTTATGCAAATCAAAGGACACATTTTTTATCTGGACATCTTTTAAAGCAAGAAAGAATGCCTGCTGTCCCCCATGAAAAACAAACACACCAACAATTCCAATGCAATCTCTTCTGCTGTGGTTTCTACGCTTATAAATCACAAATAAAATTTCCTTTAATCCCTTTGGACAACCCTTCCTGTCCTTACTTAATCTTAATTCTTGACAAATAACCGTCCACATGCATCTCAGAATGACAGCTTATTTCCATCGGCTTGCCATTTCAGGCACTATAGGACATATGCCATGTGACCAGTGCACTATTAATGCTGAGCTGTGTAGCACTGACCTTGGAAAGCACTTTTGCTAATGAATGACAGAGACTAGTAAACGAAGAAAAGTGTTCCTGACAAAGTCACAAAATGAGTTTTACAAGAAGTCAATTCCTGGCGCACCCTTTTATATAAACACTGAAAGCTACAGGCCCCTTTTCCTTCATAGATCCAGAACAACAGAATTCTAAATAGTACCTGATTGGGCTGTGAACCTGGAACGTGCTCTACATGTTGCCAGCTGTTTGATTGTCTCACATTGTCAAGACCAAATGGATTGAGTAAATTGGACAAGAAGGTGACCGTTCTAGTCAGTGCTGATATTCTCATTGTGTTACTATCACTCAAACCATTTGCTTCATATTAAATTGACAGGAGGCAGTAGATTCGGAGCTGCAATTGTGCAGATCTATCAGTTGTCAATTAGATAATGATTTGTCCCTTCAGTATTTGAAGTTTCGGACCTGGAGTTCTGTACAAGGCAATGTGTGCCCCAAACCACTCTCAAAATGTTAGAAAATATATTATGAAATGGAACAAGTATTTAATTGTACATCATCATGTCCATATTTATCCAAAGTCATCCCCACACTATCACTTTTGGAGGGATTAGAACTTGTTAGTTTAGAAAATGTATTAAACTCTTCCATCATTAAATTAGCAACATACTCATTAACTAAGCCTTAATTTATAAATAAACTTACCCTTGTGAAAATTCCCAATAGATGAGCATTAAAATTTCAATTTTATCAATTCAGAATTTATTTTCATCATCTGTTGCACAAGACCTATTTTAAAATATTAAAGAGCAATGATGTCACTTTGAGAGCATAGATGCACTTAACCATGATATTTTAATCACGTCACATGCATGTGAAAGCTGGCCGACGACTAAGGAAGACTGGAGAAGACTTGAAGCATGTGAATTATGGTATTATTGAAGAATATAGAAATGACCACAGACTGCCAGAAGAAGAAACAAAGCTTTCTTGGAGGAAGTCCAGCCAGAAATCTCCTTAGAAGTGAGGATGGCGAGACTGTCTCATGTACTTCGAATGCTTTTCAAGTGACACCAGTCTCTGGAAAACATAATGCTTAATAAAGCCAAGAGTCCAAGTTAAAGAAGAAGACTCAAAGTGGGATGAACTGTCACAATGAGCTTGAACATAACAATTGTGAGGATGTTCCTGGACCGGCAGGCTTTGGTTGTGCTGTACATTAGGTTACTATGAGTCAGAACAGATTACAGCACCTAAAATATTAACATCATATGTATTGTTGAGCATATTATTTTCTTTTAGAACTTTCAAATGTTTTTAAATTCAAACCTCAAGCTGAAGTATTGAAAAATCATATGCATAAAATATCAAACAACTCAGGGAACACCAAAAAAGATAGAAGAAATACATGGTATCTCTGTACCAGAAGGATGGTCAACATTCAACCATTTCAGAATGTAGAATATGATTAAGCCATTATGGTATTAAAAGAAAATGTGCAACCTACACTGAAGGCATTCACGTTTCATTTGTAATACTTTTAAAAATAAATGAAAGCTGGAAGCTTTGTCAGTCAATGTCAAAAAATTTGGAAGACAGATATCTGGTAGGCCAATTGAAATAAATTCACATTTATGCTCACTTCAAAGAAATGTAAGCTAACATACTGTGGAAATATAGAAACATCATTAAGATCACATGTTACTAAAATTTTACTGATGATAATTAAACATTTTTTAGCAGTGCTTTAACAAGGAAGTGCCAGAAATTTAAGTCATACCCAGAATAGGACATGGAATGAGAAATATCATTGTTGATGTCAGATGGACATTGACTAGATGCATGAAATACATGAAAGGTGTTTGCCAGTGTTCCATTGACTGTGTATACACAATCAATTCTGTGGATCATAACAAACTGTGGATAACATTGCAAGTAAAGGCAGTTCTAGAACACTCCATTATGTTCATTCAGAGAGACCAAGAAACAGTCATTCAACAAGAGCAAGGGATTACTGCATAGCCTGAAATCAAGAATGTGTGTGTGTGTTAGAGTTGTATCTTTTCACTGTACTTATTCAATCTGTATGTTGAGTAAATAATTTGAGAAGTTGAACTTTATGAAGAATGAAGCATCAAGATTGAAGGAAAGCTCCCTAACAACCTATGACATACAGTAGACACAAACTTTCTTGCTGAAACCAAAGAGTTATTGATGAAATTGTTGATGATTTTTAAAGAAAAAAATACCCTTCAGTATGGATTATACCTCAATATAAAGAAAGTAAAAGTCCCTCAAACAGGGATAATAATCCACATCATAATAAGTGAAGTTGTCAGGGATTTCATTATATTGGATTCACAATCAATTCTCATGAAAACAGCAGTCAAGAACTCAAACAATGTATTACATTAGCCAAGTCTACTGCAAAAGACATCTGTAAAGTGTTAAAAGAGCAAAAATCCACTTTGAGAAAGAATGTGCAGCCAATTCAAGTCATGGTATTTGCAATTGCTTTATGTGCATGTAAAAGGAAAACAATACATAAGAACAAAGAACAATGATGCTTTTAAAACATGGTGTTGGTGTGGAGGTAGGCTCTCTTATGTATATAGCAACACGTTTTCTAATACCAAGAAACTGAAAGCAAAGCAAATGCCCAGGAGTAGAAGACTGGATAAAGAAACCATGGTACATACACACACCCAATAGAATACTGTGAATCCCTAAAAAACAGTGATGAAAGCATCAACATTAGTAAATCTTAAAAGGACACATATTTAATGAGTCCAATTCTATAAGGAGAAACACCAATAAAACAAATACTAGGGACCAATTCCCAAACAAAGTGGTAGAATATCTGCTTACCAGCCTTGAACACTTCATAAGAAACAATTATAAAAAGGAGACCTCTCCTTGCCTGGGACCATTCCTTCACAGAAGGGGGAAAGGGAGAACTAGACAACATTGCTATACAACCGGAGCCAGATTGCAGCAAATCAACAGGCCCTCCTCAGGACTGAGTGGAGAACCTTACTGGAAAATCAAGTTAAGGCCAGGGGAGGGGCGTATCTATCTACATTTCAAAGGAGCTGCTGATATTTCTATTGGTGGAGATGGTGGGCCAATGGTGAGGAGCAAGTACACATAGAGAAGGGATGCTCAACAATAATTCTAGGGGAGAGTAAAACCAGTTCTAAGTTCCTTGGAAGACATTTCCAACATGTTTCTTCTACCCAACCCTTGATGAACCAAACCAAGGAACAAGCATTATGAGACCTGAGACACTGGCCTGACAGGGAACGTGGCACCCCGCAAGGGGCACAGCAGAAGGATTTAATATTGAAACCCAACTGAATGAACGGAGCCCTACTTCCAAACTTGTACTCTGGGATTTAGGACTGAAATACTCTGGTGGGAGAGAAAGCAAAGGATGGCCTCACCAAGACTGTGGAAATAGTGTTCTTTGGCCATGGGTGGGACTCTTGGCTAAATGGGTGTCCAGTGAAAGGGGACTCAGAACCACCATCTATTAGTACCTCAATACTCCCTTGCATTAATATGACAGATATCAATCTGATAGGCAATAATATGCCCTTGTAAGAAAGATACAGGAAAAATTTCCCCTAACATTAATTCATGCTCAATATAAGCAGAGCTAAATCAATTAAGAAATGAATCTGTACAAGTCAACGACACATAGCTTGCAGCTCACTATTCTGTCCTAAACTCCTCATATCAACAGTGCATTCAATTCTATAATGTTGGCTAAATTATTGATGCAATCATCTCATACCATCAGGGGATTATTAACAATGTATGTCTTTGGGGATTTTGTTGTTGCTTTTGTCATAATATGAGTACCAGAATAGCTCATAAGTCAAGGACAAGCAGATGGATTCTGGGCTTCCACTTAAGTCTAGCCTCAATCAAGAACAGTTCTTAGAACATGGCCTTGCTGGGTACTTGACTACATAAAGAGATCTCTGAAGCTAAGTTTGTACAGCAGTGTGGTGAAGAAAGCAGATGGTGCCTGGCTATCAACTGGAATAATATCTGGGGTCTTAAAAGTTTGTCTTCAAACAAGCAGCCATGTAAGTGAAGCATCAACTAAGTCCACATCGAAGAAGCACGCCAGCCTGTGTGATCCAAAAATGAAAATAACAAATTTAAATATAATGAAAGGAAAACTATCAGAGTTTAAATTGTGATCATTCAATTTGTAGACGGTTGTGGAGAACA
Source organism: Tenrec ecaudatus (assembly GCF_050624435.1). Taxonomy (NCBI): domain Eukaryota; kingdom Metazoa; phylum Chordata; class Mammalia; order Afrosoricida; family Tenrecidae; genus Tenrec; species Tenrec ecaudatus. The sequence goes on from NC_134544.1 coordinate 45,500,601, forward strand.
GCAGGGTCCCAAAATCCATCTGCAGAGTGTCTAGCCAGATTAAGCCTCTGGAAGGTCCCCTCTAGGCCCAGGTGAGTGACTCAACCAACTTTATTATTAGACAGAGATTATTGTATATTTGATTATGGTGCATCGAACAAAATATGATACTTGGTAAGTTGACTTCCACCTTGACTCAACCTGCTTTTGATCTACTCACTTGTTCCATGACAGAAATGTCTTCTCTGGCTTTTTAAATATTGTTGGTGGTCTTTTATTCTTTACTCTTTATTTCAATTTTTGTCTTTATATTATTATTTTCTTTCTGTTTTGTTTGATTTGTTTATGTTAGGTTTCCAGTTTTTGAAACACAGGAGTGGGTGCAGAGAGACATAACTGATGGAATGATTTATTGGGAATGGGGTGGGGGTGAGGAGGGTGAGGGAAATTGGGGAGCAAACTGTGAATGCAGGAGCAGGGCATTAGAACTGATTGTGATGATGTATGTACCACTCTTCTTAAAAGGAATTTAACTATGGAAGTGTATGACATATGAATATTGTATCACAAAAACTACTAAAATAAAACAAAAAAAACAAAACAAAACTTGACCAGTGGTTACCATTGGTGAAGGAGGAAGAGTTTTTGCTTAAAGGCATTTGATTTATGTTAATGGTGTTTGATTAATTTGAATAAGTAATCAATAATGGTTGTACAACACAGAGTATAATCAAGGGCACAGAATTGTACATGTGGAGGTTGTTGAATAAAAGAATGTTTGGTTGTGTATGTTTTGCCACAATTAAAATAACAATGAGTCCAAGGAAGAGGAAATGTTGTAAAAGTGATTGTGGGAAATTATCGCACAACTTTCTTGATATGATTGAACTATTGAATTGTGGATGGATAAAATTGTTTTAAAAATATAAAATAGGGTGTTGTTGAAGAATACTTAATATCACATAGATTTCCAGATATATGAATACATTTGTCCCGGAAGAAGTATGGCCAAAATGCTCCTTAGAAGCAGTAAGTGAGAGACTATCTAATATACTTGGGTTTGCTATCAGGAGAGACAGGTTTCTAGAATGACATCCTGCTTGCTACAGTAGAGGGTCCGTTAAAAAGAGGAGGACCCTGAATGGGGCAGATTAAGAGAGTGATTTTTTAAAAATGGGCTCTATTATAGAAAGGATGGCTGGAATAGTAGAGGAATGAGAAGTATTTCGCTCTGTTCTGTGTGGGAGAACTATGAGTCGGCAGCTACTCAATAGTATTGAACAACAACATGTTTCTTTTAGAGTTAAAATGATATAAAGTGAATAATGGACCATTTCATCTGGTTCCACTTTTTGAGTACGTAGATGTTAGAGTTTGCAATGAGGTAGACCATGGAATTTTGTTGTTGTTGCTTCATTGTAACAGCATTTGCTACTTGGTTACGGAATCACTTCTAGGATCAATGTATATCTTTTGGTGTTAAACATGTAATTGTAACAACTTAGAATCATAGAGAACTAAGGGGAGTCATGTAATTTTTGCACAATTCCTTGTGAAGTGTTATTCTTTTTTTTTTTTTTTTTTTTAACAATTTATTGGGGCTGATACAATTCTTTACACAGTTCATACATATACATACATCAATTGTATAAAGCACATCTGTACAGTCTTTGCCCTAATCATTTTTTTTCTCTTTTCTTCTTTTACATTTTATTAGGGACTCCAACAACTCTTACCACAATCCATACATATACGTACATCAATTGTATAAAGCACATCCATACATTCCCTGCCCCAATCATTCTCAAGGCATTTGCTCTCCACTTAAGCCCCTTGCATCAGGTCCTCTTTTCCCCCCCGCCCCTCCCTCCCCTTTCCCCCCTCCCTCATATGCCCTTGGTAATTCATACCTCGTTATTTTGTCATATCTTGCCCTATTCGGGGTCTCCCTTCCCCCCTTCTCTGCTGTCCCTCTCCCAGGGAAGAGGTCACATGTGGCTCCTTGTAATCAGTTCCCCCTTTCCAACCCACTCACCCTCCACTCTCCCAGCATCGTCCCTCACACCCTTGGTCCTGAAGGTATCATCCACCCTGGATTCCCTGTACCTCCAACCCTCATATGTACCAGTGTACAGCCTCTGTCCTATCCAGCCCTGCAAGGTAGAATTCGGATCATGGTAGTTGGGGGGAGGAAGCATCCAGGATCTGGAGGAAAGCTGTGTTCTTCATCAATGCATATATATATAGGAGGTTGGGGAAATAGATCTTTGTGTCGATATTTATAGGTCAAGTGTTAAGGTGGCGGAAGGACCTTGGGCCTCTACTCAAACACTCCCTCTATGCATGAATACCTTCTTTTATTAAATTGGAACTCTATGATGCTCACTCTCCCGACACAACGGCTGGAGCCAAAGTGTGTGAACAAGTAAATGTGGTGAAGAAAGCTGATGGTGCCCGGCTATCAAAAGAGATAGTGACTGGGGTCTTAAAGGCTTGAAGATAAACAAGCGGCCATCCAGCTCAGAAGCAACAAAGTCCACATGGAAGAACACACCAGCCTGTGTGATCGAGTGGTCCCAAAGGGATCAGTTACCAGGCATCAAAGAACAAAAAATCATATCATTGACTGCACACCTCCATGATAGGATCGCTGAAGACAAATGGGTGCACAAGCAAATGTGGTGAAGAAAGCTGATGGTGCCCGGCTATCAAAAGAGATAGTGTCTGGGGTCTTAAAGGCTTGAAGGTGAACAAGCGGCCATCTCGCTCAGAAACAAATAAGCCCACATGGAAGAAGCACACCGGCCAGTGCGATCACGAGGTGCCCAAGGGACCAGATATAAGGCATCATGCAAAAAAAAAAAAAAAAGAAGTGTTATTCTTATTAGAGGCTCTCCAGTTGCTGCTTACTTTGAGCAGCCTTATAGAAGATGCCGCCAAATGTCCGCGCCTGCACCATCCTCCCAACAGTGCTGTGTTTGGACTCATTGTTGCCATCATTACGTCAATACATCTGCTGGGATAGGTGTGAATACTTTTTTTTTGTCCCTAGGAAGGAATAAATACATATTCAGAAAGCACTGAACTCTTCTTAATTTGTTCATCTCTTATTAAACATAGCCTAACTCATTACTAAGGACAAGGTCTTACACAATCAAGTTCCTGAGTACCTCTCTGGCTTTGTTTCTTGTCCCTTTCTCCCGGTACTTCTACTCTTTCTCCAAACTAAATGAATTAAATAGTAGTCCCAATATTCAAACTATAATCCCAATATCAAAGCTATATTTTAATATCTTTGCCGAAAATACACTTGCCCCATTTTCCAATTCCAGAAGTCAGACAGGCTAACAGTTCAGAATGCCGCTCAAAGTTCACTTCATCTCCACAAACTGAATTGAGCACCATCTCCTTTTGCACTGTGCTCTGTACTATTACTTTTTGTGTGTTTTATTTTTTAAGTATATACTTTTAAAAATGTTTACTCTCTGTAACATTTTTGTGAATTTATTTGTCTACACGCACTTTCTCTTCTTTCAGAAAGCACTTCCCCAAAGGTAGGAGCTAGTTCTTGATTGGCTATGTATCCTCAGCAACAGTCAAAGTGCTAGAACATAGATCACTAATATACTAAATGCATACATACATACATACAAAAGTAGTACTGCATTGACTCATGAGGAGAGAGAATTGTCTAGCTTAATTTTAAGAAGGATCCAGGCCTGTTGCTCTTTGGTTGGGGTGAAGGGTAGGAGGGTGGATGGCAGGAGGAGACAAAGAGCAATGGGTTTTTAAGTCAAAGACAACAAACGTATAAAGGTCTTATAAAATTCTTATTTGTAAAAAGTTTGTGTCAATAAAGCCCACATGGAAGAAGCACATCAGCTGGTGCGACCAAATATATATATATATATATATATATATATATACCATAGTGAAGGAAGAGGGAAGTGCAGAGTGGAGACCCAAGGCCCATTTGTCGGCCACTGGAGATCCCCTCATGGAGGGGTTTAGGAGAGGAGATGGGTCAGTCAGGGTGTGATGTAGTAAAGATGAAGAACCCAGCTTTCCCCCATATCCTGGATGCTTCCTCCCCCAACTACCATGATCCGAATTCTACCTTACAGGACTGGATAGGGCAGAGGTTGTACACTGGTGCATATGGGAGCTGGAGGCACAGGGAATCCAGGGTGGACGATACCTTCAGGACCAGGTGTGTGAGGGGCGATGCTGGGAGAGTGGAGGGTGAGTGGGTTGGAAAGGGGGAACTGATTACAAGGATCCACATGTGACCTCTTCCCTGGGAAATGGATGGCAGAGAAGGGGGGGAAGGGAGACTCCGGATAGGGCAAGATATGACAAAATAACAATCTGTGGATTATCAAGGGCTCATGAGGAAGGGTGGGCGGGGAGGGAGGGAAAAAAAAAGAGGACCTGATGCGGAGGGCTTAAGTGGAGAGCAAATACTTTGAAAGTGATTAGGGCAAAGAATGTATGGATGTGCTTTATACAATTGATGTATATATATGTGTGGATTGTGATAAGAGTTGTATGAGCCCCTAATAAAATGTAAAAAAGAAAAGAAAATGATTAGGGCAAAAATGTACAGATGTGCTTTATATAATTGATGTATGTATATGTATGGATTGTGATGAGAGTTGTATGAGCCCCTAATAAAATGTAAAAAAGCAAAGAAAACAAAAAAAATATATAGTTACCATGATTTCTCAACTCCACTCACAGCTATATACCCAAAAGAAATAAAGACATATGTTCACACACACACACACACACACACACAAGTTTGTGTTAACTAAAAATCCTAGGTAGCACAAGCAGTTTGCTCTTGACAACACATCCATGCTTTAGAGAGTCAGCCCTCCACTGGGCCGCCCTGTGAAAGAAATCCCTGCTGATTGGCTTTTGCAAAGATCGCAGCCAAAGGAAAGCCCATGAAGCCATCTGCTCTGTCATGTGTGGGGATCACCTGGAGTCAAAATCAATGCCATGGCAACGGGGTTGGCTTCTTTGCTTTAATTACATGACCTAAGTGAAAGAACGGCTCCCTGGGGCTCTTTTTAAGCTTGCAATTTGAAATATGTTTCTAGGGCCCTCCTAAAAGCACTTTCCTTGGTAACATGATGTTGCCCTGAATGTAAGGGCTCTTCATAAACGCTAGCAACCTTTTAACCAAATGTCTGCTCCCAAGCCTTATGCTCCTATTTCTATACTTAGACAAACTTACTGTAACAAAGACTCTGTTCTTCTCAACTCCTGGGCTTTCACTGATCTAGAAGAGTCCACTTTATGAGTCACCAATTTTTGATTGCCACTATATCCTTCGCAGTTGCTGCTTCTTTCAGAAAGAACAGGTGTGTGTTAGTAAGGTTAATTTCTTGCGCTCATTGTCTGCCCCTTTATGCAATGTAAGAAAACTACTCATCACACAGAATGTCAGATGATGTTCATTTCATAGTACAGAAAGAGGTTTTCCACTGTCTGGCTTCTGGAAGATGGTGGGCACATTGCTGAATTACCCAAGCCTGACATTGTGACATGATATTAGTCACTGGAGAAGAGGGAAACCTGCAAAATCATAATTGGAAGGGCAACTTACCATTCAGACTTTGTGTGTCCCTGAGAGGAGTTTTTATTGCATGCGGTGGCAATGAAACATTCATAATATGGGATAAATATTAATTTAGGTCCAGTGCTTAGGACAGCAGTATACAACTATCCATATAGTTAGACTGTATTTTCCCACAAGGTATTAGTTGGAACCTGGGCATACTAACTCCATCATATCCCTACTGTCTCCTAGTAGACGTAATTTGGCTCTGCTGCTTAAGACTTTCCAGAACCGCTGTAAGTCTCTCTTCGATTAAGAGAAGATGAATCCTGAATGAGCAACATATTTGGAAAGGAAGCAGATTTACACATGTCGAAGAGCAAATATTCTTGATCAAACAAAACCTAGGATGGTCTCTTTTACAAATGATAATCCAAACTCAAGTTTCATACAATACCTATAGGTCATTGTATCAATGTCCTAGAAGAATATGTATGTAATTCACATGCTTTGAAAATGATGATGGCAACATATGTACAAATGTGCTTGACACAATGGATGAATTTATGGATTTTAATAAGAGCTGTGAGAGCCTCCAATAAAAGTATTTAATAAAAATATATTAATTACTTAATTTAAAAGAAAACAGAACTACTAACATAAATTTATGGATCAAAATAAACATGACAGGGTGGATAGTGATACTTTCTAGGCATTGGTACAAAGTTTTATTCTAAACGTGATTATTTTCCTTCCAAATTTGAAAATACATAACTGGTAAAATCATATTTATTTATTTATACTTTAAATCATCACGAACTGTTTTGATAATAGATTATGGAACCACAAAAGTGAAATAGAATAATCAGAATACTTTTAAAATAGCCTATACAAAACAATAGAGTACCTTGTTGATACCCTGAATGCAGGGTAATGCTTAAAATAAATAATTAGGTTCAATATCAGAATTAGTGTACTAAAGTATACCAGAAATGTCAGCTTTTCTTTTCTTTTTCTTTTTTAGAAATGTCAGCTTTTCAAGCACTGTTATTGTCATAGAAACAATAAATATATGTTTTGCTTTCTTTATCTCAATGTCCAAAGATTTTCAAAGGAAGGAAGAATAATTATAAAGTTCAATTAATTGTCTTACAAAAGGTATCTGGGAAAATTTGATGCTTTTATTACATCTGACCTCATTTTTTGAATTGACTTTATTTATGTGGTGCTAACAGGTTTTGATAAAAAATACATTATCAAGATGAATGCTCACTTAAATGTTATAAAATATCTGAGTATTCAATTAAATCCAAACATTTAAATGTAATAAACTACTTATGAAACATATTTTTAAAATTTTCTGAAATTTTAGATATCATGTAGAGAGAATAAAGGGATGCTGTTTTAAACTGTGCTAAATATAGTCATATCAAATTGGCAAGTTTGTATATTCTTCTGAAATATTTATTTTGTAGATTTTGTTTTATAAATCCCTATATCTTATTTATTGGCTATGAAATGTTTTCAAAGGAAGAAAGGTGAACACATTCCTAAGGCTTGTATTTCAATCATTTAAAAGAAAAACATTTTGTGATATTTTTCATTCTTCTTCCTTTGACTGACCTTGACTTGTCATTCTCAAGAATTAATGGAACTGGGTCAGCTGAACTTTTCTAAATTCACATCTCAGATTTTTCTCCTTCGGGCTTCTTGACAAACACAAAAGTAACATGATTTATTTGAAAGGGAAAATTGATCTCACACATGGCATACATAACTATATGTTGAAAAACAAGAAGAGTCTAGAAAACTATAAAATGTGTAATAGGTGATGCTGATGAGTGACCAGGAAGAATTGCTGCAGGGATGTCTGCCTCATGTGGGTCCTTCCTCAGTTTGATGACAAAGGCTGTCATTCAAGAAAGGGAGCCTACTTGGTGTGATGTGCAGCTGTCAATTTCTCCTTCTGCTTCCACTTTCCTTTTCCTGTTATCATGAAGGACCTGGAATGGACATTAGGAAACTAATGCATATCTCTTAACTTTCCATTGAACGAGGTATGGCCTTATATGGTCAGTGGTGCAAGCAGGCAACACTAGGATCCATTTCTTATAGGTTGGATTCGCTGGGAAGCAAACTCTAAAAAACAAGATTTCATCAAGTCCAATCCAAACCAAAACTAAAGCCTACTGTCACCGAGTTGCTTTTGACTTGTCAGCATGCAGGAAATTTACTTGGGGGTAGTTTCTGACTCAACGCATGTGGAGGGCCAAGGGAAGGAAAATCAGAGAGAAAGAGAAATTTAGCCATCCACTTGTGCTTGCTTCTTTCATCTAAGGCTTATCTTGGAAACACCTATTAAATGTGTTTGCTTAGATCTTGTATGTTACTCTATCCTAGAGGGTCGCTATGAATCAAACCAAACAGGATAAAACTGACAAAAATAGAGATTTGACAAGGGAAATGGACTTTTTTTTTTTTCAAATTATTGTCTAGAACAGGATAGTATGGCCCCCACTACCTACAGGGATGATTGGAAAATAAGTGTTTGTCAAAAAGAAACAGTTTGCTTTAAACTAACTAGCACGCACTACTGCTATTTGAACACAAATCAGGGAGCCCTTCGCAATAGATGAGGTTGGATGGGAAGGAATGACAAGGCTAAGCAACATGCTCTATTTTTCATATAAAATAAATGAACCCAACAGTGTAATAAGATTGAATTGTAATTTCATGGGTATTCAATGCTTTATATTATTGAAAGTTTTCATACAAACATGTAAACACTATTGTTCCATTTGGTATTAAGCCTTTGAAATGTGATTTAACATATATCCAAAATTTCACTGTGAAAAGTTTTCCCTTATTCTCCATATGGTGAAAAAAATCATGGAAGACAAGATGATGGAAGGCCTAAGTGAGAGCTGGGCTTGACGGAGCAGCCTTGTTTTCCTGGATGTCACAATAACCTCCTGCTTTTGATACAGACTAGTCTGACTATCTTCAGTGGAGAATATTTACGGTTTCTACCTGAAACAAGTGCAGACATTCACATATTTTACTGTGCAGTCGAAGTCTCATAGTGAGGGCTATGTGTGTCTAGTCATGTTTATTCTTGAATGTGGGTCACAGAACGTATTCATGTCATAATCAGTGTGTCACTCCAAAGCATAATCATGAGGGACATTCAGAATACGGCACTTCTCCTATGATATCTTCCTTAAGTATTCATGAAATTATTCCAACTCCACAATAAAAATTCCATTTTTGGCAGCTCAGAGAGTGTGAAATCATCACACAAACTTGGCTCATGGGCAATGAGTGGTCGGCTCATCAAACGGCTATGAGTAAGGGATGCTTGGTTTCTGCTGCTCTAGACCTTCCCTGGGTGAGGATGTTGGATGAGAGCAGCTAAGTAAGGAACCCATGCAGCAACCATTCAGTGAAGTGGTCATGTCATTATCCATTTACAAAGATTCTTTACATCTGAGAACAAAGCTCTGGGAACGTATGTGTTAGACATGTGCTCTACAGCAAGATGTGTGTTTAGATTTAAAGAATGAATAATTTTGATGTATGTGTACGGTTGTAGATATGTGTGTGTGCATGCACGCACGCATGCCAATCAGTGGCTCCTTCTGTTGCACATAGAGTTACAGCAAGCCGAGAAGACTCGAGGGCCCCTCACACCAGCAGACATGTGTGTGCATGATGTGGAGGGCATATATGGTATTGAGTTTTCCTGAGTTCTAGCTCTTCTAGAACATGATACTTTCTTTTCATTGACAGATGAAGAACAGAGACTTGGATTGGAAATTAATCTGTCCAAATTTTATCAGTATGCATGCTGATAAGAATTGTGACACATGAACTGTCCCTCGGGGTAACTAAATGATTGAAACTGATTCAGAAGACCGGCCAGTCATGGATATTCATAATCACTTTGGGGCAACCTCAGTCATATGCTTGAACAAGAGGGGGGAATCAGAAAAACTATGCCAGAAATACTGCTAGAAGATAATACAGCGGAGAGTTGATATATTATGAATGAGCATTATGGGTCTATTGAATGCTTAGCATTTTCAGTCTGAGGATGCTACAGAGAAGCTGATGAAAAGTTGTTTCACTGACAAAGTTCGAACAATTTCAGCGCTCAAAAGATGTAAAATACCATTGGATTATCGGCCAAACTATAAAATAAGTATCTTGGATTTATGTCGGAGTCCCTACTGATAAAATAAGTTATTTACTACAAAAATGAATGGGGAAGCTAGGCAAATCTCCTGAAAAATCTTGAAACTATTTATGTAGGTGCTCTCATCTCAAGGAGGTGGAACATGACTTCTTGTTTCTGAAGTGTGGATTTGCATGGTAGTTTCCTTCTGAAAAGTACAGGTAGAAAGAGGGGAATGGCTGAAGGAACCCAACAAACACTACCTAATCCAGGTGATCAAGGTCAATACTAACAGTGACAAATCAAATTGACACTATATGCGCTTGCTAAAAGGCGAGGCAAAGAGGACTTCACCTCAGTGGATTTACTCAAAACAAACAAACAACATAACCTCAATATAATAATGAGGAACACAGCATAAAATTTCAATTAAGAAACATGCTATACTCTACTTGCCTTCTCAAATAATATTCCTCAAAACACTACTCAATCTAGTCCAGGGTGAGATAAACAGGAAAAGTCTGAGAAAACATCCCTCAAGGGGATCTTAAGGAGACATGACATTAACTGTAATGGGCCATCCTGGGTAGACTTCTCGAACAAAGAAAGGAACAAGAGGTGAGATGAGTGAAATTGGAGTAAAAGTCTCAGTAATTGTATCGATATTCTTTCCATAATTCTGAGAGGCTGCTGTGACATATTAGCAGGAGGGACCATGGTGGGTCTATATGGGGACTCTACTATGTTTTTCAAATTTTCTGCAAATCAAAAATTATTGTAAAATCTGAAGTTTATTATAGAAAAATTATTTCTGGTTCATAGAGTTTTATCTAGTGTAAAGAGTAGAAGCAGACCTTTCAATCATATACTCAGTATGATGACAACAGTGTGAAAAAGAAAATATGTCCTAGGAATAAAGTATAGAAATACCCCAAAATCTGGATAATAGCTATGGTTAGGTGGAAGGATTATGGTGATATTATCCTACAGTTATCTGTTTGTCAATTTTATATAATGATATTGATTGGTTTTATAATTAAAGAAAGAAAAAGAGGTGCCCGGTGGATCAAAGAACTACTAGGCGCATTTGTTTTAGATGCAAGGATACAGAAAGCAGAGACTCCACAATGTTCCTTTGATAAAATGTATACCAAGGAATGTGCAACAGTGATGTCATCAAAATAAACATCAAAGCAACAGTGAAATCAAAGCACAGTCATATTTCCAGCTAATGCCTATATTCAATACTCACCTTGTAACATGATTTTCAGTCTCCGTGGCAGGCAACTTTAGACTTTGGCATGAATTCTATTTGTGCATACCCTTCATAACCTAAATTAAACCTAACTGAAAGGGGTATGAGAACCCATCTCATGCATTGTTTTGCATGAGAGCTCCCACTAAGTCCTGAAATAGAAATCACTATCTTTCTCTTTCTTAAAATTGTTCTTAAAAATTATAAACACAAAATAAGGTTTATTATAAACAGACATGCTCACATTATTACATGACTGCCAGACAACAAGAATCATGGACCAGGCCAATTGACCCACACCCTTAACCATCTCAGTGAGCATCTTGGCATTCACCACTGCCAGACGTATGTCATCAGTATGCAAAATATTGAGATAATACATTTTTCCTATTGTCATAAATGCAGAATGTCTAACACGGAGGCTGCCAAGAAGTGAAGGCTGCCAAGAAAGTCTTCTGCTGTCCGCACTATCTTTGATCAGACACTCTCAGAAGAAAAGTCTGGGACGCATAATATTATTTACCAATCAGTTTCTCTATAAGCTCTGAAGAAACTCATTATAAGCTATTTAAAATAATCTCTATTCCTTTTTTAGTTAGATGCCCATCGATATGATAATGTGCCCTCAAATACTGTAGCTTTGTAGACAGCAGAAGTTTATTCTAAGTTGTCAGAGGCTGTGAGTGGTGACCAGGGAACTTTCCTTCAATTGGTAAACAATAATTGATGAATGAGGTGCCTGGAAACTAAAAGAATAAAGTAAATTTTAGATCTAGGGTTGGCATGTGAACTTTCAAATGTACCTTTATTAGTTTTCACATTTAAAAAAATAATTGAACATCTACTCTCTCCCCACTCCAAGTCCCTACTACCCCCAAGCTTTAGAAACTCATATGAACTTTTAAATTAATGTGTGATTACCTCCATTAAAACCACTTCAACATAATTATTTTAAATGTGATTTTTTCCTGGGCAAATTCTTTTTATCACCCAGTGCATTGCCTTAATAATGTAATAACGAGCATCCTCCCTGCTGCAATCAAGAAGACGGTGTGGTGTGCCCTTTTTTAATCAAAGATGCTGCAAATTAAATATCGAGTAAGAAAATGGATTGTTTTCATTATAAAGTGAGCATCAACACTAATTAGGTTGTGTACACACAAATACACATCAAAGCATGGAAATAGACGTTACAAAACCCGATGGCAGCTCACTGACCTTTTCAGTCACTTTTTCAGCAGTGTGACTCTGACCTTTCTAGATGATGCTCATGAACTTGCAGCATGCCACTGATTGCCACCTAAGTGCGTGTAATGAAAGCGGCTGCTGGGGATGTCATCAACCGTTTCACCAGGCAGAGACGGCAACCTCTTAAAGACACTGAAAGCTTTCATGGAAACGATTCGATTGACTTGCAGGAGGGATGTCTTCTTGCTTGAGGAGACTAATCAATTCTTTCATTTGATAGCAATTTTAATTGAAGACAACATCCACAGGTGAACATATTGTGTAGCTTGCCACCTCTTGTGCCATTCTGTCATATTAATTGGGATTGTCCTAATATTTTCATTGTTCAATACACTTGACAGAATCACTAATTTACATTAGAGCTGTTTAAGCATGAATTTGTGAGAGGCAGTCTTTTAAAATTTGAGCAGCATGTAGGAAGCATGATATAGTAGAATGATAATTTCTCAATTTTTCCAACAATGCCAGATAACAGCCACCAATGGGGTGTGAAACTCAGCGCACACTCATATTAGTAACAGAGGTAATTTTCTTTGAAGCAAATATTTATTCTGAAGCTGTATTAAGTTTTATTCTGCCCTTTATTAAGCCTTTCTGCTGTGTTTTATTCTGTCTCCTGAGAATAGGTGTTGTATTTATATCTGTTTTGTGCATGTCTGGCTGTAAGGTTCATGGCATGCCGATAAAGATGCCCTGGTTGGGCTGTCAAGTAAGCTTGAGAAGGCTACCAAGAATGCTGGTGGTCCATCCTCACTTGCCACTCCGCAGGAGAAAGATGAAGCTCTTTGGGTCTGTGAAGACTTGAAGCCTTGAAAATTCTACATTGCATCATTCTGAGTTGGAATTGACTCGAGGGAAGTGGATTTGGTGTGCTTTGGGGTCTTCGACTAGATTGTTACTGAACATCATCTGAACAACGTGGGGGAAAATGGACAGAATTAAAAGATAGAAAAATAAAACCTCTGTAATGTAAACCCACTTAGAGTCACCTTGAAATACAGGCCTGGCTATTTGTTTTTGAAGATGACAGTACACCATGTTAAGAAAATTTTACTCCGTATGCTACCCAAAAGAGAAATTTTCAGTTATAGAAATCATAGTCAGGAAAAATACCTAATCACTTCATGGTGCTGCTCTTACTGAAGTCCCCATTAAGCCACTGAATACAATAAATTAACTCCACTGTAGAAAACCAGACACCTTTGGGGCTGCCTTTCCCATAAGAATTGACTCACCTCATGCTGCCCACTGATTCACCTGATTGATGGAGGACTACATTGCAGGCCTGAATTCTGGCTGAAGGAGGCTGGGTGAATGCGATTTTACCTTTCCAGGCACATTACAGGAACACAAGTAAGGAAGATGAGGGTACAGAGTGATTCAATTTGCAAAAGACTCAACTGCAAGTGTATTTATCTATGTTTTTCTGAGTCAGTAGAAATGAATTATCAACAGTTTAAATGGTTTTGTCTTGAGCCCGGGTTTCTAGAAAGACCTGTGACGTCTCACAATTGATTTTTTTTTTTTTTAAGTTTTCTACTGTCGGTTCAAAGAGAAGCTAGAAACTCATTTTTCCAATCCCCGAGTTCTTATTCCATCTTCAAGTTTAAAGAGCAATCCGCACAAACAAAAGGAGTTCAAGAAAGCAAATATTACCCAAATGGGTATTGTTTCCCTCAGGATTCCAGAGCGTGAGGATATTTTTGCTCTATGAATATGAATTACTTCAAGCCCCTACCCAAACCAAACTAAACCAAGCCCAACACAGTGTCCTCATGTCACTCAAGCTCAGTGTGTTAGTCTGGGTACTTAAAGACAGAGAGTTTCATATAAAGATTAAGTGTGCATCAAGAAAACATCCCAACCCAGTTCTGCCCAAGCCCATAAGTCAAACATTAACCCATATCCCAACACCAATCCACAAAGTCCTCCTCCATCTCACAAAGCACACACTATGATGCTGACTGCAGGAGGAAAGCTGAATCAGTGAATGTGTAAGCATCTCAGCACTGGCAGGGGTCACAACACGGCTGCTCCAACACCCAGGGCTGCATCAGCATAGGTCCATCTGGCTTCTCCTCAGGGATATCTTTCAGGAAGGGAGTCTTGCCAGCTGAAGCAGGGAACTGGCTAAGGCAGCTGCACCCTGGTCCGAACATCAGAAATCAAGAGACCCGAGAACTAGAAAGGAGAGGCTCACCGAGCCATTGATCCCTCCGCCCTTCAATTAACCTCATCTGTGTTTCTCGGCCCAGGTTGGCACAATTAATTAACTACCTCACTCAGTGATGATACAGGACAGGTGTGAATTGTCTTATAGGGTCTCTGAGGCCGTGCGCCTTTACAGAGGTAGAAAGCCACCACCTTCTCTCACAGTGACGAGTGAGCTGGAAACGTCAACTTTTCAGTTAGCTGCAGAGAACTTTAATCCCGGTGCCACCAGCCTCTTTAGCTCTTTCCCATGTTCTAAAAAGCGATTTCTAAAAGAAACTATTCCTTGGGCTTTAGGCTGTTAGGAAGTGTTATCCTATCTGTCTCCAGGCGTGTGGTAAAATCACAAAGATGCTGCTTTTGCTTGGGCGGCTTTCCGCTCAATCGGCTGCAGTAGGTAGACGAACGGGGACTGGATCGCCCGGTTGTCATTGCGTCCATTCAAACCTATGCTTGCCTGTGCCCCGTAGCAGAACTACGCTCTCCAGAGTTTTCACATGGTGATTTTTCCTGAAGAAGATTTTCAGGATCCGCCAACCTCCCCCCCCTCCGCCCCACCCAGAGTGTCTTTGGTGGACTGTGACCATTACCTTTTAGGTGGGCACACACGTAGTTAACCATTTGTCTCGCTTAGGAACCACCCAAGGACTGCCTATAGGGTGGCCCTGAGTCAGAATGAACTCGATGGCAGTGAGTTTGGTTTTTGTTCCGCTGTGACTCATAGTTCTGTCATCATTACATGGATAATAGACAGTGAGTCCAGTAGAATTGGAGACGGCTTCTACTTTTCGCCTGTGAGGTGCACTAGTGTCTGTGCGCAGTCCTGGTGACCACATATGGACATCA
Organism: Tenrec ecaudatus; assembly: GCF_050624435.1. Taxonomy (NCBI): domain Eukaryota; kingdom Metazoa; phylum Chordata; class Mammalia; order Afrosoricida; family Tenrecidae; genus Tenrec; species Tenrec ecaudatus. The sequence goes on from NC_134544.1 coordinate 45,515,880, forward strand.
GGAAAACACGGCCTGGTCCGGGGCCAAAGGAGCCCGGTGGTTCAAACCCACCAACCGCCTCCCGAGGAGAACGATGAAGCTTTCTAATCCTGGGAAGAGTTATCATAGTGGAAACCCACAGGGACAGTTCTGCGGGTCACTATGGGTTGGAATTCGCTGGATGGCTGTGAGTTTGGTGGGATGTGGTCCTGAGCCTTCTTCAAAAGAGTTCCCATGTAGGAGACCATTGTTGCAGCCACGGGGTCCATCCACCTCCTCGGAGAGGACTTGTACCTTTTTCTTTTTAGCGGACTCTATTTTACACAGTGTGGTGTCCTTCGAGGATGGGCCCGCTTAGAAACATGCCCAAAGGACCTTAGAAAAAGCCTTGCCCTCGTCTCTTCTAAGGTGTATTCAGACTGTCAATATTCCTACCCAGAATGCTTTGATCTTCTGGCAGCCCATGGTGTATTCAACATTCTTCAGCAACATCATACTTCATCAATTATTAAATCCATGAGTTGCTTTGCAGTCTTTTTGACTTATTGTTCAGTTTCCACATGCATACAAGGTGATTGTATGTTTCATGGCTTTGGCTAGATACACTGTATTCTTTAGAATATCTTTTGTTATATTTTTTTAAAACTTTAATGAGATCTTTTGCAGCAGCTTTGGCCTATGCAATGCATCCTTTTTTGTTGTTCTTCTTGCTGTTCCAGGGGCAATGATTGTAGAGTCACACAAATCTCAAACCTCGCCAACTCGTCAATATTTTCTCCATTTAGTTCATTACCAGTACCGTGGCTCATTGGTAATCTACACTGAACTCACTAGTTTTTGAACTTCATCAATAAGTGCTTCAAGCCCCTTTAGTTTCTGCAAGCAAGATTGTGTCATCTGCCTGTCACATGTTAATGAGTCTTCCTTCAATTCTGATGTTGCATTCCTCAAATAATCCAGTTTCTCAGATTATTGGCTCAGCACACCGATTAAATCATGATGAAATGATACAACCCTGTTATGATCCTTTATTGATATCACATCATCCAATATGCCCTTCTCTGTTTGAACTACTGCCTCTTGGTCTATGTACAGGTTCTCTATGAATGTGATGGAATGTCCTGAGAGAGGGAAATTTCTATAGGCCCACGTCTGTGTTTGTGGAAAGAGTAACCTGACAATACATATTACTTCTGCCTGGTTTGGTCTTCTGAGTGCATATTTCTTTTGCAGAATATGATTAAAGCCATCTTAAGTGGTAGGACAAGGATATGGGCATCCGTGTTTATGCTATTTCCTTGGACAAGTCTTTGCTCCTTATTAACACACCTTCTGGCACTGTATTTTCTAGCTTGGACAGTGTTTCAGTTATGTATAAGTGCAAGCAATTACTCAAGCCAGTCAGAATAGAGATGATTAACTTTTTAATGTGCAGTTAAAAGTGTATTCCCACCAGTCATTTAAATAAAGTTCACTAAGGAAATTTAGAGGATACAATATTGTTGCTGTGTATATATCTCTTAACATTTAACATAAGTCACCATTCAAGTGCTTCTGAACACAAATAACAATTATTTTATGTGCAATTCTTTTGACAGTTAATGACATCAAATCTTAACATTGTCTTGAATTTTTATTGAAATCTTTCATAGATATTTAGTTTTAAACTCTCTATCCTCTACTCAGTTTACGGATCTCGGCAAACAGGGATGTGCACTAATTTTTCTTCTATTCCATCTGCCTGCCCTAAATGTTTGGCTACAGTAAGAATGGAATAAATATTTAATGATCACTCTTTTATACAGCCTATATTGCCTCCATGCTATTAGGCTGATGCATGGTGTGGCAGAAAATGTTATATCTCCCAGGGAGCCTTTAGAACTCCAGGACTGATTTCATCTTTCACTTCTGCTTATTTAATATCCACGTCAAGACAACAGGGGCCTTAAGAACGTTATGCATTTTGAAACATTGGACTTCCATATAGGAAATTATTGTTGGGTGAAACATTTATAAATATTTTGATTATATCTATAATTTCCTTATCAGTATGTATTACTTTTAACACTTCCAGTACCATATTAAAGCTAAAATAAATAAATGATCACCATTGCAGTCCTATGTTCCACTTGTCTATCAGTTCATCATTCTGGGTTGGCTTGCCTGTTTGTATACTGCTGGAAGCTCTGCTACTCATGTTTCAAGTGGCAGCGAGGCCATCAATGGAAAACAGGCTCCAATGGAGCTTTCGGATGGAAAAACAGACTTACAAAAAGGAAAAAGCAATCCCTTCCTGAGGGAAAACCCAACGAACAGAAGTGTAACTTTTCCTGAGATAGTGTTAGAAGTTGAGTCAGTTTGGAAAGAATTCAAATTACAAATAGGAAAAGGTTGCCTCTTGGGGACCATGCTTTGCTGATGAGGAGAAATAGCGGCAAACACCAATTAAAATGTGGAATGTACGACATATCGACATAAGAAAATTGGAAGTCAACAAAATGACAGAATCCATAAAGTTTGATATTCTAGGCATTCGTGAGCTGAAATAGACTGGCAGGGTGTGTCCTGAATCAGGCAATCATGTGGCTTACTATGCTCAGAATGGCAAATTTTAAGAGAAATAGCATCACATTCATAAAAAAAAGAACATTTCAAAAAGTCCATCTCTGTACAACACTCCCTGTGATAGTCTAAAAGCTGAAGGCATATAAGGAAGAACAGTAAATACAACTATTAAATGTATGCATTGTGATCATTGAAAACATTGTGTCAACTTGGCTGGGCCATGTTTCCCATTGGTTTGGCAGTTAACAACTGCAGGAAGTCAATTATTTAACGTGGCTCTTCAAGCCAAAGTCTCTAATTCCCACCAAATGACCTTTCCCTCCATATGTCTGTAAGAAGCTGGAGGGAGACAATGATAGGATACACCTATGAGTAATTGGGAATAGGATTCTTTAAAGTGTCATGCTACTGTGTACAGGATGATCCCTCTGAGAAACAGAAAGAGGCACCTTATTGTAAGCAAGAGCCAGGAGTGGAGTGTGTCCTCTGGACCCAAGATACCTGCACAGTGAACTTCCTGGATCCAGAAGACAGATAGCATCACATCAGAGGAGCAGCAACAGAACCAGGAGCTACAGCATGGAACTGATCCAACAGATAGAGCAAGTAAAGCCGAGTGCTTGTGTGCCAGAGGCTGGCTTGTGGAGTGAAATGCATCTGGACACTTAATTAAGGAAGTTAAACTTATTGACCCATGGAAATAGAGCTGAATGCCTTTAGGCTGAAACTTAATTGAGTGTAGTGCCTCTGTGTATTTATCCTAGGGAGTTGGGTTTGCCTCACCCATGTTGCTTCAGTTGAATGCCTTAGGAGTGAAGCTTAAAGCAAAGTGGTATGTCTTTTGGGCATTTATTATCAGACTTGACAGAACTTGGTAATATATCCAGAGAAGTAAAATAGAGAATATTGATTAAGAGATTATAACACCTACCTAGTAATTTCCCTGACCTGATCTAACACCATTATAACCACAGCCAATCAGTTGTAAGCTTCCATAATATATGTAATAACACATCCCTACTCAGGTTATAGGCTGGATGCCAGAAATTGTCTCAGGAGTGTAATCTGTTTATGATAGAGTGGAAAGCTAACTAATTTGTTGTTTTTCTAGACTTGGATCCTTCATCTGGTTCATTAACCTCTGGTTCTTTGGACATGAGTCCTTGGCCTGCCATCTTGCCTGTCAGTCCTGAGACTTATCAGGGGTCTACTGAGTAACATACTGACCTTGGGTTAATCACTTATGTAGTCACAAGCCTGATTTGCTGACCTTGGATTCGTCTATCTCTGCAACTTCCAATGCTCTTGGATCCATCGGTCCCTGTAGCTACCAGAAACAGTGCAAACCTCCAGCTTAACCCCTGAGTCACAGACTTGGAAGTTGCCTGGACTTGGACATACCTGCTGTTACAACTGTGTGAGGGATTTTATTGCTATGGGTTTCTCTCTCTATGTAAAAATTATTACTGATATTATTTTTATAGAAAACCCAGCATAGGATACAAACCAGTCACTAAAGCCAATAGTGAAGACGTCTATTAACTTAAAATTAACTTACAATTTCACTTAAAATCGATCAAACATGCATTGATAATTACTGCTGTCTAGAATACCTATTGGAACAAAGAGGATGCATCTTTGGAAAATATGACCTTAGTAGATGGAAATGAAACTGGAGTTCATGTGATATATTTTTGCAAGACTGGTGATTTCTTTGTTTCAAATAACCCTTTTCAAAAACATAAATGGCATGGATACATGTGCACCTTGCCATATGAAATAGATAGAAATCAAACTGATTGCATCTGTGGGAAGCGATAATGGAGAAGTTCAAGGGTCAGTATCACCTCAAACAAGGTGAGGATCCATCGATGGGACAAACCATCACTTATTTATATGCAGTTCATGTTGAAGTTATAGAAAATTAGAACTGTTCCATGAGAGCGAAAACATCCCTTTGAGTAGCTCCCAACCGAACACAGAGACCGCCGTAAGAACAGATGTGCAGCCTCCACTAGCAATGACCAGAAGAGCTGCAAGATGACATTCAGCACCTGGTACATGAAGAAAGCAAAGGTCATAAAAAGAGGAAATCACTGAATTTCTCCTTTCACCCATTTTAAAGTGGTCTATTTTAAAACTTTTATGCTTTCTTTGCCATTAAAGTCTTTATATTTTCATTATTGGTTTTTTTGTTCATTTGTTGGTTCTCTGTGTTTTACATGATTTTTGGTGTATCAACTATAGGACAGGTAAATCTATGGAGCCAGTAAACGTGATACTTACTGACGGGCATGAGCCTCAGAGAGGTTGTCTGGAAACAGGGAAGTAACAACAACGTGTATGAGAAGCAATATTCTGAAATTGATTGTGGTGATGATATCATAACTCTTCTCAATAAGATCGAATGAATAAAGTGTATGTTAGGTGAATTATATATCAACAAAAGTGTTAAACATAAATTGTGTTTTAAATGCATAGGAAAAGAAGAAGAGGCATAGTAGATATCATAAGAGATTCTCAAATTTACTCTTGAACAAAGCGTAGCTAAAACCAATGGAAAAAGGATGATGTGAATGAACTGAACAGAACATTTCCAAAGACAGCTGTAAGTCAAAGTAAAACATTATAATGACGTGTGCAAATCCTGAAATTAGACAAACAGAAAGCAAGGATATGCTTTGCTCATCTCAAGATAAATAAACAGAAGAATCACTTCAACCACGTTGAAGCATTTTTAGGAAAATATTGAATAATGCCGAAATCATCAAAAGAAGACAGAAAGAGTGAGGCATCCACTCAGTCTCACATGGAGGAAGCACAGCAGCCTGTGCAATCCAAGGATGGCAAATAATACCCTCCAAACAGGAAGGAAAGAAGGGGATCAGAACTTAAATTGTGAACACCTGGTTTGAAGACTATGCATGAATGACGGTGGAAGTCCCCAAATCCATTTTTAGGCTCCATACGTGGGTGAAGCCTCTGACCAATTCCCTCTGACCATAGCGGTGGGGATGTGAATAGCCTTGTTATCAGACAGAGAGAATTGTAGAGTTGATTATGGCAGATTCAGCGAGGTTTAAATGCAATAGCTTATTCTGTGATCTCCCTCTTGACCCACTTCAATTTTGTTCTATTTTTAAAAATACTATTGGCTTTCTTTCAATGTTCTCTGTTTTACTTTGCTATTGTTAGTTTTTTTTAAAAAAAGATTTCCTGTATAAGAAATCCAGGATAAGTAAATCTATAGAAATAGTAACTGGATTAATGATTCATTGGAGATATGACAATGGAGGTTGGGGGGAAATGGGTAGCTAATAATAATGAGGGTAAGATAAAGAAAAATTCTAAAATTGTGATGATTGTACCACTTTTTTTTTACTATGATTGGACTGTTGAATTGTGTTATTTGTGAATTATGCCAATAAACTGTTAAAAAAAGAATATGGAAGTAATATATGGAGCTACAGAGCCCAAAGCCATTTGTGGCCACTTAGTCATTTCGAAAGGTGCCATCTGATCAAGGATTGATAGTACTGAAGTACTGAATGAAGAAAAACAAGGTGGCCTGAAAGAATGGCTAAAAAGCATGTCTCCAGAATGAATCAAATAAATAATTTAAATGTTTCAACAAAGTGATCTAACATTGGAAACATCCACTCTTGTGTACTAAAAAATAATCAGTGAGATAGAAAACCGGAAAAATGAATGGAAAAGAATCATGTTTGTACCACTCCAAAGAAAGGTAACCCAATTACAGAAAAAACCAAACTCACTAATTCTGGTTCACAGCAACATGTTAGTTAGGACAGAGTGGAACTGTGGCTGTGGGTTTCTCAGACTACAAATCCTTATGTAAGCAGAAATCTTCTTCTTTCTCTACTGGAAAACCTGGTGGTTTCAAGTGCTAAAATTATGGTTAGCAGCCAATGTTTAGCTCACCACACCACCAAGACTCCCCTAGAGAACCCGATAGAATGCAGGAATCCTCAAACAATCTCATTAATATCACCTGCAAGTAAATTGCTCTTGGGAAATTTGTCCTGGATTCAAATATGATTGCAGTAGTACATAGACACGAAGCTGCCAGTAACATAAGCTGGATTCAGACGATGTAATAACAGATACATCCATGCTGACGTCAATGGATGTCAGCTGAAAGCTGAAAATATGAGAAATATATTTAATTGTGTTTGGTTAACTATGCAAATGAATTTGACTCTGTGGATCATAACAAACTATGGAAAACATTGTGAGGAATGAGGGTTCCAGAACACCTAAAGGTGCTAATGTGGAATCTGTACAGAGAACAAGAGACACTCATTTGAACAGAGCAAATGGATACTGCCTGGTTTAATAGCAAGACAGGTGTGCACCAGGTTTATATCCTATCATCACGTTTATTCCATCCATATACTGAGCACATAATCAGAGAAAATGGGATTTATGATGCAGAACATGATGACAGGTTTGGAGCAAGGCTCATGTACAGATGACACAACCTTGCTTGCTGAAAAGGAAGAGTGCTCGAGGTACTTTCTGATGGAGATAGGATAGAAAAGATCCCAAAGTAAACAAAACAATAAGCTTTATAACTGAGCCAATAGTCAATATCACGTTAAATAGAGAGATCAAAGCTGTTAAGGATTTCGTCTTGCTTGGATCAGCAATCAATGCTCATGGAAGCAGCATCCAAGAAATTCAGACAATGCATTGCACTGGGCACATTGGATGCAAAATAACTTTGTAAAGTTAAAGAGCGAGAGTTTCACTTTGGGGACGAGGTGAGTGGGATTTTAGCCATGTTATCTTTAGTTGCCTCATATGCATGTGAAATCTGGGCAAGGAATAAAAACCAAAGAAGTAGCGATGCAATTGAATTCTGGTGTTGGCACAGAACATTGAGAATACCATAACAATGAACAAATCTGTCTTGGAGGAAATATAACCAGAGTGCTTCTTGAAAGAAGGACGGCAAGATTAAATCTCTCATACTTTGGGGAGTGTTATTAGGAGAAGCCAGTCCTGGTGTGTGTGGGGTGGTGGGGTTAGTGAGGAAAACAAAACACACATTGTGCTCGATAAAGCAGAGCGTGTTCAGAATTGAGGAAGACTCCCAAGAAGGTAGATTGACACAATGGCTGTAATAGTGTGCTCAAGCACAGTAACCATTATGAAGATGGCACAGGCCTGAGAACTATTTTTCCCATAGCTTAAATGAGTTGGAATCAACTTAAAGGCAGTACTAGTTGCTTTACAGCGAACACTTTTATTAATTTAGGCGTTTAGGGGTTTATAACAAGGTAATGGTCCACACTGTTGTCGAAGTCTGCTGGTCAGCTGTCATCTCCAGGGCTTTTCTTGACTCACACAAGTGAAGGGGCTGATGAACCCAAGAGGACAATGTCAGACAGCAGGCTTCTGAGTGCAGAGCCAAATGAATCCAAGGTTTACAGGTATGACAGCAGGTGATGGAGGTCTTCCAGGACCATCAAGGAATGGATCAGATTGCTTGTTCAACTCTAAAAAAATTGGTGATAAGATGCGCTAGATGCAGAATCCATATCCATCAATGAGCAAACATATTGTTTAACAGTGTTGACTTATGTTGAAATCAGGTTATACGCCAATTATATTGAAAGGATTACACTCGTATTTCATCCTGAGTGATTAAGGTGTTCTCAATTGCTAAAGCTCTGCGAATTTTGGCTTAGCCAAGTTAGCACAAAACATTGGCTATCACACAAATGATTAGAATCATTTGTTCAATTTAACATTTTTTGTTGTCTTCTCTATAGTTTGAAAGATTGATGCAGAATTCGGCAAGGTTGTAAAATAGACCCCTCTGCCTCTGTGGGCACAAACTATCTCATAATTAGAGTTGGCTTAGAGGGTGTTCCCATGAATCAGAAGGAACTTGAGGGAAACTTGTAATAACATATTTTCTACCTTATGATGAACATTTGTAGAACGTTCTACACTATTTAGAGGAGGAGTCTATCTAAATGCAGACTCATTATATATCTAAAGAGTTTTGATCTGGGAATGTTCACAATATAAAATATTTTAAAATGAATTTCATTATTTTTAACTTTTTAGTAATCTTAAGACTTTACAAAATACTTACATAATCATTTGTAACATACTCTATCATCTTTGCTTATTAAGAATCCCCTAGAAGTCTTTACATATTTTGTACTCAATGAATTAAGTGCTAATTTTGAATATTCCTCTAGCCAGGCATAATGAAAAGATTTGTTTATGATAAAATCTCTACACTGGCACTCACAATTTTTTATACACAAGACATATCTACAAATATTTGGAATAAAGTGTCATGTATGCACATGATAAAATTTGATATTACCAGTGCAGAAGATTTAAGAAGAGAAATCACAGAAAAAACAGGAAGAGAAGATTCCTCAAGGGTACAAGACACATTCAATCTTGCATGCTACTCGACTTTTAATTGGTGAAAAGGACACAGACAGATTGCAATCCAGCAAATAAAGAAAGCCATTAATTTACCAAATCCTATTGATGGGTTATGAACACTCCATTCCACCTTTCTTTTTATCTTATACTTTTAGTGATGATTTACTTCCAATTTTCTCATAAAGATTCTGAACTCTTTCATCAATTGATATACATATTTTTATATTTCAGCATGTATTTTTATTTCTGCTTAACTATTTTTTTAATCTTCCTTGTCTCAGAGGAAGCTGTGCTTTGCCTACCAAATGGTAATGTTTAGGAATTGCTGTCAGTCTCATTGTCTATTTTTATCTTTATTCTTTTTGTTCAAAGCATGTAAGCTCTTTATCTTTTCACCTAGAGGCTATCTCTTGCTTTCCTTAATTTCCCTGGCACAGCACGCTTCTCTTAATAAGGATGCAATCAACATCTCTCCATGTATTTGAGTATATGACTCTTTATCTTATTTCCTCCAATAAATTATTGACTCCCACAGATTTGGTCTCTATTTAATGTATCATATTTGACCTCAATAGCCTAGAACATAATATCGTCTAAGTCAATTTTTGTTAAGTGCACGGACTTCTGTGCATTTGCATTTCTTGTTTCCTTTTGTTGGTTCATCGATTTGTTGATTCATCTCTTTGCAATCTGTATCATTTTCTCTATTAGAACTCCTTCTTTTTTTCAAATGGGTAAATTGAGACTTATAGCAATTACTTAAAACAAGTAATTGGTTGGTAGAAACACATCAGAAGTAAACCTCGGAATCCACTGTGCCAACTCCCAAACTGCATCACTATTTCCAAATCACTGTCTGTAATGTCACCTGTCCATTTGGCATCCAATCATAGCACTTGAATGTATCGGTGTGTATATGGATATATTTGTGTGTATATCTATATCTATCTCTTTATATCAATATCTATCATTTATATCTCTTTCTGTATCTATATCTATAGCTATAATAACTACCATTGAATCTTCCCTGCTTCATAGCAAGCATATAGGGCCAAGGAGAACCGCCTCTGTGGGTTTCCAAGGCTCTACATCTTTACAGAAGTAGAAAACCTCCCTTTTCTGAGGAGTGGCTGATGGATTTGAATTGCCGATCTCACATTTAGTGATACGATGTGTAATGTACGACACCCCAGCAGGATCCTCATCAAGGAGCTAGAGCACAGATAGAGAAGATACTTTGGAAGAATTGTTCTGATGGCAGCTTTCCCACTTAACAAATATGAGGCTATGCCCAACAGTATTGAGTTCCATTTCACAGAGCCGTGAGTGTATTCTAGGCAAAAGGTATCTAAGATTTTCTGCTACCAGAGGATGGATGCAGACAAGTTCTCTCAACAATAAATTTGTCTTAGTCTTATTAGAGTACCTCTTTTTAAAAAGGATATATTTCAGCCATTGGAAAAGATGATTTTCCAGTTAAAAGTAATATCAAACTTTAAACAAACTCCAAGTGGTTGTCTTCTCATATCATTGATGTTTTGCAATAGATTTGTAGGAATACTGCCCCACATAAAGAAATAATTTTAACATGAAGCAAGCATTTTAAGGAGGACCAAGATTACATCAACAAGGAGCCAAGAGCGAGAAGATGACCAGTTTTGAAGAATGAGGAAATAGTCTTGCCAGAACACAACACTGTAAATGTGCCATCCCGGGGTACTCGGTTGGAAGGAGAATAGCACTCCTAGGAACACAGATAAGACAGGCTAAGGACTGAACGAGGATCTTCTTTTCCTCACATATTCTGGAAAAAATTAAAGAAAGTACCATTCAAAAGTTCTTTTTAAATCCTTTCCCCCCATTTTCAGCATAACACCATTTCAGACCTTTCTGGCCATCCATCGCAGCCTGACAAACGCTCTCTCCAACATTCCTATTGAAGTGTTCCAACTCTCCACCTGCTCATGCACTTACCTGCCTTGTTAGTTGTAGACACATTAATTCCAACCAGACTTGGCTGACAACCATCATGTTTGACAACTCACTGATTGTGCCTGAAATCATTTGTCCTGATGTGAAGAACAGATCAAAGATGACTCGTGGGAAAGTGATGCTGAGGGAAGATGAGAAAAGAATGAACAGAAAGCCTAGTCTCTCTGGCTGATGGGAAAGGGAATCTTTCAGAACCATATTATTATGTTAAATATCAATACTCTAGAAAGAGTTCTCTCCAAACAGTGGACCTGCAAAAACAAAACCTAGGCAAGAAAGAATGAACCATGTTGATATTTGCTGACCATTTTGGTGTATGACATTTTTGTAAGATGGGCCCAGTAGGTCACTGTTTGGGGCATCAATTCTTAAGGAGCATAACATATCTTCAAAAAGCATTATGAATGACATCAGATTAGACAGGTATCTATATATAACTCCTTACATCACTGCTGAAATGTAAAGAGATTCCGTTCTTCCTAAAGTAGACCACATACTTTGGTAATACTTCAGAAACAAGTAATAACATTTCAGTCGTTGAAGCTTTTCTTTAAGAGCATCAGACTGAAGATGCTCTAGTGACCCTCTGACTTGAGTTACTTAGCTATCACTGTCCAGGACTATTTGAACCTCCTCTGCAGTCCCTGAAATAAATTGGAGTCATTTAGGCTCAGATTTTACTCAGGGAACCCAGTGAAAGCCAAATCTCAATAGAAATTCCTTATTTTTTCTGGGTTTCTCAATATGTATGTCATCACTAGTCTATCATTCTCTATTTAGTGTGAAATATTTGAGGTGTTCTTCTCTGACAGGTTTTTGCCTAAAGCAGGTTTCAACTTTTGGAGGCGCTACTGTACTTCAAAAACACCCCCCCAAATTTAGGCAAAAAAACCCTATGGCATAATTGCCATAGGTTTTTTTTTTATGGGAGATAAACAAAGTCAATAGTAAAATACTTAAAAATATTATTTTAAAATAACAGGTTTAAGAGTAAATAAAAAATCGACTACCAAAGAGTTGGTTCTAATTCACAGAAACTGTAGACAGGATTTTGGAGACAGTGTGATTTGGCGGGAGCAGAACCTTTGTCGCTTCTCTCACAGAGCGGCTGATGGGTTGGATCCGCCTCCTTTGCCATTAGCAGTTTACCCAACAGCACAGCGAAGCCTCCATGGGTCTTAGGAGTAGCAAGCATTAGTTTGAAAGTAAAGAACATACTAAGTATTACTTTAAATGATGTACAGTTAGGACTTACATGATCAATTTAAACAAACAACTTGTATTAGTCTGGGTCCGTTAGAGAAACAAATCCACAGAAACTCATATGTATAAGAGAGTTTTATATAAAGGGTAAGTGCACATCAAGAATTCATCCCAACATAGTGCTGCCCAAGCCCACAAGTCCAACATTAGCCCATCTGTCTGACATCAATCCACAAAGTCCTCTTCACAAAACATGCAATGATGCCGACTGCAGGAGGAAAGCCGATTCAGTGAGTGTGTAAGCATCTCTCAGCTCCCAGGGCTGCATCTGGGTAGGTCCATGTGGCTTCTCCTCAGGGATGTCTTACAGGAAGTGAGCCTTGTCAGCTGAAGCAGTGAACTGGCTAAGGCAGCTGCACCCTGGTCTGACAGTCATATAGCAAGACACCTGAGAACTAGAAAGGTGTGGTTCTCGGAGCCAGTTATCCCTCCGCTCTTCAATTAACCCCACCTGTGTTTCTCGGCCAGGTGGGCACAATAAACTAACTACCTCACAATTACTCACTGCCATGGTGTTGATTCTAATTCAGAGAGGCTATGTATTGAGTGACTGAGCCTGGGACACTTTAGAGAAGCGGACAGCTTCAACTGTACTTTGTAGAGTGGCTGGTAGTTTTGAACTGCTGACCTTGTATTTACCAGCCCAATACCTAACCCTCAGGGCTACCAAAGTTCCTTCAGACCCATACAGAACTATACAATTAGGTACATATTTTTGTTGGCCTTCAAAATATATGGTTTTCGAAATGGAAAATAAATCTAGAAATTTTACCCACAAAGAAGTAATTAATTTCATTTGGTGTACAGGTATTTCCTACCAAAATTGGGAGCACTGACTATTTAACCCATTGATTCCTTCAGTCAATAATGTTTTCTGATATCACACTTAATAAGGTAAGGCCTGCTGATCTTCTGATTAAAGTTCTAAAAATAGAGCAAGTGATAAATGCTGATAAGTCAGAATTTCCAGGCAAGGGGAGAACCTGGAGAGGTTCTCCATGCCCAATTCCAGTATCGTAATGTTGCACCTTAATTTAATGGAGCCTGTATATGTTCATTACTACCCTTCCTTGGAGTAAGATGACTATATATTTTGGGAAGTCCATGACCACATTTGACTTCTGCTCATGGCTTTCTGTCATTTGCTAACTGTGGGGATGATGTATGGCACAGGCTCCCCTTTCTAAAGTGAAGAGTTTTCTATGGCAAGACAACAAGAAAGAATATCCTTAGTAAAAAAAATTACAGGAAAGGAGTATCCTGTGAAACACGTTAACGCTTTGGACAGAATTCACTGCTCTAACATTGCTGCCATTGGATTTTGTTCGCACTGCTCTCTGTTATAAGTCTGAATCCTTATTAACAAATGCATGCTCCAAGAAGCCTCTCTTCTGAATACATGTGCAGTGAGCAGCTAGATCCTGCGAAGGAACATTATGTTCCAAAGACCAGGTTTAATACCGAGTCTGTTACCTATGAGGTGTATGAGTTGAGAGAATCTGTATATTCATCTGTCAGATACAGACCTGCAACCTAACATCTACAGAATGGACACGATGTGAGATTGGTTAGCTGTGAGCATGACAGTCAGGAGCTGGCATGTTGTGGGTTACTATTCGATGCTGGTTTTCTCCCCATAGTCGATGAAAAGAGAGATGACTGTCCTGATTTGACTAGTCAGTAATCTGCAACACATATTCATATAATTCAGTGAAAACTTAGTTTAGTTCTTAACTTCAGTTTTCTCAGGGAACAGAAAAATTTCCCTGCATTTATTAAAATCGAGTAAACTGTTCCCACAAACTAGTCAGCGTGGACAGGTATGTCTTAGAATCGAGTGGGGAGTGTTTTCAGCCTTCATTCTCCACTTTACCAAAAGCTCTTATCTCAAAGCTTCTAGCATACAGACATTTCCAGTCATTCCCTGTTTCAGACATATAAAAAAAATCGAGAATCCAATAGTCATTAAACTTTCTGAATGGAATGACAACGAGTGAATTAGTACACAATTTATGTTTGGGCAAATAACAAAGTTCCTCTCACTACTTTTATTATTTATTGTATTTCACAATGTCATAAGTCGAGTGCTCAGATAGAAAATCATAGTTATTCTGAACACTATATATACTTCAAAGGCTTCTAAACTACAAATTCCAAGTACAGATATTACCACAAGAAAGAAAAACAAAACTGGAATATTCTTAAAATCTGCATGACAGTATAAGAAAAACCATATCTGTTTATAATTGTCAGAAAATGTTATAATGTTAAAATAAATTCACTTTGCCGTTTTCTTGTGAACCTCATAATATGCATGGGTTGAAGGTATTTTGTTTTGACTGCAACCTTTAGGAATATTTGGTAGGAAATATTATTAAGTCATTACAGTGACTGATTCAGGAAATGTGTGTTAAGATTGTATCTGTTCTTCATCATATTCAGTCTGGATGCCGAGTATATAATCTGAGAACCTGGATGATATGGAGAAGAACATAGCATCACTTTTGGTGGAAGGCTCATGAACAAGCCACAGTATGCACCTCACCCTTGCTTCATGAAGTTACTTATTGATGATCAAAGAGTACAGCATTCAGTGTGGTTGGTACCTCCATGTAAGTGAAACAAAATCCTCACGAGGAGTCCAAGAAGCAACATCCTGGAAAATATAGAAAAGACCAAGTGGAGCAAAGAGCACAGTTGCCAAGGTTTTCATCTTACTTGGATCCACAGTCAACATCCACAGACAAGGATATCTATCTATCTATCTATCTATCTATCTATCTATCTATCTATCTATCTATCTTTCTATCTAGCTACATACACACACACACATATATATATACATATACTCAATGCCATATTATATTAGATAATCCTGCAGCAAGTGATTTCTTTAAATGATAAACAGCAAAGATGTCACTTTAAGGACTAAGGTGCACCTGACCCAAGCCACATGAGATGATTCTGATCAGACATATTGTCCATCTTTATGGAATGTTCTATGGAAATGATTAGTGAAAATATATTGATATATATTTATAATAGCTACACTCAATTTTATGTATAATAATTATCATGTGTGTAAACATATAGTTGTAACGAATAGCACATACAATTTTCAAAATTCTAAAAAGCGAATGACGTAGGTATATTTTGAAGAAAATAGAGAACAGATTCAGTCATAAACTCATGCTTCACCATTTTCTCTTGACTTAATTGAACTCTTAGAAGTTGAGGAGTTGGTTGAAATGTAATTAAAATCATAACAAAATAAATAATAAACATAGTCATGGCAAACTGACAATCAGCCCTTTAACTTTACCTCTACAAGTAATCCATATCTCATCCTGAAAGAATTCAAGAAGAAATAAAAGTCTCAAATTGCAGCATTGAAAGATTCTATTGGGATAATATTGAATCATGCAGGAAGCATCAAAAGAAAGTGGAAAGAATACACAAGATCTCCGTACCCAAAAGAACGAGTTGGCCTAGTTCCACCAGTTCAAGCACAAAACCAATGGCACTGAAGGGAGAAGTCCAAGATGCACTGACAACAGAACACAAAACAAGGTTCTGGGACTTGATGGAATACGAACTGAAGTGTTTCAGCGACCGCTGAGGCACTGGAACCACTCGTTCATCTTCTCCAGGAACTTTGAAACACAGCCACTAAGCCAACGGTTTGAGGAGATCATATTTGTACACATTCCAAAGAAGGGTGACCCAACAGAATGAGCAAATGACAGAACAATATCATTAATATCACATGCAAAGAATGTTTTTCTGATGACCATCCAACAGCAGTTGCAGCACTACATTGACAGGGAGCTGTCAGAAGTTCAGGCAGGAATCAGAAGAGCCTATGGAACAAGGGATATCACTGCTGCTGTCAGATGAATCTTGGCTGAAAGCAGAGAAGACCAGAAAGATGTTTATTTGTGTTTTATTGACTACGCCAAGGCATTAAACTGAGTGAGATATAAACCATGGAGACATCTTTGGAGAAGAACTGGGCTTCTGCTACACTTTGCTGTGCTTATGAACAACCTGTATGTGGTCCAGAAGGCAGTGGTGCAAGCAGAACGAGGGACAGGACGAGCGCAGAGTTTAAATCCGAAAAGATGTGTGTTCCAGGGGTGGAATGCAGCCAGTCCCCGCCAATTGAGCAGAATGAATACCTAATGTGAAAATGACCCTTGTAATCAGGGTTTCCTAAGGTGGGTGCCCGGGGAGCTGTCCAATGTAGAAATCACAAATTAAAATTCCGTACTCTTTTTAAACATTCATCTGCACAACAGCATATTCTAAGCTCCCGTAGTAATGTTCACTCTTTCCATAGGTATACAAGATTAGACGGGATTATGCTTGCAACATTTATTTACTTATTTCATAAAATCCATGAAACTTTGATGAAAACTACACTTTTTAATATTATTTTATTAGGGGCTCATAGAACTTTTCTTACAAGCCATACATACATCATTTGTGTCCAGCCCATTTGTACATATGTTGCCATCATCATTCTCAAAACACCCACTCTCCACCTGAGCCCCTGACATCAGCT
Source organism: Tenrec ecaudatus (assembly GCF_050624435.1). NCBI lineage: Eukaryota > Metazoa > Chordata > Mammalia > Afrosoricida > Tenrecidae > Tenrec > Tenrec ecaudatus. The sequence goes on from NC_134544.1 coordinate 45,532,678, forward strand.
CCTCATTTTCTCCTCCCTCCCTATTCCCCCTCCCCCAAACTCTTGATAATTTATAAATAATTATTATTTTATCATATCTTACACCATCCGATGTCTTCCTCACCCAGCTCTCCGCTGTCCGTCCTCCAGGGAGGAGGTTACATGTAGACCTTGCCATCTGTTTCACGTACATTTTTGTTCCCTTGCATTTGCTGTTTCAGGAAACCACCGTGTAACCTAAAGAGAACATGTGTCAATCCGGCAGAGGGAGACACTCTGTCATTCCTTTTAGCTTGTATTATGCGTCACATTCCCACAAGGTGTTATGAGTGAACTGTGCAACTCCTGAAAGTGTTCAAAGAGCAAAAAATGTTGCCAGAACCCCAGCTGTAAGTTCAGTCTATGTGGGAAGAAGTTTTTCAAAGATGAACATAATATATTCAGAGAAGCAAATTCTGTTTCGAATGGTGTCTAATATATTAAACTCAATGACTATGGTCTAACTGGTCTACCTATAAAGCAATAGGATCCTACTCCTACAGTGGAAAGATAGTTAAGGATGAATCCCACCATGGATGATGCTTGGATACAACTGAAGATTATTCAAATGTGGGTGCCAATCATTTATCTTAAATAACAGTTTTATTGTTCATTGTAAGACATTAGTTAATATTTTAAAATTAATACTTAGAACTCTGTTTTATAATGCAATCTAGTCTGTGCACCTCTTTTATTGTTCTTGTTTATCAACTATGAAATAATAAATTTCCTTTTGGTACAAAACTATTTTATACTTAAAACAGTCATTATAGCAGTGAACTGGTTATTAAATTATTTGAATGCCACTGCTGGTTGAATTCTCTCGCACTAGCTATTTCATCTGCATGGTGAGCAAATAATCAGAGAAGCTGGATTATCTGAAGAAGTGTACAGCATCAGGATTGGAAGAGGGCTTGTTAGCAGCCTGCAGTATGTAGATGGCACAAGTATGCTTGCTGAAAGTGAAGAGGATGTGAAGCACTTGCTGATGAAGGTCAAGATTTCACCCTTCAGTATGGATTACAACTCAATGTAAGCAAGACCAAAATTCTCACAACTAGACCACCACAATTGTACAAAAGATGGAAGTTGTTCAAGGATTTTGTCTTGCTTGGATCCACCATCGAGGTTCATGGCAGCAGCAGTCAAAAGGCACATTATATTGGGTCAAGCTGCTGCACAAAACTTCTTCAGAGAGTTGAAAAGCAGGGAGGTTACTTTGAGAACTAAGATGTGCTTGACCAAAGCCATGGTTTTTTTTTAATTGCCTCTTAGGCATGTGTAAGTTAGACACTGAATAAGGAAGCATGAAGAAGGGGAATTGATACATTTGAATTGTGGTGTTGGTAAAGAATACTGAAATTACCGTGGACTCCAAAATGACAGACAAATCTGTCTTGAAAGAAATCTGGACAGTGTTCTCCTTAAAGGCTAAGATGGCCAGACTTTGTCTCCAGTACTTTGGACATTTTGTCAGCAGAAGGACATCGTGCTTGGTAAAGTAGAAGGGAGGCAAAATAAGAGAAGTCCCATCATGGTATAGATTGACATTGGCAGCCACCATGGGTTCCAGCATAGGACCATTTGTGAAGCTGGTATTGGACAGGGCAGTGTTTCGATGTGTTGTGCTATTTTGTGCTATTTTTAAAATTTTTGCTATCAATTGGAACTGACTCAATGGAACCTATCAGCGACGTAACAATGTAAGTAAAATAAGAGTACACTCTATTCAAATGCTGTAAACTATTTTTAAAAGCAAATCGATCTAAGAATACATATCCACACTCACATATGTACACACGAGTGCACATACAAATACCTTTAATCTTAGTAAGGCTTAGTTTAGTGCATTGGCACAGAGAAAACAATGCCGAAAAAGTAGTGAGTTATATGACTCTGTGAGCAAGGACGGATTAGCATTGACTCAATAGTAGTGAGTTTGGTTTTCAATTGATGCTCATTATGGCATTGTTCACACTAGCTAAAAAGATGGAAACAACTTCACTTATCAACAATGCTTGAATTGATGAGCAAACAGGTACCTACACACAATGGAATGTTGTACAACAGTGAAAACTAACAATAAATTGCTAAAAATCTTATTACTGGGGGGAACTTTGAGGACATTATGCTCTGTGGAATAAATCCTTCTCAAAAAGATGAATGCTGTGTGACTATGATAAGTCAAAAATGGATTATGAGCAGAGAATATTCATCTATGATTATCACAGAGGGGAAAGAAGAAGGAACAATGATAGGCCGGGAAAAGGCAATGCACAACAAGAGGAAGGTGCTGACTAGTAGTAATGAAGGTGGTACACAGTGATGAAAACAACAAATGTAAAGACAATGGCATACACTCGCCTAATCACCAACATCAGAATCTGTATGCACTGGATCGAGTCAAGTCCCAGTGAAGGAAGCCCTTGTTGCCCAGTGGTTATTTTGGGGCCGCAATCCACAAGGTCAACACTTGGACATCCCACGCCACTCCATGGGAGAAAGAAGCTTTCTACTCTTGTAGAGAGTTTCCGTTTCAGTAACCCACAGACCCCGTTCTACTTTGTCCGCTAGGGTTACGATGAGTCCCATAATAACAGCAATGACATGACAATGACCTGAGTGGATATCTACATAGACTTACGAGCTGAGCAACTGTGGCAATGACAATGGAATGACATAGATACACACCACCATTGGCGTGTCAGTTTGTCATACTGAGAGTGTGAGTGACCAACTCAGAATTCTGAAATCCTGGCCTTAGTAGACATACCTTTGGTTTTCTCTGTCATATTGTACTGACCCAGCTTATACGATGTTTGGTGACTCCTTGCTCTACTTGCCTCTGCTGATCAGCCGTGTAAAAGGCATTCGTTGGAAGAGGTGGTTTTAAATACATAAAGTATTTTAACATGCTATAAATGCATGCATGCTTTTACTTTAGCTATCTCAGTTCTACTTCCCTTGAAGTCATTAAAGCACATTGTCAGAGCTTCTGATACTATTTAAAGGCTTAAAATCATCACTTTAATTTATTCATTTTATTCAGTAAACATTTACTAAATATAATCATCTTACACCAAGACTTGTATAAGTGTTGGAGAGACAAGTAAATAAAATATGTCATTTCTCTAAAGGCATTTATAGTCAATTAGTGGACACAAGAACACAAACAAATAATTTAAAAACACTGAAGTTGTAACCACAATGACAAATATGTCTAACGCTTTTATGAGAACAATAAAGGTGAATACTTAAGTCATCTTTTGTGGTTATAGAAATAATTTTATGACCAGGAATTTCATATTCAGATTACAAGATAGCTAGAGGACCTGAAATATAAAAGTGTGGCTTAGTTTCAGAAATATCATATCGTAAGCTTCTGTATAAAACCATCAGAGAACAATGGGTGATCAGGTTAGACTGGCAGCCAGTGGCTATGAAATTGCAGACTCGCATAAGATTTTATCTCGATAGAGATTATCTTTGTATTATCTTGACTGAGATAATAACCATTTAACATTTTGAGCAGGAAGGGGAATTTGTGAATTTTATACTAAAGACTGTCAATTCTGTCTGCTCTGTAGAGGATGAATTTTAGGGAAATTATATTATAGATAATGAGAATAATTATTATGCCCACAACCAAATTGTTCTAGGTCTACCTTTCTTTAGGATAACTGTATTCAGCATTGTTAACTCAAGAAATATCCTAAATCCTAGGAATATAAAATTAAATAAACCAGAAATATTCCTGATTCTCATGAATCTTGCAATTTAGTGTTAGACACAGATGCTAACAAAATAATTGCAGAAAGGAAGAATCGACAAACTGTAGCTCTTGACCCAAATCCAGACTGTTGGCAAATTTCTGTAAATAAATGCTTATTGACATTTAGCCACATTTTTTAAAACCTACTCAAATGCAGAGTCTCACAGTTGTAACAGTGACTGTAACAGGAAGCCTAAAATAATTACTATTTGTTTATTTACAGAAAAAAATTGCCAACTCCTGACATCAAATAATGTAAAATAACAACTAAGACACCAGGGGAAGAAATATGCCTATAAGAGTGTAAAACGAGAGAAGATGGAAAAGTAGTACTAAGAAAATAAAAATTTTGTAGCAAAATTCAAAGGATTTTTAAGAGTTACTAACGGGTGGAGGGAAGAGTTCAAAGGTCAGGAACCATAACGATGTATTAAGGACAATTGTCTCCAAGGTGGAGGCTGTGGCAAAGGCTAATGTGCAAGTAGTTTATTTGGGACGTGATCTCAGGGAGCAGAAATATAGCGCTAAAGAACAAAACTGTTCATCACATTTGGGGGAACAAACAAGGGATACCAATTTGTCCTGAAATACATCTCAGAATTTTCCCAGTGAGTTTCAGAAACTTGGCACCATAGAAATCCCTGAAGAGGAAAGGAGAGGTATCTAGCCAAGGTCAAGGCGATGGTTAGGTGCTACCAGAGGCACCTATAGGAGGCTGACAAATGCACGTGGTGATCTGTTCACTGCCACGAATTCTAATGGAAATGAAGTTGTACAAAACTGGTGTCTGTCACAATGTATTCAATGTGAAGCAACTATAATTGTAGTAAAATATCAACATGGATAAAATAGTTGATGAATGGTTGAGAAAAGGAGAGGCTCAGACAATAATTGAAGTGATGAAGATGGGAAGAAGTTAACCGATTCAACTTATATTTAGGTAGAAAAATTCTGTCACTTAATTATAGATATTTTTGAAATAAGACAGCATTTCACAAGGAGGTATCAAGAATAATCCTCAAGCATTATATTATGGAAATTGATGAATGATGGTGTCAGCCATTGATAACTGATATACACATAGATACTTTTTCTTAATGAAGTAAAATGAACTGGAAATAGAAATTCTAATGTTATCCCTCTATGTTATTGTTGCTATTGCTGTTGAGTCAGCTATGACTAATGGTGCTAGGATGGGTTCTCTAGAGAAGTAAAATCTGTAAGTACACACACACACACACACACACACATACACACACACACACAAAAGGGGGTACCAAAAAAACCTGGAAAAAATCTCTGCTGGGTGGAGCTTTCGATGTACGCATTTTCCCAGTGAGGCGAGCATCCAACAACTCTCTCTGAGTTAGTGCACCCAGTGGCGTTGCCTGGGAGGGTTCTCTCTGATCACAGTGAATTTTTCATAAAAGTGGTTTCTCTCGAACCTCATTTTTTGTGATTGCCGATTTAGGAAAACAGCATGTTACTGTGAAATATGTTTCTTGCTCAGGAAAAATGCCACAGAAACTGCTGTGATATTGAATAGAGCTTACAAAGAGCACTATGGGATGAAATCAAGATTACTTGTGGTTTTCTCATTATACCAAGGTGAAATATCGATTGATGACAAACCTTGTCCTGGACATCCGTCAACTTCCAAAACAAATGAAAATGTTGACTCCTAGTCCATTTGGAGTTCATTCCACCAGGTCAGACTGTTAATCAAGTTTTCTATTTAGAGGTTCTCAAAAGATTGCATAACAGTGTGCAACAAAGAAGGGACTGATTTTGCCACCAAGACAATGCATCTGCTTGTTGGTGTGGCAGTTTTTGGTAAAAGCTAGTATGCCTCTCTTGTCCCATTCACCTGTCTTCCTTTGTGCTTCTTTTTTTTTCTACGAATGAAGAGCCACGTGAAGAACAGCTATTTGATGACATAGAAGAGATGAAGAAAAAACAAACAAACCCAAGGGAGGTGCTGTCAGTCAAACAAATGAGTTTGAAAAATGTTTCCAGAATGGAATCACAGATTTGACAACTGTATTAAGTGTAATGGAGAGTACTTTGAAAGTGATAAGCTTTTTGTAAAAATTTTGAATACATAGGTTTGCAAAAACAACTCTCCAGGTGTTTTTGGGTACCCCTTGTGTGTGTGTGTGTGTGTGTAAATATCTACTGTTGTTAGGTGCCATCAACTCAGTCCTTACTCATAGTCATCTCACGTAAATAGAAGGCAACACTGCCCAGTTCTATGAGAGCCTCACAGTTGTTATGTTTGAGGCCATAATTACAGCCACTGTGCCAATCCATCTCCTTTGGGGCTTACCTCTGTTTTGCTGCCCCTTTATTTTACCAAATATAATGTTCTTCTCAGGGATTGGTCACTTCTGATAACATGTCCAAAGTACATGAGAGAGAGTCTCACCATTGCCTCTAAGGAGTATTCTGGCTATGCTTCTGTTTGTATTCCATGGTAGTTACAATATTCGTTGTCAACCCTATAGTGAAAACGCATCTTTTTATTTTTCAGTCTTCTTTATTCAATATCCATCTTTCACATGTATATGAGATGATGGAAATTACCATGGCTTATGTCAGTGATGCCTTCATCTTCAAAGCATCCTTGCTTATAAACACTTTCAAGAGGTCTTGTGAAACAGAATTCCCTAATATAAGTCTTTTGATCTCTTGACTGCTGCTTCTATGAGCACTGATTATAGATACAGACAACATGAAATCCTTGATAACTTCAATCTTTGTTCTGTTTATTATGAAGTAACCCACTGGTCTATCTTTGAGGATTTTGATCTTCTTTACTTTGAGTTGCAATCCATACTGAAGACTGTGATCTTTGCTACTCATTAGCAAGTACTTCAAGTCCTCACTTTCAGCCAGCAATGTTATATCATCTGCATGTTGCATAGTTCTAATAAACTTTCCCAAAATCCTGATGCAACATTCTTCTTCAAATAAGCCAGCTTCCCTGGTTATTTTCTCAGCATAGAGATTGAATAAACGTGGTCAGAAGATACAACCTTGTGCACACATTTCTTGATTTTTAAACCTGCATTATTACTGTTCCATCAACTGCCTCTTGATCTGTGTACAGGTTCCACATAAGCACAATGAAGAGTTCTGGAATTTTCACTCTTCTTAAGGTGGAACACAGTTTGTTATGATCCACACGGCCAAATGCCTTTGCACAGTTATTGCATAGTTAATGAAAAACAACTAAACATAAATAAACATCTTTCTCCTATTCTGATTCAGCCAAGCGAGTGGGGTTCAAGTCTGTCAGTCAGATGTTGTCTGGAAGCTTCTCCTAATTCATGTGGCTATAGAAGCTGATGAACAAGGAAGCAGGAAGACAAAGTAGGAAGACGACAGATTGGTAGAAACAGAGGAAACTGAATGGCAAGTGAGTAAGTCAGGCTTTTAGTTTTAGAATTGACTGTATGTCAGGTCGCCAGGTCAAATGACAGTCTGCTGACGTATCCCAGGGTCAGTAGGAAATACAGCAGGCCATTGGCTTAAGTAGAAGACGCAGAGGCCCATGAACCACATGTAGGATCCAGACCCACATAAAATGGGCTAGTTTTTTTTTCCCACAGAGTCAACTTTAATGGAGGTAGGTAGCCCATACCCTGAGAAAGCTTCCTTCCATTTGCATCAGAACTGTGACCTGAATAAAGGGATGTCACTCCATCTAAATCTTCCCACAATTCCGTGGATGCTCACAGCAGATCTCATTATGAATTTGATTATGTTATGGTAGCTTACATTATGGAGGATTCCTGCCAAGCTACTAGGAATCCGAGCCCAGCAAAGTTGACACAAACGCTAAATAACACAGTGATATTACGTATAATAAAACATTCCGTGACATGATGCCATGCAATTCATAAGGTTTTCATTGGCAACTTTTTAAAAGTAAATAATGAATCTTTCTTCCTTGTTTTCCTTAATAGGGAAATTCATCTGTAACTTGTCTATCATGAGTGATGTTGCTGGTACTTGGAATATCGGTGGCATAGGCTTGAACATAGATTATACAAGTCACCACTGTACAATACATTGACAGACAAGTGATAACATTTGCTTGATGGTCATGAGTTATGCATTCAGCTGCTAACCAGAAAATCAGTAGTCGATGTGAAGCTGTTGCTCCTTGGGAGAAAGATGGGGTCTTCTACTCCCGTAGGTCGTTACAGACTTGGGAACTCACAGGGGCAGTTCTGTCCTGTCCTATGGGATCACTGTGAGTCAGCATTGACTGTGAAGCAGTGAGGCCTGTGTTTCTTTTAAGGAGATGGGTTAGGGATAATATCTGAATTACAAAGAGAAATAAATAAAGAATGGATATTTGGAATTTGACATAGATGTAAGGCATTTAGAGTACATCTCTAAAAATAACATTATTAATGTTACACAATGCTTGTTAGAGGCAAGGGTGGTGATATTTCATCTCATGTACTTTGGACATTTTGCCAGGAGATGTAACATTTACTAGGAGATGGTTATTTTACTATTGCATGAAGCAGGACATAACTCTTGGTAAAGTAGAGGGAGATGTGGTGGAAAAGAGGAAAGCCCTTAATGAGGTAAATTGATGCACAGGTTACAACACTAGGATCAATAATAATTGTGAGGGTTGTGCAGGGCTAGGCAATGCTTCATTCTGTTGTACATTGGGTCAGTAGGACTCGTCATGGACTGTAAGGCACCTGACAATACCAACGACAACCTTAGTTTTTACATATAAAACATCTACAAGACCCAGGTATTAGCTAACCCTTTTCATTAGATCTCAGATCATATTCTCTTACAACCTTCATTTTACAAATGAGGAAACAAAAGCCAAGGGATACATGGTCACTTCTCTACCACTAAGTAATAGAGCCAGAATTCAAGTTTAGACACTACTGATGAAGACTACTCATTCTTTACCTCTCTGCCCCACTCCCACTGTATTACAAAGTTTTTACTGTCTAAGTCTAAAAAGAAGGAAAATGTATGGTCTAGGTATGTAATTTAAATACTGGCCAATTCAGGTTCATTTTCAAACCAAAAGATACTAGGAAGAAGAGCAATTAATACTAAAACAAAAACAGGTGATAAGAGAAAAGTGAGTGGATGCGTAGGTGAGGGGAGTTTTAGAAAAGTTAAACTATTAAGCTATATATATTGAAGGGACACAAGAAAAACAAAGAGTGGGGAATCATAGACATCATAGATATAAAACATATTTAGAAGGAATTGACCGATTGTCCAATGTGTTTACGGAGGGCCCGTGGCTGGGGTTGTTCGAGGCCAATGGTTCAGTTTTGACTCACGGCAGGTCTGTTGGCAACAGAGTGAAACAAAATGCTTGGACCAGGGCCACCCTCACGATCGTTGCTATTTTTGAGGCCATGTTCTACAACTACTGTGTCAATACCTTGAGCATTTTCCTGGTTTTCGCTGAACATCTACTTTAATAAGAATGATGTCCTTTTCCAGGAACTGATTTTAAACTGATTAGATGTCTAGAGTATATGAGACAAAGTCTCACCATCATTAATTCTCAGCAAGATTTTGGCTCTATTTCTTCTAAGAGAGAATTGTTTATTATTAAGACGTGGTATGTTCAATATTTTGTATCAACATCATAATTTGCTTGCTGTTGTTCTTGTGAAGTTTCTCTTGGTCCATGTCCAGCTTTCATATGCAGGACAGGCTATTGGAAATGCCATCACTTGGGTCAAGTTCACCTTAATTTTCAAAGTGACATCTTTACTCGTTAGCACCAGGGTTCTCTTTAAATGGATTTGCTTGGTTATTTGTTTATGCACACTGCTTGTATACAATATTTATTATGGATCCAAGTAAAATTTAATCATTAAATCAAAATGAAATCCTTTGATCATATAGTCATTTATCATGGTGCTATTTATTTGTCCAAGTGTGAGGATTTTTTATTTCTTTATGTTGAGGAGTGGTCTACATGGAAATCTGTGAGCTTTGATTTTCGTCAGTGCTTCAGGGTCTCTTGATTTTCAGCAAGCAGGGTTGTGTCATCTGTGTATCACCTGGTGCCACCTGTGTATCACCTGGTGCCACATGCCACAGTCCTTTCCCTAGAGCATAGAATCTTGGCACAGCCACTCAGCGTACAGATGGAATAAATCTTGTCAAAGGGTACAACCCTATTGCACACCGGCTCAACTTTTCAACTTGATGTCTGGTTTCCTTGTGAGCACAAAGAAATGCTTCGGGATTCCCATTCTTCACAACGTTTTCTCTAATTTCTTAGGATCCACGCAGTCTAATGCCTGTGCATAGTCAACAAAGCACAAGCAAAGCTATTTTAGTCTTTTCTGCTTTAACCAAGATTCAACTGATATCAGCCATGATCACCCTCATTTCCCCTTATCTTCTGAATCTGGCTTGAGTTTTTGGCAGTTCCTGTCTATGTATTACTGTAACCATCTTTGAATTACAATCAATAGAATATTACTTACATGTGATATCAATGTTTCAGTTTGATAATTTACAGTTTGTGGATTCACTTTTCTTTGAAAGAGGCATAAATAGACAGCTCTTCGACTTGCTTGGTCAGAGTGGTCATTCATATTTGAATGCATGACTCAACATTCCTAGTGCTGTGTGCTTGTTTAAATTTTTCCACGTGTTTCCCGTCAATTCCTGGAGTCTGGAGTTTCTCAAATGCCTTCAGTGGAACTTGGACTTCTTCCTTCATGAGCATATGTTGTGATCGTATTACCTCTTGAAATGGGGGGCTATCAACGAATTCTTTCTGATATGCTGATGCTGTGCATTTCTTCCTTTTATAAAAATGCTTATTGTAACATTCAAAATGTCACCCACAGAATCGTTTAGTATTTCATCCTCAGATTTGAATTCTTTCACCAGTTCTTTCAGCTTGAAGAGTGTCAAATAGGTTCTTCCCTTCTGACTTTCTAACTCTAGGCCTTTGCAAATTGCACGATGATATTAACTCTGTTTCAGAGCTGTCCTTTGACATTTTATTTATAGGTCAATTATTTAATCATTTCTTACTTTTGTTTTAGTTTCTCTTCATTCTAATGCTAGTTTGGGAATTCGTTTTGCTTTCTTTCCTGTCATTTTGATGGTCATTTTTGCTTTCTTCGTAGATACTCTTCTCCATGTCACCCAGAACCCATCTGGTCTTTGTCAATTAGTGTTTAATGTTCGGCATATAGTACTGAGGAGTTTGCACATTTAGGTGGCATATGCTGAAGGTTGGGTTTTGGCTCTTGTGGACTGCTTTTATTTTTCTTCAGTGTCATTGTGAACTTGGGTAGCACTAGTTGATGGTCTGTTCCCCAGTGGGCACCTCTCCTTGTTTTGACTAAGGATATTATCCATCTCCCTTGCCTTCCTCCGCAAATGCAGTTGCTTTTCTTCCAGTGTATTCTATACATATAGTTGTCATTAATGTTGCTAAAATGTATTTTACATGAATAAGGAAGAATCCCTGGAGGTGTAGTGAGTTATTTGTCGGATTATAAACTACTGGTAACTCTGTGAGAGCAAGATGAGCCTTCTTATTCTCATACAGATGTCCAGTCTCTGAAGCACATGGTGTAGGTCTGTTCTACAGAGGTTCTATGAGCCAAAGTGGACGGGATGACAGTGCACTGAGTTCAGAGAAGCACTTGTTCTGAGCATTGTCTACGGTGCTCCAGCTTGCCCGTCCTTCCGATGATAGATGCCATGGTTTTCAACTGCAGCTTTTTCCTTTTTGCTTCCAACTTTCACATTCCAATCACAAGTCATTATCAAGGCATCTTGATGGCATTTCTGACAAATTCAGACAGGATTTTAGTAGAAATATTCAATTTATCATCTTTATATTAATCATTGATTCACAAATATGAATAATAGTCATATTAACTGGTCTTGAAGCCTATTGATAGTATCCCATTACAGATAGCATTGTAGTTGAGGTTGGATCTTCAGATGTTCCTCTTTATGATAATGTAATATCACTGCTTTTAGATATTTATTCCCAACATAATAGGGAGTATGATGATCATATTCACATTGCCATTAGAGTTAGGATGAATAACTCATGATATATAGACATTGACCCATTTGGGGTTACCACTATAAATGTTAATAGTGATAGGAGTTCAGAACACTACTTTTGAATGTGTAAAAGCTTAATGTAAACATTAAAATTATAAGTCTGCTTGTATATTTTAAATACATTTTTATAAAGGAGCAGAAGAGTTTTCTGGGATCACAATAAGAGAACAAGTTTAAGAGGGATATGCTTTACAAGATGAAATAGAGAAGTGGATATGGTTATAGGTTGCAAAAATTACTTAGGAAATGGGTTAATAGAATAAATGAATTAAAATATCTGGAAAATTTTTTTGAAAAATTTCCTATTTTAAATAGGAAAAATAGGAAGACTGTTATGTTTAGGTTGTTTGCTAAATGTGATGTTAGTGGACAGTAAAATGACTTGTGAGAAGAAATAATTGCAGAATAGTTGAAAAGATTGAAAGGTTGAGATAAAAAAAAGTAAAATAACAGGTTGGAACAGTCTGATTAGGAATGCAATCAAGCAATTCTTGTGGTATTGATCTATCTATATGTTGATTTAGTGAGGACTTAAATATAACATTAAGAAACCTTCGGACAGTTAAGAAAAAAAACCAAAAGACCACAATGGGATGGTATTTTTGGTCCATAGGATCCATTAGTAGAGTTTTGCTGAACAGGTGGAAATAAAGACAAAACTAGTGTTATTGAGAGTTCCGTTCATGTATTCCACCACAGATTCTAATCCACAGAAGAAAAAAGGGGCCAATGTACAGTGGACTTGGATAGAAAAGTAGAAATCTAGAGACCAGAAATTGAGAATGAATCAGTTGTAAAACTAGAGGTATGAGAAAATGGGATCTTAGAGATTGAGGTTTCTTCAATGCAGCAGTTCTGGGCATTGATTAAATAAATGCAAAATTCTAAGTAAAGAGAGAACTGAGGGTGACTAAAGACTAGTTGGGAAAAATGATTAAGTTAAAAAGAATGAGGCATTTAAATATACGATTCTGATGATGTTTGAAACCTGATGTTTCACAAGAGACTTCGGATGCAATCTCCTATGCTTCAACTCTAATCATAGATGATAGCATTCTGAAGTCACCTCAGTAGGCGTTTAGAGTCCTTAAAAGGAGTAAGAAAGGCAAAATGGTTTATTCTTAAACATAAAATAAAGCTGGATGATATGTATGCATTTACTCAGTTCAGGTGAGCAAAGTAATTTTAGCTAGCTAATAAACACATTACTCAAATTGATAAGAACTAGGAGCAATACTATTAGTTTGATGAGATTTGAAGTATATTTGAAGTACAATGGAAGTCAGAAGTGATAAACTAATTTTTAATATAACTACATAGCTGTTTAGGCTAAAATGATACTTTAATATTATAAATAAGCATCTATAAAACTATACATTCTACACACATCTTGATTTAATTTTCTGCTTTGTTCCTTAATAGCTGCTTGACACTGGATAGATCAACCAAATGAGTCTCTAGCTTCTCAACTTCTGACGGAGGATAATGCCTACCTTAGTGGTATTGCCGGATTTTAAAATAATTTATGTCCATTATAACCACATGCTTGAGTATTTTTTCAATAAATTTGTTCTAACCGGAGACTACAAACAACACCAGGCTATTGCTTAAAACACTGTGCATGCACCAAGTACATCCATTCCTCTGCAGCGCTACATCCGGTTTACTAACTGACTTAGTTATGTTTATATCTTTTCCAACCCGTCTCCTCTGTAGCAGTTAGATTTTGCCAGCTTGGAGCGGGGTCCAACCTCTCCATCAGGTCATATCCTTACAGGCCTCCTGAGAGGAATGACATTCTTACAAAAGAGAAACTGGGGCGTCTCTTCTCTCTGCCCCTTTGCCTTCCAGCTTGTTGGGACTCTATGCCTGCCTCCAGGGGGATCCTGTCTAGGCTGCCTGACTCTGAGAGTTGTCAGGGCCCTGCCATGGCCTTGGGTGTTTTCCCTTCTGCACTCACCAGCCTGAGATCCCTGCAGGCTCCTTCACCTTTCCCATCATCAGCTTGAAGCTCCATGAACACGAGGAGGGCTCTAGCTAGCATAGGATCCACGGATTTAAGTTGGACTGGGCTAGTATGCCTTCTTGAATAGAAGATTATTTCTTGATATAAGATCCTTTTTAAAAAAAATTATTGGGGCCTCATACAACTCTTATCACAATCCATACCTCCATTCATTGTGTCAAGCACATTTATAAATTAGCATATTCAAGTGGTTTGTTTGTTTAGACAACCAAGACTCATGCATTTCCCAAACCGCGATGTGTCCCGTGTTCCTCTAGGACTTCACATGTGGGAGAATACATGTCTGAAACTATTCTCACAAGGTGATGCAAAGACTGGCAGGGCAATGAAAACAGGAAAGGTTGGTAAATCTACTCTATGATGAGGAAATTTGCATAGGCACATTGCCCTTTCCTATTGGTCTGTATCATCTAAACCCCAGTCTCATTGCCATCCAACTAATAGTCACCCATAGCTATGCTCGACAGATTAGAATTGCTTTTGTGGTTTTCTGAGACTGTAAAACATTACTGACAAAATAATAATAATTTATAAATTATCAAGTGTTCATGAGGGAGGGGGAAGGGAAGGAAAGGGAAAATGAGGAGCTGATACCAAGGGTTCAAGTAGAAAGCAAGTGTTTTGCGAAGGATGATGACAACAAATGTACAAATGTGCTTGACACAATGGATGGATGTGTGGATTGTGATAGAGTTGTAGGAGCCCCCAATAAAATGATTAAAAAAAACCACTTTATTGGAGTAGAAAACCTCCTGTTTCTACTACAGGGCAGCTGGTGGGTTCAAACTGCTGACCTTGAGGTTCTTAGTGGAACATGTAACTCATAGTCCAAGGGCAAGCAATGGTGCTCCTTAAAACAGTTATTTTATCAGTTCATTTCCTCTAGCCTCTTCTGGATCATAAGACAAGCTGGGCACTGATATTGGGATGAGGAGCAGGAGTTTGGCTCTCTCTGATTTCCTGTAAGTTTTAAAATATTTTTAAAGCAAGATTCCCTTCCTCAGACTCTAGCATTCCTCTTTGTTGACTTTCCATTACAGAGTTTGTAGAGCATTCTAATTGTTTCTTCTCAGACAATTGGTTTCACTTCCTACTGCAGCAATTCGGCTTTAGAAGCGCATGCATGCACGCACATCGCTCTTCCTGAACACAGCTGGCCTCAGCACAGGTATTACAAACACAACCGTGTATCCAGCTTCTGAGAAGAGAGAAATCAACACTTTGTACTTTAGTTTTCACCTAATCAGTCTCCCTAATTTAAAAATGAACAAAGGGGTTTACTGGCAATGTTTTGCTGAAAAAGCACAATAACACAAACTAAAGCCATGCCTTCAAGAAATAACCAGCAATTACTGTAGTAATATTGGATTTAAGCCATAAAATTCTGATTTGTATTTCTGAAGTTGTCTTTTGATAAGTTTGCTCCCAAACCAATGAAAACCCAAATAAGCTTAAAGTAAAAATGGATTTCTCTTAAAGTATGTGTGTGTGTGTGTGTGTGTGTGTGTAAGTACACACACAGGTGATTTCTCCGCTGCTTGCATACAACTCTGTAGAGGACAAAAGTACACAGGAAGGGGAAGGGACCAGCGCAACCTGCCGAGAGCTTTGGTAAGCTTCATGTGAGGGTCTGAAGGGTGCTTGGTGGCTGAGCAGGGTGGCCGAGGGGTCCTTGGGGTGTGGTGGAGCCTTGGAGTGGACAGTGTGGCTGTCTCTCATGGATCTGAGCTATGAAAATTGCTCTACACTTGCACATCTTTGGGTGGCATGTCGCCAAGTCTTACTCACCATCTAGGTGACTGTGGTAGAGCAGGGCAAGCAGTTCAGCACGTGTTCATTCCAATCTAAGAAAGATTCTGAAAAGCAACACGTGAGAAAGTAATCAGGTCACACCATTTAAAAGACAATTTTAAATGACAGTGCAACTATCGCTAGTCATCTATGGATTCAGTAATATTATAACCAGAATAGTGTGTATAAAATATTCAGTTTTCTAATGGGAGAATCAAAATGTTTCCAGAAATCCAAGAGTTTAAGAATGACTACTCAGTGGGATAGAACTAATGCATTCCTCCAACGTTATGAAGCCGGAGCAGATGTGAAGACCAGATCATCAGGAGCCTCCCTGGGCAGGAGAACTGTAAGATTCTGAATCACCAGCCCGTTTCCTGCACTGATGTTCAAAGAGGATGACCTGAGAATGCTAAAAGATGTGTCAACAGGAAGCGGGGAGGCACAGAAAATAACATGTTGACATATATTCTTAGCTTTAGGAGAAATCAGGATTTATAAAGAGAAAGTTGAAGATTAACAATTTATAAATTATGAAACAAATAGTCCTTGTTGTTTGTTTACATTTATTCTTTTCAAGCCAGTCTCGTCTATTTTAGCAGTGGACAAGTTCAAGCTTCTAAGTCACACAGACATGCAAAATAAAACCAACTTTCTAAATTAACCTATAGTGAGTATATGCATATATTACAGTATATGCAATGAATTGATGTCTAGGATAAAAGTAAAAATCAATGCCCACCATTTAAATTTTGGTGCTGTGGAATTCTTAATCTATGTGCTACAAATAACTTGACCTTGAGCAAAACATTTTGGGAAATTCTTGATAATGACTGACCATCACATCCTAGGACCTTCTTCCTTGTGAGACTTTTGAAATGCCTCGACTTACATGATATGTGTTGTCACTATGTAGTCAGGAAAAGCAAAATGAATTTTGAATGAGAAGGTTGGCAAAGAAATTCAAATTCAAATGCAGAAGACATTGAACAACCTATATAACATAAAAAATGTCCTCATATTCTTCCAAATATTATTGCTTGACTGGTAGTAAAAAGGTAATGTACCGTAATTTAAATAACCTAAACCAGTATATATTAACAATGCCTGTTAATAATATACTGATTGATTTTTACCCTGTTTGCTTAATGAATAGTTTTTAAGTTAAAAATATATGAAAATAAGAAACTGGAATTCAACTTTGTTTCCACAAGAAAAGGTAACTTAAATAAAATGCTGTAGTGTTTTCTTATTAAGATTTTATTCCATTCTTTGAAAGTAATCTTCGAATCTGTCAATGAAATGTCATAGCTGGTGAGTGGCTGACAAATGACTAGCAGCCTAAGGCACACTCAAGAGACTGGCTGCTCAATGACTCTACTCTATGGAGACAGATTTGTGAAAAAAAGCGGCAGTGATCCTCCATTTGGATCATTTCCTCTTCATGACTTAAGAGCTCTATCCTAAAGTGAAACCGTGTGGGTATCCACATCAATAAACATTGTGTGTTTAAGGATACCAGTCATAACAAGAAATCAGAGAGCTAATTGTAAATCATTTATTAAAACTCTGTCAATCAGAAAAGGTAATTTTTGCACCAGTGGGAATTTCTAATTTTGCCACAAGTGGCTCGCTTATAATAAAGACTAAATAAACAAGCATTCCAAACAGAAAATGAATTATTAAATATATTTTCAAAAAGAAAAATGAGCAAGGGATGCTAATATGCTTATAAATTGCTACAGTTTCCCTTGTGCCATGCATAAATAATAACATAGATGAGGGGGTCACTGCGCATCCACAAAACTGGAACCATTTCCAGTGACTTTTCTCCAATTTTTGCCCGACTTCCAGAATGAAGATAATTAAGCAATGCAGAGAATTCTAGGATCTATGAAACTATGAATAATAGATTTGAAGGAGAGATGGGTGAGGGAATTTTGAAATGTGAAATGAGTCCAGAGTAATGAAGAGACCGGTACTCATTCAGTTAAACAAACAAACAAAAAACAGCTCAAACATTATTTCATTTAGAATTCTTTCAACTGTAGCATGCAAGTCCTTACTTTTAAAACTTAAGAGTCACCTCTCAAAATGTGTAAAATGTTGGGTTAGTTATAGCCATGAGAGCTCCTTTAGCAGAGACATTCTGAAATTCAACAGCTGAACAGCTGATATTTTTCATTCTCTCTCCCAGATAGTTGAAGGCTGTGGGCACAGGGTAGGGAAGGTCTTTACTCCACAAGCACATGTAGGTTCCAAGCTGTTGGAAACTGCTAACTTTGGTCATTACTTCCCTGTCATTCTTGAAAATTGAGATCAGAGAAAGAACACAGGCTCATATGTGCCAACAGGAAAAGGAGGTTTATGTCACTTGAGCCCATATGTTATTGGCCACACTGAATCCACGGTGGCCTCTAAAAGAAATATATGCTGAAGGAAAGCGAACTGACTTAGATAAATAGCTACCCAGTATCTTCCCAGGTGTAGGAAGAATTCAAGGGAAATCAAACGTTTCAAAGGCAATGGCCCTTACTTCTCAAACTTCAGTGCATATAAGAGATTTCTACAGCCTGGTACCAGACGAGGTGACCGTGTCCCACTAGGTCTGCGATGGCCCCGGGAATCTGCCTTCTAACAAGTTCACAGGTGATGATGTTGGCTCTGGTCCACAAAGCTGAGTATCAGAGTCATAGCAATTTGATCATTGTGTGAAAACACATCACAAACAAGCAGATGCACATTCTGTTTGTGTGGAAACAAATCACAAACAAACGAATAAATACATATGGGATAAAGTTTAAGCCTTATAACTACCTTTGCTTTTTTTTATTGAGATCTATTTCCCCTAGAGCCTAGCCTGAGTCAGCTAAGTGGAGAGGACTTAATAATGCATAGGTTCTCCAAACCTCACAGAATTCCAGGGAAGATATATGAGATAATATGTGCAAAATGTTGGGGCCTCCTTAAGGGAGAGGTATTTGAAATATTTTATGTATTATATTGTTTGTGTTGGGGAAGAAGTACCATCGGTTCCCTTCCATCACTTGAAACTATACTAACAAGAGGGTCTCTCTGAGTTTTCCACATGAACCCTTTCGCCATTATTGCTCTCATTATTCCATTTTGACATCATGTACTGTGGTACAAAACAATGCTACTATGCTAAACTCACAACTAATCTAGCTCTGTGGTGGCTCTCACGGACCTCTACAACACATCGCTAACAGTGAGGAGAGTAAAAAGCTTAAAAAAAAGGAGGCCACCAGTTGCTATAGCTGAGACCCAGCTGTTATGTCATCAGAAGAATTAAAACATTCACAAAGTCTCAGGAGGTCACTGATCCTACAGTGTTTGTCAGGATTCTCCTTGTGAGTTACAATTACACTGTGAGCTTTCCATTGCTGGAACAAATAAATGCCCATCTTCATTTTCTCTCCTTGGCTGAAGCCTAGAGGACAAAGTTGTGAAGATCAGGTGATTCTCTTTGGTTTCCTCTCTCTTTCCTTTTCACGTCACAGCTAAACTCAAAATTAACTGGAATGATCAATAATGGGATCGCGGAAGGAGGCACACAATGGGGTTCTGCTGTCTTATGTTATTTCTCTATCATGTAACTCAACTTTCTACTTAATGGGGAAGGTCCTTTATGCGGCGCTTTCAATAATATAAATTCAGAATTGGGCTTCCAAAGGGGGAAACAAAAGGAATCCGAAGAACACCCAACTCTGTCCTGGAATAAGTACTCTCAAGAGGCTATTTAGAAGGTGGATTTGCAGAATTTTTCTCTTGAACTTTGACTGTATTTTCACTACGGACAAGTCCCCAAAGAAAGACATTGTGGTTGGTAAAGAAGAGGTGCAGGAAACAAGAAAATGATCCTTAGCAGGATTGTGTGACACAATCTGTAAGTGTAGGCTCACAGATGCCAGTGTGTGTGGGGATAGCACAGAACCAGACAGTGTGTGGTAAGATAGGGTCGATATGAGTCAGAATTAAGTAGAAGGCCCTAAACAACAACATGAGCAGAAACAGGTAAAGTAAAATAAAGCTATGTCAAATGCCTAATGTTTTTTCGGAAACTCCTCCATCTCAGTCTAAAAGCTTTCATGAGGATTTAGTGACAGAAATTAAGGTACTGGGGATGAAATAATATCTGACATCCTCTATATTTTTGTCCAGAAAATTTATAAATCAGGAATTATAAAATATCAATATCAAGTCACATTTTTAGTAAGTATTAAAGATGCTTCTTTTGTGGATGAATGCCTGCTCTCCTTGGGGACATTATCTAAATTAAAATAAACAGAAAATTTCTTCTGAGACATCGTTTCTACATCTACAAAATTGTTCCTGACACTTGGATATTAACCACCTAACAACAGATAATTTGTTTAATAATATTAATGCTACCTTATATTGCAGCAATGTAATTTTATCCACAGTGCAAGTCTAAATGTTGGGCAGGAATTGATGACATCCATTGTAGTACTGCTAGTAGAAGAGAAGGTAAATGTGGTTACCTGATAACCAGGTCATGATTTACATTAAAATCAAACTGATTGTGTGAAATGAGAATTTAATTTCCAATTCTCTTTTGTTAATAAGGTGAGCTTTTAAATTATATAAAGTAATGAAAATTAAGGACTAAAAAAAAACCCCATAAGAGTACAGGATAGTAAATGATAAAAACTAAAAGTTAAGGTTTTTATGCTCAAGTTTCCCTAACCCAAAATCTATTCCCAAGAGGTTTGGGCAATTAAAAGTTTAGAGTTGAACTGTTAACTATAAATCCACCAACCACTCAGTGAAGAAAGATGAGGTTATCTGCTACTGTAAAAATTACAGCCTCAGAAACCCTATAAAGGATAGCTACGAGGCTGAATGAACTCTATGACATTGAAATGATATATAAACCCAGTAATGTTCTATACTTATAAGCATATGTATGTGGGTGAATGTCTTCAATTTGCTTACCAACTATAAACCCAGTGTAGATATTATATACATTACATAAGTCATGTTACCTAATTCACCTTAACAGCTAAACATCTATTAAATTATTAAAATTTAACAGGACTTTTATTTGGGTAATCTATCAAATTAATTTAATTTTGAAGTTTTAATACCTATGAGAAGTCAAGTTTCCACCACTATCTGAAACCATGGCATGCCTATGAAACTTTTTCTAATCAAAGTGGTATAAAAATCAAAGAAACACAAGGGAACAACATGGGACCCCAAATGGTAGAGAGGGGGGAGTGGCAGATCTGGTGGGAAATGATCAAGGGTAAGGTTGCACAGAGAAGAGGTATACTCTAGCCCAGGTGGTGACAAAGCATGGTAGTAGGGCAGGAGGAAAGTCAAGGGAGATGGAGGAAAGAGCTAGGAGTCAAAGGGCATTTATGGAGGTCTAGACAAAGACATGTACATGCAAATATATATAGGAGGATGGGGAAGCAGATCGATGTGTCTATATTTATAGGTTAAGTATTAAGGTGGTGGAAGGACCTTGGGCCTCTACTCAAACACTCCCTCAATGCATGAATACTTTCTTTTATTAAATTCGAACTCTATGATGCTCACTCTCCCTACACAACTGCTGGAGCCAAAGTGGGTGAACAAGTAAATGTGGTGAAGGAAGCTGATGGTGCCCGGCTATCAAAAGAGATAGTGACTGGGGTCTCAAAGGCTTGAAGATAAACAAGCGGCCATCTAGCTCAGAAGCAACAAAGTCCACATGAAAGAACACACCAGCCTGTGTGATCGAGTGGTCCCGAAGGGATCAGTTATCAGGCATCAAAGAACAAAAAAATCATATCATTGACTGCACACCTCCATGATAGGATCGCTGAAGACAAATGGGTGCATAAGCAAATGTGGTGAAGAAAGCTGATGGTGCCCGGCTATGAAAAGAGATAGTGTCTGGGGTCTTAAAGGCTTGAAGGTGAACAAGCGTCCATCTAGCTCAGAAGCAAAAAAGCCCACATGGAAGGAGCACACCGGCCAGTGCGATCACGAGGTGCCAAAGGGACCAGGTATAAAGGCATCATGCAAAAAAGAAAAGATATATGTGTGTGTATGTATATATATGTGTGTGTTTATATATGTATATGTATATATGTGTGTGTGTGTGTATATATATATACCATATTGAATGAAGGGGGAAGTGCAGAGTGGAGACCCAAGGCCCAAGTGTCGGCCAATGGAGATACCCTCACAGAGGGGTTCAGGAGAGGAGATGGGTCAATGAGGGTGCGAGGTAGTACCAATGAAGAACACGGCTTTCCCCCAGATCCTGGATGCTTCCTCCCCCCAACTACCATGATCCGAATTCTACCTTGCAGGGCTGGATAGGGCAGAGGTTGTACACTGGTACATATGAGGACTGGAGGCACAGGGAATCCAGGGTGAATGATACCTTCAGGACCAAGGGTGTGAGGGGCGATGCTGGGAGAGTGGAGAGCGAGTGGGTTGGAAAGGGGGAACTGATTACAAGGATCCACATGTGACCGCCTCACTGGGAGAGGGACGGCAGAGAATGGGGGGGAGGGAGACTCCGGATAGGGCAAGTTATGACAAAATAACGATGTATAAATTACCAAGGGCACATTAGGGAGGGGGGAGCAGGGAGGGAGGGGGAAAAAAAAGAGGACCTGATGCAAAGGGCTTAAGTGGAGAGCAAATGCTTTGAGAATGATTGGGGCGGGGAATGTATGGATGTGCTTTATACAATTGATGTATGTATATGTATGGATTGTGATAAGAGTTGTATGAGTCCCTAATAAAATGTAAAAAAAGAAAAGAGGAGAAAAAAAAAGAAAGTGATTAGGGCAAAGAATGTACAGATGTGCTTTATACAATTGATGTATCTATATGTATGGACAGTGATAAGAGCTGTATGAGCCCCTAATAAATTGTTTTAAAAAATCAAAGAAGCAATTACTATTAACTTATGTGAGAAACATTTTGAGAATTCTCAAACTCTAAAATAGTCTACTATGACTAGGACTGGCTAAAAATAAGTCACTTTGTGCATCGAAAGATTTCATCAAGAAAGTAAAAAGAAAAAGAAAGAAAAAAAGGGTAAAAAAGAATCCACCAAGTGGGTAAAAAATATCTGACAACCTAATTGACAAGGCACTGCTCTCTAGAATATAGAGAAAATTGCAACCCCTCAGTAAGAAAGAGACACGTAACCCACCTGAAAATGGACAGAGGATATCAATGGACTGCTCACCAGAGATGACTTCCACATTTCCTGCAATGTCTGCAGAGATGTTCATAGTCAGGTGCCATTGGGGAGATGCAAATCAGAGCAAAGTAGAGACATCATCTTACTTTGACAATGGCAGTCGAGTTAAAACAAAAGGAAACAGAAAATAACAAATGCTGGACAGACTGAGAAGAGATGGGAACTGTATTAGTCTGAGTACTTTAGAGAAACAAATTCACAGAAACTCATGTTAAAGAGAAAGTTTTATATAAAGGTTAAGTGCACATCAAGACAACAACCCAACCCAGTGCTGCCCAAACCCAGAAGTCCAACATTAACCCATATGTCCAACACCAATCCACAAAGTCCTCCTCCATCTCACAAAACACACGCAATGACACCGACTGCTGAAGGAAAGGCGAGTCAGTGAACATGTAAGCATCTCAGCGCTGGCAGGGTCTCCACATGGCTGCTCCAGCACCCAGGGCTACATCGAGGTAGGTCCATGCAGCTTTTCCTTGGGGATTTCTTGCAGGAAGTGAACCTTGCCAGCTGAAGCAGGGCACTGGCTAAGGCAGTTTGCACCCCGGTCCAACCATCACAAAGCAAGAGACCCGAAAACTAGAAAGGCGAGGCTCACTGAACCATTTATCCTTCCAGCCTTCGATTAACCCCACATATGTTTATTGGCCAGGTTGGAACAACAAACTAACTCAGGAACACTAATGCACTTCTGGTAGGAGTGTACATATGTACAACCACTGTAGAAAGCAACACAAACACTGCTTTGAACAACTGGAATCACGATTCCATACCCGGCAACAATCTCTCCACGAGGATCGTATCGGAAAGAAGTAAGAGTCACAACACAAACAGATGAACGCACACTTCCATCACTGTCGTGCTGTTCACAGTAGTAAGAAGATGGAAATAAACTAAATGCCCATCCGTAGAAGAATGGATAAGGAGACTTTGACACACACACCCAGTATACGCAGCACTTCATGATATGGATGGATCTGGTGCATGTGATGCTCAGTGAAGTTAGCCAATCACCGAAGGACAAATGTTATATGAGACCACTGTTAAAAGGGGAAAGAGCAAACAAGCAAGCCAGAAAAGCAAGATGAAGACTTTCAAACCAAAGGGAATAGTCTTTGGAGTTTTCCAAAGGTGTGGAGGGCAAGGGAAAGAGGATAAAGCAATGGATTAGAGATCCGATGTTTGTTGTGCCTGTGAAGCGGGAAGACATTGATCCATTGGAGGAGAGATTAGAAATCCTGAAGGGAGGGGTAAGCTGTGGAATATAAAGGTTAAAACCTGAAATATAAAGCTCCACCTAAATTACAAAAACAAAACAAAACAAAAAAACCCTACCAAACCATTCCAAATAACACAGTGAGTCTAGAATAACGCTAACACAGAATGTTGACAGGCATGGTATAAAGCTGTCTTGGCTGGATGCTGAGATACGGAACATTGATGGTTCCTCAAAAGGTGGGTGGCTACACTTAGTGCTTGGGGTGCGCATTGCCTGTCGAATAGCTTGACATTGCAAAACAAACGCTGAATACTAAGTTTCATTTTTCGCTTTCTTCATAGAAATAAAATCCTCTTTGAATTGATTTCAGTGAGTAAAGACGTGTATTTGTATGGGTCTTTTGTAAAATAAAAGGGGCATGAAGTGAGCTTTGAGCAAGCAGGAGATACTTAGATTTAACATCAGACACAAACATGTGTAGATGAACAACTCTCATTTATGCTTAAAAATATCATTTCCAAACCTCCAACATTGAGAGAGGGGAAGTCCCTGAATCACATTTCCCCCCATTCTGTTTGTTGCTGAAAGGTAGCAGAAGCTGAGCTCATTGTCCAAATTATACCGGCAGTGGTATGGAGTGCTGTGTCGTGTGATCACAATGCATTCAAACCTCATCCAAAGACATCCTAAGAAATGCTAGTTTGACCCTTAATTAGTTGGTGCAAATCCATGAGCCACCTGGTGAGGCTGTAGGGGTGCAGAGTCGCATTATTCTTGCTTAGCCAACCTTCTCCCCCCTTCTCAGCAGACAGATGCATCTCTTATCAGAAGGAGCAGATGGCAGCGTGCGTCTGTTTGAAATTGCAGACATGCACTTGGAGAACAGCTCCTAGAATTTTTTTTTAAGTGTATTACATGGGCAGACAATTGGTGTTAAAAGCTTAGGGGAAAACTTCTGAATTTTGGCTCAGAAATGTGTCTTGGATTTTGCCTTAATAGTTCTGCAATGTCAGGACTGAAAATGAGGCAGCTTATTGATCCCTGATAGTCTGAGATGTGGAACACTGATAATCACTCAGGATTGAAGGATGCCTGAACTGGAACCCAGTAGTTCCAGAATAATGTATTAATGAGATCTCTTCACAGTTTCTAAGGGCTTTCACATTCAGGGTCACTGTCACTCCTCAGGACAAAGAGGATTGTGTTAAGGCTTCTTTTACAGATAAAGAAATGGCACATCAAAGATATAAAATAGGCGATTTTAGGACATAATTTCATAAATATTAAATGCTTAAATTACATGCACTGCTAAAGAGGTGACTAATAAATAAAGTTCAGTGTATGGGTGGGTGATTGCTAAGTGTCGGTTGTTATGGTGAATGCCTTTTCTGTATAGTATATAGATACAATATTATAGTACATAGTATAAAGATATTATTTTTACTATCCTACTAATTATAAAATTAATACAAATAATGAATTATTATCTCTATTGCTCATATGAGGTTAATATATATAACTTCCCTAAAGCCACACTTCTAGGTCTCTCTAACTCCAAGTTTTTTCTTCTCATGTGAAAAGGGAAAATTAAAATGGCAAGTTAAAATGAACTTCAGGCTTACCAAGTGAGCTTGCAAAGCCTGCCAATGATTATGGAATTAATAACTTGTTTATTAGTGTTATTCAAAGAATAATAGAGAAAGCATGGCAAATATGGATTTATGAGAGGAAAAATGTATGTGCTTTTGTGGCAACCAAGTATGAATAAATACTTGCTTGTTATTTAAGTAACAATAACTTTTTGTGAGTTGATATTCATCAGGCTCCTGAGTACACAAGTCTAAATTATAAAATTTATACATTCATGAATACATCTACAAATGTGATGTGATATTTAATTTCTTGTCTGCTAACTGAAAAGCTAGTGGTATAACCCATTGGTGGCTTCCTGGGACAAAAGACAGGAGATCTGCTCCCATAAAAACAGAGCCTGGGAAAGCCTATGGGATACCTCTGTCTGTAATATAGGCTTCCTATCACTCTGAATTGATTGATGGCAAACAGCAACTATCTAGTGACTTTAAAATAGGATGCTTTTGGATATTCCATATTGGACTAATGTAATCACAAGGTCCCTTAAGCGATGGAGGGGGGAACATGTTGGAGGGGGTGGAAGCAGGGGAGAGTCACAGGAAAATGTAAACAAAGAATGATTAGATTGAATGCAACACTCCGGCGTGGAGTAGGGAATCAGTGGAGCGGTCTGGGGGGCTGGACCCAGTACCAAATACTAAGTAGATGCCTGCCCCTCCCCCCAGAAGAATTATTTCAAAGGACAGCATTGAATCTGCAGCTCCGAGAGAGGGACATATATGATCGGAGCACACGGGAGCAGGTGAAGGGGGAGTAGGAGAGAGTGCAGTACATTCTGGCCCACCAGGTCTTGTGGACGATGACCCAAATTAGAGCAGCCAGTCCACAGAGAGGACTACATGTCCAGCCCCACTATGAAACATGACGTCCCTCACTGACCCATGGTCCTGCAGTGGACAGCACCAGAGACACAGTGTGGGAATTGAGCCCGACCTGATCCCAGCACACCAAGACAAAGCACTGGGGGAGTGCAGCAGAATAGCAAGGGAATGGAGTGGCAAGGTCCCTAGGGAATGCTGAAAGTGGACTTTGGGGCCAGGACATGGTGCCCCAACAGACTGGACTGGAAAACACAACCAAAGGCCAACAAACAATCCTTGAACTAACTACAAGCTTTTCTTTCTTGTTGTGTTTTGTTTTGTTCTTTGTCAGTAGTTTGTTGTTGTTGTTTTGTTGTATATTATTGCTTGGTTTTGCTCTGTCTTTTTCTGTGCATGTTATTATCTCTGCAGGTCTGTCTAAATAAGATAGGCTGGATAAACAATATGGAGGAAAAACAATGGGGGGAAATGGGATAAGTTCTGGGGGGAAATGGGATAAGGGGAGGTGGGGGGTAAGGAAGTGGTGTTAAAAAACCCAGGGACAAGGGAACAACAAGTGATCCAATTTGGTGGTGAGGTGGGTGTGAGAGGCTTGGTAGGGCATGATCAACGGTAATGTAACAAAGAGGTATTGCTGAAACCCAGGTGGGGACGGAGCATGCTAGTGGGACAGGCCGAAAGTCAAGGGAATAGAGGAAAGAGCTGGGAGGCAAAGGGCATTTATAGAGGTCTAGACAAAGACATGTACATGCAAATATATATATATATATATATATATATATATGGATGGGGAAATAGATCTCTATTCCTATATTTATAAGTTTAGTATTAAGGTGGCAGAAGGACATTGGGCCTCCACTCAAATACTCCCTCAATGCAAGAATTCTTCCTTCTATTAAATTGGCATTTTTTGATGCTCAACCGCTGAAGAAAAAGCGGGTACATAAGCAAATGTGGTGAAGAAAACTGATGGTGGCCGGCTATCAAAAGATATAACATCTGGGGTCTTAAAGGCTTGAAGATAAACAAGTGGCCATCTAGCTCAGAAGCAACAAAGCCCACATGGAAGAACACACCAGCCTGCGTGATCATGAGGTTCCGAAGGGATCATTTATCAGGCATCAAAGAACAAAAAATCATATCATTGGGTGTACACCTCCATGATACGATTGCTGAGGACAAACGAGTGCATAAGCAAATGTGGCAAAGGAAGCTGATGGTGCCCAGCTAGCAAAAGGTGTAGCATCTGGAGTCTTAAAGGATTGAAGGGAAACAAGGAGCCATCTAGCTCAGAAGCAGCAAGGCCCACATGGAAGAAGCACACCAGCCTGTGCGATCACGAGGTGTCGAAGGAAGCAGGTGTAAGGCATCATCAGAATGAAGGGGGAAGTGCGGAGTGGAGACCCAAAGCCCATTTGTCGGTCACTGGAGCTTCCCTTGCAGAGTTGTCTAGGGGAGGAGATGGGTCAGTCAGGGTGCGATGTAGCACAGATGAAGAATACAGCTTTCGTCTCGTTCCTAAATGCTTCCTCCACCCGCACCCCCCGACTATCATGATCTGAATTCTACCTTGCAAGTCTGGCTAGACCAGAGGATGTACACTCGTGCAGATAGGAGTTTCCAGGGAATCCAGGGAAGATGATACCTTCAGGACCAGTGGTGTGAGTGGCAATACTGGGAGGGTAGAGGGAGGATGGGTTGGAAAGAGGGAATCAATTACAAGGATTTACATGTAACCTCCTCCCTGGGGGACAGGCAACTGAAAAGTGGGTGAGGGAGACGTCAGGCAGGGTAATATATGACAAAATAATAATTTATAAATTACCAAGGGCTGATGAGGGAGGGGGGTGTGGGGAGGGAGGGGGAAAAAGAGGACCTCTTGCCAAGGGTTTAAGTGGAGAGCAAATGCTTTGAAAATGATGAGAGTAATGAATGTTCAGATATGCTTTACACAATTGATGTATGTATGGATTGTGATGAGAGTTGGATGAGCCCCTAATAAAAGGTTTTTTTTTTCTTAAAAAAAAGAATGAATAGAGAGGGGCAATGTTTCTGGTTATGAAGATGGAGGAAGCCCCAAGCCCAGAAATGGAGGGATCCAAGAGCCCAGGACTGCAGGCAAGCCCAAAAAGATGGAAATGGAAAATAAATAGAGTCTATCCTAGGAACTCCAATCACTTTCCATTTCCATTTTCTTCCAAGAAAGATCTGCTTGTCCCTTTGTAGTCCATGGCACTGTCAATAGTCTCCTCCAGCACCACTATCCAAACCCATTGAATTGTCTATGGCCTTCCTTATTCCAGGTCCAACTTTCACTTGCATATGAAGCAATTGATAACCATGGGTTGGGTCATGGTTCTCGAAGAAACATCCTTGCTCTTCAACCCGCTAAAGAGGTCTTGGGTGGCAGATTTACCTGATGCAGTATATCTTTTGATCTCTTGACTGCTTTTTCTATAAGCATTGGTCGTGAACGGAGAAAGACAAAATCCTTGACAACTTCAACCTTTTCTCTACTTATTGGTTGTTACCAATACATGCATGCATACATTGATAATTGGATGTTACCTATTGGGCCAGTAGCAAGGATTTTGCTCTCCCTTACTTACACTGAGGTGTAATCCATACTCAACACTCCTTGATTTTCATCTGCAAGTGCTTCAAGTCCTCCTCATTTTCAGCAAGGCTGGGTCGTCTGCATACCACAGGTTGTTAAAGAGCCTTCATCTGATCCTGATACCACACTCTTCTTCATATAACTCCGCTTCTCTAATGATTTGCTTAGCATACAGGCTAAACTCGTATGGGGAGAGGATGCAACCCAGGGGTACACTTTTCCTGATTTGACACCATGCAGTGTTTCCTTGTTATGGTTACACAACTGCCTCTTGATCCATGTACAAGTACCGAGTGAGCACCATTAAGTGTTTGAGAATTCCCATTCTTCTCAAGATTATCCACAGTTTATTATGGTTGAATGTCTTTGCTTAGTCAACAGATATAAGTGAACATCTTTCTGGTAGTCTCTGCTCTGAGCCAAGATCCATCTGACATCAGCTATGTTATCCCTTGCTTCATGTATCTTCTGATTCTGGCCTGAATTTCTGGCAGTTCACTGTCAATGTGTAGCTGCAACTGTGGTTGGGTGATTTTAAGCAAAATTTTACTTGTGTGTAATCTCAATGATATCTTGCTATCTTAAGGCAATTTCATTATAATCTAAAATTTTAACCAGTTTCATTTTTTAGTATCTTGTACCTTATTGTATGTTTTTCATAAAATAGTTAAACTATTATATATGGTTACATATGGCATATGTATTTGTATACACATGAATTTTAGAGACTCATGTACAAGGCTAGTAGTTTTTAATGAAAATCTGTTTACCATTCTACGGTTGTATAGAAAAAATTTAAATTTTATAATGTTACTGGGAGGAAAGATAAAACAACAACCACAATGATGTCATCAAAAAACAAACAAACAAAAACTGTATTAAGGATATGAAAATTAATAATTTATTTTATTTAATACTTTAAAATTTCCATGGGTATTAGTTTTATTACTATGTATTATATTGATATGACTAGCCACTTTAATTACCTGTATTTCATTCAATTTGTTAAAACAAACTCATTATCCCTGCCATAAAGTCTACTCTAACTCACAGGGATCTAAATGGACAGAGAAGAAGTGCCAGTGGGTCTCCGAGATTGTCACCCTTGATGGGAGCAGAAAGTCTTATCTTTCTCCCAAGGAGCAACTGTGGAGTTCAAAGCCTGACCTGTGGTTAGTAGCTCAGGGTGTAATCCAAGACATTCTCGAGATTTTGACTTTAATAGGAAGTGAATTTCCAAGTGAGGAAATTATTTTCATCATAAAGTTGCCATAAAAAGTTAAGTCGCTTTCTTGAAATCTTTTTCTTGAAACTCATGATATCACACTCTTTAAAGAATTTCACCACACTGTGCATTTTATAGAAAGTTAAATCTTTAAAATTCTCAAAATTAATGTTCACTTTCTATAAATAACTTAATTTCAATCACCTTTATATGTAAATCATCTGTAATGCACAAATATATTTTATATTTCAAAATTGAAGTCAGTATTTGAAACTCAAATGTTTTCAGAATTCAAGCTAACTTGCTAAATATATAAAGTAGCCTTTATAATGGGCGATTTGATCTAAGATTCAAATGAGGACCACTTTCACTGCAGCAACTGAAAAGTATAAGATTTCCATTAGAGGAATTCAAAATTCAGGGAACAACCACATAGGCTGCATGGGTCATATGAAACGTGTGGTTTCTCGGTCTCCATTTGCTAATGGTGAGTTCAGGATGTTGTCATTTGCTGTTGTCAGGTTGGCCCCCACCCGTGGCAAGCACATGTAAGACTGAAACATCGAAGGGGTCTGGGCCATCTTCACTGTCACGGGTAGATTTGAGTCTATTGTGCTGTCAGTATGTACTTTGAATGCCTCTGAACCCAGGAAGCTCACATTCCAGCAGTATAGAAAATAACAGCTTTCTGTGATTTGTATGGTTTTTCACTGGCTAATTTTTAGAAGTAGATTGCCAGACTGTGTTTTCTCAACTGTGTTAGTCAGAAAATTTCTTTAAAACTTCTCTACCATGATGGGTGTTGCTAGTATTTGACATACCAATGACATAGCTTCCAGAATCATAACAGGCAAGTCACCACAGCTGGACAAATGGACAGAAAAATCCTGTATATTAAAAAATAGGGCAACAGTATTGGATAGTTAATACCAGTTTAACATCTTAGGCTCATGAGATTGGCTCTTTATGTGCCTTTTTTTCCTCATTAGTAACAAACCACATGTAAAAATTAGTTCACAGCTACAATGCACCAGCATGGAGGACCTCTGGTGGCATGGTGGGCTACAAAGTGGGCTGCTAACCACAAAGTTAGCCATTCAGAATCATCAGCCACTCTGAAGGAGAAAGAGAAGACTTCTCTTCCTATGCAGAATTAGCATCTCAGAAACTCACTGGGGCAGTTCTACCCTGTTGCCTTATGAGGTCACTGTGTACCAGAATTGACTTGATGACGGTGAGGCATCTTTGTTGTTGTTACTTGTTTGTATTTTTATTCACCAGTATTAATTTAGGTGCTGAAGATACCACAATTAAGCAACTACCTAGACAAAAATTATGCATCCTTTTTCTGGGAAAGACAGAAAATAAATCAATAAGTAAAGCAAATGCTTGTCTGTAGGTAACATGGAATTGGATACATTTAAAATTATGATGGTTAATTTTGTAGAATTGAAGAACTTTAGATTTAGTTAGATCTGGAGTGAAATAATGGCTTATATAAGAATATAGCTTTTCACATAAACAAAATATCTCCATGTAACAGCCATTATTTGTTTGTTTGCAAGTTCCACATTTTTGTTATTTTAGAGGATAAAGTTTAAATTTTGATCCTGATATTTTGTGGACTTAGGAAGAGAGCAGTATAAGCATAATAATTTAGCATTTGATGGCTATTTGAATTCATTTTTAGTATAAAGATGAGCTCTGAGGCTATACACAAATGGCCAAGGCACTTAAGTTTTATTTATTTATTTTATCTCATATATCAATGATGCTGTTTTCAATTAGTCATTTTTTGGTTATTTTAAGGCACCTGATATTGCCGGGAAATGGGCTTGATGCCCAAGTGTGTTACCATTGAGCTGCTACAAAAAAGGGTGGCTTGGTATTATCAGTCGGTCTGGAGAATATGGGGGAAGTTAAGGCAGTCTTCCATACGGATTTTCAGTCTCAGAAGCCCAATTAAGTAGTTCTACTCTGTCCACCGGAGCCTTATGGGCTGACAGGGAACTGACTGCCATGGGTTTGGTGTTTGCTCGTTGATGTAATTAGTATCCCTGGTACTTCAGTTACTTTACTACTCTCTTACAGAACTTAGCTTTAACCTTGGGGTTAAAATAACCACGCTTGGTTTTTTGTTGTGTTTTGCTTTGTTCCAGTTAAAGAGTCGTAGGCCTTCAAAAACCCAAAACATAAAACCAGAAGTGCTTTCGAAGAAGCAAAAGTATTTCAGTTAGTGAACAAAAATCTATCTTACCAGACATACTTGTCTGGGGCTTCCTTGTGAGACACCTTCTTTAATTACTGTGTTAGCTCGGGTTGACTAGACAAACAAATCCAGGGACACTCATGATGTATACAAAAGAGGTTCACATCCAACAGTAATGGCAAATTAAGAAAACATCGCAGCCTAGTCCAGATCAAGTCCATAAGTCTGACATTAGCCCATAAGTCCCACACTAGTCCATAAACCTCTCTTCAGACTCACGAAGCTACATGCACTTATGGAGATTGCAGGAAGATCGCAGACTAGTGGGTGCAGCATCTGAAGGCTCCGATGGCAATGGAAGCATCACAATGCTCTGGCAGGGCTCAGCCACGTGGCTCGCCAACAGGAAGGCGAAGCAGAGAGAGCATGTGGCCAGCCTCCAGGGAAAAAGAGAGGAAGTTTCCAGAATCCTCATGAGAAGGCCATGACCACAAGGAGACATCATCAGGCTGTGACCTGACTGACAGGCTAGACTCCACTCCTACACCTGTTATCAAGTTGGCATGAAATTATGTAACTAGAACACTTATTATTGGTGAGGTGGCCATGGAAGAGTTTTGGTCAGACATGGATGAACTACTTACTGAGATTGAGTCTCCCAGTAAAAATTCTCAAGTGTAGTTTGTACGCAGGAAACGTGTAGATTCTGTTCATGTTAACTAGCTCTATTATACAATATAAATCCCAGTGCCTTAAGACCCGGACTCTGAGATGTACTATTATTTCAAATATCTTTATCCTAGTTCCTAGCGCTGTGATAACTTTCTTCAGTGTCTGTGGCTAGAACATTTTGCAATCAGAATTCCCTATTAGTCATGTTTTCTTTTATCCATAGCATCTCTATGAATCAAAATGAATTCCCTGGCTGTGAGTTTGTGTTTTAGAGCCTTTTTCCCAAACATGTTGCTCTGATCATCCAAGGGCTTCAGTCTCAGCAAATTCTTGGTTTTTCTCTTTACAGAATCCCGAGGTACTCATTTGAGATATCACCCCTTATAAGGTAAGGTTTTCCTTCATGGAACCACAAGTACTATTATATAGTAAACAATAGAAAAAATGATTTGAGACCAGCATAATATTAATAAAAGTATAATCATGATTTTAAGGAATTTAGAAGGAAATGTCTTGGGTTTTAGTTTGAGATCTGTCATTTTGCTTAATTTACAATCATAGAATGCCACGCTCAATGGCATTATGGGATTTTTTAGATGATGCCAATGAAAATTTAGTTTTCCAAAATGATCTATTTAGAGATCAAATATGATTTTGGCATTACAGACCAGAAGATTTTTTTGTGTGGTTTAGTCTGTTTTTTATTATGCCATACCATGCTACCTTCATTAATGAACAGTTTCTTAAAAATAATTTTATTAGGAGCTCATACAACTATTATCACAACCCCTACGTACAACCATTGTATACATTTATTACCACATTTTCAAAACATTTTTTTACTACTTGAGTCCTGGTATAAGCTCATTTTTCCCATCCTTCTCCGCCCTACCTCCCTTTTGAACCCCTGATAATTTATAAATTATTATTATTTTTTCATATCTCATACTGACCAATGTCTCCCTTTACCCACTTTTCTGTTGTCCGTCCCCCTAGGAGGAAGTTATATGTAGATCATTGTGATCAGTTCCCCCTTTCTCCCCACATCTTCCCCTTACCTCCTGGTACCACTACTCTCAATATGAGCCCTGAAGGGTCCATAGGTCCTTGATTTCCTGTGTTTCCAGTTCTTATCTGTACCTGTATACAGGCACTGGTCTAGCCGGATTTGTAAGGGAGATTTGGGGTCATGATAGTGGGAAACAGGGGGAAAAAAGCATTAAAGAACTAGAGGAAAGTTGTATGTTTCAATGGTACTATACTGCACCCTGACTGGCTCATCTTTTTCTTGTGAACCTTCTGTAAGGGGATGTCCAATTGTCTACAGAAGGGCTCTGAGTCTCCACTATGCACTCCCTATCAATCACAACAATATAATTTTTTTGTTCTGGGTCTTTGGTAGCTGAAAGCTGATCCCATCAACACATCACGATCACACAGACTGGTGTGCTTCTTCCATGTGAAATTTGTTGCTTCTCAGCTAGATGGCCGCTATATCTTTCGATAGCTGGTCCCCATCAGCTTTCTTCACCACATTTGCACATGCACCCATTTTTTCTTTGGTGATCATGTTGGGAAGGTGAGCATCACTGAATGCCAGGTTATTAGAACAAAATGTTCTTGCATTGAGGGAGTACTTGAGTAGAAGCCCGATGTCTGCTGGCTATCTTAATACTAAACCTATAAATATATGTACATAGATCTATATCCCTATCTTATAGATAAATATATTTGTATATATACATGCCTATATTTAGACCTCTATAAATGCCTTTTACCTCCTAGTTCTTGCTTCTATTTCCTTTAATTTCCCCTTGTCCCACTATCATTGTTGGCCTTCATTCAGGTTCAGTAACTCCTCTCGGTTACATTGCCCTTAATCAAGCCCTACCAGCATCCTATGTCCTCCTCGCCATCGTTTTTAGATCACTTGTTGTTCCCTTGTCTTTGGGTTTGTTAACACCCACTTCCTTTTACCAACCTCCCCCTCTCCCATGTGTCCCAGAACCATCAGTTGTTCCCATTGTTTTCTCCTCCAGAATGTTTATCCTATCTTATCTAGATAGATACATGGAGACAATGCTAAGCACAAAAAAAGGACAGAGCTAAACAAAACAGCAACAGAAAGCAAAACAACAACAACAAAATAAAATAAAAGCCTATAAAGAGTTCAAGATCTGTTTGTTGACCTTTATGTCTGATGGTGTGCCACACCCTGGCCCCCAAGTCTATTTTTGGTATTTCCTGAGAACTTCATTCCTTCTCTGCCCTGCTGCTCTGTTGCTCACCCTTAGTGCTTCACCCCAGTGTGGTGCAGTCAGATCGGGCACAATTCCTGCACTGTGCCCCCAGTGTTGTGCCTTGATGCAGCTGCAGGTCAGTGAGGGACATCAGGTCTCACTCTGAAGCTGGCCCTATGGTCCTCTCTGTGCATTGGCTGCTCTGAGGAGGAACAATTGATGAACAATTTTAATAACAACAGCTTCAAAATTCTTGTGTCTTTGATTGCCATACAACTGTGTAATGACTGTTGCTGTCATTCACTGCTCTCTGATTGGCTTCTTATTGTGGTAAGCGCACCCTTAAAAGAATGAACTGTTATTGGTCCTGTGTTGTTTGTGGTTGAAGCAGTGTGATTCATATGCTTTTCATTAGCTGCTTTATAGAAGTGAATCACTTGGCTTTTCTTTCTAGTCTGTCTTTGTCTGAAATTACTGCTAAATCTGGCCAGATCTGTATAAAAGGAACACACAAACATCCACTGAGGAAAAGCAATGTCAGTTCATGAAGCTTCATAGCTTGGAATAAAACACAAGTTTCAGAATAAAAATCAAGAAAATTATCATTGAATTACTTATACACCACACCCTACCCCCTGTAAAATGAGAGCTTTGTTTAAATCAATGAAGGATGTTACAAACATAAAGAAACTCATTGCCCTCGAGTCAGTTCGGACCCATAGCGACCCTGTAGGACAGGTTAGAACTGTTCCAGTGGGGTTTTGAGATAGTGGCTCTTCACAGCAGTGGAAGGCCTGGTCTGCTCCCTGCGCTGTAGCTGATGACTTCAAACTGCTGACCTTGCAGTTAATTACCCAACTCGGAATCACTCGGCCACCAAGATCCTTTGTGAAGGAAGTCAGAAAGGTGAAACTAGAAGTGCTCTACCCAAGATCAGACAGCAATAGAGCTGGGGATCCTACTAGCTCAACTTTGAGTAAAATGCTGCAAATAACAATTATCCTACTTCTATAAAACACTTAAGCAAAACAAAACCAGATTCATTTTCATGGGGCAGACTGTGACTCCTAGCAATCCTATGGGCTAGAAAGGAATCCCCCTTGGATGTCTGAGGTTGTAAATATTTATGAGAGCAGAAAGTTTCCTCTTTCTCCTGCTGAGCATCCTTCTGGTTCATAATCCAAGACCAACCAAGTCTTACACCA
The DNA here is from genome assembly GCF_050624435.1 of Tenrec ecaudatus. NCBI lineage: Eukaryota > Metazoa > Chordata > Mammalia > Afrosoricida > Tenrecidae > Tenrec > Tenrec ecaudatus. Next base: position 45,569,516 of record NC_134544.1, read on the forward strand.
GAACTCCTTATCTATTGGCTTAAAGAAAACCCACTGTCATCCAGTCCTTTCTGATTCACAGCAACCCTCTCTATGGGTTCTAGATCGTACATGATCACAGGAGGAGTCTCTAAGGGTTCTAGGTCATACATGATCACAGGAGGAGTCTCTAAGAGTTCTAGATCATACATGATCACAGGAGGAGTCTCATCTTTCTCCCAAGGAGCTACTGGTGGGTTTGAAACCCCAACTGGTGGTTAGCAATCCAATGCTTACTCCACAGAGCCACTAGGGCTCCAACCCTAGAGAGGCATGCCACTACACGATTTTACAACAATTTAAAAGATGGATTCTATTGCATGGCGAATAGGACCAGAACCCCCTGGAACTCTAATCCATGAACTGAAAAAGTTAGTATTTTCTTAGTTAGTCAGACTTTGTCCCACATAGCTTACTCCCCCTTTTTTATTCAAAAGAAATAAAGCAGATTTGCACATGGTAACTTTTATTTGAATGTAAATAACATCTGCATCCATAATAGTCCAGCCCTTGGAAATTGCTAGCATTAACCAGTGAGCAGATCAAAAAAATTGTATATTCATACAGCGGGATTGCTTTTGTTGCTAGTTGTCACCATTGGCTTGGTTCCAATACATGGTGACTCCAGATGTCACAGTGGAACTGAGTTCACCAATTGGTGCCAATAACCAAAACTGAACCAAACCCACTGATCTCCAGCCTATTTTGACTCATTGTGTCAATAAAAGAGTGTCAATGTTCCAGAGGGTATCCGAGTCTGTAATCTTTATGGAAGAAGATTGCCCATCTTTGTTTTTTGGATCTGCTTCAGAGTTCAAACTGTGGACCTTATAGTTAGCACCCCAACAGTTAAACCACCCTGTCACCAGCGATCCACACAATGGAATCCTGCTCAATCATTAAAAGGATTCACACATGAAGCAACTTGTGTGACTCTCAAAGACATTGTGCTCAGTGAATGAAGCAAGACACTAAAACTAACAAACTAACTAAATAAAAGACACTAAAACTACATACTGTATTGTTCTAAATGGAACATGAAATTCCAGAAAGGAGTAAACTGTTTTAGAAAGCCGACCCGTGGTGACTGGGAGTGCAGGCTGGAAAAGATAGGCTTCCTGCAATGAAGCACTAAGGCGGCTTCCAGGCTTGAGGCACATATTTTACATTCTGGTTTGAGTGAGGAGTACATGGACTTCACACGTTTATCCGCTTTAAGTTGGTGGATTTCTTTTTGTATGTAAATGATAGCACAATGTGCTCAATGAAAAATAAGTTAAATTCTATCATTTTAATTACTTTATACATGTAACTATTACTAGAATCAACTAGTATACATGTATTTTAAATTTTTTTCTTATGTTAAACTCAGGCATCCATCCATTTAGGGGAAGGGTTGCAAGATCTGTACGTCTTGATTGTTAGTGTTAGACACGTGCTGATCTGTTCACAGAAGCTGACGGAACAAGAGTTTATTCTGAGTCACAGAAACCCTAGAGGAATAGAGTAGAACTGCCCATATGGGTTTCTTCATGGAAGTAGAAAGACTCATGTTTCTTTCATGGAGTACAGGGTCATTTTGAACTTCTGACTTTGCTGGTCTAGTGGCTAGCAGCCCAATGTATAACCCACTCTGACACTAAGTTTTCCTTAGCAGAAGGAAAAACGTTCCAAAAAGGATAGAGATGTTTATTCCCCATATGTTCAACTGTGTTCAACTGTGCCTGATGCTGTCTCTGAACAGACCATTCAGAATCATGAACACTAATTTTATTCTATTCCCTCTAGACTTTATTTGCATATGTTTGCTATCTTACATTGCGTTTAAGTAAATCAGAATAATTACTATAAACAATCATACATAAGAAGAAATATTTGGACAGTGATGCTCATCTTACAATATGACTACATAAGGTGATTGGAATTTCATTAGAATTAAAAATAGCAGTCCCTAAGGAAGAAAACTTAAATATGAATAATGTTGATTCTTTAATATTACATTAACAGGGCATGTTATTATTATAGCAGGAAAAGAATCCAATTGTACTACACATGATGCAATTTGGCATGTATAATGTTTCTTGAGAAAAATAAGAATAAGAAGAGAGAATCAATATTTGGCCCATAAGTTGTTTAAAAGCATTTACTTATGCATGATCCTGGGATGAAAAAATTATCAAAACTTCACTACTATGATCTAAAAGATAATATCACAAAAGTAAATAATACCTCTCAGCATGTAAGATAAAGGTTTATATTTTAAGCAAAGATTATTTTTACAAATGTAAAGATAGACATCAAAATAGAGTGATGGGGTCATTAAATAAGCACTTATTGCATTACTTTTATGTTTCAAAACTCTTTTACTGTCTGTTTCAATCCCTCCTGCTTTTCAGACCCACAAAATCAGAAGGATTTAAATAAAATAATTCCAAACAAAAGACATTAGGCATTACATAATATAAATAAGCATTCAAACTAAATACCTTCAAAGTTGAAAGAGAAAAGAGATTTTAGTGTAAATAGTACAATTAAAGATTTTTATACTAAATTGTGATACAATATTATAAAAAAATCAGTATAATCATGTTAAATTCTATTTTTGCTTTGTTGTTAGCCTCATAGGACTTTTACCTTGTTTTGCATAGGCACAAGTTATATTTCCATATTTAATTATAATCATATTATTTAATTGAAGTTTAACAATATTATTTCAATCATATTTGTCAAATGCTTAATAGGTGTCAAGCACTATTGTAGACAGACAGTATGCTTACCGAGGCCAAAAATGAGTTTGTCTTCATGAATTTATATTTACATATATTATTTGTTTCTTTTCCAGTTTGTTTAAAATCAGCTTCCTGTTTTAAACTGTGAACTATGAAAAGCATAAGTCAAGTGTCTTTTATTGACCACTTCTACTTATTACAAAGTACTTTTTGTTTTGAAAGTTTTGACAAAATTCCTAAAATTAGTAATTACCTGAAGTACAGAAATAACCCATTCCTTTACAGATCTTAATCACTCGCTAATTCAAAGCAACCCCCGTCCCCCGCAAAAAGAAAAGAAAGACAAACATATTATAAGGAACCTACCTTCATGGACTTAATGATTAGTAGGTGGAGAAAGACATAAATGTAAATGAAGCACCAAAACATCGTAAGTCACCGCAGAAAGGGCTTAAGATAATGACCTATCGAGGCCTTAATAAATGAACACCCCGGAAACCAAAGGAAGAGGGGAGAAGATGAATTTGTTTTTGCTTCTCCTTTTTAATAGCTGCTAAGGATTATCTTCAAACTCATGCTGATATCCTTCCATACCCCTGCAGTAATTTGGGAAATGACAGCTTTATTTGCTGCTATATGCCTGGCATATGGTAATAGATATTCAATAAGTAAATTGGTGCAATTTGAATGAATGTCAGTATGAGAAATACTCCAAATTATGAACAATACAACAACCACAAGCAATCAGCCCTCGTTTGAGGCATGTGCTCTTTGATTAAGCAAGGACCAAATCCCTGTGGGACGTCTTCAGTGATATACTGAGCGACTGCTCATTGAATGTGTGGGACGGCACTAACACCAGAAATATTCAATGTCACTTATTGCAGAACTCTGAATGCATTTCCCTGACTGAGTAATAATCCTAGTGTACTGTTGGGGAAGTCAGAAAATCAGAAGAAGAAAATAATACTGATATATGTGAGCCTCAAATGCTGATATTAATTGGTAAAATAGGCTACAAAACTCTTGTTGTGGAGTCACTTCCAAGATATGCTGCCCCCTGTATGAGATTGGGATGAAAACGGTCCTCCATCATGTTTGCTGACATCACCTTATAGAATAGAATCAACAAGCCTTTCTGCTATCTGACTGCTGAGTACCTGAGAACAGGAAACTCTAGGAAAACTTGAATGCAGTTTTTTTCCAGATTTTGTATATGCATAGTACATAAGTAGATATGTGATAGCTATTTATAACATTTATCCCAAAGATGGATTGTATTATTATGCCATAAATCAAGAAGCAAAATCATGTTATTTTCTATGTTTCTAATGATAAATATTCTATAACATAGAAGTAATGGATTATAGAAGTAATGAATAATCATCAACATGACTGATTTGAGTTGATCTAGTATTTACTTGTTCCATGTACTTAGCAAAATTATAATACCTATTTAAATCTCAACTTTTTAACAGTCTTCCATTTTCATAATAATCTTAATGAGTAGATTGTACAAATAATCAGCAGCAAGCAGTTTCTGACACATAAATATATTTCACAAAGTAAAATAAAGCTTAGAGCAGGTTAAAACTCCATACACTCAATGTTGATGACCAATGCAGAGTAGGTTTACTGGTAAAACAGACAAAGAAAAAGATCCAAATATTACAGTATCTATAGATATAATACAGACTCTTCAGACATTATACAATAGCTGCTACCTGCAATGGCAGTAGTTCGAAACCACTGGCTACTCCTTGGGAGGAAGATGAGACTTTCTATTTCGATAAGGATTCACAATGTCAGAAACGTACTAGGGCAGCAGGATACATGTGGATTCTTGTTTATTGAAGTATTAGTCACAATAGCAGAAAGTAGGGGAGAGAAAACCTGTGCCCATCAACAAATGAATAACCAAAAGAGGCAATATTGTGCAATGACAAGAAGAATGAGGAATCCACAAAACATGATGTGTGAATCTGGAGGAAATCAAGCGGAGTAAAATAAACCAGTCACTCAAGGACAGGTATGATAACCCTCTGATAAAAACATTGTTCTTTGATGATTACTAAGGATGGGAGGGATTATCAGGAAGGGAAAATCATTGGATAGAAAGTAGATGCATGTTCATTGGGGTGAAGAGAAAAGCAATGCGCAATTCGGGGGAAGTCAGCATAACATGGCCACGGTAAGTGAAGACCCTGAGAAGTAAACAAATAACCAACAAATACGGGATATGCTACAACACATTCATAGATACAGGTTAATCAATATATGTAGGTGGGTGGGAGCATATGGAAGTGCAGTTATAAGCATATATAAGGGTAGTTGTGGACATGGATGGATACATATTTGTATGTGCTCAATAGCTATTCATAACCACAGCAGAGAACATAGGAGACACAGTAATAGAAACTTCCTAGACGTACGCAAGCAACTCACAATGGAAGCATCTCACAATGTAACCGAGTTCATGGCCTCGAAGGCTATGCAAGCATCTCACAATGAAACCGAGTTCATGGCCTTGAAGGGCAAGGAGCCTAGTCTTGAAGGACATCTAGATCAATAACAGAGCTCACAAAGATGGATTTCTAAATCCTAGTTAGGTGAGTACTATCTGGGATCTTAAAAGTGTGTGAGTGACATCTGAAATGCAACTATTGTTCTCTTTCCACCTGTAGCAAAGGAGAGTGTAGGAATCTGAAGATTCAAGGCAACAATCAGCACACAGAATTACTGGCCTACATGATCCATAATCTCCTCGAGCCCCAGAGCCAAATTACTAGATGATTCCCAGTGATCGCAACTGACCCCTAAGCAGGGGTCAAAGAGAAGGCTTGGGTTACAATGGGAGGAAATAAGGAACCACACTCAAATTTATACAAAACAAGAAAAAATAGACTCACTAGATTGGAGAAACCCTAAGATTGTTTCCGTAAGAATCCCTGTTAATCTTGAACGGAAATCATACAATAGATTGCCCTAAGTAATACTACTAATAAGGAATGTGCTCTTTAAGAGCACTCAACTAGGGGACCAAACAGTCAACATTTGTCCCAAAACAAAGATGAAAAGCAAGGCGAGGCCGGGAAAGTAGTCATATGACAATGGAAATACAGGTTGGAATTGAGAGAGTCCTAGCATTTCAGGAACTATTTATGTATAACTCATTGAATGTAAACTAATTGGTTGTATAAATATTCATCTAAAATGCAATAAAATGTTCTTTAAAAATAAGAAGTATGTAACCTTTGGGGACAAGAAAAAAAATCCAGAAAATAGACATTGAAGCCATGCTTCCAAAATAGATTTATCTATTGTTGTGTAAAAACAATAACGTATTTTTTTCAAAGTAGATTGAAAACTAGAATGAGGTAAACCAGGGGATGATAAGTCCGCTGTAGAGAACTGGGAACATAATTCATTGTCAAGACATGGTAGTGCTTTACCATCATTGTCTGCACTTGAAATCAATAAGCTAATTATATTCAGAAATATTTTCAAGTCTTGCGATTATTTAGACTTTTTTTTTTTTTAGTTACTGCAAGGCCTAAGGGCTGATGCTCTCCACAGCACAGCCAAGCAAAGCTTGAAGGGAGAGCCAGTGCACGGGTATGTGTTCCGTCCCAATGTTGCTGGCTAAAACACTGAAATGAAGTCTCAATGGTGACCCAGGTCCAGCTAAATAGAGACAAAAATTTCAAAAGGTTAGGAATCCTTTTCTTTCCCTTTCAATTAGAGTTTCACATCCTAGTTTATCTCAGAGAAAATGGTCTAGGTGAGTCCATTTCAGTCTATTATCAAAAACACTACACAATGACGAATGCGGGTAGGTGGAAGGTGCGTTTGCAATGCCCAGAGTTGAAAACGCAGGGAGTGTTATGGGTAGACACAGAGAGACCATGTATAAAGTTGGCCAGATAAAAAGTGCCTGACAGTAGTTTAACTTTTATGAAAGCATAAATGACTGCACTGTTATATTTTGTTTCAGAGTAGGTCTCTAAAAATACGCCTATTGTTCACCTCAAAAGGAAGAAAACGAAGATCTTAGGTTCTTTTTAGAGAACACAGAAGCGTTTTTCTACCTATTGAATCAGCTTTCAGATGTCCAAACTAAAACTCACAGCCATGAAGTCAGCTCTGACTCATAGTTACCTTGTAGAACAGGGTAGGACTCCTCCTGTGTTTCCTAGACTCTAACTCTGCTTTCTGAGAGTAGAAAGCCTCATTTTTCTCCCTCAGAAGGCTGGGTGTTTTGAACTGAGGATCTTGTTGTTAGCAGCCCAACACAATACCACTACATCGTTCGGACTCTTTCGTCCTAAAACTTTCCTTTTAGTGTGTACTAATGATTTTTTTTCTTTCTCCTGGAGAAAACCCTGGTACCTCTGGTGTTAAAAGTTCTGTTAGCTTAGAAGATGATCTTCAGCTTGATATACCGCTAGGAATATTTACTGACCCAAAATGTGTGCCGTGACTTCCCAATGTACTCTTTGAGTTTGGTTTATTTTTAATTATAAAACAAAAGAAGAACACAGCCTAATCCTCTTTTAGGCTCAAGTCTGAAGAACGAGCTTTTCTACACTTGGCCACCCTGAGCGTGTCTGAATGCCTGGACTTTTGATGCAGAACGACAATGGCAATAGACTAACCACTTTTCCTTCCCTCCTTAAAGTTTCCTTTTAGCCTGGTGTGGCACGGCAGGCAAGAAGTTCCATTTCTATGCCCCTGTCTTCACTTACAGAGAAAGCATTCAAATATTCTAAGTCAAGGACTACCTTAGAGAAGCTATAAAAATCTACTCTCTCTCTCTCTCTCTCTCTCTCTCTATATATATATATATATATATATATATATATATATATATATATTCTGTAGATATATATGCTTTAAGAGGTTTATTTTTGGAGCCCAGTAGCACTCTCCATATATTCTCACCTTACCTCATTCTCCACTAAATGAAGCCCTTCACAGGAGCTAATAGAGAAAGCCATTCAACTAGAGAGCCCATAATCAAAACCAAAATAAAGGCCCTTGATACAATTTTCTTCAATTTACCTCTTTTTAGTAGGTGAGTGGGTCAGAGATCTTCATAATGAGGAAACTAAATCCAGTTAATATTTTCACATGAGCCATTAGACTGGCCGAACTTCATAAGGGAGAGAACAAAAGCTGGCAGAATTCTTGTAATATTCGTTCTTTTCAATGTGAGTAGATCGGCGGTAGGGGGCTCTCTTTGCTCTTTGGGGATGTGAGGAGCTCCTGTTAGGAGACCCCAGCTTCAGATAGGATGCAGGAAGAGTGCTCTGTAGTAAGACTGGAGGAGAGAATTAAAAACATAGGAAAAGATCTTATTACAAGTTGTGGTCAACTAGTTTTCTAATTCCCCTCAAAACTGTCCAGGAGGAAATTAACTTAAATTACAGTATTTGGATTAAATAGGAAGCACAACAACAAATTCGCCTTGTGGTATTATGTAGGACACTTTCTACTATACAATGTAAACATGGTTTCCTATAGATTGCCTCATTTATCTGTTCAGCATTCTAATGAAGAAGAAACAATTATCCCCGTTTTACGGATGGAGACACCAAAGTACATGGACGTGTTATGACTTTTCTGGTATCAAAAGGCTTTTTACAAAGTCTCAGAACCAGAATCCAAGGAGCTAGGATGTTAGTTTTATACTTTTACTCATTAGATAACATTTTTTTGATCCCATGCCTTATGTAATACCTGAATATGTAAAATCTTCCCGGAGGACATTTAGTAACAATCCACAAGGCTGTTTGGCTTTCAGTACAGCCTTAGTTAGAACACAGAGAAAGAGTTCATTCCTTGTTTATTTCTATTTGACTTTATTTCCTAACAGAGGAACCTATTTCAAAGTAGGCCAACGAAGATTATGTAACTCATCGACATGGGAAGCATTGCAAATCACCCACAGTGGTCTTGAATTTTGAATTCTGGAATCATAGCTCATGAACTTCCTCAGTGCCTATAAGGACCAGGATCTAAATTAGACTTCCATAGTGGCAGGATAAAATGGTCTATGGCAAACAGAAAGCAGCCTCTGTTTGATCTGATCATGCAAGCACTAAGTAACTTTAGACCAATTATTACTTTGCTTGGTTTGGTCTTGCTATTAGGAAGAAATCATCCTGATGCAGATGCAAGCACAATATGCTAATGAGCTTCAAAGAGTCACAGAATCTCTGAGTCATAGGGGCCTTAGATGTCATCTTGATCAATAATACACTCAATTCAGATGTATATTTAATTGCCCAAGTATTTATAAAAAGATAATTGTAAGGTCATATCCTTTAATGATGATCCCCCCATGCCCCCTAGTTTTTATCAACTGGAATACTCTCCATGGAATACTGTGAACCAGTGTATGTTGAAATAAATTCCTTCATGTAGCCCACCCCCCTCTTTATTCTGATTCTTTGTAAAAAAACATTTGAGAGATTATTTTCTCCATGAACTCTATATTCCCAAACATATTTGAACTGCAGGATCCTTTTCAGACAAAAACAAACAAACTAAAATGGCTCAGTAGCCACCACCCTGGCAATGAAAAATATTTATAAATATTTATGCTCTGTGAGGGAAACCAGCCCCTAACACATCATCATCGGTCTGGTAGGTGCAATTGTACAGTGATAATAAGTAAAGATTATAGGAAAGTCATAGAGAGCATGAGAGATAGAAGAGAGATTGAAGTAATGGAGTCAGACACATTTCATGGTAGCATGCTCACCTCAGCCTCACTTGGTGGTCCACGTGGAGAGAGAGGGTGTTTGGGGGGGGGTGGGGGGGGGAAGAGATTTATTGCTAACCAAGGCTTTTATATTCTCTGGGGACATACAAGCCCCCTAATTACAGGTGAAGACATAGGGTTATGCTATAGGTAATACAGTAATGGGAGGCAGATTAGGAGCACACATGTGACAAGATGGGCGGACCCTACATTCATGATGGCGGCCTGACTTTGGATGTCACTGAGCAGGTTTGATCTGTTCTCTGTTTCACTATAGAAACCATTATAAGTAGGGTGTAAACCTACCTTGCAGGGACCAAACTGATGGCCGCAAGCCTTTAAGAAGTACCCCATTTTGCTTAACAGCAGGGAGTGGGCCCTACTTGTGGTGGGACCAGACAGTAGTCTGGCAACTGAATGCCTTCAGGGAGGTAACTTGACAATCATTTACCATTAGCTGCAAGCAGTGTCCTAAGTCTAACATATATTTTGGGGAGGCTACATGGGAGAAATCTCTGTTCCCCACAATGCTACATACAGGATAAAGTATAGGTATCTGCTCTTGCAGGCCCACTGGATCATCCAGCACCATGCAGGGTGCAGTATCATCCACTTTGGGAAACACTGCCTGAACCATAGGCTTTTACCCCAGAGGTTTTGTTCCTTTGCTTTCATTTCCTGGGTAAGTTGGAAACAGTGTGTATTTTGATTATTTTTTGTCTGGTTCTGGGCTGCTGCCTAACAGGTGACTGATAGGAACATTGCATGGATTGGTCAATATATGATGCAGTTAATGCAACTGTGCAAATGAAGTGATTATGCACTATACAAATTGACACTATACAAAAGTGACATTATTCTACTATTCAAATAAAATGGTTTGTGCCTATGGAGAAAAGATTAATTAGTTTGTGGCCCCGACTGGCAGGGGCCCTGATATGAAATTGATAAGGAGTTTTGTATGAGAGTATAGCTACTCTCCTTTGTAGTCAATAGAATGTTTTACACACCAGGTGTTGAGGATCTAGCATTCATTCTCTGATGGTCTGATACCTCTCTAGTCTCTCCATCCAGAAGTAGCTATGAAAATTCCAAGTTTGTGTAATTTCATGAGGGAGCATTCAAACCAAGTTCAACCCAAGACTGAAACCACAGAGAAGATAGGTGAGGCATATCTCAACTCTCCAATTTTTTTTTACCAATTCACATCAACTGCTCCTGCCATGTACTTCTCTTCCAGGGTTGCTAATCCATTGCAATGGCCATGCACAAAGCATACATATATGTTTGATGTAGGCAATCCAACATTATGCCTCACTGTCATTGAATCAATTCTGATGCATTGTAGCCCTACATTGGATTTCCAAGAGAGTATGTCTTTACGAGAGCACACAGTCTCATTTTCCTATGGCAGAGCATCTGGTAGGTTTGAGCCACTGATGTTGGGAGTAGCAACCCAATTCCTAAGCCACTTAAAGCAAAATAAATCTATTGCAGAGTACCTAACACATCATATACAATATTCAACCATTGAGAAGAGTCCTGCAGCTCTGGTTGCTCAATAAATCGTTCTTAAAATAGCATGAATTCATATCAATATAGATAGAGATACCTACATATGGATGTGCTGGCATACATATAGATACCCAATTATCTTCTTGTTGTGTCAACTGAGAGCCCAGAGGAATTTTATGCCACTATTCACATGCGCATCTCTGCCCAGATTTTGATTTTTAATATCAAGTAAAAAGGAAAATACAAGAAAACAAGAGCTCTTTGGAGAAATCCCTGAGGAAGAAAATGTATAGGATGAGACTGAAATACTTGTAATGTTAGAGACTTAGAAAGTGCTATAAATAAAAAATAATCAAACAAAGCAATAAACAATGATGAAAATATATCTAAGAGAAAAAAAGGTGTCAGTTGAAAGTGTTCCCATGACCAAAGTTGAAACACTTAGTGCAAAAGATAAATTAATATTGTCCAATCAGGATTTCACTGTCCATGGAGGTATGCTTCCCACAAAATGATTTTTCCAAAGCTATATATTTAAAAGGGTTTTTTAAAAACAAAACAAGCTTATCGCCTTCAAAGTACTTTCCACTACACTTAATGCCATTGTTAAATCTGCAATTCCATTCTTGGAAACAGTTTTCAAACTCATCTGTTTGGGTGGCTTACAGCACCTTCCTTGTTTCACCTTCCTCGTTTGTTTATTTACCTCTTCTACTGTCTTCTTCAGTGGAAACAAAAAGATGTGGCATGGAATGAGGTCAGGAGAATAAGATGAGTGGAGCAAGAGAGGCTTGCTGTTTTTTAATCAAAAACTGGCGCACGGAGATAGCTTCATGAGCAGGAGCATGTAAAATCAGTCCCCTGTCTACCAGAAATCAGGCCCTTTTTGTCGCACACTGTAATGCAGTCTTTTCAGAATCTCTAACTAGAAAGCTTGATATCAGTCTGACCTGGTGGAATGAACTCCAAATAAACTAAGAGTCGGCATTTTGTCTGCTGGGAACATTGACGAATGTCCAGAACTAGGTTTTTCAACCGACATTTCACTTTTTTTTTTTAAACAAGAAAGCCACTCATATACTTGAGTGTTTTCTCATAGCGCTGTCCTTGTGAGCTCTGTCCAGCATCACACAGTTTCCACGGCATTTTTCTCAAGGAGAAAACAAAAGTTCACAGCTGCATGCTGTTCTCTTAAATCGACCATCACTGAAAAGGAGGGGGCCCAGTTTCGAGCAAAACTGCTTTTATGAGAGAACCTTTCCAGGCAATGCTGGTGCACTAACTAGATGCTTGCCTGGTGGGGGGGAAATGCGTGCTACAAAGCTCCGCTCAGCCCAGCGCAACTCCGGTTTTGTGGGGGGTACCCTCATAAGTACCCATGAATATACTTTGATAAAAATAAACAATGGTGTGATAAAAATAAATAAATAGATAAATAAACAATGGAAAAGAAAAGAAGTAAACCTCTCATGCAGAATAATTCGAAAAAAAAAGAATAATTCGAAATAATTTATGCGGGTAGTCTATTCTTGACAGATGGTGGAACATTGTGGACTGCAGTTAGTGATGAGTGCATACCCAGTTTCCCCGTAAATAAGACAGTGTCTTATATTAATTTTTGCTCTCAAAGATGCACTAGGTCTTATTTTCAGGGGATATCTTATTTTTCCATGAGGAAGAATACGGTTCACATTTACTGTTGAACAAAAAAAAAGGAAGTTTATTACTGTATATGGTACGGTCGTAGCTGTCATCACAAACCAGCATAACCAGACAAACTGAATTCTACAGTATCAGGAATTTCTTGTTACTACCATTATTTCCATGGAGAAGTACATTTACTCGCATTTCCCGTCTGCTCCAGCTGCGCTGCGGCCAACAGTGAGCTGCGCAGCGTGTGCACCCTACGGTCGACAGTCCGGATTTATTGTAGCTTTAGAGGACCTAATTATCGGGAGACCTTATATTCTGGGAGGTCTTATTTTCAGGGGGATGCCTTATATTTCAGCAAGAGGCAAAACTGTAAGAAGGTCTTATTTTCGGGGGGATGTCTTACTTTCGGGAAAGCACGGTTGTAACTCCTGCCAGCGTAAAGTATGGAAAGGGAGGGAGGGTAAAAAAAGGTAGCTTTCATTCCAAAGACCTGGCAAACACTACTTAAATTCACATAATCAAAGTTAGTATTAACTATGATAAGTTATTCATATAGTACAATGTCATGAGGATGACATTTAATTTAATTTATTTATTCTTTTTGAGCCCCACGCCTGGCTACCTGGGGAGATGGACCCCGAGAGACACCCACTTGGGTGGGGGGGACTGCGGATGACATTTTAATCCTGTGATCTTTCCTTCAATAATGCATTTTACCACTCTAATCATGAGGACAATATCAGACAAATAGTAATTATAGAAGACTTTGTTAAATGTCTGTCCAAACCCATTGCCCTTGAATTCACTGCAACTTATGATCCTGAAGGACAATGTAGAACGAAGTAGATTGCTACATCTTTCTCTCCTATGCAAGGACTAACCAGAGGCTTTGAATCACTGATGTCTGTTAGTAAGTGAGCAATTGACCACTGTAGCACTGGAGCTCCTGTGTTTCATTCTCCCCAAACTATCAAGATCATCAAGAACTTGGAATGTAAGAGAGAGTTACAATCAAAAGGAGCCTTAGGAGACAGGGTAACTAATGTTAATGTCATACCCTGGATAGAAAGCTGGGCAAAAAAGAATTAGGTAAAAACTAAGGGCATCAGGGTACAGTATAGCCATTAGTTGATAAAAATGTATTACTATTAATTAAGATATCATGGCAAATATACTATACTAATGTAAGATCTTAAGAATGGGAGAAAATGGATTTCAGATATCTATGGAGTTTCTGTGCTAACTTCACAACAATTCTATATATATAGCACTTCTAAAATAAAACAATAACACTGTTCTACAATGTAAATGTGTGTGTATATATACCTATTTACATTAGCTCTTTCCTCAAAAGAATGGATTTTGTTGGTGCACACAACTACACATTATTAGCATCTATCATTGAAAATGGGGTCATCGGGGCAGAAACAGTTACTGTCAAAAGCTCGGCGCACTTTACGGAAAAAAAAAAAAAGAAAATGGGGTCATCATGGCATCTACCTGAAATCATCGGAACATTATCCATGATCTCAAAACCAAATTATGGAGAAATTTTTCTACAGTGAATTTAGAACCGGCTTTACAATACTTTCAATACAACAAATATTTTCACATTACTAGTGACTAGTTTCGCATTCTGTGAAGCATAATTCAAATATTCAAGAGAGAGGCTCCCAGATGCAAATCTCCCATATTGTGCTCCCCTTAGTGATGAAGTTTATGTTTTGTTACAGTCACTAGCCCTGCCTGGCTATTTTTCTATTGGATATTCTCTTGGATATTTTCCCCCCAAGGTGGATGCTGTTCAAACTTACATCATAGAATTGTCACACTTTATAAACTGTGTTGAATATTCTGATCCCTTTCTTTGACGAGGTCCTTTATTTCATGCCCAACTAGCTTTGAGGGCCTTCCGAGATAATCAAGTCGTCGTTGGCACCTTGCATGCAATGCCCACTGCTGCATGGGGACTCCATAAATTCAATTCTCTGTGCAGAAGCCATGGAAAACAGAATCTCCCAGATTAAACCACTCGCAAGCTACTCTGTTAGGTTTCTGTGGCTGACTCTGAGAAACACAATTCTGGAGGGAAATGTTTTCTTATTGCTTGCACAGAATCAGATGGTTTCGATGTAAATTTTTAAAATAATTTTCTCCACAGAGATTTTCTCCACATACTTTCTATTATATGGAGGCTAGTCCAGTGGCTCAGCTCCACCATAATCCCTACACTCTTAGACAGACCACTGTCCTGACTCAGTGTAATAATGTGCTCGACCCTGAGAATGGATTCAACCCTATTCCTGCTACACATCAGAGGCTGAGCGACGGCTGTGCATACTAACACCCTGATAAGGTCAGTATAACCTTATCTGTAGTGTACATCACTGTGTATTGAGGAAGATCAAAAACTATAGCCTGCCCTGTGGAGTATGCCTCAAAACAAAACAAACGGACTCATGACTACACCAATGAGCCGCATCATGATGACTGAATAAAATATTGACATCTTCAATTATTTTCTTTTGCTTGAATCCATAATCAATATCTATGGGAGCATCAGTCAGGAAATCAAACATATTAACTTTGGCAAATGTTAAAAAGTGATGATGTCACCATGAGGACTATGGTGCGCCTGACCAAGCCATGGCATTTTTAATCACATCATCCTGGGGAAGCTGGGAAATGTTGTGTCCGGCTGTTCGGCTGGGTTATCTGGCTAATCTAGAGAAACAAAGCCAGTCACACCGATAGACGTATAAGAAAGCACCTTATTTCAAGAAGTAAGTTCATATCAAGAAGGTATCCCAGCCCAGTCAAACTCAAGCCCATGTTTCTGATGCTAGCCAGGCTCCTCTTCAGGTGATACATGATGACACATGAAGGTGAATGAGAGGCAGGGAGAATAGAGGCAGGGAGTTACAAAATCACACTGATACAAGGTTGCTGGGGACATGGCGAGGTGCAGACGGCTCAGAGGCTGGCTCCCAGCTGGGATGCCTGGCTGGAGAGAGAGATGCTTGGGAGGATCCTGAAAGGAGGCCGTCCAGCTTGAAGAACTGTTTCCTGGGCATCCCTGATTCTGAATTGCAACGTTTCTTCCAAATAAAGCCCATGAGAGTGATGGTTACCTGCGAATCTGTGTGACCATGGCAACAATGTATTGGGCCCAGGAGAGAAGCAGACAGTGCAGTGGAGGAGTGCTTGGGGCCAGGATTGATAAGAAGTTTGGAGCGTGGTGGTCCATTTTCCCTTTGCTTCATAGGAATTGCCAGGGGTTGGCATTGATGGTAGATTTTCTCTCTACCTGTTGTGAAGTTAGAGGAGGTCAGATGACTGCCCCTTTCATTTTGCACTGTCATTTGCAGAATAAATGCACATTAAAAAAGGCTTAGGACTCCTTGCCAATTGTGAGTATTGTCCAAACTCAATCAATTGAATTGAATCAATGGAATCAGAGCATTTCAACAGGGGGACAAATAAGGGAATTTAATGTTCACCCATCCAGGATTATCTCATAGTTAAGAAAAAAAAAGCCAGAGCTATTTCTTGGTGAGGTGCATAAGGACACATGCATGTAGAGGGGAGGAAGCATGGGAGATACACGTTCTTTGTTGATTCTCCCATCTAGGGCTAGTAGCAACCCTCAAGCCCCACTTTGCATTTCCAGCTCTGGAGTATCCAGTTGCTGGGAATCTTTTGCTCTGTCCTTTCTGTTTTTCTCCTCTAACCTGCAGTCCTAAGTGGTTTCAGACATCTCTGGACCTTCTCCTTCCAAGGGACCAAATAGGATTATGATCTGGATGTCTGTATCCATTCCAGCTATATATAAAAAAAGGAGTTTCTCTACCTTCTGGAGAAGGGCATCATGCTTGGTAAAACCCAGGAGCAGAGCAAATGAGGAAGACGTCCAACCAGAGGAATTGGTGTAGGGCTCAGCAATGGGTTCAAGCTTAGGGGCCCTCTTGAAGCTGGCGCAGGAGCAGGCAGTGGTTCCTGGTGTTGTGCGTAAGGTGGCAATGGGTCAGAACTTCTTCAATGGCACCAAACAGCAACAGTAACACCAAATCTCTGAAGTCCCTGGAAGATCCGGTTTTCTCCTTAAAGAAGCTCGATTTGGAAGCTTTGGGGGAGAGAGGAATCAGGTTCGGGTTGTGGAAAGCAGCTCTAAGTTAGTGACACTTTCTCTTCATTTTAAATGGCTGTCAGTCTTAGACAGATGACCAAGGAACCCAAACATGAAACCATTTTCCATGGACTCAATTATGACCCATGATGACTCCAGGTATGTAGACCTGCGCTCGAGAGGGGGTTTAAGAGGTTGGTTTTTCAGAAGTAGATAACCTGACATTGCTCTAGAGGAGGTTTAGGGTATATTTGAATTATCAACTTTTTGGGTAACTCGCAAGTATATTTACCGTTTTTTGCCAAGAGAAGGAGGACATGACCCTGGGGTCACGTGAAATGCACAGGGCTCTATCACTCAAAGGTCAAAGTAATTGCTGTCATAAAATCTTATTCTCTTGCTAAGGCAAATATTCAGTTCTATAATTTAAAAAGACCTTAGTTTCTTTTTTGAAGTAGAGGACAGGCTAGGAAAAACAATGGCAGCACTTTTAGAAATAAATACAAGTTAGCCCTCCGGAGACTCTCAGCACGAGACTGAATTGCAACAAAAAAATGAGCAAATTATTCTAATGTGGAATTTTCACACACCTAGCAATGATCCTGATATATGGTCTAAGTGGTCATTACTAAAGGTATTCAACATGACTCCTATATTTCAGGGTCCCCTCATAATTAAATAAAATTTGGCTCTTCTGCTGTTTAGAAAGAAACACATACAAAATAATTTCCCAAACCTCAAACCTTTTTAATACATTTCCATTTGGTTTTCTTCTCTTTAACGAATTGTACTTCTACCCAAAGATACATGATTTAAATGAAACATATAGTTGGAAATGCGTAAGAAATTTCATTTCTTTCCAAGGAGCGTGTGTAAGTTTTAATTGGGTCCAAAACCTATCACAATTAGAAGTATTGAATCATACTTGGGCCTTGAAATCAGTTTTTAATTAACTCTCCCTGAATTATTGGCTAACATGTTTCACATCCACTTCAAATGAATTAATCATCTAATCTACTTTTGCATGTTCACACAGATATTGAAATTTAAACAATGTATCTTTTTTAATAGCACACCAGTGACTTCAATACAGTTCCATTTCTGTGTGCTGCAACTTCCCTCTTTTAACGGCTGTAAAGAGAGAAAGGGGACATTCTTGGCAAGGGAAGATTTTCTAGACAGTGTAAGGTTTTTGATACATTTTCTTCTATTTGTTCCATTCCCTTCATATCATAAAAAGAACCTTATCTAACCCTTCAGGTATAAATCAATGATATGTCACATCTTTTCATAATACTTCAACTTTATTTTTAGTTTCTCTGTGATTGACTAAAGCAATTCGACAGTAGAATCAATGAACAAACCAAAACTGACTTAGGACCAGTTCCAATGATTGATTGCCTTTGAGTAGTTTAGGAGAACTGGTGGCCTAGTGGGTAGGAGGGGGGATGCTGCCTTTCGGGTAAGCAGGTTGAAACCACCCTTCACTCCTTAGGAGAAAGATGGGATGTCTGCTCCCAGAACGAGTTATAGTCTGGCAAACTCATAGGGGAAGCTCTACCCTCAGCTATATGGTTATTACAATTCAGCATTGACTTGATGGCAGTGAGTTTGGTTTGAGCGTAGTTGATAATATTTATTACTCAATAGATTACATTACTTTTATTAGTATTACTGAGGATATTATTTGGTTTATGAAGTCTTTATGCTTTTTATTGGCTATGTGTCCTTGAGTAATATCGAAATAAATGCTAAAGTAGTTGATCAGATCTGATCAAATGTGACTTTAAACTCATGTTATACACCAACCAAACTTAATGTTCCATTTGTTGTACCAGAAATGACAGTGGGAAAAGGGAAAAATAACATATAAATATGAAGGTTGAACAAATGGGCATTCCTTTTTTACATATTGGTATGTGTCAATTTAGAATTTTCAAGAAGCAGAGCCCAATATGGGATTCAAAACATTTGTTGCAGGAAGTTCCTGTGAAGTGATAAGGGGGGGAAAAAAATCGAAGACGACAAGGGAACCTTCAGAATGCAGTTCGGGTCATGTCTGACATCTATGAAAATGGACAGGGAAGACAGGGTCTCAGTTGGCAAAGCAGGTTTGTGACCAAGCCCACGCATCTTCAAGTGAAAAATCACCCATTTGAGAACCTCCTGTCCTGTTGAAATGGGCCTGAGATGAGTCCTTGCCATCAGTAATCCTTGTCCGGGGCAGACCTCGGGGAACTTGTCACCCACATAAGAACATGGCAGACCCATGAGGGAAAATGGCTCCAGGTGGACTTGTTTGTGAATGGGCCTCTGAGCAGTCTATTTCCACGGTTGCATATTACTAACTTTGAGAATCACAGTTCCCGTGTGCCTTTAAAGTTAATGACAAACCACACATGTCAAAGCATGAACCTTCACTTGTATGCTGGGGCTTTCACTCCTGTTGAAAGCAAACATCCTTAGCCACTTTCCACGACACAGCTGGCCCTTTTCTCTTAGGGAACTTCTGCTGTCTCCGTTCTTCTGGACATAGGGTCATGCTTGATTCCACGGGAGAAATGATTTCATTGCATTTCCTTCTAGCTTTGAACTGACAACCTGTGCAGCTGATAAAATGACTTTGGTCCAATAGCTGTGGCTTATGATATTTGGCTATCACTTTATTATTCTTTAACAAAGGAGCATTTTATTATGCAGATGGAAATACTTATTTGAGGAAAGTATTATCATTTTCAGGCATGACTTTAAATCTTCTATTTCCGCCCCCCCAAATACATTATGGTGGTTCTTTGAAAATTGTAGCATGAATCCTGTCTATTACATAGCTTTACTAGATAAAAAGAAGAAAATGTTTTAAGAGAATAAATAACTGGGAATTGTGGATTAGGAGTTCCTGAGTGGCAAAGATGATTAAATGTTGGACAACTAACTAAAAGGTCAGCAGTTCTAAACCATCCCGGAGAGCCTGATTCTGAAAGGTCACAGTCTTGAAAATTCCCATGCAGTCTTTTGCTGCAGACTTTGGGTCGACACCCATTGGAATACATTTGATGACAATGGTGTTAGTCTGGGTAAATTGGGGAAACAAATCCACAGAAACTCATATATTTAAGAGAGAGTTTTATATAAAGGGTAAGTATACATTCTGAAACCATTCCAACCCTGTGCTGTCCAAGCCCCATAAGTACTCCTCAAACTCACAAAACACATGCAATGACACCAACTGCAGGAGGAAACCCGAATCAGTGAGCGTGTAAACATCTCAGCGCTGGCAGAGGTCCCCACACAGCTGCTCCAGCACCCAGCGCTGCATCCTGGTAGGCCCTGTGGCTTCTCCTCAGGGATGTCTTACAGGAAATGAGCCTTGCCAGCTGAAGCAGGGAACTGCTAAGGCAGCTGCACCCTGGTCTGACCATCAAAAAGCAAGAGACCTGAGGACTAGAAAGGCGAGGCTAATCAAACCATTTATGTCTTCACCCTTCAATTAATCCCACATGTGTTTATCAGCCAGGTTGGTTCAATAAACCTTAACTATCTCAACAAGCAAAAACAAGAACTGTGAATTTGTAGGCAAAGTAACACACTTTAACTTCAAATGTTCAACCGAGTACGGTCCAGATTTTTCTTAGCACTTTGATCTGAATACACTATATGCACATACACATACATAGATATATGCACATACATACCAAAACCCAAACCCAAGATCAGTGCCAGCTAGGCAATTCCTACTCGGGAGAAAGATGAGGCTTGTTACACCCATAAAGATTACAGTCTCAGAAAACTGACAGGGGCAGTTCTCTAGGGGCACAGTGGATCAGAGCTGGCTCCATGGCTGTGGGCTTGGTTGGAGTGTGGAGCCCCTCAGTGTGTCTAGAACCTAACTGGTCTTCAGTTCTTCCTTTTGGGGCTCTGTGGCTTGATTGTATGTTACAACACTGCCAGACAAGGCTTTGATGACAGTTACAGAAAGCGACAATTATTTACTTGTCATAATTTCTTCCAAACAAAGTTGCCATTAGAGCCAAGCACACACTGAATCTGTCAGGAACATACAATTAAGCAATCAGAATAAACATATTTTACCCTAGATGTCCCTAAGTGGTGGATGGGTTAGAAATTCTAACCCATGTACAGTTATTTTGACAGAAGGACATAGCAACCTATTTCTGAAAAAAAAAATGAAAACAGCCATTAAACACTCTATGGAGCCCCAGCCTACTCTAACATATATGAGATCTCTAAGAGCGACAATTTGAAAGTGACCGGTTATTACGCACACCTGGCATATGTTTTCCCTTTCCTAACTGCAGTCACCGAGGCAGGACATCATTCCTGGTAAAGCAGAAGGGCAGAGAAAGGGAGGAATCCAGCTGCAGGGCATGGATTGGCACGGTGGCTCCCACACTGGGCCGAGCCCCGGAACCATTGTGAGGTCAGCCCAGCACAGCACAGTGTTTCCTTCTGTTGTTCTGTGCGCTGTGGGCTGGAAATGCCTCAGTGCCACCTACCACTGGCAACTTGGATGTCATAAGTATAACTTAAAAAATTCATTAATGTCATCAACGGCTGTTTACCGAGTTTTCCAAGAATTGTAACCCTCTCCTTACCTCCCATCTTCAAGGTGCTCCAAGGACACGGTGCGCGCATCTGTTGTCCCTCATATAATTAGCTGCCTACCTTTATGTCAGTGCTGGCACCTGGCCTCTGATGTGTTTTTTTTCTCTCTAATTTTTTAAGACATATTTTTTTAATGTTCAATCACATCATGCGGGATTGTAAAATTGCCATTACAATCAGTTCCCAAACATTCTTTTCCTCCGTGGAACCCCTACCACCACTCTACCCTCCCCGCCTCAAAACCCTGATTCCACCTGTTGTCTCTAAAGGTTCATCAATCCTGGGCTTCATATGCTGAAAAACATATAACACAACTGCAAGAAGGTGACCCCAATGACATAACTCCTCTGCAATAAACCCTAATATGAACAAACAAAATCAAAATAAAAATCCATGCAATATTGAATACTGGATCAGGTTCAGCATGCCTTAGAGGGGAGATCAGCTGACAAAGTTTCAACCATTCGAGTCAGGTTTATCTCTCTGATCTTCTATACTCTTCACTCCAATGCATTCTGCTTAGTCACCACTTTCCTCCCATCTCTCAGTTATGGATAGAGGGAGATCACCGGATCCTATGTCATTTCCACAAATGTATCTTGGGCTCCTACTGTCATCCGTAGCCTTCTGCCAGCTGGCTTCTCACAATTCAGGCGCTGATAGTAATCCCTCCTTTGACTTCAGATAATATGATTTACAATCCTCCGGTGCCTAATGATGGCGTGCTTCTTCCATGTGGACTTAGTTGACATGTCACTTAGATGACTGCTTGTTTGGAGCCAAACCATTAAGACCCCAGACACTACTTGATATGATAGCCAGGCCCCATCTCATTGCTTTGCCAAATTTTGCTATAGCACCTATATCTTATGTGTGCCCTTCCTGGAGATAAGTATTGAGCAGGACCATGACGTAAGAACTAATTTTTCTTAAGTTGGAGCTAAGATTCACTGTGAGCCTAAAACATTCCTGGATCTATGCTTTTTGTTTGTTTTGTTTTTAATCTGCCTTTGACTCCCTTTTAAAAATTCCTTGTTAGTTTATGGTAGAGTCTTATCCATCACCCCCCTCAGGCATAATGATCTTTAAATAATATTGTCTTTGATTATCCCCTGGTACTAATTTTTTAAAGCCTTGCTGAGAGAGGGGTGTTGGGACAATGTAGGCTAACTTGGTAGCACAGTACCTGAATTATTCACTTCTGTAGAATCAATCCTTTCTTGGCTGGACAGTATTTACACAAACAATGGGGATTAATTTCAGAAACATTTATGATGATAACTACTGAGAATGCCCATCACAGGTTTGCCAGAATAATACACAACTTGGTTTTGCTGTAAGACTTTTTGGGATGTCCATTTTTGTGAGCCTAAGATGCCTCATCAGTACCCGAACTTTATATTGACAGCTAAAAATTGTTTTGTAAATAAAATGTAATTTAAAAAATCTACCCTCAATCTATATAGGATTATAACAAAGTAGCTTGACAGAAAAAAATTTTTTGAATACATTCTCTAGGACATTGTGGCTTAGTGTCTTAGAAACACTGAAGTTACTCCTTCATGCATGCTTTACCAATGACATGTGCAACATACATATTCATGTCATGATAGAAGATGATGAAAGGATATTTAAAGTTATTTGTTATGCATTGTCGATAAAACTGTTTACCTTCAATATATATTTATTATGATGAAAGTGTCATAATAATAATGTTTCTCTTTCTAACTCAGGTTATTAGTATAACTAACAAGAGATCCAACAATATTGTGGATGTCTTAAACCTAACATATGGTGATTCCCTATCATTTATCAGTCCAGAGAAGGTGACCTACGGTGTCAGGTGGCAACTGATGGCAGCTCTTCCCATTTTAAAATATTGATCCTAAGTTCCATTTAGCCGTCATCATTCAAGCTTACGAAAGAAAAAGAGAGTGTGGTAGAAGGGCATTTTCTCTTTTCAAATGCACTGAGCAGAAATAACACATAACATTTCTGATTATGTCCTATTGGTGAGATTTTAGTCACGTGGCTCAGTATCTGCAAAGGAGTCTGATGGGGCCCCGGGAACTGTGGGCAAAGATGTAGGAGGACACAGAGGATCCCTTACATGACTCTCCGCAGTCGCCAATGGAAGAGGCGTCTCCTCATTAAAACATGATTTCAAAACAACGCTACAAGAATTCCACCACCAGGGAGTGAAAATACTGGGAATTGGGTTTTCAGTTGGGCTTCTAAAAAGCTGTTCCTTAAGTAGCAGTCTGAGACTCATGGAAAACCTGTTAAAACTACAGATTCCAGAATTCTTCACTGTCAAATAGTGAATTCGTATTTGAGGAGTATGGCCTGGATATTGAATTTTCATCAAACAAAAATAGGTGATTTATACGGGTATTCAACTTCAGAATTGTTAAAGCATCTAATGTGACACTTCCTTTAAAAGTCAGGAGTGACTTTTAGTACTTCAAAGATGACTGCTATTTCTTCTTTAACATGATCTGATTTAAAAATATATATATGTATGAGTGAGTTTCTTCTCATGATGCATCTCTTGATCTTATAAAGGATATTTTTGTTCTTTGATGAAAGAAATCAATGAGTTATTAGTTGAAGTGTAGTTTTTATCTTTTTTAATCTTTTGGATTCATCTTGATGTAAAAATATCATATTATGAATAAAATGAATATAAAACAGCAACTTGTAATTAATCTATAATAAAAGATGTATAATATAATAAATCAAGTCACTGTCATAAAGTCAATTGCAATACATAGTGTCCCTGTAGGGCATAGTAGAACTGGCTCAGTGGGTGCATTTCCAAGAGCGTAAATCTTTCTGGGAAAGAGCAACTGGTGGTTGTGAATTGTTGACCTTACAGTTAGCAGCCCAGCAGGTAGTCAACCAACCGATCTCCTCCCTGAAATAAGTAGGATAGTTTCCAGTAAAAATAATTATTTTGTCTCAATGATTACACATGTATTTTATAATCTCAATTTAATTTAAATGTTTTATTTTCAATAATTCAAAAAATAACTTTATAAATAAAACTCAATGATTTAAATTTTTACAAGATTCTTTTTCATTCATTAAGATCTATTTTTGTAACCTGATTCTTAAAAAATAATCCGTGATTAAGTGTGGACTCCTTATTTTCAGTCCATATTAATATTGTTGTTTAAAGTAGCAATTGTTTTATTAGTGTGTGTTTTCCCTGATATAGAATATATGTTTATACTTTTACATTTAGTTTCATACTTTCCAAATACTATCCTTTATTTGAGAGCATCTTCTTAACACTGTGATCTGCCTGGAAACTCTCATCTCATATTGAGTTACCAAAAGATTCTGCTTTCCCAGATTTTCTTTTTTTAACAAAACTATCAGCCTTTCACCAAATCTGTGGTGACCTTGTTCATGTTTGATGTATTTGATACACCTAAGAACATTAAGTTTCACATCTCAGTTTCCATTCAGAGCTGAGATCTGTGAGAATTAGCAAGGGATTAACACTATATGCCTTCCCACCCCACATTAAACACTGCTCCCCCCACCACCTGTCTCCAAACATACTCCTTTCTCTGGCTTCTAGATACTGCATTCTTTCTTGCTGTGCATTAGGTTTCTTCTGGAGATTTTATTTTACTCACAATTCTCTATTATGTCTGCTATCTTTTTCTAATCTTCTTGCTAGATTTTATTGACATCACTTAGGTTGTGTGATCAATACTAGTTATTTCCTTGTAGATAATTTGGATTATTTTGAAATTATGGATACAATGTGAAGCCACATGCCAGCTTTATGCTGATCTAACACACACACACACATACACACACACACACAAAACACAACTAAAAAGAAATTCCACATCTCCCAATAATGAGAACTAATGAATTACAGCTTAGCCAATATTGAATTTGGTTACTGAATTCTAGGTTTCCTAGAAGTTATTTATGAAATTAAAAGGTTAAGCAAAATTTCCCACTGATTATAGGTACAAGGCATACAATATATATATTTGATCAGGGTCACATTAAATAAAACAAATGTTCATACTATTTAATAAAAGACATTAGGCAATCATAAATACTTCAGTATATATATTTTATTTCACAACCACAATAATAACTCAGACAGAAGTGTCTTACTTAGAAAACTCCTCTTAAATTATGAAAAAAATTAGCTAGATGGGATGAAATATTTTGCTTAGGAGTGAGCAGCATTTTGCTAAGTTGTACAGAGGTCATTAGGAGCGGGAACTGACACCGAGGTACTAACAATAAGATTTTTCTTTGATTTAGCACAAGCAACACGAAATCGTTCATGGGAAATATCTGGGGAGTCAGTAGAGTGCTTTCTCATTCTGAATGTCAGAGGCTGTAGGTTATGGGGCACAATGGTTAAGCTTAGAGCTACTAATGAAAAGGTTGATAGGTTTAACCCATCAGGTGGAAGAAAGATCTGCATACCTCTTTGTATAAAGATTACAGGAAAATAACAACCAAAACAACAACAATAAAATCTATGGTGTAGGTATGCTCTGTGGCCTGGGGTCACTAGGAGTTCAAATGAATTCACGGCACCCAACAGCGAGGCCTGATAATCAATGTGATGCAGGGGAAAAAAAGGGGGTGGGACAGAAGCAAAAGACTATTTGTAATTTTGTATTAATGATTAAATTTCACCAGAGTTTCCATGTATAAACATGATTGTCCATTTACCTATCAACTTTTGGTGGTATGTTCAGTCTGAGACCAAATCTGGTTTAAAAATCAAACAGAAAATGACATCCAACATTTTATTACTGTATGTAACCAAAAAGGGGGAATTTATATTTCATCTTCTCCATCGCTACAGGTCCTCAAGTGTAACACCCTATGCTAGATGTCTTACAAAAGCTTGCATTTTTACCTAGGATGGCCTCATGCTCATGAGGTAAAAATCACCTGCCCAAGATTATAGAAATACAAAGCAACGCTAGAGAAGTTCACCGAAATCTGACTCCAAAGGGGTGGCTGTTGTTTAGAACTTCTGAGTACACCTCCCAGAACACTTGGAATTTCTCTTGAACTATGGGCTTAGAAGGTCGTACTTCCCTGTAAGATAAGAGTGACATTGTTGTGAGGTTCAATAATTTCCAATTCCATGCTGAACTTACGTAAAACAGATTTTTAAAAGATTCGCAGATATGGTGCAGTTCAATTATTTGGCATGGCTTTGATCCAGAGCCTTTGCAAATCCTGCCAAATGACTGTGTGGGAGCATGCAAGGAAGAGGGAGATGACTCTGATATGGAGGTAGAACAGTTTTGCCATTTCGGATTGCTATAATTGAGTTCTCTTAGACAAGACATGGAGAAAATCCTTTGACCATCAAAGAAGAGCCAGGAACAAAATGTGTCCAAGATCGAGGTTAGAAGATTCTTCATTGGTACTCACAACGGCAGCATGAAATTGGGGGCAGCCAAGAAGGCTGAGTGCCTTATAGCAGGACACTGGTTTTCAAAGTAGATGCTCTTGTGTCTTTATCAGAGCTAAAGGAGCTTTGTGACACATGCTTGAGCAGGGCACACGTCAAGGACCTCATGGCTGAGAGGCTAAAGACCAGAGAGAGAGACGTACCTGCCAGCATGGCTGAGGATAAGGAAACAAATAACTATTTAGCCATTCTGAGCCGAACTTGTAACCTAGGCATCCCCTGACTACCCTAGGATCCTGAGTACCGTACTGTCTGTGTGCACTGAATGGCCACTGAAATGAATGATCAAACCAATAAGAAAGGCTGAGGGAAGAGAGTAAGGTGAAGGCTGGAGGGTGGACCCATGTTTGATCTCTGCTTCGGAGAATTATCCTTGGTTAGATGAGGAATTGGGTTCTTTTCTCTGGGTAGCTGGAAGAGATCAAGCATAGCTCCATGCCATTCCTTCACGGGTCCTGTACCATCTTGCCAATGGTTCTGATGTTTGGACCTGTTGTTGCAGCCAGTGTCTCAATCAAGTTCAGTGAAGGTCTTCCTCTTTTTTACTGACCCTGTATGGTGGCAAGAAAGATGCCCTTCCTCAGGGATTAGTCATCCCTGATAACGTACTAAAGTACATGAGACAGTCTCACCATCTTCCTTTCTAAGGAACATTCTGGCTATACTTCTTCCAAGACATGTTTGCTTGTTCAACTGGTTTATTCAATATTTTTCACCAACACCATAATTAAAAATGATCAATTACATGGTCTTCCTTATCAATCACTCAGTTTTCACATGCATCTGAGATGGATAAAAATATCTTGGCATGGGTCAGGTGCAACTTTGTCTTTAAGTTGACTCTGCTTCTGAGTTAGTTAGTTTATTGTGCCAACCTGGCTGATAAACACATGTGAGATTAATTGAAGGGTGGAGGGATAAATGACTCGGTGAGCCTCGCCTTTCTAGTTCTCAGGTCTCTTGCTTTGTGATGGCCGAACCAGGATGCAGCTGCCTTAGCAGTTCCCTGATTCAGCTTGCAAGACTGACTTCCTGTAAGACATCCCCAAGGAGAAGCCACATGAACCTACCCCGATGCA